>NC_086097.1:19619356-20236689 GCF_963921235.1 Mobula hypostoma
TAGATTGTAGTTTGTGAAACTCTGGGGGATGTTTGTCATGTTAATGGTGCCACATAAATGCACTGGAGACTAGAGGGATGGCACAGCAGCATAGCGCTTTGCGCGATGCTTTACAGCACCACCGATCATCGAACAGTGCTCAGTCCCGCTGTTGTCTGTAAGGAGTTTACACCTTCTTCCCACATTCGTGTGGGTTTCCTCCAGGTGCTCCAGTTTCCTCCCATGATCCAAAGACATACTGGTTAGGGTCAGGGTTAGTAAGTTGTGGGCATACTACGTTGGCACTGGAAGCATGGCGACACATGCAGGCTGCCCCCAACACAACCGGGGCAGCGTTGGTCGTTGATGCAAAAATCAGAATTGGAATCAGGTTTAATATCACCAGCATATGTTGTGAAATTTGCCTTTATGGCAGCAGCACAATGAAATGCATGATAAAAGAGAGGGAAAAAACTGTGAATTGCGGTAAGAATATATATATTGAATAAATCAGTAGTGCAAAAATAGGAAAAATAAAAGTAGTGAGGTAGTGTTCATGGATTTAATATTCACTCAGAAATCTGATGGCAGAGGGGAAGAAGCTGTTCCTGAATCATTGCGTGTGTGCCTTCAGGCTCCTGTACCTCCTTGCTGATGGTAGAAACAAGAAGAGGGCACATCCTGGGTGGTGAAGGTGATTATTGACAGATGTCGTCTTTTTAAGACACGGCTTCTTGAAGATGTCCTGGAGTCTAGTGCCCATGATGGAGCTGATTAACTTTACTAACTCTCTGCAGCTTACTTCGATCCTATGCAACATCAATGCCACCGCCACTCACAGTTCTATTACTCTTGTAATACACGTGGTACAATACAATTTCAGTCGTTAAACAGCAGTAATTTAAGGGAATACATCCAGACAAAAGACACATGCAAAATTCATGATCGGAATGTAAATGTGAATTGCATTGCAAAGGAACAAAAATCCTGTTTAACCACCTACTTTAGAAGGATGTTACACATTCACGACCAAAGAAAAGACAACTATGTTCAAAATGTGACTCAGTATTTTCTGTTCTACGTACCCTCAATGATAAATTCATAACATTGATCTTATGAGACTTGTGGGTTGAAGCTGTTATTGCGCATTTTACAAAGTGGAGACTTCAAATGCTGGAAGTTTGAGCAACACACAAAAAGGCGGGAGGTACCATAGTGTGTAACTGTGTTTTGAAGGAAGGAATCAAGTGCCTACAAGTGGCATGTTAATGAATGTTACTTCCAAGTTAAACATACAATTCAGAGACATAAAATCCCTTGGGTGGACAGACCAATCAGGTTTATTTACCACTGATTTATATACAGGTACAATACTGTGCAGATGTCTTACGCACATGTAAAAAAATACTGTAAAGGCAAGATGGTTTCAAAAATAATGAAATAGAAAGTTACTAAATATCAAAAAATTAACTATAAAGATCAGTAAACTGTAAAAAACAACATCAAATCAATATTTGGTGTGATCACCCTTTGCCTTTAAAACTGCATCAATTCTCGTAGGTACACTGTCTTGCCGTGTTATCAGAAAATCGTCTGGTAGGTTGCTACAAGCATTATGGGGAACTTCACAATTCAAGATCACAAGACAAAGGAGCAGAAGTAGGTCATTCGGCCCATCGAGTCTGCTCCACAGCTCCCCCATTAGCTAAACTATTCACCCATCTAGTTCCAATTTCCGGCTTTTTCCCCATATCCCTTGATACCCTGACTAATTAGATACCTGTCAATCTCCTCCTTAAACACCCTCAATGATCGGGCCTCCACAGCTGTATGTGGCAACAAATTCCACAAATCCATGACCCTCTGGCTAAAAAAATTCTCATCTCTGTTTTAACTGGGTACCCTCTAATTCTAAGACTATGGCCTCTTGTCCTGGACTCACCCACCAAGGGATACAAACTTTCCACATCTACTCTGTCCAACCCTTTCAACATTCGAAATGTTTCTATGAGATCCCCTCTCATTCTTCTATACTCCAATGAATACAGTCCAAGAGCCGACAAACGCTCCTCATATGTTAGCCCCTGCATTCCAGGAATTATCCTCGTAAGTCTTCTCTGAACTCTCTCCAACATCAGTACATTCTTTCTAAGATAGGGGGCCCAAAACTGCACACAGTATTCCAAATGAGGTCTCACTAATGCCCCATAGAGCCTCATCAACACCTCCTTACTCTTATACACTATTCCTCTTGAAATGAATGCCAACATAGCATTCGCTTTCCTTACCGCTGATCCAGCTTGGTGGTTAACCTTTAGGGTATCCTGCATGAGGACCCCCAAGTCCCTTTGCACTTCCGATTTTTGAATTTTCTCCCCATCTAAATAATAATCTGCCCGATTATTTCTTCTTCCAAAATGTACAACCGTACATTTGTCAACGTTGTATTTCACCTGCCATTTCTTTGCCCACTCTCCTAAACTGACTAAGTCTCTCTGCAACCTTTCCGTTTCTTCAACGTTTCCTGCTCCTCCACCTATCTTGGTGTCATCCGCAAATTTAGCCACAAAACCATTTAATCCATAATCCAAATCATTGATATACATCATAAAAAGAAGCGACCCCAACACCGACCGTTGCGGAACACCACTAGTAACCGGCAACCAATCAGAATAGGATCCCTTTATTCCCACCCTTTGCTTTCTGCCTATCAGCCAATGCTCCACCCATTTCAATATCTTTCCTATAATTCCATGGGCTCTCATCTTATTAAGCAGCCTCATATGCGGCACCTTATCGAAGGCCTTTTGAAAATCCAAATACACAACATCCACAGCCTCTCCCTTGTCAATCTTATTCGAGATTACCTCAAAAAATTCCAATAGGTTGGTGAGGTAGGATCTTCCCTTCATGAAACCATGCTGGCTTCGGCCTATCTTGTCATGCACCTTGAGGTATTTCATAACCTCATCCTTGAGGATTGACTCTAATATCTTTCCAACTACTGATGTCAGACTAATAGGTCTGTAATTTTCTTTTTGCTGCCTCCTTCCTTTCTTAAATAACGGAACTACATTTGCGACCTTCCAGTCCTCCGGAACCATGTCAGAGTCTATTGATTCCTAGAAGATCATTTCCAATGTTTCCACAATCTCCAAAGCCACCTCCTTCAGAACCCATGGGTGCACCTCATCCGGACCGGGAGACTTATCTATTCTTAGACCACTTAGCTTCCCAAGCACTTTCTCTCTAGTAATCTTGACTGTACCTAATTCTATTCCCTGATACCTCTGGCTATCAGGTATATTGCTCATGTCTTCCACTGTGAAGACTGATGCAAAATACTCATTCAGTTCCTCTGTCATCTCTTTGTTATCCATTATAATTACTCCAGCATCATTTTCAATCGGTCACATATCTACCCTTGTCACTCTTTTACTCTTCATATATTTAAAAAAAACTCTTAGTATCCTTTTTTATGTTAATCACCAACTTCCTTTCATAATTCATCTTTTTTTTCCTAATGACTTTCTTAGTTTCCTTCTGTAAGTTTTTAAAAGTCTTCCAGTCCTCATTTTTCCCACTAATTTTTGCTTCCTTGTACGCCGTTTCTTTTGCTTTTATTTTTGCCTTAACCTCTCTCGTTAGCCACATTTTGTGCTATTTTTCCATTCATGATTTTCTTTTTTCTTGGAATATATTTTTCCTGCATTTTCCTTATTTCTTGTAGGAATTTCATCCAATTCTGCTCTGCCATCCTTCCATTTAGTTTACTTTTCCTATCAACTTGGGCCAGTTCCTCTCTCATACCACTGTAATTTCCCCTGTTCCACTGAAATATCGATACACCTGATACCAGCTTCTCCTTTTCAAATTTGAAACTGAACTCAATCATATTATGATCACTACTTCCAAGGGGTTCCTTTACCTCCAGCTCCCTAATCGCCTCAGGTTCATTACACAGCACCCAACCCAAAACAGCCGGTCCCCTGGTGGGCTTCTGGACAAGCTGCTCCAAAAAGCCATCCTGTAGGCATTCTACAAACTCCCTCTCCTGAGATCCAGTACCTTCCTGACTTTCCCAATCCACTTTCATATTAAAATCCCCCATAATTATCTTGACATTTTCCTTCTGACATGCTTTTTCTATTTCCAGCTGCAATTTGTAGTCCACATCCCGGCTGCTGTTTGGAGGCCTGTATATAACTGCTATCAGTGTCTTTTTACCCTTGCCATTTCTTAATTCTACCCATAAGGATTCTACCTCTTCTGATCCTACGTCCCTTCTTTCTATTGATTTGATATCGTTACTTACCATCAGGGCCACGCCACCCCCTTTACTTACCTTCCTAGCAAGGTCATCCACTTTATTTCTAATGCTGCCTGCATTTAAGTACAGTACATTTAGATCAGTATCTGTTGCTGATTTTGCTATATTTCTATTTTGCAGCAAATTATCCTGTATATTCACCGGCCTGTCCTTCTTGCCATCTTTGCCGCACAGTATTTTTGACTTATTTCTATTTTCCTCTTCCTCGACCCTAACACCTTGGTTTCCTTCTCCCTGCCAACTTAGGTTAAACCCTCCCTAACAGCTATATTAAACAATCCCGCCAGGATATTAGTACCTTTTGGGTTCAGGTGTAATCCATCTTTTTTGTATAAGTCATACCTTCCCCAAAATAGATCCCAATGATTCAAGAATTTGAAGCCCTGCCCCCTGCACCAGTTACTTAGCCACATATTCATCTGCTTAATTCTGCTATTCTTACCATCATTAGCGCGCAGCTCAGGCAGAAATCCTGATATTATTACTCTGGAAGTCCAGCTTTTCAATTTTCTTCCTAGCTCCCAGTAATCTTTCTTCAGGACCTCCTTTCTTTTTCTGTCTATGTCATTGGTACCAACATGTACCAAGACTTCCGGCTGCTCGCCCTCTCTCCTCAGAATACTCTGGACTCGATCTGAGACATTCTGTACCTGGGCACCAGGGAGGCAACACACCATCCGGGTATCCTTGTCCGGCTCGCAGAATCTCTTGTCCGTCCCCCTTACAATGGAATCCCCTATAACTCCCGCATTTCTTCTTGCTCTCTTTTAATTTAGCACTGGGCAGAATGCCAGAGTCTCGTTCACTGTGGTCTTCCTCTGTCAGGTCTGCCTCTCCAACAGTATCCAAAACGATGTATCGATTTCTGAGGGGGACTGTCACAGGGGTGCTATCCACTACCTCTCTATAGGTAGTATCTATCACCTCCTCACTTTCCCTAATTAGCCGAAGGTCATCAATTTCTATCTCAAGCTCCTTAACACGGTCCTTCAGGAGCCTCATCTCAGTGCACCTGGTGCAGATGTACTCCTTGGGGAGGCTGGGAGTCTCCCAGGGTCCCCACATCTGGCACTCCAAGCACAACACTAATCCTAGATGCATACCTCTAATGCTACTGTTTGTACTACCAAAAAACTGTAACTTACTCCGTTACTATGAGACTCAACGGTTGCAGGAAGCCTCTTCCCGTCTCCGCCGAAGCCCGTTGAGCCAAAGCCCTTTCACTCTGCACCCTCTCACCCCGCAGTCCGCTCCGACGCTGCCCGCTGGATATGGCGATTTTCTTTTTAAACTGTTCGCGTTCAACTGGCTGACGTCACGCGCCTGCGCAGTCTGGCCTCTCTCCTACTCCAAGAAATAAAACTTGCCACAGTTCTTCTGCAGACTTTGTCTTGCTTGTTTCTGTCACTCCAGGTAACCAAATTTCAAAGTTCAAAGTACATTTATTATCAAAGTATGTATTGGGGTGTATGGGGTGTCAGGGAGGGGTAGCACCTCTGGTGGGGGAACATGTCGCATCCTTTTCAAGGCGGTTAGTCCACCTTTGGTCCCCACCTGGCACTCAGCTCTCACCTGTGGCTCCCCGTAGCTGTTTGCATGCGACAGCGGTCACACCCCGGGCAACGGCTTTGACAAGCCGGCTAAACCAGGTGAGGGTAGCCGACGGGTCCAGATAGGGAGTTGCCTATCCCAGCATGTGAAGACAGACTCTGGCGGATTGAGCAGACGAGAGCAATGGAAGGTCCAACGGTCAAGAAGGCGGTTTCTGCAAGCATTGTGGAGTGTGTAGAGCAGGACAAGACTCAGAAGACGTCCTGGTCATCCACTGCACCTAGTTCCATCTCCAGTCATCTTGACTCTTGTCTTGCCACTGGATTCAGATGGGAATTGGGAAGAGAGAGTGAGGCTGATGCTACGCAACTCTCACTCACTTAAATCCAAATCACGCGCTAGTCTCGACACCATCATAATGGTGTCGAGGTCTTCATCGATGACAATGGATGAACACATGTATTCTATACATGACCTTGAGATTCTTCTTACAGGCAGCCACAAAAAACAGAACCGCAATAGAACTCATTAAAAGAAGAACGTCAAACACCCAATGTGCAGAGAGAAAAAAAAACAAATCATGCAAACAATAAAAGTAAGCAAATAGTATTCAGAACTGAAATTCACTAAAGTGAGTCCACAGTCATCGCTGCAGGCGTTCCAAGTGCCCGTTAGTTGCAGACCACAGGCTTAGTTCTGTGCAGACAGAAATAGACTGTTTAAAACAGAAATTTATTGTTTGGTTTGTGACCAGCACGTTGTCACTGTACTTCACCAACGCCATCTTAATGCCAGGCAGCCTCAATAATGTTGAGATCAGGGCTCTGCGGAGGCCATACCATATGAAACCATATTAAAAAATCTAACGTGCCTAAGACAGTACTGTATATCATGAAATTTGTTGTTTTGCAGCAATAGTACAGTGCAAAGAAATAAAATTACTATAAATTACAAAATAAATAAATAGAGCAAATAAAAAGTTCAAAGTTCGAAGTAAAATTTATTGTCAGAGTACATACATATCACCACATACAACCCCGAGATTCTATTTCTCCAAGTATATTTAGCAAATCTATAGAACAGTAACTGTAAACAGGATCAATGGACAGTTAACTGTGCAAATGTAGATATAAGTAAATAGCGCAATAGGTAACGAGCATTAAAAAAAACAAGATAAATCGTCCTTAAATTGAGATTCTTAGATCAAGCAGCATCTGTGGAAAAGAGTACAGTCGACGTTTCAGGCCGAGACACTTCCTGCAGATGCTGGAGGAACTCAGCAGACCAGGCAGCATCCATGGAAGAGTACAGTCCACATCTCGGCCCGAATCTGAATCAGAATCAGGTTTAGTATCACCGTCATATGTTGTGAAACTTGTTGTTTTGCAGCAGCTGTACATTACAATTCACAATAATAAAAATTGTAATTTACGGTAAGAAGTACACATATATATTTTATAAGTTAAACTAAGTAAGTAGTATAAGAACAGGTCAACAGCAGACGCAATCTCAATGGCTCTCCACACGGCTTTAGACCACCTAGACAGCACAAACACCTATGTCAGGATGCTGTTCATCGACTATAGCTCAGCATTTAATGCCATCATTCCCACAATCCTGACTGAGAAGTTGCAGAACCTGGGCCTCTGTACCTCCCTCTGCAATTGGATCCTCAGCTTTCTAACCAGAAGACCACAATCTATGCGGACTGGTGATAACATCTCCTCCTCACTGACTATCAACACTGGCGCACCTCAGGGGTATGTGCTTAGCCCACTGCTCTACTCTCTATACACACATGACTGTGTGGCTAGGCATAGCTCAAATACCATCTATAAATTTGTTGTTGATACAACCAATGTTGGTAGAATCTCAGCTGGTGACGAGAGGGCGTACAGAAGTGAGATATGCCAACTAGTGGAGTGGTGCTGCAGCAACACCCTGGCACTCAACGTCAGTAAAACGAAAGAGCTGATTGTGGACTTCAAGAAGGGTAAGACGAAGGAACATGTATCAATCCTCATAGAGGGATCAGATGTGGAGAGAGTGAGCAGTTTCAAGTTCCTCAGTGTCAAGATCTCTGAGGATCTAACCTGGTCCCAACATATCGATGTAGTCATAAGGAAGGCAAGACAGTGACTATACTTTATTAGGAGTTTGAAGCGATTTGGCATGTCAACAAATACACTTAAAAATTTCTATAGTTGCACCATGAACAGCATTCTGACAGGCTGCATCACTGTCTGGTATGGAGGGGCTACTGCACAGGACTGAAAGAAGCTGAGGAAGGATCTAAATCTAGTCAGCTCCATCTTGGGCACTATCCTACAAAGTATCCAGGACATCTTTAGGGAATGGTGTCTCAGAAAGGCAGCGTCCATTATTAAGGATCTCCAGCACCCAGGACATGCATTTTTCTCACTGTTACCATCAGGTAGGAGGTACAGAAACCTGAAGGCACACACTCAGCGATTCAGGAACAGCTTCTTCCCCTCTGTCATCCAATTCCTAAATGGACTTTGAATCTTTGAACACTACCTCATTTTTTAACATACAGTATTTCTGATTTTGCACATTTAAAAAAATCTATTCAATATACGTAATTGATTTACTTGTTTATTTATTATTATGTTTTATTTTATGTATTATTATTTTTTCTCTCTCTGCTAGATTATGTATTGCATTGTACTGCTGCTACTAAGTTAACGAATTTCACATCACAGGCCGGTGATAATAAACCTGATTCTGATTCGGATTCTGAAGAAGTGTTCATGGGTTCAACATCCATTCAGAAATCGGATGGCAGTGGGGAAAAAGCTGTATTTGAATCATTGACCGTGTGCCTTAAGGCTGCTGTACCTCCTCCCTGCCGATAGTAACGAGAAGAGGGCAAGTCCTGGGTGACGGGAGTCCTTGATGATGGATAGGTGCCACCTTTTTGAGGGATTGCTCCTTGAAGTTGTTCTGGATGCTTTGGAGGTTAGTGCCCATCATGTGGCATTCACAAGAAAAACATAAACTTAACATCATTATACACAACTTCAACAAGAAAAAAAAATTAGAAAAATTAGAAAACAAATGTCCATTATAATGCAAGGTGGTCAAAGTGCTCATGGTGTCGCTAAACAGAGTTTGTGGTGCCTGTTACAGATATTCCATGCCTCAAAATCATACCGGAGGGCTGGGGTCGGTGCTGTCTGGTAGACCTCATCTTCATGTTGAGATCAAGCCTCAAACCAACATTAATTTCTACCTAAACGCTTTAAAATCCACACATAGCAGAGCAGTTAGCGTAGTCAATGTACAGCACCAGCGATCACTAAACCGGTTCCAATTCCTGCCACTGTATGTAAGGAGTTTGTACCTTCTCCCTGTGACTTCATGGGTTTCCTCCAGGTGCTCTGGTTTCCTCCCACAGTTGGCTATGGGTTAGGATTAGTAAATTGTGGGCATGCTATGTTGGCCCTGGAACCATGATACAATTGCAGGCTGCCCCCAGCATAACCCTTCATATTTTGATTTGACGCAAATGACCATTTCATTGTATGTTTTGTATTTCGATGTACATGTTACTACCCCTCAACCATCAGGCTCTGGAACAAAAGGTGATAACTACACACTCGAGGACTCTTTCATCTTGCTATTTCATTCTTGCTTATCACTGCTTATTTATATCTGCATTTGCACAGTTTTTTTTGTCCACAGTTTACAGTTCTGTTCTATAGATTGGCTACGTATGCTCACAGAAAAAGAATCTCGGGGTTGTATGTGGTGACATATATATACTCTGATAATAAGTTTTACTTTGAACTTTGAAAATGTGATAAATAAATCTATTCTTCTATCATTAATCTTGTAATTTTATTGTGTGCCACAAGGTGGCAAACATCATTTCTATGGACTCGTTGAGATCTCAACTCTCCTCATGTCCACATTATTTTGAAGTTAAGCTGATAGTTATTGGCAGTAAAGCTCCAAATGTGTTTTATTTCTTGGAGCAATATAGCCGTCATGCAGACTTTCTAGAAAACATGAATAAATCACTGAAAATTGTATTTTTAATTCAAGATGTGGATATATTGGGTTGGCATGGCAACTGTTCGGCAGGTGACCACAAGAAACAGCGGAGAGTTGTGGACACAGCTCAGCACATCACGGAAATCAGCCTCCCCTCCACGGACTCTGTCTACACTTCTCGCTGCCTGGTAAGGCAGCCAGAATAATCAAAGACCCCAACCACACTGGACAGTCTCTCTTCTCTGCTCTTCCATCGGGCAGAAGATACGTGTACCAGCAGGCTCAAGGGCAACTTCTATCCTGCTGTTATCAGACTCCTGAACAGACATCTTGAACAATAAGATGGACTCTTGGACTAGTACCAATAGCTGCAGAAACCAGTATTATTGCCCATCAACACACACAAAATGCTGGAGGAACTCAGCAGGCCAGGCAGCATCTACGGAAAAAAAGTACAGTCAATGTTTTGGGCCGAGACCCTTCGGCAGGACTGGAGAAAAAAAGATGAAGAGTAGGTTTAAAAGGTGGGGGAGGGGAGAGGGAAACACAAGGTGATAGGTGAAACCGGGAGGGGGAGGGATGAAGTAAATAGCTGGAAGTTGATTGGTGAAGGAAATACAGGGCCGGAGAAGGGGCAGTTCGATAGGTGAGGTCAGAAGGCCATGGAAGAAAGTAAAGGGGTGGGGGGAGCACCAGAGGGAGGCGATGGGCAGGCAAGGAGATAAGGTGAGAGAAGGAAAAGGGGATGGGGACTGCTAGAGGAGAGAGCGGAGGTGGCCAATTCTGGAGGCCACTCAAACGGAATATAAGGTGTTGTTCCTTCAACCTAAGTGTGGCCTCATCACGACAGTAGAGGAGGCCATGGATTGACATATCGGAATGGGAATGGAAAGTGGAATTGAAATGGATGGCCACTGGGAGATCCCGCCTCTTCTGGCAGATGGAGTGTGGGTGCTCAGTGAAACGTTCACAGGCCGGGCAACATCTACAGAAAAACACACAGTCAACGTTTTGAGCTGAGACCCCTTCGGCAGGACTGGGGAAATAAAGATGAGGAGTAGATTTAAAATGTGGAAGAGAGGACAGAGAAATACCAGATGAAAGGCGAAACCGGGAGGGGGAAGGATGAAGCAAATAGCTGGGGAGTTGAATGGTGAGAGAGATACTGGGCTGGTGAAGAAGTTCGTCCAGCGTTTTGTGTGCGTTTCTTGGATTTTCAGAATTTGCAGATTCTCTCTTGTTTGTGATTTATTGACCATCTTTAATTTCCTTTGGGAATCATGGTAATGGTATGAAGAAAAAAGGCTTCATAAACTCTTGGTATACAAAGTGTGGCATAGTCTGCAGCTAGTGGACCCTCTGCCTAAAGATGACAAAGACTTTAATGCATTTTCTGAACAACAGTGTGGACTATTATCTAAATGGGGAGAGGGTTCTAACATCAGAAGCACAGAGGGTCTTGGGAGTCCTCGTACAAAACTTACAGAAGGTTAATATACAGATTGAGTTTGTGGTAACGAAGGCAAATGCAATGTTGGCCTTCACTTCAAGGGAAATAGAATATAAAAGTAAGGAGATAATGCTGAGGATTTATAAGACAATCGTCAGGCTGCACTTGGAATATTGTCAACAATTTTGGACCCCATATCTCAGAAAGGATGTGTTGCCACTAGAGAGAGTCCAGAGGAGGTTCATGAGGATGATTCCGGGAATGAATGGGTTAACACACGAGGCGTGTTTGGCAGCTTTGGGCCTGTACTCACTGGAATTTAGAAGAATGCAGCGGGGATCTCATTGAAACCTACTGAATGCTGAAAGGACTAGATAGGGTGGATGTGTAGAGGATGTTTCAGATGGTCGGGGTGTCTAGAACAAGAGGGCACAGCCTCAGAATTGAGGGGCCACCTTTTAGAACAGAGTTAAGGAGGAATTTTTTTTAGCCAGAGCGTAGTGAATCTGTGGAACGCTCTGGCACAGACTGTGGTGGAGGCCAAGTCCGGGAGTATATTTAAGACGAAAGTTGATTGTTTCCTGATTGGTCAAGGCATCAAAGGATATGGCGAGAAGGCAGGTGTGTGGGGTTGAGTGGGATCCAGGACAGGGACATAGAAACATAGAAAATAGGTGCAGGAGTAGGCCATTCGGCCCTTCAAGCCCGCACCGCCATTCAGTATGATCATGGCTGATCATCCAACTTAGAACCCTGTACCTGCCTTCTCTCCATACTCCCTGATCCCTTTAGCCACAAGGGCCCTATCTAACTCCCTCTTAAATATAGCCAATGAACTGGCCTCAACTGTTTCCTGCAGCAGAGAATTCCACAGATTCACCACTCTCTGTGTGAAGAAGTTTTTCCTCATCTCGGTCCTAAAAGGCTTCCCCTTTATCCTCAAACTGTGACCCCTCGTTCTGGACTTCCCCAACATCAGGAACAATCTTCCTACATCTAGCCTGTCCAATCCCTTTAGAATTTTATACATTTCAATAAGATCTCCCCTAAATCTTCTAAATTCCAGAGAGTATAAGCCTAGTCGATCCAGTCTTTCATCATATGAAAGTCCTGCCATCCCAGGAATCAATCTGGTGAACCTTCTTTGTACCCCCCCATGGCAAGAATGTCTTTCATCAGATTAGGGGACCAAAACAGCACACAATACTCCAGGTATGGTCTCACCAAGGCCTTGTACAACTGCAGTAGTACCTCCCTGCTCCTGTACTCGAATATTCTTGCTATGAATGCCAGCATACCATTCACCTTTTTCACCGTCTGCTGTACCTGCATGCCCACTTTCAATGACTGGTGTACAATGATACCCAGGTCTCATTGCACCTCCCCTTTTCCTAATCGGCCACCATTCAGATAATAATCTATATTCCTGTTCTTGCCATCAAAGTGGATAACCTCACATTTATCCACACTAAATTGCATCTGCCATGAATTTGCCCACTCACCTAACCTATCCAAGTCACCCTGCATCCTCTTAGCATCCTCCTCACAGCTAACACTGCCGCCCAGCTTCATGTCATCCGCAAACTTGGAGATGCTGCATTTAATTCCCTCATCTAAGTCATTAATATATATTGTAAACAACTGGGGTCCCAGCACTGAGCCTTGTGGTACCCCACTAGTCACTGCCTACCATTCTGAAAAGGTCCCATTTATACCCACTCTTTGCTTCCTGTCTGCCAACCAATTCTCCACCCACACCAATACCATACCCCCAATACCCTGTGCTTTAAGTTTGCACACTAATCTCCTGTGTGGGACCTTGTCAAAAGCCTTTTGAAAATCCAAATATACCACATCCACTGGTTCTCCCCTATCCACTCTGCTAGTTACATCCTCAAAAAATTCTATGAGATTCTATGAGATTTCCTTTCCCAAATCCATGCTGACTTTGTCCGATGATTTCACCGCTTTCCAAATGTGCTGTTATCACATCTTCGATAACTGACTCTAGCATATGCCCCACCACCGACGTCAGGCTAACCGGTCTATAATTCCCCGGTTTCTCTCTCCCTCCTTTTTTAAAAAGCGGGGTTACATTAGCCACCCTCCAATCCTCAGGAACTAACCCAGAATCTAAAGAGTTTTGAAAAATTATCACTAATGCATCCACTATTTCTTGGGCTACTTCCTTAAGCACTCTGGGATGCAGACCATCTGGCCCTGGGGATTTATCTGCCTTTAATCCCTTCAATTTACCTAACACTACTTCCCTACTAACATGTATTTCCCTCAGTTCCTCCATCTCACTAGACCTTCGGTCCCCTACTATTTCCGGAAGATTATTTTTGTAGGATCGTTATGTAGGATTATTTATATAGGATCAGCCATGATGGAATAGCGGAACAGACTCGTTGGGCTGAATGGCCTAATTCTGCTCCTATGGCCTTATGGACCCAGGTCCATCCCGACTATAGGCACTGTCTGTGTGGAGTAAGCATGTTCTGATTATGACTATTGATTCCTATGGGTACGTGGGTTTCTTCCTCCATCCCAAAGGCATGCTGGTCATCAGGTTAAATTTTCACCAAGTTCAAGAGCAGAGCAGACACATGGGAGCACCACTACAAGCAGGTGCCCCCCCCCCCTTTAAATGACAGAATCCCGACTTGTAACTATATCAATGATCCGTCATCATCCTTTGGTCTAAATCTCTAAACTCCCCACCAAATTTCAACAGGACTGCAGTGATAAAGAAGCTGGGTAATTAGGAAAAAAGTTTTGGCCTTAGCAATGACATCCTTATCCCAAAATATTAATACAAATATTACATAAAACATAGAATAGCAGGCTCTTTGGCCCACGATATCTGCACCAAACATGATGCCATATTAAGTTAAATCTCTTCTACCTGTATATCATCTATTTCCCTCCAGAAACTAAATATTCATGGATCTGTCGAACAGCCTCTTAAATGCCACTATCTGCTTCCATCACCACCCCTGGCAGTCCATTTCAGGCACTTACCCATCTCCATGTAAAATCTTGCTCCATGCCTGTTCTTTAAATTTCCCCCCTTTCACCAAAAATGCATGCCCTTTAGAATCTTTAGAAAAAGATTCTGACTGTTCTCCTTATCTCTGCCTCTCCTAATTTTATAATCAGGTCTCCTCTTAGCCTCCAACACTCCAGAAAATATTCTATATATAATATCTTAAGTGATCTCACATCCCTTGAAACTAGAGGCAAATGTTCAGGTGTCGAAAATCAACCTTTGGAATCTGGCTAGCAAGTTCTCCGAATTACGCAGGGCTTTGACCTGAAACATTGACAATCGCTTTCCTCCCTTTGAAAGGGAGAATAAAACTACACCTGTGCAAATCCCTGCAGCATTTGGTGACCCTGTGATCTCTACCTCAGAGGCTAATGTTAGAACATCTTTCAAAAGGGTGAACTGTCTGAAGGCATCAGGTCCTGATGGTGTACCTGGTAGGGTACTGAAAACCTGTGCCAACCGACTGGTGGGAGTGTTCAAGGACATCTTCAGTCATTCACTGCTGCAGTCAGAGGTTCCTACCTGCTTCGAAAGGGTGACAATGAACCCATGTACACTACCTCACTGTTTTTTGCACTAATTTAATTTAATTTTTAAATATACTCTAGATTCCTTATTGTCCTGATGTCTTCTGGTCCCCTGCAAATGGGTGGAGTAGAGAATAGAGACCAATGATTTCCAGAGGATGAACCAAAGTAGAAGAAAGGTTTTTGACCGGTGAGCTGTGAGATTATGAGATTTTCACCATATTCATAACCAACGTTCCCTCTAACTTGTTTTTCAGCTGTGCTGACTGATCAATGCTCTGAAAAGGAATTTTTTACACAGCCTGAAAACTGCAGGGCACTTTAATAAAACATTATATAAAAGACAATTCCAGCTGTGTGACAACAAAGGCTATGTGCATGGGAGCATTTCAGTTATTGCACGGCAGCACACCCGCGCAGTTTAGGTGAAGCAAAAGGGATACAATGCCCAAGTCAGTGTGTTCTGACATACAGATTCAAAGGAGATTGAAGCACAATTTTTGTAATGGGAGCAGAATATAGAGCGGACAATAAGCTGTCTACTTGGAGCATGGAACCATTGCCAAAGCTCCTGACTTGAACCAGGACCGAGGGCTATCTAGGTGTTACGTCACCGCGCGGCACATTTGCCAGTACTCAGCGTGTGGCTTCAGCACGACGCCGATTTGCCAGTACTCTGCGTATTACGTCAACACGTTGAGACAGTTTCTCCGTGTTCTGCCATCAGCGTGATGCGCCTGCGCGGTGCTGTGGCTTCACGTGACAGTGGTTCGGTCCCGGAGTCCGGACTCGGTTCCCGTGGGCGTGACTGACAGGTCGCTAGTCCTGAGGGCGATGTCAGGCTCCGAGCGGCTGGGCAGGAGAGGGCAGCAGGAATGCACCAGGTAAAGTGGGAGATTGTGAGTATTAAATGCTGCAGTCAGCATGAAAGCAGAGCATTAACACTTTACTATTTTACATCGCCATTGACCCCTGACTGTCCGGCAGATTCCAGGGGTCAATGGGGTCAATAGCTTCATTCATCTGGGACTCCAGACAAGCGTGCTGTTCAACTGTAGGAGACACCGGAAACTTGCGCTCTCTAGTATTCACGGAGATTCCGGATAGATTCTGGCATGGTTCATTTGCCCATTCAACAAGCACCTTTGAACTCACTTGAGGCTTCTCCGTGAGCCACAGAGTATTTCAGAACGGCACGTGAAAATACAGCACCCCAGGTAAAAAAAAATTGTCCCTCAGGTTTCTATTAAATCTTGTCCCACTCACCCTAAACTTACAGCATGGCCCCGAATTTTTGGCTCCCCACTCTTAGGGGAAAAGTCAGTGGATGTATTCACCCGATCTATGCCCCTCTTGATGTTATGGACCTCTATAGGATCAGTCTCCTACTCGCCAAGGAATAAAACCCAGTCTTTCCTGTACCCCAGCACCACTGAACTCACTCGAAGCACCTCCTGGAGTCGCAGAGTAAAACAGCAGGGAACCAGGCCCTTCTGCCCTTCTCATCCTTGCTGACCAAGATGCCCATCTAAGCTAGTCCCACGAACCTGTGATTGGCCCATATCCCCTGAAACATTTCCTAAGCACAAACCTGCCCAGTCACTTCTGACATCTTTTGCCATAGACACACTACCCTCTGGGTGAAAAGGTTTCCCCTCAGGTCTGTATTAAATCTTTCCCCACTTGCCTAAACCTACAGTATGCTCCCTAGTGTTCGGTTCCCTAATCTTAAGGAAAGAGACTATGTATATGTTCACTCTATATCTATGCCCCCCATGATTTTATAGACCTCGACAGGATCTGCCTCCTACGGTCCAAGGAATAAAGCCCAGTCTTACCCTATAATCCAGTCCTGGCAGCATCCTAGTGAATCTCATTAGCACTCGACCCATCAGCTGTCTCACAGTTGCAGTGGCCAGCATTCGATCCTGACCTCTGGTGCTGTCAGTGTAAAGTTTGTACAGTTTTCCTGTAACAACATGGATTTTCCTTTGTGCTCCCATTCCACGTCCCATAGACGTTGTGGTCAGTCAATTGGCTACTCCGGATAAGTGGTAAAAGAATCAAAGGGGAGTTGATGAGCAGGTGAGAGGAAATAAATGATAAAGTTACAGAGAAATAAGAGGAGTGCGATTGCAATGTATAAATCTTACTTATTAGTAGTAAAAATAATATGTCTCCAAAGACCCTTGCAACAATTACATGGTGGGGAGCGTTCTAACTGGATGCATCACTGTCTGGTATGGGGGTAGACTGGGTGGAACTGCACAGAATTGAAATAAGCTGCAGAAGATTGTCAACTCAGACAGCTCCATCATGGGCACTAGACTCCCCAGCATCCAGGACACCTTCAAGGAGCAATGCCTCAAAAAGGCGGCATCCATCATTAAGGACCCCCACCACCCAAGCCATGCCTTCTTCTCAGTGCTACCATCAGGGGGGAGGTACAGGAGTCTGAAGACATGTTCAGTGAGTCAGGAGCTGCTTCTTCCCTCTGCATCAGATTTCTAAATGGACAATAAAACCATGAAACACTACCACACACACACACACACACACAGAAATCTGTAGATGCTGGAATTTCAAGCAACACACATCAAAGTTGCTGGTGAATGCAGCAGGCCAGGCAGCATCTCTAGGAAGAGGTACATTCGACGTTTCGGGCTGAGACCCTTTGTCAGGGCTAACTGAAATAGTCATAGTCATACTTTATTGATCCCGGGGGAAACTGGTTTTCGTTACAGTTGCACCATAAATAAATAGTAATAAAACCATAAATAATTAAATAGTAATATGTAATTTATGCCAGTAAATTATGAAACAAGTCCAGGACCAGCCTATTGGCTCAGGGTGTCTGACCCTCCAAGGGAGGAGTTGTAAAGTTTGATGGCCACAGGGAGGAATGACTTCCTATGATGCTCTGTGTTGCATCTCGGTGGAATGAGTCTCTGGCTGAATGTGCTCTTGTGCCCAACCAGTACCAATCACCTGTCCAGCTCTTGGCTCCATCCCTCCCCCTCCTATCTTCTCCTATCATTTTGGATCTCCCCCTCCCCCTCCCACTTTCAAATCTCTTACTAGCTCTTCCTTCAGTTAGTCCTGACGAAGGGTCTCGGCCCGAAATGTCGACTATACCTCTTCCTAGAAACACTACCTCACTACTTGTTTTTTTTCCCTTTTTTTTTGCACTAATTTAATTTCTTGAAGGTGAGAGGGGGATAGGTTCAAGGTGGATGTGAGGGGCAAGTTTTTTACTCGGAGTGGTGGATGCCTGGTATGCGCTGCCTGGTAAAGTGGTAGAGGCAGATACATTAGCGACATTAAGATAGGCACACGAATGTGAGGAAACTGGAGGGGTATGGACATTGTGTAGGTAGGAGGGATTAGTTCTGGGTTTTTTTTTGATTTATTAGTTGGTTCGGCACAACATTATGGGCCGAAGGGCCAATTCTTGTGCTGTACTGTTCCATATTCTAATGGGCTGAATGGCTTCCCATGTAAGACCTATGCAATGCTATCCTGCACCTTGAGGATTCTTCCCCTGTTGCCCTCAAGGATCAGTCTGTCAGTGGTTCATCTTTGACCTGAAATGTTGACTTTGTTTCTTTCCTGTCCATAGATGCTGGCTGACCATTTGGATAGTACCAGTTCAGACTTCAGCATTTCCTGTTTTTATTGCAGATTTCTGAGCTGAAGTGCTTTGATTTTAAACATCTCCAGAATTTATAATCGGCAGTATCCAGTAATTTTTAAATTTTATTTAGAGAAACAGCACTGTAAAAGGCCGTTCTGACCCAGTGAGCCCGTGCTGTCAGGTTACACCCATGTGACTAATTGACCTATTAACCCCTGTGTCTTTGGAATGTGGGAGGAAACCAGAGCACACAGAGGAGAGGGAGAGGGGGAGAGAGAGAATTTGAATTCGAATTGCCTGGTGTGCTCTGTACTTTCAGGCCGAAGCTGGACCTTCTGCTGGTGAAACGATTCTTCCGCATCCAGGCAATCCTCTTCCCCTCTTGGTCGTCCCAGAGTGTGCTGATGTTCGCCACGCTGCTCTTTGTTGCCTTGCTTGGTGAGTGTCAATCTGACCCGGCCCCAGCACTCTCAGGATGCAGTGCTTGATTACGGTATGGAAAGAGTGACATCTAGATCTGTTGTCTAGCGGTTTGTGGGGTTTTGAGGCCCAACAGGCCGCCAGCTAGTGGCTTTGCACCAGCTTTCTCCACCCAGGACATCTGGGATTTATGTGCAACAACCTCAGACAAACTAGAGTGAGATGGGCTCCCCTCAGTCTCACCATCACGACAGTGACGTAGTGGAGACAGGAGGAGGAATTGGTCCATCTAGTCTGTGCCAAGCACCTGTTCTGCCTAGTCCCCTCGACCGGCACCTGGACCATAATTGTACATAGCCTCTCACCCATGTAACTATTCAAACTTAAATTCTGTGAGTTGGACACTCCACAACAGGGGTGCATGAGAAGAGCTACTTTTTAATCAGAGTGGCGATGCAAGATTTTAGTCATAGTCATACTTTATTGATCCCAAGGGAAATTGGTTTTCGTTACAGTTGCACCATAAATAATTAAATAGTAATCAAACAATAAATATTTAAATAGTAATATGTAAATTATGCCAGGAAATAAGTCCAGGACCAGCCTATTGGCTCAGGGTGTCTGACCCTCCAAGGGAGGAATTGTCAAGTTTGACGGCCACAGGCAGGAATGACTTACTATGACGCTCTGTGTTGCATCTCGGTGGAATGAGTCTCTGGCTGAATGTACTCTTGTGCCCAACCAGTACATTATGTAGTGGATGGGAGACATTGACCAAGATGGCATGCAACTTGGACAGCATCCTCTTTTCAGACACCACCGTCAGAGAATCCAGTTCCATCCCCACAACATCACTGGCCTTACGAATGAGTTTGTTGATTCTGTTGGTGTCTGCCACCCTCAGCCTGCTGCCCCAGCACACAACGGCAAACATGATGGCACTGGCCACCACAGACTCGAACATCCTCAGCATCGTCCGGCAGATGTTAAAGGACCTCAGTCTCCTCAGGAAATAGAGGCGGCTCTGACCCTTCTTGTAGACAGCCTCAGTGGTCAAAGGCAGAGTTTCACAGCAGTTTTACTGATTTGAGGTGTGACCAATCAGCAAGCGGTGGAGTATAAAAAGAAAAGAGCTATCCGTCAGTCAGGACCTCAGCTTCTTTTCTTTGTTTGCACTTTGCTTATCTAACACTTAATATAACATAACCATCACGTTTTATGCCTCATTCAGAACTTCGAAAGAACCTTTGGATCAATGCCACCAGATTCCGCAACCCAAAACCTCGGCTGTCCATTTCCCTCCAGAGATGTTGCCTGACCCGCCGAGTTCCTCCAGCTCCTTTGTATGTTGCTGCAGATTCCAGCGTCTGAATTCCCTTGTATAATTAAAGAATGGGTTGGCCTCAGAGCTGATTTGAGAAGGTGTGAGCAGACTTGTAGTAACTGCCTTGGCCATTTCTTCACAGAGCAACTGGTGGTTTATCAAGTGGGAATTGTTCCCAGCCGCTTCTTCAAAGTTCTGGGAAGCAAGGATCTAGTTGGTTTCAGAGAACTTACCTCCATTGCCATCTGCCTCATCGTGGCCAACTCTCTGGTGAGTGAGTGAACCAGTTTCCTAAGCAAATTAAGATACAGGTTTCCCCTGCCATCCGAAGGTAGAGCGTTCCTATGAAACGGTTCGTAAGCTGGAATGTCGTAAAGCGAAGAAGCAATTACCATTTATTTATATGGGAAAATTTTGTGAGCGTTCACAGACCCAAAAATAACCTACCAAATCATGCCAAATAACACATAAAACCTAAAATAACAGTAACGTATAGTAAAAGCAGGAATGATATGATGAATACACAGCCTATATAAAGTAGAAATACTTTTCCACAATCATTGCCTGCACTGTTCTCTGTAGCGAAAATCTCACGCAAGCGCTGTTGGCAAAAACATGGTGCAAGCGCTCTCCAGTAACCTTTAAGCTATGAAGCTGCCAAATCATACCAAATAACAGGTAAAAATACACAGCCGATATAAAGTAGAAATAATGTATGTACAGTGTAGTATCACGGGAATCGGGAAGACAGCGCAGAGCACACTGATGATGGTGTGTTAGGCTGAGTCGTCGGAGGTTGGGGTGGTGCAGTGGCCCCCACCCTCTGGGCCGCCGACCGATACCGATTGCACCGCCTCTGATCTGGGCCAACAATTACATGCCGGGTGGCACCTAATTAATTAGCTTGTTTATTTCAGCTTTTTTCTTAAAGATGTGCTGTGTGCCTCCCGGCTACCGCTGCATTCTCCACAAATCGGTATCTGTCATCTCGACCTTCGACATCGAAGCGGGCAGTCATAGGAGAAGATCAGCTGCCTGCCCTAATGGAAACAGACAACGATGAGGTGACACCCCAGTGTCCCACCACCCCAACCCCCAGGCCACTGTGGCTGATGTGGAAGGCTTGAAAAACGACAGTATGCTTGACTGCTGAGCCTCGCGCATTTTTCTATCATACAGTTCTTTGTAAACACTCAAACCATCTTGCAAATATGCCTTAAACCGATGTACCCTTTCAAAATTAAAGTCGTACTTTATCATTGCAGCGAAAATCTCACGCAGTTGCTTCATGTTCAGTTCCTGGACAACTTCACTTTCGGTCCGTTCAGTTTCGATTGTTATCCTTTCCTCTTCCAATTGCATCAGCTCTTCATCTATCAGTTCTTGGTCATAGGATGCCAAAACCTCTTCAACATCATCTTCGTCAACTTCCACAAGCCAAACTTGCTTTGTCCTTCCTTCGTTCACCACGATCAAAACGCTTAATTATGTCTAGTTTTACGCTAGGTGTAACACCCTTACGAGCTGTTTCAGGCTTTTTCGATACCTTAGAACTCATCTTGCTAATGGCTGCTCACATGCACGTGTTTTAGCAATGCTGGCTAGAATGCCGTTCTGAATCCGGGGGAAAGCGGCTGCTCGGGGCGCGCGCTGATTTTTTTTTTCGTGCGCTGCCTTTTTTCGTAACAGTGAAAACACCTTCTGTTAGCGAAAACAGGGAACTAATGTAGGTCTTTCGTAACAGTGAGATTTCGTAAAGCGAACGTTCAAAAAGTGGGGGAAACCTGTATACTGAAGGCGGGCTTTATAAAGGTGGGCTGAGTGTTGAAAGGTGGAATTCTGCTAGTCATGTCTCCTGTCCCTTGGACATTTGGGAGGCAATTAAGGCAATTAATGACCAGCAAACCTTACAGCTTAATATTTGTCTGCATTGGAAGGCCATCTTCCTTGTGTTGTACCCACAAGCCTATTCTTTGGTAGGAAGTTTGGGTCCCAGCTGATGGGGAAAAACCCCATGTTAACATGCTCTACCTGCTTGGTTGTCTCACCAACTTATGAGCAGCGAGAAGAGAGGATGACCTGGAGGAACTCGGCAAGTCAGGCTGCATTTACAGAGGGGAATAAACAGTCGACATTTCCGGTCATTGATGAAGGGTGTCAGCCTGAAGCGTCGACTGTGACTCCATTTTTCTCTTTTCATTCTCCTGCATCGGGTGAGGGTCTTCTTGTCTGAGGGTGTTTGTAAGACGGTGAACGAGGGGCAGGGTGATGTACAGGCTTACCTGTCTTTGCTTTCTCTGCTGAAAGTTGGACAGGAGGTTTTCTGTAGTGGCCCTGCTCTGTCCCCTCCTTCCCTCTCCCACTCAAACCCTCCTCCATCCCAGTAGGTACTCCCTGTGTTCAGAGGGCCCACACTTTGCTGTATGGCCATGCGTCTTGAAACGTCATTGCAGAGACTCTCCACCCAGCAAACTGTTTCCTCCGAAAGTTCTCTTCTGTAAGGGGCTGTAAGGCTATTTAAACTAAAACCGTGCCAACTTAACCGGTCCTTCCTCCAGGCAGTTAATTTGATCAACCACTCTAGTTAGCTCCCCACCCCCTCTACTGTGTCTATTACCTCAGTCACCGAACGGCAGTGTAAACACTTTAAACCACTTCTTATAATGCTGTTTACACTGAGAATACATGCGCCCTGGTATCTATGCACATTTTATTCCATAGCCATACTTTAACCGCTAAGTTTACTTTTTATCATCATCTTCACTATATGCCGTCTCGTATGACGTGGCAATCGTGGTCGACCTTGATTGTTCTTGGGAGGATTTTCTACAGAAGTGGTTTGCCATTGCCGCCTTCTAGGCAGTGTCTTTACAAGACAGGTGAGCCCAGCCGTTATGAATACTCTTCAGAGATTGCCTCCCTGGCATCAGTGGTTGCAATAACTGCAATAGCAGTTGTGATCTGCACCAACTGCTCATATGACCATCCACCACCTGCTCCCATGGCTTCACATGACCCTGATCAGGGGCTAAGCAGATGTAGCACCTTGCCCAAGGGTGACCTGCAGACTAGCAGAGGGAAGGAGCTCCTTACTCTGGTAGAGATGTATCTCCAACCCGCCACACATTTTTAAAAAAATTTAATTCTTTATTCTTTATAATTGTTGAATGTTGTTGCTATTTGTTGCACATCACACCAACACACCACGACAAATTCATAATCCGTGTAAGTGTGTATGCTGAATAAAGTTAAATCTTTAATCCCTGAGCTGGGAATGTGATGGCTTTGCTTGTTACTTCTGACACCGGTGACGGCTTTTCTCTTTCAGCTGAAGAGTTTTGACCAGTACATCTCGAACCTGTTGTATGTCAGATGGAGGCAGAACCTGACGCAGAACCTGCACCAGAGCTACTTCAGGAGGAAGGTCTACTACAGTCTAAATGTGCTCCACACCAGCCTGGATAACCCGTAAGTGGAACCTGAGCTGCTTTTCAAATTGGCTTCCCATAAGACATAGGAGCAGAATTAAGCCATCTGACCTCCGAGTTTGCTCCACGCTTCCATCATGTGTGATTTTCAGCCCTACAGCCCCATACAGCCTTTGGCCCATCCAGTCTGTGCCAAACTATCATACTGCCTAGTCCCATCGATCTTCACCCAGACCATAGCCCTCCCATCTGTGTACATTTACACACTTTTCTCAAATGTTGCAATCTTGGACAATGTCTCCTATCCGCTACATAATGTACTGGTTGGGCACAGGAGTACATTCAGCCAGAGACTCATTCCACCGAGATGCAACACTGAGCGTCATAGGAAGTCATTCCTGCCTGTGGCCATCAAACTTTAGAACTCCTCCCTTGGAGGGTCAGACACCCTGAGCCAATAGGCTGGTCCTGGACTTATTTCCATCTGGCATAATTTACATATTATTATTTATGGTTTTATATTGCTATATTTATACTCTATTCTTGTCTGGTGCAACTGTAACGAAACCCAATTTCCCTCGGGATCAATGAACTATGACTATGACTAATCAAACCCGCACCCTCCACTGCTGCTGGCAGCTCGTTCCATCACCCACGGAGTGAAGAAGTTCCTTCTCGGATTTCCCCTTAAATATTTCACCTTTCACCCTTGACCTATGGCACCTAGCTCTAGTTTCACCCAACCTCAGTGGAAAAAGGCCTGCTTGCACTCACCCTATCTATAGCCCTCATAAATCCTAATCTATTCCCAATAACTCAGGGCCTCAACTCAGACCACCTCCTGAATAAGTGTGTGAATTTGTTTAATATTATCATCATATACAGTGAAAAGCTTTCGAGGGTATGCCTGCCAAACAGATCACCTCACACATAGGTACATCGAGGTGGTAAGTACCAGACAGAGTGCAGGCTGTAGCTACAGAGAAAGTGCTGCCCTTCCACGTACCTACCCAAATTTCTTTCAAGTGTTGAAATCAAGCCCGCGTCCACCTCTTCCGCTGGCAGCTTATTCCACGTTCTCACCATCCTCTGAGTGTAGAATTTCCTGCTTATCTTCACCTTTCACCCTTAACCTCTAGCCCTAGTCTCACCTGACCTCAGTGGAAAAAGCCTGCTTGCAGTTACCCTATCTAAATCCCTCATAATTTTGAATATCTCTATCAAATCTCTCCTCATTCTCCTACGCTCCGGGGTATAAAGACCTAATCTATTCAATCTTCCCCTTAACTCAGATTCTCAAGTCCTGGTAGCATCCTTGCTAACTTTCTCTGCCCTCTCAATCTTTTTGGTATCTCCCCCTTGGCTTGAGCAATCAGGTGCACCCAGAGTGGGCATCTTGTCAGCCGCAAACTTACTTAGCTCTGGTGTGGCTGGGCTAAGATGGGGCAGGGGTGTGGGTTATTGATCCTGGCTATGCCGTGACCCAGGAAATCAGTTCCATAACCCCCCCCGCAATACCTCGACACCTACCCTTGGAGTGGTGAGCAACTGCCAGGAAAGGTGCTGGAGGATGCAATAGTTGTTCGACTCTGAACCCAGACACCCACTTGAGCAGTGCAGTGGCGCGGCTGGTAGAGCCACTGCCTTGCAGCACCGGAGACCCAGTTCAATCCTGACCTCGGGTGCTGTCTGTGTGGAGTTTGAACGTTCTCCCTGTGGTCGTGTGGGTGCTATTCTTGGAACATGGAGCATACTGCCCCTTCAGCCCACAATGTTGGCCTGACCTTTTAACCTACTCCAAACTCAATTTGACTCTTCCCTCCTCCATAACCCTCCATTTTTCTATCTTTCATGTGTCTCTTAAATGTCCCCAATTGCCTCTACCACATCCCCTGGCAATGGGTTCCATGCACTCACCACTCTCTTTTTTAAAAAAAAAGTACCCCTGACATTGCCGTCACCCCTCCCCATACTTTTTTTCCAATCACCTGAAAATTGTGCACTCCCGTACTAGTCATTGTCACCCGCCCTGGGAGAAAAGTGCTGGCTGCTGGCTCTGCCTGTGTTAATTCTATCTCGATGATGGAAACACGGAGGCCTATGCAGGAGGGAAGAGTTAGATTGATCTTAGAGTATGTTAAGGGTTTGGCACAACATCATGGGCTGTAGGGTCCCGTACTATGTGTGGCCCCTGGTGAGCCTCAGGCTCGCTCAACTCGCTTCCGTCTAGAGGGAGCAGCCTTTGGCCCTGCCAGACTGGGTAATCAAGTTTGTGTGGATGCTGTGTGATATACCCCACCATGCCAAATAACAGACAATACACCATATGTGATTAAATGATTACACTTTAGAGATCTTACTGGAACTATGTAATTAATAGATTTAAAATATAAAAGGCGCCAAGCTTATCAAAGTTCAGCCACTTCGTGCACAACAGTTGGATCTCAAGTAACAGAGTCTCCTTTCCACCATTCGATCCCCTCTGACCACCTCGACCCGCCACCTGGGACCAGCCACGGTGGTCGACCAGACACTCCACACGAGTCTATCTTCGTCTCTTATCCTTGCCGAAAACCCTGGGCCTCGGACTCCCGCTCAGGGTCACAGCATCGTGTCTCCTCTTTCTGTCCCCATCGTGCCTTCTGCCTCAAAACCCACGAACAATAGCTTACAGACACACAAGAAAGAATAACATCTATCCCAATTGGTTAGCAAATGAATACAATTCTCTTTATAACCCAAACAAGCTGCTAGAGAGAGAACTTTCTCAGCAGTTATTACAGAAAAGCCATTTTAATTATAACATAACAAAGAACCCATTTTGTTAGCCTTCACAGTAACATAAAAGAAGAAACCCCTCACATAGGTTTAATCCTCTTCTCATCTTGTACACCGTTATCCACATCCCAAAGTCGTGCGGGTTGTTAAGTCGATTAGTACTATAAATCACTGAAGGTTTGTAGATGAGTGATGGAATCTGGACTGGAATTCAAAGTTCAACTACTCAAAGTACATTTATTATCAAAGTATATATGCAGTATACAACCGTGAATTTCGTCCCAATCAAGATCGCACAAAATAGCAATAAAAAGAGGAGTAACCAGAAACCCATATAACATGAACTGCAGAGTTCTCTGAAAATGAGTCCAAACCACAAACCGCCACTATTAAACCTTGCCCCAGCCCAAGACCCTGGCAGCATTGAGCAAGAGGGAGAGAGAGACCGGTCAAACGCAGGCAACTTCCTCCAGTAGCGGAGAGGGAGAGAGAGACCTGTCAATCACAGGCAGATGAAGCTGAATTGATGAGTGTAACAAGAACAACAAAAATGGATGACTATAGGATTAGTATAAATGGGTGGTTGATGGTCAGTGTGAATACAATGGGCTGAATGGCTGGTTTCTCTGCTGTACCTTTCTGTGACACTGTCATTTATAAACAGGATAACAGATGCTCGAGGAGTGAATTACAGACTAAAATCTCACCTAGGGGTTCAGATGATTTAATTCTCAAATGGGTACGTACTTGGGAGCTTGTTACGGGCTCAAATCTGAATGATGGGGTTGGAGTTGTTGATATTGAATGAAAGCTAGAATCTGTCAGAGAGTTTAAAGCGACCCTGTGGGTGGATTCAGTCTTTGCTTCATCTGTGTGAAGTTGTCAGTGGTGTTTACAGGGACCAGCGTATCAGCCAGGATGTGGAGCGGTTCTGCAGAGGGATGGGAACAATGGCCACCAACCTCATCATCTCGCCCTTCACCCTGAGTTACTACACCTACCAGTGCTTTTACAGGTAACACACAGATGGTTGTGGGGAGGGACTGGGTCAGAATAGAGAGACTTGGACTTGGCTCCTTTTAGATGAGACAGACTTGTCCAATCTCAGTCACACTAAATGAGTCTTTAATGCATATCTTGTGATGTCTCACTCTTCAGCCTCACAGTCTTTGTCCCTGATGTCAACTTCATCCGATTTCCTCGTAACTATCTGAAACTTCACCTGTTTGCAACTTTACTGACTTATTTGCTGCCTGTTACAGTGCTGGCGTTCAGGGCAACAATGTAAGTCCTCCATCTGTCTATCCATTCCATCGTACACAATGAAGAAGGATTTTTTTGACCAGTCAAGGTTGTTGGTCCTGAGCAGAACCACCGAACCAGGAGGACCAGTGGACCACTCTTGGTCTGGCCTCTGCCCTTTGACCTGTAAAGCCCTGACTCCAGCCAACGTCGCTCTCCAGGTCATTGAGGCACACAAGCCTCCAAACCCTATGACAATGTTGTGGTTCTCTTGGAGGTTTAACCTCGAGATGAGCTTCACGACACGAATTCCAACCCTGTCTCATTTCCAAAGGAACTTGCTCCAATCTGTTCATAAATCTTCATTCTAACACATGCCTGGCTGGTTCCCTTAACCCACCCTCCACAAGTATGTCATCTGAGCTCTGCTGTCCACGTTCTAACACACACTGCTTTTGTTAAAGCAAGGCTTTGACTTTCAAATCCTCACTCTTTCACTTGCCTTCCTCTGTTCTGTATCCATAATCTTTCCCCTAATACTGAGGTGTTAAGTTCTAAAATTTCCTTCCTAAACCCTCACCACCTCTCTCTTTCCTCGAAAATGCTCCTCTTTGATCAAAGGTTTGGTCATCTTTCTGAATCACCCCTCAGCTATATCAGTCTGCTGTCCATTGAAGTCAGGATGTAATTGGAAGTGGCTGTGGTTATGTGTTAGTGAAGGGTCTCCTGTCTTTACAGTACAGGTTGGTTGGGGCCCGTTACCATCTTCATTTACTTCCTCATTGGCTCAGTGGTCAACAAGGCTCTGATGGGGCCGATTATACCAACCCTCGTCCAACAGGAGAAGCTGGAGGGAGACTTCAGGTGAGAAACTGTGCTGGAGTCGCTTGTCTGCTTCGCACCTCTTCCACTTGGTACCGGTGTGCATGAGGCAATAGACAGTGTACGGTTTACAACCTTCAGTGTGCGCTTCTGTGACTGAGTTGGCAAATAAGGACCTAGTCCGGGGTGGCGAAACTTTTTGACAGCGTGCGCCCAAATTGGCGATAATCTTCTTTTAAAAAAAAAATTCTCTCATATGCCATCATAATTTTTAGCAGAGATTATCATTGATTTTAGGGCGGCATGGTAGTGTAGTGGTTAGCACAATGCTCTACAGTACAGGCAACACGGGATTAATTCCCATCACTGCCTGTAAGGAGTTTGTACGTTCTCCCCGTGACTGAGTGGGTTTTCTCTGGGTGCTCTGGTTTCCTCCAACAGTCCACAGACGTACTGGTTGGTAGATTAATTGGTATTGTAAATTGTCCTGTGATTAGGCTGGGGTTAAATCTGGGGATTGCTGGGTAGCGTGGCTCGAAGGATGGGAACTGTATCTCGATAAATAACAATAATTACGGATTTTTAACAGGAAAAAAGGATGAGTCTTGTTGCTTATTTTCATGTATTCGTTGTTTTACTATTATAAATGTCTAAGAGATAGATTGAAATAAATTAAGCGTTTTGGAAAACCTATTCAAAAAGTATTAAAATACATCTTTTAAAAAGACAATTGAAAGATAACATTTCTAAATAGTTTATTGTAACCGTTTACTGTCCAAAAAATTGACGTGTAGACCAAGTCTGCAAGGATTTCAGATCAGATCATACAACGTCACGTGTTCTCGCAAAAGTTGGTGCCAAGCCAGCGTGAGACAATTCCTGTGAAAATATTTCACTGCTCTTTGGTAGTAAAGACTCATCAGCTACTTCAGTTGGCAGTAACGATAATCATTATGTATCTTTTTATTATGGGCAGGGTTTAAAGAATCAAGGGGTGACATAATCATTATGTATCTTTTTATTATGGGCAGGGTTTAAAGAATCAAGGGGTGACATTGCGTGCTGCATGCCAGCAAAATTTTTGTGCCATCCTTTGATTCCAGTTCCTTTCTGAGGCTGTAGTGTTGACTGGGTAACTTGCCCTGTCATCCCGCTCTGGTCTTCTGCCTGCTCTGGATCTCTTTATTGCTAACTGCCGACGGGACATCAACCGTCTTGACTTCACCGCACCTTGTTCCCATTCCAACCTTACTCCTTCCGAACACTGTGCTGTCCACCCCCTCCGCACTAATCCTAACCTTATTATTAAACCCGCCGATAAGGGGGGGCACTGTTGTCTGGCGTACTGACCTCTACCTTGCCGAGGCACAGCGACAACTCACGGATACCTCTTCTTATTTACCCCTGGACCGTGACCCCACTAAGGAGCACCAGGCCATTGTCTCCCACACCATCACTGGCTTTATCCGCTCAGGGGATCTCCCATCTACTGCTACCAACCTTATAGTTCCCACACCCCACACTTCCCGTTTCTACCTCCTACCCAAGATCCACAAACCTGCCTGTCCTGGCAGACCTATTGTCTCAGCTTGCTCCTGCCCCACCAAACTCATTTCTGCATACCTTGACACGGTTTTATTCCCCCTTGTTCAATCCCTTCCTACCTATGTTCGTGACACTTCTCACGCTCTTAAACTTTTCAATAATTTTAAGTTCCCTGGCCCCCACCACTTTATTTTCACCATGGATGTTCAGTCCCTATATACTTCCATCCCCCATCAGGAAGGTCTCAAAGCTCTCTGCTTCTTTTTGGATTCCAGACCTAAACAGTTCCCCTCTACCGCCACTCTGCTCCGTCTAACAGAATTAGTCCTTACTCTTAATAATTTATCCTTTGGCTCCTCCCAGTTCCTCCAAACTAAAGGTGTAGCTATGGGCACCCGTATGGGTCGTAGCTATGCCTGCCTTTTTGTTGGCTTTGTGGAACAATCTATGTTCCAAACCTATTCTGGTATCTGTCCGCCACTTTTCCTTCGCTACATCGACGACTGCATTGGCACTGCTTCCTGCACGCATGCTGAGCTCGTTGACTTCATTAACTTTGCCTCCAACTTTCACCCTGCCCTCAAGTTTACCTGGTCCATTTCCGACACCTCCCTCCCCTTTCTAGACCTTTCTGTCTCTGTCTCTGGAGACAGCTTATCTACTGATGTCTACTATAAGCCTACTGACTCTCACAGCTATCTGGACTATTCCTCTTCTCACCCTGTCTCTTGCAAAACCCCTTCTCGCAATTCTTCCATCTCCGCCGCATCTGCTCTCAGGATGAGGCTTTTCATTCCAGGATGAGGGAGATTTCCTCCTTTTTTAAAGAAAGCAGCTTCCCTTCCTCCACCATCGACTCCGCTCTCAAACGCACCTCCCCCATTTCATGCACATCCACTCTCACTCCATCCTCCCGCCACCCCACTAGGAATAGGGTTCACCTGGTCCTCACCTACCACCCCACCAGCCTCCGGGTCCAACATATTATTCTCCGTAACTTCCGCCACCTCCAACAGGATCCCACCACCAAGCACATCTTTCCCTCCCCTGTCTCTCTGCTTTCCGCAGGGATCACTCCCTACGCGACTCCCTTGTCCATTCGTCCCCCCCATCCCTCCCCACTGATCTCCTTCCTGGCATTTATCCTTGTAAGCGGAACAAGTGCTACACATGCCCTTACACTTCCTCCCTTACCACCATTCAGGGCCCCAGACAGTCCTTCCAGGTGAGGCAACACTTCACCAGTGAGTTGGCTGGGGTGATATACTGCGTCCGGTGCTCCCGATGTGGCCTTCTATATATTGGCGAGACCCGACGCAGACTGGGAGATCGTTTTGCTGAACACCTACGCTCTGTCTGCCAGAGAAAGCAGGATCTCCCAGTGGCCACACATTTTAATTCCACGTCCCATTCCCATTCTGGTATGTCTATCCACGGCCTCCTCTACTGTAAAGATGAAGCCACACTCAGGTTGGAGGAACAACACCTTATATTCCGTCTGGGTAGCCTCCAACCTGATGGCATGAACATTGACTTCTCAAACTTCCGCTAATGCCCCACCTCCCCCTCGTACCCCATCCATTATTTATTTATATACACACATTCTTTCTCTCTCTCTCTCTCTCCTTTTTCTCCCTCTGTCCCTCTGACTATAGCCCTTGCCCATCCTCTGGGTTTATTCCCCCCCTCCCCCTTTTCTTTCTCCCTGGGTCTCCTGTCCCATGATCCTCTCATATCCCCTTTGCCAATCACCTGTCCAGCTCTTGGCTCCATCCCTCCCCCTCCTGTCTTCTCCTATCGTTTTGGATCTCTTCCTCTCCCTCCCACTTTCAAATCCCTTACTAGCTCTTCCTTCAGTTAGTCCTGACGAGGGGTCTCGGCCTGAAACGTCGACTGTACCTCTTCCTAGAGATGCTGCCTGTCCTGCTGCATTCACCAGCAACTTTTATGTGTGTTGCTTGAATTTCCAGCATCTGCAGAATTCTTCGTGTTTGCGTTTACAAAACTGTATGTGTCTGTGCACTTCAGCACATAAGTTGTCAGTGTGTAACTGTCCTCACTCACTCCTTTTTATCTGGAGTTTCAGTCACAAGGCTGTATGATAAGATTCTCTCTCCCATGTGTGCAAAGACTTTGTTGAAATAGAATTTGTAGCCCATGAAGATTATTTAAACAGGCTTTGTTAGCTAAAGATCTGTGCTGATTAATTGGATTCTGTAAATAAGTAGGCTGTTTACCATAGGATAAGATCTGCTGTGAGTTTTGATCTATCTTCAACCTCATTGGCTATCAAAATGCAGTCGGTGTTCACTCTGGTTATTTAGTTAGAGGCGTATGACACTCAGATGCTGACTAGGTCCAAACAGGATCTCGTCCTTAGATGTCAGCGGCACATTTCCCACCACAGATCTATTTAATTATTTTATTTCGCGATACGGCATGGAACAGGCCCACTGAACTGCCCAGCAATACAACAACTTAGAGTCATAGGAAAGTACAGTACAGAACAGGCCCTTTGGCCCATCAAGTCCATGCCAAACCATTTAAACTGGCTACTACCATTGACCTGCATGAGGACCATTGCCCTCCACCCTCTTAAACAATGAAATCGAGCTCACGGGCCGGCTGGTGGCGCAACGACATCAGCGCCGGACCCGGCAGTGGAGGATCCTGGGTTCGAAACTAGTCGGGTCCGCTCCCAAGTGCGCTTTCCATCCGTGCCGTTTCGAGTGTTGAGATTGCAACTCGACCTCATAAAATAAAGGGAGAATACTGCGAAAATGTCTGTGTGGGGAGTGGTGCGCCACACAGTCTCTCTCTCTCTCGCTCCGCGCCTTGTGTAAGCCATGAAAAAGACATCATTATGGACACGCAGACGCACAGATTCGCACGCATGCAGGCACACGCCAAAAAAAAACCGAGCTCACATGCGGCACTTACACTGGCAGCTCGTTCCCCACCCTCATGATGCTGAGTGAAGACGTTTCCCCTTGTGCTCCCCTTAAACTTTTCACCTTTCACCCTTAACCCATGACTTCGAGTTGTAGTCCCACTTAACCTCAGTGGGGTGGGGGGAGGAGCCTGCTTGCATTTACCCTATCTATACCCCTCATAATTTGGTATACAAAATTGTTAATTCTAGCCTAATCACAGGACAATTTACAATGGCCAGTTTACCTACTAACCAGTATGTCCTTGGACTCGGGAGGAAATCAGAGCACCCGGAGGAAACCCACTTGCACACGGGAAGAAGGTACAAGCTTTTTTCCAGAGGAGGCTGTCCAGATGCTGTCGAACTCACTGAGTTGCCCCAGCAGTTCATCTTTTTCTCAGGATTCTATTATCTGCAGTCTTTTGTGTCTCCAGAATCTGCCAGGGGTAGTTGAGTACAGGGAGAGATAGAGAGGGACTAGGATTCATGAGCTGACACAGACTCAATAAGCCAAAGTGATCTCCTTCTCTGACACAAGGATATACAAAATATGAAATAGTTTGCTACATCTTCCTTATCTGTCCAATAATAATTTTAAGGATCTCAGTCAGCTTCCCCTAAATCTTCTCTTCTGTAATGAGACAATGAAACTTTTGGGTTCTTTTTTTAAAAATTGAAGCTTAACGTTCTTGTTCCCCATTGTTTCTTTAATTTGCACACTGCGGAAATCAGAACTCTGCTCACTGGTCTGACTGAGAGCTGGCCAGCCTCACTAGTGGAATACATTGCCTCGTTTGGTAGTGACAAGTACCTCCATTTCAGTAGTAATTGATTTTTGCCTCAGTGTAGGTTTACTTGTCTCTTAATTCACCACCACAGACCGGGTGACCAACATGTCATTCTGGGGAAAAGTCAGAGGCCTGATGTCCGTGAGTCCTCGAGGCCAATGGAGACTGGAGGGGGCCTTTGCTGGGGCAGGAGGACTGTTTGTGTGAGTGGGTTGGTTGTTGGAATGATGGTGGAAAGAGGATTCTTTCACGATTGTTTCGGTACTGTTGTTCTGCTAAACATTGTGGGCAGGCTATGTTGGCACAGGAATGTGTGGTGACTCTTGCAGGCTGCCCCCAGGTTGTGTTGGTTGTTAACCCAAGTGATATATTTCACCACATGTTCTGATGTACACGTGATAAGTAAATCTGGAACTGTCCGAGGACTGGAATGTTGGGGGGGTATGGGCTCTGAGAGAGAGGATGAGCGTGCCTGGCTTCAGAAGGAGATCTCTAACCTCTTGCTGCCTCTCCACCGCAGGTTCAAGCACATGCAGATCCGTGTCAATGCCGAGTCGGTGGCTTTCTACCGGTAGGTTACAGGGCTATGATCGAACGGCTTCCCTGTGTGAATAACCTGTGAACAGTGTCTGTCTGTCACAACGCACAGAGTAGGAGCATGGATCCTGCTAAGAATAGGGGATGAAATGCAAAAAGGAGGGCAGTCTTGGGCGTTGGTGAGACCACATCTGGAGCACTGGCTGCAGCTGGAAAGGGAAGGGCGTACGCCAGAGCTCAGAGCTTCACTAGATTGGTTGCTAAGAGCTCACACTGACTGAAATATAAGATTTTGAAAGGATGGATACAGACAGGATATTTCACCTTGTGGGAAAATCTAATTGGATTTGTAATTGGCCTATTATCACTGACATAGTGCAAAACTGGAATGGTAAGGTCATGTTTATGGACTGTTCAGAAATCCGAGGGAAGAAGCTGTTCTTAAAACATGGCAGGTGGATCTTCAGGCTTGTGTACCTCCTCCCTGATGACTGTACTGAGAGGAGGGTGTGTCCCAGGTGCTGAGGGTTCTTAATGATGGACGCGACCTTCTTGAGAGGGGGGTTGAGGGAAAACAAAATCAGCCATTTGTGGATGATGGGGCAGGAATGGCCTGGTTCTGCTCCTGTACTTTGGGATGTGGAAAGGCTGTGTGTGAGGCAGAGGGTTGACTGTGAGCACTTGGTATTTATGGGGCGAGGGAGGGGAGGCTGGCTAGGGCGGATGGTTGAGGTGGACGTGCAGGACGGGCTTCCTCACTCCCGGCTGTGACCCGATTTGTCCTGCTGGATTGATTCCAGAGCTGGGCAAGTGGAGCACATGCGGACCCACAGGATACTCCAGGAATTGCTCCGAACGCAGCGGAAACTGATGGGCCGGGAACTGTGGCTCTACAGTGAGTAGAGTGGGGGACCGTTAACGGTGGGCGCGTGGGAACCGTGTGTAGTGGGTGCGCGGACGTACATGGTGAGGAGCTGAGGTCTGTATATATGTGCGTGAACCACATGACTGCTGGAACATGTGTGCACACTGGTTCTGAGTGTATACCGGATGTGCGCATAGTGTTCTAGGGGAGAAGATCCATGTTGTATTGGCCCAATACCCAGGGTGGAGGTCTGGGATGTGCATCTGAACCTGTGTCCTGGGCCCATAAATGAGCCAGCGGTAGGAGTGACTCCATTTAAGGATGGGAGGAGGAGCAGGACATGCCGAGGTGTAGGCGAAACTGCGTGTTTCGTCCAATGTCCATAGTCATAGTCATACTTTATTGATTCTGGGGGAAATTGGTTTTCATTACAGTTGCACCATAAATAATTAAATAGTAATAAAATCATAAATAGTTAAATGGTAATATGTAAATTATGCCAGTAAATTATGAAATAAGTCCAGGACCAGCCTATTGGCTCAGGGTGTCTGACCCTCCAAGGGAGGAGTTGTAAAGTTTGATGGCCACAGGCAGGAATGACTTCCTATGACGTTCTGTGTTGCATCTCGGTGGAATGAGTCTCTGGCTGAATGTACTCCTGTGCCCACCCAGTACATTATGTAGTGGATGGGAGACATTGTCCAAGATGGCATGCAACTTGGACAGCATCCTCTTTTCAGACACCACCATCATGACCAATGCCCTTGCTGTGCCAAGTCCAGAGACCAATTGTCCTATCTTGAGTTTACAGATGGACGAAGCCTCTCCCTTTCCCAGACCCAAGTCTGTATTATTTCACTGCGAGGTTTAAAATTAAAAAGAATTGCCAAAAACCAGAAAATGCCGGGAGCACACAGCAAGATGGACTGTGTCTGTAGAGAGAATGAAACAGAGCTAATGTTTCTGGTCGATCTCGGATTCCTGGGTTGTTTTTGCTACTGGTGTTTTGACAACAGGTGTCCCGAGCCGTACACCCATGGTAATCTGTGTGCAGACTCTATGTAACACCAGCTGCCTCATCCCAGGTTAAATAACTGTAATAGGTGAAGTATCCTATGTAATTCTTGTTTAATGCGTTTCTCTCTTTCCTCAGTCGGGGTGAACATATTTAATTACTTGGGCAGTATCGTCAGCTACCTGGCCATAGCCATCCCCATCTTCGCAGGACGGTACGACGCCCTTTCCCCAGCGGATCTCATTGAGCTCATCAGCAAGGTACGGCCACGGCTTGTGTACCACCACCACAAAGCTTGATTAGTGCATCCTGTTCCGTTGCTGCACCTCTCCACACCCTGTGGTACATCGGGCAGCAGTCTTGCCATTTCTTTAGCATTGTGTCTGTTTTTTACGAGGCCGAGTTGCTCGCTCGACGCTCAACCCAGCACGGATGGAAAGCGTACAGGGAGCCGGCCGGATTCGAACCCGGGACCACTGGCCTTGAAGTCCGGCGCAGATGCCGCTACACCATTGGCTGGCTAAATAGACCTTCACTTTTCCCTTATATAATGCAACATGTCATACGCGTTCCTCCCCTCTAAATCCTGTCCGCCTCTCTCTATGCTGTACCTTATGGCCCACATTGTAACCCAAACTCCCCTGCCCTGGTCAGCCGCTCTATTGCGCACCCCTCCCTTGCCTTGGGCACCCTTTTCTTACCTGACTAATTGTACTGTCCTCAAGGATTGTTCATGCAGTGGGGCTTTATTCAGTGTAACTTCTTCCCTTAAACCTGAGGCTTTTCTCATCCTCTTCCTGTGTCCACAGTTCCTGGGTCACGGAGGGAAATCTCACTTTAGTCCCTGGAGTAAACTGGCCAGAACTACTTGCTTTACACAGCTGAGTCGCCCATCTGTATGGGAGGGGTCGTGACTGTCACGTGACAGCACTGCCCATTTACCTGGTCAAAAGACACGCCACCTGCCGATCAAGGTTTGACCCCTCCTCGCCCACCAATGCACACCTAACCATTGGCCCCTTTAATTAGCCTTGTACTTGACCTTGGGCAATTGGCCTTTGTAATCAACTTAACCCTGCTGGCACTGAGCCATTGGCTTCCCTGTGAATCACCTGGGCTGGACTCATCAGCCCTGCTGCACTGAGCAGTGCCTGAAAACTTTCAGCCCGGGCAGAACGTGCAGAAGATCGGGGTGGGCTGGAGTTGCCAATTCCACTAGGACTTTCCTGGACATCCATACCAGCACTATTCCAGTGGCCTGTTGGTTGGTTAGCCAAGGGGATTAATCTTGACAGTTAGCATGCAGGATTGCTTGGGTAGGGAGAAAGGGATTCATTGTTGTCCCTCAGTGCCTTCATAGCAAGCCGAGGTCAAGGGGAAACGTCAAGTCATCACCTCAGTTTAATTCCACATCCCATTCCCATTCTGACATGTCTATCCACGGCCTCCTCTACTGTAAAGATGAAACCACACTCAGGTTGGAGGAACAACACCTTATATTCTGTCTGGGTAGCCTCCAACCTGATGGCATGAACATCGACTTCTCTAACTTCTGCTAAGGCCCCACCTCCCCCTCGTACCCCATCTGTTACTTATTTTTATACACACATTCTTTCTCTCACTCTCCTTTTTCTCCCTCTGTCCCTCTGAATATACCTCTTGCCCATCCTCTGGGTCACACCCCACCCCCCTGTCACCTGTCCAGCTCTCGGCTCCATCCCTCCCCCTCCTGTCTTCTCCTATAATTTTGGATCTCCCCCTCCCCCCCCAACTTTCAAATCCCTTACTCACTCTTCCTTCAGTTAGTCCTGACGAAGGGTCTCGGCCTGAAACGTCGACTGCGCCTCTTCCTATAGATGCTGCCTGGCCTGCTGCGTTCACCAGCAACTTTGATGTATGTTGCTTGAATTTCCAGCATCTGCAGAATTCCTGTTGTTTACCTCAGTATAGTCACACTTTTACCACTTAGCACTACATTTAACTTTTCTTTGTGTTCTAATTATGTTCCTTCTTGTCTAATTTGTTTCTCTTTTGAATATTTTGTCTTTGATGCTGCTACAAGTTTTTCATTACAACAAACTTGACTTTGCCTTTGTTTATCATTGTGTCTGTTCATGCAATAAATTTGACTTTGTTTATCGCCAGCTGCACAAGTGCAGTGAGGTGCAGTACAATAAAAATTAGCAGCAGCAGCATCGCAGGCAGCTAACTACAGATAACGCATATTGATCATTCAAGGTGGTGAAGAGAACGGTTGTGCAGATAGGTAGATTTTTGAAAGATGAGGCGATTGAGGGCTGTGAGGATGTGGCACAGGGGAAGAGTTGAGACCTGGGGTGGATCAGTCACGATCAGACTGAAGGATGGCATGGTAGTGAACCAATTACCGTAACACTTTAGAACGGCAGCTGAAAGATCGCGGTTCAATTCTGTAAGGAGTTTGTACGTTCTCCCCAGACCTGTGTGGGTTTCCTCCAGACGCTCTGGTTTTCTCCCACATTCCAAAGACTCACAAATTAGGGTTAGTAGAAGTTGTGGTCATGCTGTGTTGGTGCTGGAGGCACGGCGACACGTGCAGGCTGCCTCCAGCACGTTCTCAACACAAACGATGCATTTCATTGTATGTTCTGGTTTCAATGTACGTGTGACAAATAAAGCTCATTTTTTAAAAAAAATCTTTAGAATGACAGGCAGGCTTGACGAGCCAGCGGGGCACAAGAGATTCAGTGGGTGCTGCAAATCTTGGGCAACGCACACCAATACTGGAGGAGCTCAGCAGGTCAGGCGGCATCCTTGGAGGAGGGTAAAGAGTTGGAATTTCATTGCCGAGACCCTTCGCTGGGGCTCAGGACTCGTGAGCCCAGTGGGACGATTCCTGCTCTTGTGTGGCTGAAGAGGCAATTGCAAAGTGTGCCACTGGGTGGTGCTGGAGGACACAAGAATACCGGAAAGTGGCGCTGTGCTCAGCCCGTATTCCCAGCACTTGACTTGCCCATTCATCAGACGCTGGGCCTGAACCACCCGTCAGGAGGATCACACAACCCCACGAGGGTCCTGGGTCCCTCACTGACCAAAACTCGACCGCAGACCTGGGCTTCTTGTCGCGGGATTTAAGAAAAATGGATGGTTTTGGGCTGCAACACACATCAAAGTTGCTGGTGAACGCAGCAGGCCAGGCAGCATCTCTAGGAAGAGGTACAGTCAACGTTTCAGGCCGAGACCCTTCGTCATTTCAGGGTCTCGGCCTGAAACGTCGACTGTACCTCTCCCTAGAGATGCTGCCTGGCCTGCTGCGTTCACCAGCAACTTTGATGTGTGTTGCTTGAATTTCCAGCATCTACAGAATTCCTGTTGTTTGGTTTTGGGCTGTGTAGGAGGGAAGGATTAAATTGAACACAGAGTATGTTTTATAGGTCAGTAGAGCAGTGCAGGCTGAAGGCCCTGTGTTCTAACTTCTGTGACCCTTATGCAAAGGTTAGTGCTGCAACCCTTATTGTTTGTGCTACATATTAATGATTTGGATGTACGTTTGTAAATATGGGAGGTATGAAGGGCCTCAGCCCTAAATGGCAACTATTTATTCCTGTCCATAGATGCTGCCTGACCTGCTGAGTTCCTCCAGTGTTAGATGTGTGTGACTCTGGATTTCTAGCATCTGTAGATCCCTTGTGTTTGTGGGTGTGATCAGTAAGTTGGCGGATGACATGAAGGTTGGTGGTGGTGTGGAGAGCAAGGAAGGTTGTCCAAGGCTACGGCATGATACAGATTAGATAGGAAGTTGGACAAAGGGTTAGCAGGTGGAATTTAATCCCGAAATGTGAGGTGATGAATTTTGGCAAGTCTCACAGACACAGGACACATACAGTAAGTGGTACAGTGTGATGGAGTGTGGATGAGCAGAGAGCTTAATTCAAATCCCCCCTTCCCTGGCAGTGGCAAAGTGAGTGGATAAGGAGGTGAAGGAGCATGTGACGAGCTTCTTGTGTCACGGTAGAACAGATAAATTAACAGTTTATTATTAACATACGTACCGAAGTACAGTGAAAAGCTTGTCTTGCATACCATCCATACAGATCCAGTTATTTACTTAGTAATACAGTGCAAAGTAGGCCTTTGGAGCCACACTGCCCCATGACCCCACAACCCCAGGACCCCAAATAACCCCAACCTAATCACGGAACAACTTATAATGTCCAGTTAACATCTTTGGACTGTGGGGGGAAACCAGAGCATCCGGGGAAAACCCACACATTCCACGCGGAGGACTTACAGACTCCTTACAGAACGATGCCGGAATTGAACTCCAAACTCCGGAACGCCCCGAGCTGGTACAGTGCCACACTCACCACGACACCACCGTGGCTTCAGGATGTACAAGGTAAAAACAGTCATAGTGCAGAATAAAGTGTTACGGAGAAAGTGCAGTGCAGGTAGACCAAGGTGAAAGGTCACAATGAGGTACATTGTTAGGTCAAAAATCCATCATGTCTTACTAGGGAAGCATTCAGTAATCTTATAACAGTTGGATTGAAGATGTCTTTGTTCCTGGTGATACCTGCTTTCGGTATTTTCTGCCCAATGAGAGAGGGGAGAAGAGAGAATGCTTGGGGTGGGTGGGGTCCTTGATTATACTGGCTGAGGTAATGAGGCAGCAGGAAGTGTGGACAGAGTCTGTAGAGAAGAGGCTGTTCCTGTGATGTGCTGAGCTGTGTCCGCTGCTCTCTGCAGTTTCTTGTGGTCACTGGCACAGCAGTTGCCATAACAAACCGGGTTACATCCTGGCGGGATCCTTTCAATGCTGCATTGAGGTTCAGAGGGAACAGGCCTCCCGAGGAAGTGAGACAGTGGTGAGAGCTTTCTCGGCTGTGTCATCAACGTGGTCGGACCAGGACAGGCGGGTGGTGATGTTCACTTCTTGGAACTGCCAATCCTCTTGACCTCAGCACTGTTAATATCAGCAGGAGCATGGAGTCCTGAGGTCAATGGCTAGTTCTTTGGTTTTTCTTATTGAGGGAAAGATAAAAGTTAGGACTTAATGTTTCAACTTTACACAGCTGGTTGTACTTCACTTGGAGTTTTGTGTGCAGTTCTGGTCACACACCTGAGGAAGGATGTGATTTGTTTTGGAGTGAGCACAGAGGAGATTTGCAAACAGGAGGAATTCTGCAGCTGCTGGAAATTCAAGCAACACACATCAAAGTTGCTGGTGAATGCAGCAGGCCAGGCAGCATCTCTAGGAAGAGGTACAGTCGAAGTTTCAGGCCGAGACCCTTCATCAGTAGTCCTGACACAGCCGAGAAAACTCTCACCACTGTCTCACTTCCTCGGGAGGACTGTTCCCTCTGAACCTCAATGCAGCATTGAAAGGATCCCGCCAGGATGTGATTCATCAGGATTGACGGACTTTGGACAGGCTTGGCTTGTTTTCTTTGGAGTGAACGAGGCTGAGTGTTGACTTGATATGGGCACAGATGGGATAGGTGGTTAGAATCAGAATCTTTCTCCCCGTGGTGAATCACAAACAAGAGGGATAGACTTGGGGTGAAAGAAAGGACTTTTAAAGGAGATTCGAGGGGAAAGCTTTCCACACAGAGTGTTGATCTTTAGAACTCACTGCTGAAGGATATGGTGGCATTGGATACAAGCATGACTTTTAAGAAAGAGGTACTTACATGGGAAAGGCATACAAGGGTATGGACTTAATGTGGGCGTTTGGGCTGAGTGCAGATGGGTAATACGATCACAAGGTCTTGCTGGACATTAAGAACGTAAAGTACTGGAGGTCTACGCCATCAGCAAGTTGCTCCTTGGCGGATAAAATGAAGGAGCTGTGCATCGTGCTGCTGCCTGTGTTGAAGGAGGCGTACAGTCTAACAGCAAGTGACCATCTTGGTCACTTTACTTGTGATCGCAAGACCCTTTGGCCATTGTTAATGTGGAGTGCCGCACGTTTGATTCACTGATTTGTTGGCTAAGAGCAGGGGCGGATGGCAGGGGAGCTGCGTGGCCTCGATTGTAGAGAGGATTAGGCCTTAAGCTGTGGGCATCGCCTGTTTACAGCTGCCAAGAGAGGTGTCAGAGTTGGTACGCTCAACCAGGGGCGGTGTGGTGCAGTGTCCAGGCTGGAGACAGTGCTGCCCCCCAGTGTACACTCAGCAGACGACAAGCTGTGTTGTGGTCAACTGCAGATTTCTGCGGCATTCATGGATCAGGCCTGGTCTTTTGTTGTGTGGCTGTATCTTGCTGATATCTTTGCGTGCTTTGTGACTGTTGGGACTGTGTTTTGCACCTTGGCCCCAGAGAAATGTTGTCTCATTTGGCTGTATTCATGTATTGCTGAATGACAATTAAATTCGAATTAAATTGAAAATAATAACCTATTGTGGATCAAGGACTGGTCAACAGACTGAAAGGAATGAGTAAGAATAAGCTGGGGTGCTGTAACAAAGAGATCGGTTCTGTGCCCCAGATGTTCACAGTCTCTCAGTGAGTTGAATGGGGAGTGCAGGTGTAATTTGTTTAAGCTTGTTGATGTTGCCAAGCTGGGAGTCAGTGTGAGGATGATGCAGAGAGACGTCAGGACAATATGGGCAGACTAGGTGAGTATACACGCAATAGAGTGCATGGCTTCCTAGCTTCCCAAGGCAGTACATCCATAATATCATCAACCACATTACAAAGCCCCAGTTCCACTCATGTGGCCTGTGAACAATGACATATCAAATGGGGTCACAAGCTCCACCCTTACCTGCCCAGGTTGAGCTTTGAGCAGGGTGACGACTGTAGCCTGTGTCTGTCAGGGGAACCTTGCCTGTAGCCGTGTGGGTGTAGCTGCTGCTGATCTTCGTCCTCTCCTTCTCACAGAACGCCTTCGTGTCCATCTACCTGATCAACTGTTTCAGCCGCCTGATTGACCTCTCCACCACCATGTCCGACCTCGCGGGCTACGCACACAGGTAGGTGACGGCAGACCAGCGCGAGAGAGCGTGGGGGCGGGGCGAGGGAGAGAGGGAGGGGAGTTTGAAAAAGGGTGACAGCAAGAGGAAGGAGAAGAGATCGAGGTGTGTAGGAGCAGGGAGAGAGTGAAGGGGAAAGGCTGGAAAAGGAGAGGGAGTGTGGAAGAGGGTATGGACTGGGCAAACCATGCTAGCAATAACAACGTGGTGAACAAACTCCATGTGGGGCGCCGTGGTAATGTAGCAGTTAGTGCAACGCCATTGCAGCTTGGGGCGTCGGAGTCTGAAGTTCAATTCTGGCATCCTCTGTAAGAAACTTCGTACGTTCTTCCCATGAGGGGTTTCCTCCAGGTGCTCCAGTTTCCAGAGACCTATCGATCAGTAGATTAATTGATCGTTGTAAATTGTCCAGTGATTAGGTGGGATGCTGGGCGATGCGGCTCGGAGGGCCAATAGGCCCCGTTCTACACTTCGTCTCTGAATAAAAAAACTCATGTAGAAGAGGCTGATAGGTTGATGAAAGAACAGGATGTTTTGCATGGAGTGTTGTACATTGAGAAACAGTAAACTGGTAATGAGGTATTTAAGGATCCTGTAGGGTGAGCATAATTTGGTAGAAATTTGAAGGAAAAAAATTGGAAGTAATTTATTTTAATCTTGTGTGCAGTACCACTGCCCTATTACAGGAAGGATGTGGAGGTTCTGCAGAGGGTACGAGGATGCTTGCTGGATTAGATGGCATTGTTACAAGGAGAGGTTGGACAAACTCGAATGGTTTTCTCTGGAGATTTGGAGGCTGAGGGGAGATCTAATAGGAGTTTATAAAATTATGTGAGGTGCAAATAGGGGAGATGGCCAGGATCTTTTTCGCAGGGTAGCGTTGTCAAATACCAGAGGACATGCAGAAGGACTAGAATAGCTAGAAGGAGCGGAAATCCCTTTAGAACAGGGAAGGAGGAAGAATTTCTTTTAGCCGGAGGGTGGTGAATCTTTGGAATTCATTTGCACAGACAGCCGTGGAGATTAAGTCATCGGGAATATTTAAAGGGAGGTTGATGGCTTCTTGATTAATAAGGACGTCAAAGGTTGCAGAGAGAAGGCAGGAGAATGGGGTTGAGAGGGATAATAAATCAGCAATGATGAAATGATGGTACAGACTCGATGGGCCAAATGGCCTGCTTCTGCTCCTAAGTCTTACGCATGTAAGGTGACAAAAGTAACTTTATTATTTGAGTAAGACAGCAGAAGTTAAAAAGGGAACTGTGAACCAGTTAATCTGACATTTGTGGAAAAAATGTTAAATCTATCATTAAGCAGGTAACAGGGTTCTTGGAAATAATATTAATTGGATTGGGCAAGTTAATGATGTATAAGAGGATTTATGGATTTACATTTGACAAATCTAGATTTTTTTGATGCTCTAATTACTGAACTGAAGGGGTAACTAAAAGATCTGAATTTGACAAGACTCTTTGAGACGCCACACAAGAGGTTTTTAAATAAAATTAGACACAACTGTTTGGAATAGAAAACTGGTGTGGATGGTGATTGGTTAATCACACTCCCTGTGAATGGGCTACGTTTGAGTCGGGGGGCTATGTCGCAGAAATTGGTGCTGGAACACCAACTGTTCATTATTAATATCATTGATTTGTGTAAGATATCCTCAAATTTAAAAAGTCAGAATTGCTGGAAATACTGAACAGTTCAGGCAGCTGGAGAGTTCCTGGAAATCCATCCAGTCGCTAAGCTTGATGACTGTGCCACATGTAAGGAGGGCTCAGAGGATTTAGGGGAATATACACCAGCAGAGTGAATCGGCTAGGCTATTGCAGGCAGCATAAAAAGAACCTAAGAAAATGAGTGGTTACCCACAGGCAGAAACTCATGCTATATATTATCTACCTGTATAAGCTATTTTATGAAACCCATCATTGAAACCAATTGATGTGGAAAGGCCTTGATAAAGTGGATGTGGAGAGGATGTTTCCGATGGTGGGAGAGTCTAAGACCAGAGGCAGAGCCTCGGAATAGAGGCGTGTCCTTTTAGAACGGTGATGAGGAGGAATTTCTTTAGCCAGAGAGTGGTAAATCTGTGAAATTCATTGCCACGATTGACTGTTGAGGCCAAGTGTTTATGTATATTTAAGGCAGAGGTTGATAGATTCCTGATTGGTCAGGGCATGAAGGAAATGGGGAGAAGGCAGGAGATTGGGGCTGAGACGGAAACTAGATCAGCCATGATGAAATGGCGGAGCGGATGTGATGGGCCAAATGGCCCAATTCTGCTCCTATATCTTATGGTCTTGTATTTATTGTGTTTTTATATTACTGTATTCTTAACCTTAATGTGTTTTGAATTGAATCTGGAGTAACCCCTTGTGTATTAGAAATGACATTAAACAATCCTGAATCTTGAAAGGTAGATTGTATTTTAAATGGTTAGAGATTGAAAGCATTGATGTTCAAAAGGACCTGGGTATCCTTGTGTACGAATGACTGAAGGTTGACTTTGTGGGTACAGGAAGCAGTTACAAAAGTTGTGTTTATTTTTGACCTGGGGATTTGACTAGAACAGTAAATACATCTTTCTGCGGGGAGACATGGCCCTGCTGAGACCAGACCAGGAACATTATGTGGATTTGAATCGCTAAAGCATGGAAGGGAGTGGGGCTCGACGTGGAAAATGGGGTTAGTCTAGACTGGGGCTTGATGGTTACCACTGGCTTGGTAGGCCGAAGCATCGTACGTTTCTGGTGCCAACGTAGCCTGGCCACAACTTACTGCCGCTAACCTGTACGCATTTGGAATGTGGGAGGAAACCAGGGCGCTTGGAGGAAACCCACGTGATCACAGGCAGAACGTACACACTCTTTACAGATAGCGTCAGGAATTGAAACCCAATCTCCTGTGCACCGGTGCTGTAAAGTGTTGCATTAACAGCGGTGTCAAACCCAGACCTTCAGATTATGAGACTGGCGCGGTGCCTGCTACAGTAAGAGGTCGCTCAGTGTAGAAGGCCCTTTGAGTTGAATTTTATTCGTGGCCGTGTTCGGGACCACCCTTCACATCCCATCCATCCTCACTGTGTTTCTCTGTCTCCTCTGTGCTGTTGCTGACAGAATCGGGGAACTACAAGAGGTGATTGTTAAGCTCTCCATGTTGCACCAGACAGGCAAGCGCTCAGCAGACAGACACCCACCCGGATCTGAGGAGTAAGTCTCACTGACAGCAACGAGCACTAACCCGACCCCATTTTCCATCCACCTTTCCCCTTTTCCCTCCTTCCGTCCCCCATCCCCCCTATCTTTTTGCCTAACAAGAGGGGCTGCGAAGAGGGGTGGGTGGGGTATTTGACTATGTCAGCTGCTCAGCTAAGGCAGCGAAGTATAGACAGTCCCCGTAGACAGGGGACTGGATCCCGTCATGTGCTGAGCTGTGTCCACACACAGTTTCCTGTGGTCACGTGCAGAGCAGTTGTCGAGCCATGATGCATCCAGATAGGATGCTTTCTGTGGACAATCAATAAAAAATTGGTGAGGGTTAACCCGCCAAATTTCCTTATTAGCCTCCTGCTGAAGTAGAGGCGCTGCTGAGCCTCCTTGGCCATAACTTGCGATTGGCAGGAGCCTGCAGTGTGTCCCACTGACAGCACTTTGCCACTCACACGGATTGGAAAGGCCATGATGCCCGCTTCTCACACTTCCTCTGCTTTCCCTTCATCTGCCTATCACCTGGATCCACCAACCATTTGCTAGCTCTTCTCCTACCAGTTCCCCTCACCCCTTCACAGTGCCTATAAAAAGTATTCACTCCCCACACCCCCTTGGAAGTTTGTTGTTTTACAACATCGAATCACAGAAGATTTAATTTGGCTTATTTTTTGACACTGATCAATAGCAAAGGACTCTTTCATGTCAAAGTGAAAACAAATCTCTACAAAGTGATCTAATGTAATTACAAATGTAAAACACAAAATAATTGATTGCATAAGTGCTATAGGTAAGCCTAGTAATTTCTAAGGTAGGGACATGTTCGGCACAGCTTTGTGGGCTGAAGGGCCTGTATTGTGCTGTAGATTTTCTATGTTTCTATGTTAAGTATTCACCCCCTTCAAGTCAGTATTTAGTAGATGTACTGTTGGCAGAAATTACAGCCTTGAGTCTGTGTGGATAGGTCTCTATCAGCTTTGCACATCTGGACACTGCAATTTTTCCTCATTATTCTTTACAAAACTGCTCAAGCTCTGTCAGATTACATGGGGATTGTGAGTGAACCCTCTTCAAGTACGGCTACAAATTCTCAATTAGATTGAGGTCTGGACTCTGACTTGGCCACTCGAGGACATTAACTTTGTTGTTTTTAAGCCATTTCTGTATTGCTTTGGCTTTATGCTTGGGCTCATTGTCTTAATGGAAAACAAATCTTCTCCCAAGTCGCATTTCTCTTGCAGACTGCATCAGGTTTCCCTCCAGGATTTCCCTGTATTTTGCTGCATTCATTTTACCCTCTACCTTCACAAGCCTCCCAGGGCCTGCTGCAGTGAATCATCCCCACAGCATGATGCAGCCACCACCATTCTTCACAGTAGGGATGGTGTGTTTTTGATGATGGGCAGTGTTTGACTTACACCACTGAATACGCTAGTGTTGTATGCGCTGTCTGTTCCATCTCAGCAACTGAAGCTTCTAACTCCCCCTGCGATGTCATAGTCTCCTGGTTGCCTCCCTCACTCGTCCCCTTCTTGCACGATCACTCAGTTTTTGAGGATAGCCTGCTTTAGGCAGATTTACAGCTCTGCCATATTCTTTCCATTTCTTGATGATTGATGTTACTGTACTCAAAGGGATATTCAGTGACTTGGAAATCTTGTATCCAAGTTCAGACTTGTGCTTTTCATTAACCTTTTCGTGGAGTTGCTTGGAGTGTTCTTTTGTATTCACGGTGTAGTTTTTGCCAGGATACTGACTCACCTGCAGTTGGACCTTCCAGATCCAGGTGTATTTTTACTACGTTTGAAACACCTTGACTGCACACAGTGATCTCCATTTAAGTAATTACGTGACTTTTAAAACCAGTTGGCTGCACCAGTGATGATTTGGTGTGTCATATTAAAGGGGGTGAATATTTAAGCAATTATTTTGTGTTTTTTATTTATAATTGATTTAGATCACTTTGTAGAGATCTGTCTTCACTTTGATATGAAAGGTTTTTTTTTCTGTTGATCAGTGCCAAATTAAATCCACTGTGATTCAATGTTGTAAAACAATAAAACATGACAACTTCCAAGGGGGGTGAATACTTTTATATTGGCTGTCTCTCCTCTCTCAGTCCAGGTGAACGGTCTCAACCCGATATGGACAGTTGATGTTTCCCAGAACATAAAACAGAACAGCACAGTAAGTCCCTTCGGCCCATCATGTTGTGCCAAGCTCACAAGCTTCAAAGTCAATCTAACGTTTTCCTCCCACGTTGTCCTTCATTTATCTTTCATCCACGTGTTAGGTTGAGACTGTCAACAATTTCCCACTGCAGATGCTGCCTGACCGGCTGAGATCCCCCAGCGTTTTTTCCCCTGTACGGTTGAGGGTGACATTCACCAGGTTTACTGGGAGCTGGTGGTGCTTGCGGGATGCGGTGTGGTCTCGTGGGTCTGCAGGGGCCGTGTTGGCAAAGCTAACATTGTCACCCTGACCTTCTCCAGGAGCAGCATGGATTCGGAAGAGGAGGAGGAGGAGAAGGACTCCAACCACACGGCTTTTACACTGGACCAGGTGTCCTTTACCTCCCTGTCCTCTGAGGAGCTGTTGGTGAGGAACTTAACACTGGAGGTCAGCACAGGACACAACCTGCTGGTCACGGGCAACACAGGCACAGGGAAGACCACCCTGTTACGGGTACTGAACGGATTATGGAAGATTGCCCACGGTAAGACTTTCAGATCATTTCATCCAGGGGATTGTAGCTTTTCCTGTCCACCATCTGTCTCAATGCTCCGAGATTCTATGACTGACTGATCAAGACCAGCCAACCTCCTCAGCTGTGGGAAAGAGGGTTCCAGGCATAGAACCCACAGATCTAGGCTGACCCTCCAGTGCAAAACTGAGGGGAGCTCTGCATTGTCAGCTGCATCCTCTTTCAAATGAGACCTGCCCCTATCTGCTCTCCCAGGTGTACATGGGTCCAATGGCACCTGCCCCTGTCTGCTCTCCCAGGGTACATGGGTCATACTTGGTGGACTGAATGGCCTAATTCTGCTCTTATGTCTTATGGTAATATTACAACAGAGACTGTACTTCAGAAGTGTCTCAGCAGTTTAAAGGAGCTGGAGATCTGCCGAAGGAGGAATGAAAGGTTCCATAGAAATGCAAAACTGTCCAACACACTTAATTGAATTGAATTGACCTCATTTCTTACATCTTTCACATACATGAGGAGTAAAAATCTTTACGTTATGTCTCCGTCTAAATGTGCAATCATAGTAATTTATAATAATTTATAATAGAAGAGTCAATGTAAAATACAATACACTCAAATCAGCGTGAGTTCACCAGTCTCATTAATGCTGGAGGAACTCAGTAGGTCATCCATGGAAGTTAATAAAAAGTTGACGTTTCGGGCTGAGTTCCTTGGTCCTGAAGAAGGGTCTCGGCTGGAAATGTTGACTGTTTATTTATTTACATTGATGCTGCCTGTCCTGCTGAGTTCCTTCAGCATTTTGTGTGTGTGTGTGTATGTGTGTTGCTTGGATTGCCAGCAATTGCAGACTTTCTCGTGTTTATGCAAATCCATCCATTCCTATGATCTTGAGTGTGGACTATGGTCTCTTGGAGTCACAGCATGAAAATAGGCTCTTCGACCCAACTGGTTCATACTGACCAAATATATAACTATATAACCATATAACAATTACAGCATGGAAACAGGCCATCTCGGCCCTTCTAGTCCGTGCCGAACTCTTACTCTCAGCTAGTCCCACCGATGGTAAAGATGTTTTAGGAAATAAATTCCTTATTTTTGAACCTTGACAGCTGTAACCTTAAAAGGCTGGTTGATTGGCTGGAAGGTACACGATACCACTAGTAAACAGGAGCAGGGGTAGGCCTTCTGCCCTACCTGAATTCCTAAATCATTCAAAATCATTATGGCTGTTTTATTTTGGCCTCACCTCCTCTTCTGTGTCATTTCTCCATACCCCTCTATTTCTAGATCTCTCAAATATGTATCGAGCTCCTTTAAATACTTAGAAAGTAGAACACAGGGCCTGTAACGTTACAGCAGAGGTTTCGGGCCTTCGGTTCATGAAGTCTGTGTTGACTGTGGTGCCAAATAAAACTAAAACTGTCCACCTGCACATGATCTAAGTCCCTCTTTTCCTTGCCTGTTCATGTGCTTCTTAAACATTGCTACCATATCTGCTTCTGCTCCTTTCCCTGGCAGTGTATTTGAGATTTCTGTCCTGGAGAGTAAATACTTCATCTGCGCTGTCTGTGCCTTTCATCCCGCTATCCGCCCCCCTATAGATGGGCACCCCATTGCGAGGGATTAAGTGAGGAAAAGTGAGAAAAATGATAATGCCTATACCGCTCAGTAGCAGTCAAATGCCCAGTGCACCCGTTTAGACTGCTGCAGGGGGCAGTTTCCCTCCCTGGGCCTTCATGGTTGGCTGATGTCAAGGGCAGTGGACTGTGAATCTCCTCTCCTCACGATGAAGCTGCTGGGACACTGGCTTCATCAGCAGAGGATGCACCTGTGGCTTCCCTGGGTCCCTCAACAGCTCTCTGGCATATATGATCAGATTAGATATGGCAAAGTTATTTCCCACGGTAGGGGACTCTAGGACAAGAGGGCACGACTTCAGGATTGAAGGACGTCCTTTTAGAACTGAGATGCGGAGAAATTACTTTAGTCAGAGGGTGGTAAATCTGTGGAATTTGTTGCCACGAGCTGCTGTGGAGGCCAAGTCATTGGGTGCATTTAAGGCAGAGATAGGTTCTTGATTAGCAAAGGCATCAAAGGGTATGGGGTGAAAGCAGGAGAGTGGGGATGACTGAATGAAGTGGATCAGCCCATGATTAAATGGCGGAGCAGACTTGATGGGCCGAATGGCCTACTTCTACTCCTAAATCTTATGGTCTTATATTTTTGGTGTTTTTCCTTTATTGATTTCTGTAAATTATGTGTGTTTGGAGTGGCTATATCTCTTAAGTAAGTTGTTTTTGCTTGTTTACCCTGTAATATTATATCCGAACAGTTATAATGGATTGTCCTATATGTAATAATGGATCAGTTGTAATATAATCTGTGGTAATCTGACTCTAAAACTGGATCAGGCTTTATTTATAGTAAGGTATAGTGTCTTTTATGAGATTGTATATTAAAGCAAGCTTTTGTTGAATGATGTTTGCCACTTGATTGTGCCTGTGTAAGTCATCAGATTGAGTTGAACTGCTACAGGATCCTCTGATGTGTTGGATTGTTTCTGGTTTCTCTTGGCATTTTCTGCATTTATTGTCTTGAATTTGTTGGTCTTTTGTTATGTATTTTTGATGATGATAATTATAATTATTATTACTTGCCATCTCCTGCTCCACCACTTTTCTCCACCTGTATGTGCTACATTATTCCTTGTGCCTGTGATACTGCAGTAAGTATGTTTTTCATTGCACCTGTACATGTACCATATATATGACAATAACTGTGGCTTTGGCTGTGACTCTTTATACTGGCTATCTCCCCTCTAGTTTTCTCGTTCAGATGAAGTCACTGAACCTCGAAGAGACATCGATTGTCCATTTCTCTCCATTGATGTTACCTGACGTACTGAGTTTCTCCAGCATTTTGTGTGTTGCTCCAGATTCAAGCCTCTGCAGTCTCCTGTGTCTGCAGAAGTGCGTCACACAGCTCCTCGAGTCAGCTCCGCCAGCCTGTGTGACCGGGCCTCACCCACGCTCCCCATATCTGATCCTCGTGCCACAGGAAAGCCTTTAAGTAGTTGGTGGGTGTTGAGCAAGAGATGAGACCTCTCTGATGTGTTCTCTCTTCACCTGCAGGCTCTGTCCACATGGCAACTTGCTTTGGGCCCCGTGGGATACTCTTTCTCCCCCAGAAGTCATACTTCACTGATGGAACCCTCAGGGAGCAGGTAAATGTGGGGAGGACACGGCAGCAATCGGTCCAGGGTGGGTAAGTGGGAGGGGGGTGATGGATGGATCAAGGAATTAGCTTTTTTCATCATGTACATTAATACGTATTATGAATTTGCTGTGGTGTATTGGTCTGGATGTGACATGTCAACAATTACAAAGAATTGTATAAGAAATACATAATTATGTGTGTGTGTGTGTATATTATTTATTTTAGAGGTTAAAAGATGGGTATGGAATAAAACGTGCATCAATAAAAGCCAGTATATATTTACAATAAAACATTATAAAAAGCAGATTAAAGAGTCTACAGTGCAGCAATGGGGGTAATAAAGGGGGTGGGGGAGCACTAACTAGAATGGTTGATCAGAATATATGCCTGGGGGATATGAAACTTTTAAGATGGTGTGAAGTTTTGGCGGGTGGTAGGATGAGGAGAGCAGACAGAGACCTCGAGAGGCTCTTGACGTTGCTCAAGGCAGGGGCAACAGTGGTGGGTGATGGGTGAGGTGGCCTGGATCACTTTCGCCTTTCTCTCACTCCCTCCATTTCCTCCTACAGTGAGGAAGGTGGGGGGGGGTAAGTGGGCAGACCAGGGGGCAATAGCGTTGCCAAGGAATGCTGGCCATTGGAAGGCGGAGGCAGGAGGGAGCACTGGGAGGGTGGGGGAGAGGAGGGCAGAGGCACAGAATGGAGGGGGGGGTGAACAGAGAGAGGATGTTTCCAATAGTGGGAGAATCTTCAGACCAGAGGGCATGGCCTCAGAAGACAAGGACATCCCTTTAGAATAGAGAGGAATTTCTTTAACCAGAGGGTGGTGCATCTGTGGAATTCCTTGCCACAGAATGAAAGACGTTCATCAAACTATGCGAGGCTCAGATTGGGGAGATGGTCAGAATCTTTTTCCCAGGGTAAGCAATGTCAAATACCAGAAGGCATGCAGAAAGACTAGAATAGCTAGAAGCAGGATACTAGTAGGACTTCCCTATAAAACAGAGATGAGGAAGAATTTCTTTGAGCGGAAGGTGGTGAATCTGGAATTCTTTGCAACGGAGGGCTGTGCAGGCCGAATCATTGGGTACATTAAAAGTGGAGGTTGATAGGTTCTTGATTAGTCAGGGCATCAAAGGTTACCGGAGAAGGCAGGAGAATGGGGTTGAGAGGGATAGTAAATCTGCCATGATCAAATGCTGGAGCAGACTCATTGGGCTGAATGGTCTATTTCTGCTCCTATGTCTTGTGGAAGAAGAGACCTCTGGGTAAAGCCAGTGGGAGTACTGGGTGGAGGGGAGAGGGAGCCCACTAGTAGAGAGGTGTGGAAACCCTATGCTGGCGAGGGCAGGGTCAACTCCAGCTTAAAGTCTGGGCAGTGATTGGGACAGAACACTGGTGGGGAATGTGGGGGATTGGGGGGGTGGGCAGGGAGGGAGAGTACATGAGTCCCTGGAATGTCAGTGCTACAACATGCAAATGAGGCCATACGGCCTCTGGAGCTCCCTGCAAAATGCCTGCAATTCCAAAATTCAGATAACAGACAGCTGGAGAAACTCAGCAGGTCAGGCAGCATAGAACATCGAACGCTACAACACAGTACAGGCCTGTCGGCCCACGATGTTATGCCAACCTTTTAACCTACTCTTAAGATCAATCTAACCCATCCCTCTTAGATAGCCCTTAATTTTTCTGTCATCCATGTGCCTATTGAAGAGTCTCATAAATGTCCCTAATATATCTGCCTCTATCTCCATCCCTCGCCATGCACCCATCGGTCTCTGTGTATCTCCTCCCACCCCCTGTACTTTCCTCCAATCACCTTAAAGTTATGCCCCCTGATATTAATCATTTTCGCTCTGGCGAAAAGTTACTAGCTATCCACTTGGTCTATGCCTCTTTTCATCTTGTACACCTCTGTCACCTCCTATCCTCCTTTGCTCCAAAGAGAAAATCCTAACCTCCTCAAGTTATCTTCATAAGAAATGCTCTCTAATCCAAGCAGCATCCTGGTAAGTCTCCCCTGCACCTTCTCTAAACCTTTCACATTCTCCCAGAACTGAACATAATACTCCATGTGTGGTCTAACCAGGGACTTGATAGAGCTGCATTGTGACTTCCCGGTTCTTTAACTCAATCAACTCGCATAATGAAGTCCAATATGCCATCTCACCCCTCATCTGGATTAAATCCCAGTGTGAATGAAAGGTTTCAGTCCAAGCATCGACTGTCCATATTCCTCTGCGGATGCTCCTCGACCTGCCGAGTTCCTCCAGCAGTTTGTGTTTTCTTTTGCTCCAGATTCCAGCATCTGCAGTCTCTTGTATCTCCATTTTGTTTGGTAACAAAGCTAATAATTTTGTCTCTTTGAACAGGTGATTTACCCTTTGAAGGAAATTTACCCTGTAACAGGTACCAAATTGCCTATCTTTCTATATCCCAAAACAACACTCACAACACGCTGGAGGAACTCAGCAGGTCGGGCAGCATCCGTGGAAAAGATCGGTCGACGTTTCGGGCCGGAACCCTTCGTCAGGACAAGTCCTGACGAAGGATTCCGGCCTGAAACGTCGACCGATCTTTTCCACGGATGCTGCCCGACCTGCTGAGTTCCTCCAGCGTGTTGTGAGTGTTGCTTTGACCCCAGCATCTGCAGAGTATTTTGTGCTTCCTATAGGGAATTGTGACACTGTTGCATTGTATCTCATAGGTTCAGCAGATGACAAGAGAATCATCCACTTCTTGGAGGTGACTGGATTGGTAAGTTGAAAATTGGTTTATTGGTGTCACATGTACAAAGTTACAATTGGAAACTCTCTTGCATGCTGCCCCTACAAATCCTTTACAACATTGATTCGTCGAGAGTACAAGAGTAAAACAATAACAAAATGCAGTATTGTATATAGTGTTACACTTAGTGTTACATACTGTGTTACAATTACAATGTTACGTATAGTGTTAGTTACAGGGAAAGTACAGTATAGGCAGACAATGTGGAAGAGCCATGGTGAGGCGGATGGTGAAGTCGAGTCCATCTTATCCGGCTAAAGGTTCATGCAGTAGCCCTCTAACTGTGGGATAGAAACTGTCCATCAGCTTGGTGGTGTGTAATTCGGGGCTTTTGCATCTTCAGTGATAGAATTGTTTAGGTGAGTGGAAATATCATGGAGATGTAGGTGGTGAGGTCAAAAATCCATCTTGTTGTTCAGGAGGTTCATTCAGTAGTCCTATTACAGCAGTATAGAAGCTGATCTTGAGCCTAGTGGTGTGTAATTTGGGGATTTTGTATCTCCTGCCCGATGGGAGAGAGAATGGCTGGGAAGAGAGGTGTCTTTGATTCTGTTGCCTGCTTTGCCGAGGTAGTGAAGTGCAGAGTCCATGGGGATTTCCCTTCAGTAAAGGTGGGGGTGGGAACTGTCCCTGTGTTTTGCCTCTCAGTCCTTATGATCTGGTCCAGTCCTGACCCCTGCTGCTGTCTGTGCAGGTTACAAGTTCTCTCATTGACAGGCTGGGTTTCCCCTGGGTGCCCTGGCTTTCTCCCACATCCCAAAGATGTGATGGGCTCATTTTCCAGGGTGGGTAAATGTCAAAGAGACAATGAGTGCAAGAGCGAATACATTGGAGGTACAGAGAAATTAGAGAGGGAATGGGGTTAATGGGATTGTTCTGCTGGGAACCTGTATAGATCAGATGGGCTGAGTGGCCTGCTTCTGTGCCATACTGAATAAGTACTTACCCCTTAATCAGAAAAACATATTATGCAGTTATTACACTGTTATGGAATCTTGCTGTGTGCAATTTGGCCGCTAACAAAAGCATCTCGTTGAATCAGAATCAGGTTTGATATCACTGGCATAATTCGTGAAATTTTTTGTCTTTCTGGCAGCAGTGTACTGCAATACATAATAATAGAAAAACATGAATTACGTTAAGTATATTTTTATTAAATAGTTAAATAAAATGGTGCAAGTAAGTAATAATGTCTTGAGAGGGATGTTGACAGCTGCTATATGAATGCAGGACTACGAAGAGCTCCTTATTGTGTGTTTCCTGTCACTGTGTGTTTGGATGATTTCATTGGTTCATGTCCGACCAATCTGCTTGTCTCTTGATAACCTTCTGACATGTGCAACTAAATTCAGGAGAGTCAGTCTAGGGAGCAAAAGCACATCCCAAAAAACTTTACCTGAACTAATCTTGTGTTTATGCATAGACACCTCCAACACCGTGCTCTTCCCTAATCAGTACTTTAGAAGCATAGAAAACCTACAGCACAATACAGGCCCATGGTAAATTGGTGCTTTATTGTCACATGTACCGAGGTACAGCGAAAAGCTTTGATCCATACAGATCATTTCATCTCATCAACACTTAGAGGAAGTACAAGGGCAAAGCAATAACAATGCAGAATAAAGTGTTACAGAGAAAGTGTAGGCAGACAATAAGGGCAAGATGTGAAGAGGCAGATTGTAAGGTTTAGAGTCCATCTTATACTACGAGACTGTTCAGTGGTGGGATGCAAGCTGACTTTGATCCTGGTGGTATGTGCTTTCAGGCTTGGGCATCTTTGTGTTGATCGATATCATTGCGATGTTTTTAAAGTGGTGTAGCTTGTAGAGCCACTGCCTCATGTGTCCAGTGACCTGAGTTCTATCCCGACCGTCTGTGTGGAGTTTACGTGTTCTCACTCTGACTCCAGGTGCTCCAGTCTCCTCCCACATTCCAAAGAAGTGCAATTCGGTCGGCTAATTGGCTACTGTAAGTTACCCCTGTTGTGCAGGAGAGTGGTAGAATCTGGGGATAGTTGATGGGAATGTGAGGAGAACAAAATGGGATGAATGAGCGCTTGATGGTCAGTTAGTATGGACATGTAGGGCCGAAGGGCTCTTTTCTGTGTTGCTTGGTTCTATGACTCTCTATTTGATTTGGAAGAGAGTTAATGAAAATAATGTAAACTCTAATCTGTTTCCCATCTCGCCATACGGCAGAAAACAAATTGATTTCAACGAGGCACACGGTATGTAAGGACTGTGCAGAATCCCTACATTTGTATAAAACGGTGGTTAGACCACATTTGGAGTGTTACTTGCAATTCTAGTTGTCCCATTGCCAGAAGAATGAGGAGGCTTTGGAGAGGATGCAGAAGAGATCCACTAGTGTGTCGCGTGGACTAGAGAGTATTGGAAAAGTTGGACTCGGATTGGTTTCTCTGGAATATCAGAGGCTGAGGGGTGACCTGAGAGAATTTTATCGGATTATGCAAGGCATCAATAGTTCAAAGTAAATTTATTGTCGAAGTACGTATACGTCACCATATACAGCCCTGAGATTAATTGTCTTTGCTCATACTCAAAAAATGCACAGAATAATAACCATAACAGAATCAATGAAGGAAAGGGTAGATAGTCAGTTTCTCTTGGTCTGGAAGTTTTATGTACGAGGGAGCACAGCTTTAATGTGTGAGGGGCAGAGCTTGATGCTAATTTGCATGACACTTTTTTTTCCCCACATGCAGTGGTGGGTGCCTGAAATGTGCTGCCAAGGGCAATGGTGGAAGCAAATGCAATAGCAGAGTTGAAGAACCATTTAGACCAGGGGTTCCCAACCCTTGTTATGCCATGGAACCTTACCATTAACCGAATGCTCCGTGCACCCCAGGCTGGAAGCCCTTGATTTAGACAGATACATGAACAGGCATGGGATGGAGGATATATATACCACCTTCAGATGGGATTAAGGTGGTCAGAACAGACATTGTGGGCTGAGGGGCCTGTTTCTGAAAAATGATAGTATCGATTCATTCGAGGGGGTACAATACCGGTTATTGATGCAGATGGAGGAGGAAGAGCAGTGCATGACTTTTCCTTGTTCACGTGGCAGGTGCACACGGCAAGTAAGCATTGCCTATTTTACAGAGGAACTTACAGCCTTGAACAACCATCAACCATTGGGCTGGCCTGAATTTCAACTCAGCTCCCCAACACTATCAGGGCTATGCCCTATTAGCCACTGTCAAAATGCCAGGATGCTTTATTTCAAAAATAAGGCAAGGTTTGAACTAGGCAAGGGTTCCCAACCTTTTTTTAATGCTGTGGACTCCTACCATTAACTGAGGGGTCCACGGACCCCAAGTTGGGAAACTCTGCTCTAAGGGAACAATCCCTCCCACCCCTTTAAACTTGGACTTCTCCCCCGGTTTTAAATGAGGCTTCAATAAGCGACTGCAGGCACACTTATGCTTTTGGCAAATAACTGATATGGGTTCCCTTTAAGGAGTCCCTCCTGAAGAGGACCGGTGGGCTGGATGAGCAAGTCGATTGGAATTGGTGAGTCACTCTTATTCTGCTCGAAGAGCTTTGGGTGTTGTTTATAACTTGTAGTTTGTGAAAATAATCAGCAGTGCCCACAGTTTTTATCTGGCCACAAGCACGTGTACTGTACTCGCCCGCAACATACGCGTGGGCGTAGGCTCTGTGAGTGACTTTAGTGACTTTGGCCCCAAGGTGGCTCAGCAGATTACAGCTTCGGATACTTGGTGTTAGACTGTTGCTTGCATAAGAGTTCCTCCCATGTGGTGCAGTCTGCCAGCTGGAGCCTGTAGAAAGGGTTGGACACCCACTTTATGTGGATAGGACTGAAGGCTGCAGATGGACGTAGATCAATTTTGCTGTCTCCCATCTGCTCACTGTGAGAGTGAGGAAAGACCTCTTGGAGCCCAGCAGTGACCTGTTGGGGTGAATAACTCTTGTCTGGCACAGATATCTCCTCGGGGCTAATCACAAAGTAGATGATGTAACCTCCCTGCCGGTCTCCCCACTTTGATGAGCCTCTCTCCTGTTCTCTCTGTGACAGACCAGTGCCTCCTAGTCACTGGTTCCAACCTGTAATGTCTCCGTGAAGCTCTCATTTCATTCTAGAATTAGAGAACTTCAAGGATTCTAATCCTTTAATAGGAAACCTAAGAAACAGGAGGAGGCCATCTGGCCTGTTGAGCGGATTCCACTATTCAATAAGATCATGGCTGATTTAGCCATTGTCTCAGTTCTACCTACCTGCCTTTTCCCCATAACGCACAATTATCCTGCTATGGAAAAATCTATCACCATGTCCCTCTCTATCCAGCCCATGTTCTCTTTTCACTGCTGCCATCAGGATGGAGGTACAGGAGCATCAAGTCCTACACCATCAGATTCAGGAATGGTGATTATCCCTCAGTCTTCAGGCTCTTGAACCAAAAGGGATAAGACCATAACACAAGAGCAGAATTAGCTCATTTGACCTATTGAGTCTGCCCTGCCATTTCATCATGGCTGATCCATTTTCCTCTCACACCCAGTCTCTTGACTTCTCCCTGTATCCCTTCATGCCCTGACTAATTGACCTCTGCCATAAATATACTAAAATGACTTGCCCTCTACAGCCATCTGTGGCAATGAATCCCACAGATTCATCACTCTGGCCAAAGAAATTTCTCCTCACTTCCATTCTTTACTCACTCCAACACTAAACTGATTCCATCAACCTATGGGCTCACTTTTATGGACTCAACAACTTGTGCTTACTATTTATTGCTTATTTATTATTATTTTTATTTTTTATCAGCTCGAGCTGTTAAAACCTAAGGTACGGGCATAGCCAAGTACACTTACTTCTCAATTGCTAGGCTCTTATGGACTATTCTGGTGGTGTTTAGTATTGTTTTCTGAAGATTTACCTAAATATTGCTCTGTAGCCCTAACTGTTTAATGAAACCATTTGTAGATATTACTGTCCAGTGTATATATACCCTGTTTATGTTCCAAAATCTATCAATTTCCTCTGTTAACTCAGCATATTTCTTGTGTTTTTCACTTACTGATTTCTGTATGTTGTGTGTGTTTGGAATGGTTATATCTATTAAGTTGTTCTTGCTTATTTATCCTGTAATATTATATCTGGACAGTTATTATAGATTGTTCTGTCTGTAATAACATATTGGCTTATAATTTGTGAGATCCTGACTCTAAAACTAGATCAGGCTTGTGAGGTGTGGTTTCTTTTATAAGTTTGTATTGTAAAGCAATGTTTTGATGAATGATGTTTGCCACTTGATTGTGCCTGTGTAAGTAATCAGATTGAGTTAAACTGCTGCAGGATCCTGCGATGTGTTGGATTGTTCCTGGTTTCTTTTTGGAATTTTCTGCATTCATTGTCTTGAATTTGTTTGTCTTTAATTATGTACTTTTGATTATTATTGTCATTTTCCTTTTGTATTTGCACAGTTTACCTTTTGCACATTGGGTGTTTGTCCATCCTGTTGTGTGCAGTTTTTCATTGACTCTTTTGTTTTGTACTTATTCTGAATGTCTGCAAGAAATTGAGTCTCAGGGTAGTATATAGCGTACTTTGATAATAAATTCACTTTGAACTTTAAATATATTTAATGAGGTGGCCTCTACCGCTTCCTTGGGCAGAGAATTCCACAGATTCACTACTCTCTGGGGGGAAAAAAAAGTTTCTCCTTGTCTTCATCCGAAATATATTCACACAAATCTTGAGGCTGTGTCCCTTACTTCTAGTTCCACTTGCCAGATTATTCCTTGGAAATGATAACTGGTTCCAGGGTTCTGAGTGTCTTCATCCAGTAAAGTTGACCTCTAATTCCAGTCTCACCCAACCTCAGTAGAAAAAGCCTGGTTACATTTACCCTATCTATACCTGTCAGAATTTGGTATACCTCAATCAAGTCTCCACTCATTCTCCTGTGCTCCAGTGAATGAAGTCACTATTCACTATTCACTATGTTCGGCACAGCTTTGTGGGCCGAAGGGCTTGTATTGTGCTGTAGGTTTTCTATGTTTCTATGTTTTCAATCTTTGCCTGTAACTCAGATCCTCAAGACCCAGCAACAGCCTTGTAAATTTTCTCTGTACTATTTCAATCTTACTTACATCTTTTCTGTAGCTTGTTGAGCAGAGCGGCACACAATTCTCTAAATTTGATCTCATCAATGCCTTAAACAACTACAACGTAACATCCCTCCTCCTGTACTCAATACTTTGAATTATGAAGGCTGATGTGCTAAGTGTTCTCTTTATGACCTTAGCTACCTGTGATGCCACTTGCATGGAGTTGTGGATCTGAATTCCCGGATCCCGCTTTTCCACTGCATTATTCAATGCCCTTTTGTTCACTGTGCAAGTCCTACTCTGATTTACCCTCACAAAGAGCAACACCTCGTACTTGTCTGCATTAAACTCCACAGGCCATCTTTCAGCCTATTTTCCCCAGCTGGTCCAGGTCACCTCAGACCTACACGTAGTACATGGTATCATATACATTCTTCGATAACAAATTTACATTGATCTTTGAGGAAGTGGAAGAGTTTGTTTGTGGAAGTGAAAGGCTGCTGGTCAGCTCTGAGATGATGGATTTCTGAGACATCCCAGTGCATAATTCCTTCAGTGCCTGATAAGACATCCCATTAGAGCAGGGTAGAGAACGAGTGAAGTGTGGGTAGAAAGCTTGACCGTCTGTATTCCCTCCATGTAATGAAGTAAAGAAGATCTGATTCTGATTGGCTTGCTCTTGTTCTTCTCTCCAGGTATGACGCGTTGTCTCCAGGAGAAATGCAGCGGTTGTCCTTCACCCGACTCTTATATCACCAGCCCAAGTATGCAGGTTGGTCTATGATGCTGGAATCTGGAGCAACACACAATCTGCCAGAGGAATTCAAGGGGTTGAGCAGCATCTGTAGGAGGAAATGGGATTGTTTAACAGGATGCAGGATTTTGACCTGAACCAGCCACCGTTCCTTTTCTCACCTGTTGCTCAACCCTCTGAAACTAGCAGATAGTTTGTATGTCCGCTGGTGGTATTGGATGTCCACTCCACAGGCTCGTCAGGGATAGGACCTCCTTGAAATCTGGTATCAACTGATTTTTATCCCAATTCTTGGTGCATTCCAATCCCCAGTCCTGGATGTATTGACTGTCAGTTAGGTCAGAGGGGTGGGTTGAGGTTAGATATTGGGGTGGCGGGGAAAGCATTGGGAGATGTTTGGGATCATGGCGTACATTCTTGTTTCCAGCAGTTAGGGGTCAGTGAACCCAAGTGCTTCACTTGGACAACTTGGCCTGCTAGTGCCTCCGGCTGTACGGGGCGGAGTGCGCAGTCCCAGGAGCCTGCATTTTACCTCTTGTCAGGTGGCACAGCCTACGCTCGGCAAGCATGAATTCAGTTCTTCGCGTCACGTTTATTCATTCAAAACCCAAGTTGGCCCCTTGCCCAGCGTGTTCCACCACTTCTGGTCACATCTGTGCACCCAGAAGGGTTCTGGTTAAGCTGTGGCCACGGGGCCTTCAACCGTTACCCACAGATGGAAGTGGCTGGCAGTTTTTAGTTACCTACTTGGAACAGAGAATATAGAACACTACAGCACAGTACAGGCTCTTTGACCCACAATGTTGTATCGACCTTTTAACGCACTCCAACATCTGCCTAACCCTTCCCTTCACGTAGCCCATCCATGTGCCCGTCTAAGAATGTTTTAAATGTCCCTAATGTAACTGGCTCTACCACCACTCCAGGCAGTGTGTCCCATGCACCTACCACTCTCTGAGTAACAGAAAACCCATCTCTGATATCTCCCCTAAACTTTCATACACTCACCTTAAAAGGAAGTCCTTTGGCATTGGCCACCCTGGGTAAAAGGTCCATTCTCCACCTCTATCAAGTCACTTCTCATCCTCCTTCACTTCAAGCAGAGCAGCCTTAGTTTGCTTAACTTAAGTTTAAATCTTGCGTTATTTAAGAACTAAAACTTCCTGGAGTTTTGACAGTGCCCGCTGGTGGCATAGGCTATCGGTATTGCGGAGCTGGGTTGAAATGCAGGCCAGTCAAGTGAGATGACGGTTGTTCATTTCTGCAAGATCCTCTTTTAAATGGGCAATGCCGACTTGCTGGATGTGTCTGCCACTTGACCAATGATGGCAGCAAGAACTCAGTCACGTGGAGAGGTTGAGGTGCTATTTTAAGGAGAAGAGTAAGCCCTTCATGGTCATTCTCTATCTATCCATCCATCCATCCATCCATCAATCCAGCACGGTGACAGGCCCAACGAGCCCACAGCACCCAATTACACCCATGTCACCAATTAACCTACTAAGCAGTACATCCTTTGATATGAGGGAGGAAACCGGACCACCCGGAGGAAACTCACACAGTCACAGGGAGACCAGACTCCTTACAGACAGCGGCGGAATTGAACCCAGGCCACTAGGGCTGTAATAGTGTTAGTGTTACAAATGCTGAGGTGATTGGGTGGGATGATTTATTACCACCGACATGGACCATCGGGGCAGGTGTCTGTTTCTCTGCTAAGTTCCATTGTGGGTTGGATGGGGACCATCCGGGCTCCAGAGATACCTCTCCTTTAAATTTGCACTTTTCCTCCTCCCAGTTTTAGATGAAGCTACAAGTGCCCTGACGGAAGAGACGGAAGCTGAGCTGTACCACATCTGTAAACAGCTGGGGATGACAGTCGTCAGCGTGGGACACCGTAGTAGTTTGGAGAAGGTGGGTACAATGGTTAGAACACAGGACACACTATATGTGGTACGTGGTATATGATGATGTGGCCATTGCTGAATCATGGCTGAAGGATGGTTGTAGCTGGGAAATGAATGTCAAAGGTTGCACACTGTATCGGAGGGATAGGAAGGTAGGCAGAGGGGGTGGCGTGGCACTGCTGGTAAAGAATGGCATCAAATCAGTAGAAAGCTGTGACGTAGTATCGGAAGATGTTGAGTCCTTGTGGATTGAGTTAAGAAACTGTAAGGGTAAAAGGACCCTGATGGCATTTATATACAGACCTCCCAACAGTAGCTGAGATCTGGACCACGAATTACATCGGAGATAGAAAAGGCATGTCAAAAGGACAATGTTATGATAGTCATGGGAGATTTCAACATGCACGTCGATTGGGAAAATCAGGTTGATAATGGATCTCTAAAGAGTGAGTTTCTTGAATGCCTCCGAGATGGTTTTTTAGAGCAGTTTGTCATTGAGCCTTCTGCAGATGAGCTATACTGGATTGGGTGTTATGTAATAAACCAGAGGTGATTAGGGATCTTAAGGTAAAAGAACCTTTAGGAGGCAGTGAGTTGGTGGTGAGGAAGGCAGATGCAATGTTAGCATTCGTTTCAAGAGGTCTGGAATACAAGAGCAACGATGTGATGCTGAGGCTTTATAAGGCATTACAAGGTGAGGCCTCACCTTGAGTATTGTAAACAGCTTTGGGCTCCTCATCTTAGAAAAGATGTGCTGGCATTGGAGAGGGTCCAGAGGAGGTTCACAAGGATGATACCAGGGTTATCATACAAGGACCGTTTGATTTCTCTGGGTCTGTACTGGCTGGAATTTAGAAGGATGAGGGGGGATCTCAATGAAACCTTTTGAATGTTGAAAAGCCTAGACATGATAGATGTGGAAAGGATGTTTCCCATGGTGGGGGAGTCTAGGACAAGAGGGCACAGCCTCAGGATAGGTGGAGGCCAGGTCATTGCTTGTGTTTAAGGCGGAGATTGACAGGTTCTTGATTGGCCACGGCATCAAAGGTTATGGGGAGAAGGCCGGGGAGTGAGCTAAGGAAAGGGAAATAAAGGATCAGCCATGGTTGAATGGCTGAGCACATTCAATGGGCCAAATGACTTAATTCTGTTTCTATGTCTTAATGTCTTATGGTCCTGTGGTATATGGTACATGGTGTATGCTAATTCCACCCACTGTAGCAGCCACCTATTCACTAAATTCCCATCAGGGAGATGCTGCAAGTCCACCACCACCACCAGGAGCTACATGCCATCTGTGAAGCTTCTTTCCTGTAGCTATCCAGCTTCTCAACAAAACTCATTCAGGTGTAATACCCTAACTGCCCCCGCACAACGTCTGTTAGATAGTCTTTCCTGCTCTCCTTGTTCTGTTGATAATTATTGAGTCCGTTCATATGTTTACATTTATTTAAGTTTGATTATTGACGTTTGCACGTGACCGTTCTGCTAATTGTTGCTTGCTCATGGCTGTTTGCACTATTGTCTTGTAAACTGTTGGTTGCTGTTGTGTTGTCTGTTATGGTATTGTCCTGTGTTTTATGCTTGGCACTGAACCACGATCAATTCCAGTATGTTTCACAATAAGGTGATTCTGATATGTACTTTGATCAATGCCTCTCATCATCTTGTACACCTCTATCAGGTCACCTCTCATCCTCCATTGCTCCAAGACCTGGCTGATGGGGGTCCTTAATGATGGATGGACGTCCGCCGCCTTTTTGAGGCATTGTTCCTTGAAGTTGTCCTGGATACTGTGGAGGCCAGTGCCTGTGACAGAGCTGACTAAGCTTCCAAGTCTCTGCAGCTTATTTCGATCCTGTACTGTGCTCTCCCAGCCCACATGTTGGTGCAACCGGTTAGAATGCGCTCCACAGTACATCCGTAGACATTTGTGAGTGTCTTAGGTGACCTATCAAATCTCCTCAAACTCCTAATGAACTATAGCCGCTGTTGTGCGTTCTTTGCAGCTGCATCAATGTGTTGGGTCCAGGATAGATCCTGAGAAATGTTGACACTCAAGAGCTTGGCTGTGAACGATTAACCCAAGTTCACTTGGCACTGCTGGCTCTGAGGAGTTTGTCATTCACCCCATTACCGCGTGGCTTTCCTCCACAGTCCAAAGATGTATGGGTTATTAAGGTAGTTGGTCACATGGATGTAATTGGATGGTGCAGACTCATTGGGCTGGGAGGGCTTGTTACCCCGTTGTGTTTCTAGGTAAAATTAAAATCAAGATCTAGGGAGTGAAGGTTTAAGGTGAACAGGGAAAGATTTGATAGGAACCTCCCCCAGTCTCATGACCTACCCATCACATCTCTTTGGTTCTCCTCTCCTTCCCTTAGTTCGATGGTCAGATTCCTCCTCCTCCAGCTCTTTGCCTCTTCCACCTATCACCTCCCAGCTTCTCACATCATTCCCTTTAATCCCCCCTTCCCTACCCCCCCCTTACTTATTCTCACCTATTTATCTGCCATCTGGTGCTGCTGCCCTTTCCCCCACCTTTTTATTCTGGTTTCTGTATTCCACATTTCCAGCCTTGGTGAAGTGTCTTGGCCCAAAACGTTAACAGTTCCTTTCACTCAGCAGGTGCTGCCTGACCTACTGAAACCCCGCAGCATTTTGATTGTGTGTTGTTTATTAGGAACTTTTACATCCAGAGGAAGTGGTTGAGACAAGTACATTAACATTTAAAAGATACCTCAAATACGTACATGGGTAGGAAAGGGTTAGAGGGATTTGGGCCAAATGGGAGAAGATTAAACAGGCATCCTGGTCACTGTGGACCAGAAGGTCCTGTTTCTGTGCTGTATTGCTCCATGAATCCTCATCGAGGGATCAGAAGTGGAAGGAGGGAAAGAGAGAAATTTCAAGTTCTTGGGTGTCAACATCTCTCAGGATCTATCCTGGACCCAACACATCGATGCAGCTACAAATAAGGCACAACAGCGGCTATATTTCATTAGGGGTTTGAGGAGATTTGATATGTTACCTAAGACACTCACAAATGTCTACGGATGTACTGTGGAGCGCATTCTAACTGGTTGCACCAACATGTGGGCTGGGAGAGCACAGCACAGGATCGAAATAAGCTGCAGAGACTTGGAAGCTTAGTCAGCTCTGTCACAGGCACTGGCCTCCACAGTATCCAGGACAACTTCAAGGAACAATGCCTCAAAAAGGCGGCAGACGTCCATCCATCATTAAGGACCCCCATCACCCAGGCCTTGGGGCAATGGAGGATGAGAGGGGACCTGATAGAGGTGTATAAGATGATGAGAGGCATTGATCGTGTGGATAGTCAGAGCCTTTTTCCTAGGGCTGAAATGGCTAGCACGAGAGGGCAGTTTTAAGGTGCTTGGAAGAAGGTACAGGGGAGATGTCAGGGGGTAAATTTTTTTACGCAGAGAGTGGTGAGAGCGTGGAATGGGCTGCCGGCGACAGTGGTGGAAGCAGATACGATAGGGTCTTTTAAGAGACTCCTGGATAGGTACATGGAGCTTAGAAAAATAGAAGGCTATGGGTTACCCTAGGTAATTTCTAAGGTAAGGACTCAGCTTTGTGGGCCAAAGGGCCTGTATTGTGCTGTAGGTTTTCTACGTTTCTCATCGCCATTGGCAGGGAAGAGAAACAAAGGTCTGAATGTACACACTCAATGATTCAGGAACAGCTTCTTCCCCTCTACCTTCTGATTCCTGAATGGACATTGAACCTATGAACACTACCTCACTACTTTTTTTAGTTCTATCTGCACTACTAATTTAATTCAATTATCTTACAATTTTTTTTCTCTTTTTATGCATTGCTGCCGCAAATACAACAAATTTCACATCGGCCGATGATAATTCAGCGTGATTCTGATTCTGAATTGTGAATCTGTGACTCCAGTTCCAACCATTGTGGTTGATCATTAAGTGCTCTCTGAAAGTGACAAGGACTCTTTTCAACTCATGTTCTCCATATTAGTTTTATTGCACAGTTTGTCTTCTCTTGGACAGTTTGTCAGTCTTTGTTTATTTATCATTGTTTTGAAAAATTCTATTGTATTTCTTTTTTTTCCTGTAAATGCCTGCAAGAAAATGAATCTCATTAGTATATGGTAACATACGCTCAGTGGCCACTTTATTAGATACACTGGTACACCTGCTCATTAATGCAATTATCTAATCAGCCAATCATATGGCAGCAACTCAGTGCATAAAAGCATGGAAACATGGTCAAGAGGTTCATTTGTTCAGACCAGACATCAGAATGGGGTAGAATTCTGATCTAATTGGCATTGACCATGGAGTAATTGTTGGCGCCAGATGGGGTAGTTTGAGTATCTCAGAAATGAATGATCTCCTGGGAACTTCATGCACAACAGCTTCTAGAGAGAGCTTCCCAACCTTTTTTATGCCATGGACGCCGGTTTAGGAACCCTGTTCAGATATTACAGAGAATGGTGCAAAAAAAAACATTCAGTGAGAGGCAGTTGTATGGGCAAAAACGCCTTGTTCATGAGAGTGATCAGAGGAGAATGGCTGGAGTGGTTCAAGCTGACAGGAAGGCGACAGTAACTCACTACACATTACAACAGCGGTGTGCAGAAGAGCATCTCTGAATGCACAACATGTCAAACCCTGAAGTGGATGGGCTACAGCAGCCGGAGACCACTCCGGCTTCCACTCCTGTACCTGATAAAGTGGCCACTGAGTGTATGGACTTCGATAATAAATTTATTTGTACTTTGAAGCTGCTCAGTTGGCAGTAAGCAATATTGTGGGTGTAGCTATACCTCACGGACTGCAGTGGTTCAAGAAGGCAGCTCACTGTCACCTTCTCAACCAACAATTGCAGATAGACAAATGCTCGCTCAGCCTGCGAACCCCACACCCCAATCACCCAGTTCATAAATGAATAAAACAGGCCACTTGGTCCATTGACTGTACTGGCTGTCTGAGGAACAATCCAGGGTGAGGGATTAAGATGCAAGGACAGGAAGGGAAGGTGTAGTGGTATTGTTGAGGCGATGGGTAACCATCCCAACAGCACAATAAGCTGATCAGTTTGTACTTCTCTTCTCTTCCGACAGCATCATGACTCTGTGTTGAACCTGCTGGGAGGTGGAAGGTGGGAGCTGACCGAAGTCCAGCACAGCAGCTGATCTCTCCTAGGGCCAGACTTGCATGCAATCCAGCTGATGCCTCGTCACACGATCACGTGCCCAGATTGGAGCCTCTACCTCACATTCCCTCCCCTCCTCTTTTACTTCACAGGAGGGAGGTTTACAATACTTTGGTAAATTTTGATCATCAATGCCATGGGAACACCAGCACTCTTACCTCCATGGCTAAGAGGACAATATTGTACAATCTTGTATTTCAGTATTAACTTGGATCCCCTCTTGTCAAATGTCTACTCAAACTAATTCTACCTCAGCCTCCAGAGGAAGAGACTCTGTTTTGCTAAGAACTACTGAATAATGCTGTAAAGAACCTTCTTAAATCATGGCTTTAGTTCTCCTTGCCCTCCTATGACAGATATGAACGGAGGCTCAGACTCAGTTTGGAGAGTTGGGTCCGCACCCCGCGCGTTTCAGTTTTTAACTAACCGTTCAGAATGGATGGAGAGGGAGGGTTGATGAGTTGCAAAATACTTCGGAGAATTTTATTGAAATGTGCATTGAGGATGAAGTACTTGATTGACACTCTTTCAAAACCATGTGCAAGTTATTAAGAGGATTATTTTTAAAAAGTTTTGAAGTGTAGCTGGGTGTTAGTAGGCTGATTATTGTGGCATTGAACAGTTCAAGCTTGACTTTAACACAGTGCTGCAGACTACTTAGGGAGTGTACAGCTGAAGAGAGTGTGGCATTCTGTGATGGCTTCTAGATTCCAGAGGTCCTCCACTGTATTGTCCTCATTGTGGTCGTCTTGCTCTCTCTGCTGAGGGTTACATATTAGAAAAAAAATGACTGATAAAACTGCACCACTGTAAATAGGCCCTGCCTGTCCCTCCTTGCTTGGCATTATTGTTAGAGCAAGTCATAGAGTCAAACAGCACAGAAACAGGGCCTTTGGCCCAACTGGTCCATGCTGACCAAGCATCCAGTCTAAGCTTATCCTATTTGCCCATGTTTGGCCCATTTCTCTGAGACTTTCTTATCCATGTAACTGTCCAAGTGCCTTTTAAGTATTGGTAACATACTGCAGCTGCCCCAACCACTTCCTTTAGCACCTTTTTCCGTATGTGGACCACTCTTGGTGGAAGAAGTTACCCCTCAGCCTCCTATTACTCCCTCCTCACCTTAAACACACACAGAGTTCTTGATTTCCAGACCCTGAGGAAAAGACTGTGTGCATTTGCCCCATCTATGCCCCAACTAGCTAAAACTCAGACCTCCAAAAGCCAACCACTCCACAATGCTGGAGGACCTCAGCAGCATCTTTGGAGGGGAGGGGAATAAACAGTTGTCGTTTCAGACCGAGACATATTGGGAACATCGGAAATGTCAATTGCTTACTCCCATCCATAGATGCTGCCTGATCTGCTGAGTTCCACCAGCATTTTGTGTGTTGGCCAGGCTTTCCAGCATCTGCAGAATCTCTTGTGTTTATGATTCACAGAGGTACTGTTGTGTTGTCTCTTTAAGTCGTCAGTTTCAGGACGGAGGCGATAAACTAGGAGACCCAGAGAAAAAATACACGTTGCTAACATTGTAATGCTGACTCCATCATGGCACTCCTAAACACCCACCAAGGCACCTCAACTGAATATCCTAATCATGCTTAAACAGTAAAATAATTAAATAAGTCTCAGTAACAAATGGCTTGTGTCACTGTCAAAGGTGAGAAAGGTTAAAAAAAAATCTTCAAACTCCACATAAAAGACTTGCTGAGACTGGGAATCTTGCTCAACAAGCTGGTTAAAAGGGAGAACGTTGTTCAGAGTCACTCACAGTAGGGAGGAAACAGGTGCTTGATGTTACTGGACCAATACTAGGAAACTAAGAGCAACACACACAAAATGTTGGAGGCACTCAGGAAGTCAATATGCACGGAAAGGAATAAGCAGTCAACATTTCAGGCTTGATGAAGGATCTCAGTCTGAAATGCAACTGTATTCCACTCTATCGATGCTGCCTGACCTGCTGAGTACTTCAAACATTTTGTGAGAATTGCTTTGGGTTTCCAGCAACTGCAGAATCTCTTGTGACTCGCAAATGAAACCTGCGGAAATGAAAACCCACTGACTTGGAAATACTTTTCTGCCCAGATTCTCTCTCTCTGAGTATCAATGAGTATTTCTGTCATTTTCTGTTTCTATTTAAGGAAAGATGGAGTGAGGAAATCAGGTAGGTTTTAAAGCAATTATGGAATCATTAGTTAAATTGAGAAGGCAGTTCAGGGAAAACAACTATCAAATGACAGACAACACACATAAAAGTTGCTGGTGAACGCAACAGGTCAGGCAGCATCTCTAGGAAGAGGTGCAGTCGACGTTTCAGGCCGAGACCCTTCGTCAGGACTAACTGAAGGAAGAGTGAGTAAGGGATTTGAAAGTTGGAGGGGGAGGGGGAGATCCAAAATGATAGAAGACAGGAGGGGGAGGGATAGAGCCAAGAGCTGGACGGGTGATAGGCAAAAGGGATACGAGAGGATCATGGGACAGGAGGTCTGGGAAGAAAGACAAGGTGGGGGGGGACCCAGAGGATGGGCAAGGGGTATATTCAGAGGGACAGAGGGAGAAAAAGGAGAGAGAGAGAAAGAATGTGTGTATAAAAATAAGTAACAGATGGGGTACGAGGGGGAGGTTGGGCATTAGCGGAAGTTAGGGAAGTCGATGTTCATTAGCGGCAGTTAGAGAAGTCTGTTCCCCACCTCCCCCTCGTACCCCATCTGTTACTTATTTTTATACACACATTCTTTCTCTCACCTTTTTCTCCCTCTGCCCCTCTGAATATACCCCTTGCCCATCCTCTGGGTCCCCCCCCCTTGTCTTTCTTCCCGGACCTCCTGTCCCATGATCCTCTCGTATCCCTTTTGCCTGTCACCTGTCCAGCTCTTGGCTCTATCCCTCCCCCTCCTGTCTTCTCCTATCATTTTGGATTTCCCCGTCCCCCTCCAACTTTCAAATCCCTTACTCACTCTTCCTTCAGTTAGTCCTGACGAAGGGTCTCGGCCTGAAACGTCGACTGCACCTCTTCCTAGAGATGCTGCCTGGCCTGCTGCATTCACCAGCAACTTTTATGTGTGTTGCTTGAATTTCCAGCATCTGCAGAATTCCTGTTGTTTGCGATCAAATGACAGACAAAAGGTTTCCAGTAAAAGAAGCAGTGGGGTTAATGTTACAATAAAGGGACGAGCATAAGAAAAGATGCATCATTGAGGTTTGGAAGCTCGGAGAGGAGGTGAGAGAAATGGTGTCCTCAAAGATTGTTAAATGTTAGCTGTGAAGTGAACCCTGAGTTACTGTCCTGGCAGGCTTGAAAGAAATCAATATGGAGGGAGTGTAAAATGGAGATCTTTGAGAACTGAAGAGGTAAACAGTGCTTTCTGTAGTCCTGCTGGGCGTGTCACAAGGACCGTGGTGCTCAGGTTAACATGCAGTTGGATAGAAAATAGAAGAAATAAGCTATTCAAGCATCCCCCGCCATTCCAATACAATCAGGCTGAGCCTCTGTCGCAACACCGTACTCCCACACCTCCTGAGGACATGTTTAGAAATCCTATCAACTATTTCAAATCATAGAAATAAGCTCTTTGGCCCAACTCATCCATGTCAACCTCAGCTAGCCCCATTTAACCATATCAATCAAAACCTTCCCTACCTATGTACCTGCCTCAATGTCTTTTAAACAGTGTAATTGTACTCACCTCTACCACTTTGCTCTGGCAGTTCCTTCCATGTACTCACAACGCACCTGTGGAAGAACTTATTCCTCAATTCCCATTCACCCTCCTAATTTTGGACTCCCCTACCATGGGAAAAGCACTAACACACTGTAACGTTTCACTGCTAATGGCTTCTCTGTAATATTCCACTGCTGAGGTAATGGTTTCTCCCTGTAGCAGCAATGTTTGGGTCATGACCAGAGATAATGGGGCATGCTAGCCAATGAGCAGGATGTTGTTCTTTCTTATGTGTCTGGGAGGCAGGAATTAGCAGTGTTTCGCCGGAGAGAGATGAGCAGAGAAGACGCGAATGGAAAGTGATGGACGACCTCAGACGGAGTGGACTTGGAGCGAGGGTCCGAAGGTCAGTGACGATTGGAGGAGGTCGATGGTGGACGAACGGCCTCATCCGTGAGCTCCAAATTTGTGCATTTGACTGTTTCATGAGAATGGGCCCTTTTTCTTCTTTTGTTTTCTTTACTAACCATATAGTCGAATTAAGAATTATAAAGCTCAATCGTTTAATCGCATATTGTGTACTGTTTGTTATTTCATGGTACTGATTTGTAACATCACGCAGCATCCACCCAAATGAGATTTCTTAAGTTTGGCCGGTGGCGGGGCGGGGGGGGGGGGGCACTATCATCCCCTATATTAAGCTGCTAGCCAAAGCAAGAGTTACAACTGTAACCATTCTGTTATTTACACCTCTCACAATTTTATATAAGGTCACCTCCCCCAACCCCCTACACCACTTTGAAGAATAAAGCTGCAGTCTCTCCAGTTCCAATATCCTTGTGAACCTTGTACACCATACCCAGCTTAATGGCATCCTTCCTACAGTCTGGCAATTAGAAATGCACACAATACTCCCAAGTGTGGTCTCACCAACATCTTGTACAGCTGTAACATGATTTCCTCTCTTGTACTCTTGACAGATGCCGTGTGCAAAATGCTGCCTTTGCCATCCTGTCTACCCATTTTTGCCTCTTTCAAGGAACTACATACTTGCACCTGTAAGTGTCTCTGCTCTACAACACTCTCCAGTGCCTTACATTCACTGTGTAAACCCTGCCCCGGTTTCATCGCCATTGTTATTTTGTGCCATGGCATATGGCGTAGACGATCAAGGTCTCATGGCCATGATGGTTCTTGGCAAAGTTTTCTACAAAAGTGGTTTGCCATTGCCTTCTGTGCAGTGTCTTTACAAGAGTATCAATACTCTTCAGAGATTGTCTGCCTGGCTTCAGTGGTCACATAACCTGGACTAGAGATGTGCACCAGCTGCTCAGATGGCCATCCATCACCTGCTGCCATGGCATCATGTGACCCTGATCCTGGGTGACTAAGCAGGTGCCCAAGGGTGACCTGCAGGCTAGCGGAGGGAAGGAGTGCCTTACACCTCCTTTGATAGCGATGTGTCTCCACCCAGCCCTGATTTAACTTCCCAAAGGGCAATTCTTCCCTTTTGTCCCAGTGGAGTTCCATCTGCTATTCCTTGGCACAGTTTCCTAATTGACCTGGAACCTGTTGTATTCTTGGATTGCTCTACAATACACCATCCATTTTACTTACTAAGCATGCCAACTACATTCTCATCCCTAAATATTAAAATAGATGACAGTGGACTCTGCACCGATCCCTGTGGCTCACCTCTAGCAAGTCCTCAATCTAAAAAACCTTTCACGACTCTGACCCTACCACCAAGCCAACTTTGTATCCAGTTGGCTAGCTCATCCTGGATCTCATAAGATCTAACCTTCCGGACCAGCCGACTATGCAGAGGCCTTGCTAAAGTCCATGTTTAGACAATGCCTACTGAACCACCTTCATTGAACATCGTGGTCACCTCTTCCGCAAGAAACCACCAAATTTGTGAGACACTATTTCACACACACATAGCCATGCTGACTATGCATTATCAGTCCTTGCCTTTGTACGTGCAGATAGATCCTATCTCTCAGAATCTCCTCAGTGATTTACCCCCAACTGATGTTAGGCTGACTGGCCTGTGATACCCTGGCTTGTCCTTGCAGCTGTCTTAAATAAAGGCACGTCGTCAGCCACCCTCCAATCTTCCAGTACCTCACCCATAGCTAGTAATGGTTTAAGTACAGGACTGTGCTAAAGTCTTAGGTGTATATAGTGCCTAAGACTTTTGCACAGTACTGTACTTGTCAATGGGGAGCAAAGAGCAAGTTTGCAAATCTGGTGGGAGCAAAAGATGTTGGGAATAGAAACATAGAAAATAGGTGCAGGAGTAGGCCATTCGGCCCTTCGAGCCTGCACCGCCATTTATTATGATCATGGCTGATCATCCAACTCAGAACCCAGCCTTCCCTCCATACCCCCTGACCCCTGTAGCCACAAGGGCCATATCTAACTTCCTTTTAAACATAGCTAATGAACTGGCCTCAACAGTTTGCTGTGGCAGAGAATTCCACAGATTCACCACTCTCTGTGTGAAGAAGTTTTTCCTAATCTCGGTCCTAAAAGGCTTCCCCTCTATCCTCAAACTGTGACCCCTCGTTCTGGACCTCCCCAACATCGGGAACAATCTTCCCGCATCTAGCCTGTCCAATCCCTTTAGGATCTTATACGTTTCAATCAGATCCCCCCTCAATCTTCTAAATTCCAACGAGTACAAGCCCAGTTCATCCAGTCTTTCTTCATATGAAAGACCTGCCATCCCAGGAATCAATCTGGTGAACCTTCTTTGTACTCCCTCTATGGCAAAGATGTCTTTCCTCAGATTAGGGGACCAAAACTGCACACAATACTCCAGGTGTGGTCTCACCAAGGCCTTGTACAACTGCAGTAGTACCTCCCTGCTCCTGTACTCGAATCCTCTCGCTATAAATGCCAGCATACCGTTCGCCTTTTTCACCGCCTGCTGTACCTGCATGCCCACTTTCAATGACTGGTGTATAATGACACCCAGGTCTCGTTGCACCTCCCCTTTTCCTAATCGGCCACCATTCAGATAATAATCCGTTTTCCTATTTTTGCCACCAAAGTGGATAACTTCACATTTATCCACATTAAATTGCATCTGCCATGAGTTTGCCCACTCACCCAACCTATCCAAGTCACCCTGCATCCTCTTAGCATCCTCCTCACTGCTAACACTGCCACCCAGCTTTGTGTCATCCGCAAACTTGGAGATGCTGCATTTAATTCCCTCATCCAAGTCATTAATATATATTGTAAACAACTGGGGTCCCAGCACTGAGCCTTGCGGTACCCCACTAGTCACCGCCTGCCATTCTGAAAAGGTCCCGTTTATTCCCACTCTTTGCTTCCTGTCTGCTAACCAATTCTCCACCCACACCAATACCTTACCCCCAATACCGTGTGCTTTAAGTTTGCACACTAATCTCCTGTGTGGGACCTTGTCAAAAGCCTTTTGAAAATCCAAATATACCACATCCACTGGTTCTCCCCTATCCACTCTACTAGTTACATCCTCAAAAAATTCTATGAGATTCGTCAGACATGATTTTCCTTTCACAAATCCATGCTGACTTTGTCCGATCATTTCTCCGCTTTCCAAATGTGCTGTTATCACATCCTTGATAACTGACTCCAGCAGTTTCCCCACCACCGATGTTAGGCTAACGGGCCTATAATTCCCCGGTTTCTCTCTCCCTCCTTTTTTAAAAAGTGGGGTTACATTAGCCACCCTCCAATCCTCAGGAACTAGTCCAGAATCTAACGAGTTTTGAAAAATTATCACTAATGCATCCACTATTTCTTGGGCTACTTCCTTAAGCACTCTGGGATGCAGACCATCTGGCCCTGGGGATTTATCTGCCTTCAATCCCTTCAATTTACCTAACACCACTTCCCTACTAACATATATTTCACTCAGTTCCTCCATCTCACTGGACCCTCTGTCCCTTACTATTTCTGGAAGATTATTTATGTCCTCCTTAGTGAAGACAGAACCAAAATAATTATTCAATTGGTCTGCCATGTTCTTGCTCCCCATAATCAATTCACCTGTTTCTGTCTGCAGGGGACGTACATTTGTCTTTATCAGTCTTTTCCTTTTTACATATCTATAAAAGCTTTTACAGTCCGTTTTTATGTTCTCTGCCAGTTTTCTCTCATAATCTTTTTTTCCCTTCCTAATTAAGCCCTTTGTCCTCCTCTGCTGAACTCTGAATTTCTCCCAGTCCTCAGGTGAGCCACTTTCTCTGGCTAATTTGTATGCTACTTCTTTGGAATTGATACTATCCCTAATTTCTCTTGTCAGCCATGGGTGCACTACCTTCCTTGATTTATTCTTTTGCCAAACTGGGATGAACAATTGTTGTAGTTCATCCATGCAACCTTTAAATGCCTGCCATTGCATATCCACCGTCAATCCTTTAAGTGTCATTTGCCAGTCTATCTTAGCTAATTCACGACTCATACCTTCAAAGTTACCCCTCTTTAAGTTCAGAACCTTTGTTTCTGAATTAACTACGTCACTCTCCATGTTAATGGTGAGGGTGGAGTGCCATGGGAGGGGTGTGGAACAGGTGGCAGGAGTGCCAGGGGTGGGGGGCAGTGACAGGGATTGCAGACACAACCAGCCCTGAAACACCAGACAAGGTCATTTGATTGCAAACAGTTGATTTATTGATCATTACAGATGTCTCTTTGGTGCTTCCCACCATCTCCCCTCGCCCTGCCTCCTTCCCACTCTCAGTACATAATAGAGACCCATATCACAATCAAGTTTATCGTCATTCACATCATAATTTTTTGTGGCAGCAGTACAGTGCAATACATAAAATTATCACATTACTGTGCAAAAGTCTTAAGCACCCTAGTTATATATATGTACCCAAGACTTTTGCACAGTGCTGTAAATTTGCCAAAGCCCCATCAATTTATTTCCTAGCTTCCCACAATGTTCTAAGACAGGCTTGGTCAAGCCCCAGGGATTTATCCACCTTTAAACACTTTAAGTCCACCAGCACCTCCTCAGTTGTAATGTGGATACGTTTCAAACTTCACTTTTCCTGAGTTCCTGAGTTTCCATGATCTCCTGAGCATCTCACTCCATATCCCAAGAGTGAGACTGTTTTCAGGAGAACCATCCGCCCTCTACTCACTCCAGCCCAACCCAGCTGGAAGTTTAGATGATTCCATGGGGATGGTGTTGGCTGGAAAGAATTAAGATCTGCAAAACATCTAACTGGAATGAACCAAGGACAGTGGAAGTAGGCAAACCAAAGGCCTTTGTTCTTGCCATGTGGTTGAAGGAAGGTGCCATTTTGTGGACTGTCCCTGCAGCCACCAATTTTGTGAACTGGTTCTTGCTCAGAGATGGCTTGATCAGAGCAATTGAAAGCAATCCGTTTACTGCTGGTGTGGTTGTGTAAACTAGAGATCATTTCCCACTGGAAATTGTCTATTTGGTTAGGTAGCAATGGTAGGCTTGTAGAAAGGACAGCCTATGGCCTGAGGTAACCTGAGCCCAGTATTTGGCTGACCTGGCTAAACTGGGTGGAAGTGGTCTGAGAGAGCAAAGAAAGTGGCATGAAGGCAACAATGTTCTTTGTAGCCTTGGGCAAATCCAGTGACAAGCTGACAGCAACCAGTCAGCTGGGCCTGAGCCAATGAAATTGAAACACAACAGTTCGATCGAGTAAGAATGGAGAATTTCAGGAGAAGCAACAAGAAGTTTTGAGACCAACCATCGCGCAAGTGCATGACCCCATGTCAGAAACGTGGAGATTACGTCAGGATCCAGAGGAACATTTGGCCAGTGTAAATTCCTATTCCCAGGGATCATGTTTTCTATTCTGACTGTTCACGGAGGGTCAGAGAAACCTAGCAGGTGCGTGCACAGATAATTCAGTTTGGTATGATTTGAGTGTTTGTTAACTGAACCAAACATGGTATTTGTCAATTAATACAGATTCTCTCTATGCCCACCTGATCATTATTGTTGAGCGTACTTACAACCAACAATGGAGCATTGGGTGCGCCAGAGGCCTCCGCCAGTCTCCTTGTGCTTAAGGTCAACGTGACTCCAGGCTTTTCTCGCTGTGAACTAGTTCTCAAGAAGATCCTGGACTACCTGGTACCATCCATCTCCACTAAGCCCAATCCACTTAGTGTCCAGAACACCACTGATCTCAAAAAAAAAATCTCACACAAAATGCAGGAGGAACTCAACAGATCAGCCTCCCATCGATGGAGGGAAATAAACATGTGGGCTGGGACCCTTCCTATATGCAATGACTGGGAACTTCACAAGTAAATGAACAAAATCTGAGCAGCCAGCTCATCTTCTGCCCGGTCCACGTAGCAGAAGGATCAGATGAACCAGTGCCCATGTCAACTCATTCTCAGGTACTGGATGCACTAACCCACAGACTGCCCCTCTCCACCAAACCCACACAGTGAGCCTCAGTGTGAGGGGAGAGAGAGCCCGTCACTTCAAGAAAGCTTCATTGAAGTAGAGAGCTGATGCAAAGAGATCAATGTAAGGAACTGACAAGGTGCAACACGTCCCGCTGAGTGTTTCTGCACTTTCTGCTTTTGTTGTCATCCATCTTGTTTTATTTAGTCAAAGCAGTACTTGTGCAGATAATGAGGTGGTTTGACCAGTGTCCAGTTGCAATTACATGGAGTTCCTGGGCAAAGGGCTTCTTTTTGTTCTCTATAAGACACAGGAGCAGAATTAGGTCATTAGGCCCATGGAGTCTGCTTCACCATTCCATCATGGATGATTTATTATCTCTCTCAACCCCATTCTTTGCCTTCTCCCAATGATCTTTGATGGTCTGACTAATCAAGAACATATCAACCTCTGCTTTAAGTATACCCAATGACTTTGTCGCCACGGCAGTCTGTGGAGGCCATGAATTCCACAGATTCACCACCCTCTGGTGAAAGAAATTCCTCCTCATCTCCGTTCTAAATGGACACCCCTCTATGCTGAGGCTGTGCCCTCTGGTCCTAGGCTCACCCACGATAGGAAACATCCTTGCCACCTCCATTCTATCCAAATCTTTGACTATTTGATAGGTTTCAATGAAATCTCCCCCTCCTCATTCTTCTAAAAATCTCGTGAGTACAGGCCCAGAGCCAACAATGCTCCTCAAATGTTAACCCTTTCATTGCCAGGATCATTCTCATGAACCTACTCTGGACCTTCTCCAATGCCAGAATAATTGAAGCAGTGATGGATAAGTTTTGTGCTGGAGTCAGGACTCGATACTTGCTTGCCTTCACCATTCAATGTTGCTAATCATTTTAAGTCCTTTATAAATGTATTTTTCCTTTAATTGCTGTTCTGGCCGCTCTCTTGTTCCATCCCAAAAGCAGGTACAGGGCTGTGTACTTAACTCTAGACTGTTTACACTGAAGATGGACCTGTGGGAAATCTTCTTTTCCCTTTTTCCTTAAACTGTGGCGCACCAGATTCAATATTTAAAGGTCTGTGTAAAATCTTGTAGCAAGATATTCCCTCCAGAGGTTTAGAAACATAGAAACATAGAAAATAGGTGCAGGAGTAGGCCATTCGGCCCTTCGAGCCTGCACCGCCATTTATTATGATCATGGCTGATCATCCAACTCAGAACCCAGCCTTCCCTCCATACCCCCTGACCCCTGTAGCCACAAGGGCCATATCTAACTTCCTTTTAGGGGGGCACCGACTGTTTAAGACATTCTGAAGAACCCAAGACTTAAACTGCGAGGGCACAGACTATAAGTTCACTCTGCGTGTCTCGGACAGTAACATTTCTCTTCCAGATAGGCTGAATGCCGTTTACTTTTGGTTTGATGTACAGAGCTATGTGTCTGCGAGGATGGCCCTCTGTTTCCCCGAAGAGCGCAAGCACTCTGTCTGGCTGCAGCTGATTGAGGAAGACCCTAGCCAGAGTCAACCCATGTAAATCTGATAACATATACTTGGTCGGGTGCTGAGGGACTGTGCAGTCCAGCTAACTGAGGCTGTAATAGACACCTTCAAAATCTTTCTGGAACAGTCCACTGACCCCTCAGGCTTCAAGGCAGCCACCATCACCCCAGTACCCACGAGGGTGACAGTAACTACTGTCCTCAACAACAATGGAGTGCTTTGAGCGGCTGATTATGGATCATATTAAATCCCATCTTCCTGCGACGTTGTACCTTTCCAGTTCGCTTATCACTCAAATCAGTCCAATAATGATGTCATTGCTTCTGCACGCCATTCTGTCCTGTCCCACCCAAAAACGGTGCTTCATATGCCAGGATACTGTTCACTGACTTCAGCTCGGCATGTAATGGGATCATCCCTCAGAAACAGTCTTCGCTGGGTCTCAACACCTCTGTAACTGGATCCAGAACTTCTTGACAGATAGGCCACAGTCAGTCCATGTTGGCAGAAACACCTCTAGCTCCATCACGCTGAGCGTTGTCCCTCACGAGAGCTGTATGCTCAGCCTGCTGCTGTTCACACTGCACTGCTAGAACCTGTTCAAGCCCAATCATCAGGTCCGATGATGACACAACAGTGGTTGGCCTCATCAACAATGACGAACTTCCCGCGTACAGAGAGGAGGAGGGGCGGCTGGCAGAATGGGGCAAACACAACAACTTATAGCGAGAGGATTCGAGTACAGGAGCAGGGAGGTACTACTGCAGTTGTACAAGGCCTTGGTGAGACCACACCTGGAGTATTGTGTGCAGTTTTGGTCCCCTAATCTGAGGAAAGACATCTTTGCCATAGAGGGAGTACAAAGAAGGTTCACCAGATTGATTCCTGGGATGGCAGGACTTTCATATGAAGAAAGACTGGATGAACTGGGCTTGTACTCGTTGGAATTTAGAAGATTGAGGGGGGATCTGATTGAAACGTATAAAATCCTAAAGGGATTGGACTGGCTAGATGCAGGAAGGTTGTTCCCGATGTTGGGGAAGTCCAGAACGAGGGGTCACAGTTTGAGGATAGAGGGGAAGCCTTTTAGGACCGAGATTAGGAAAAACTTCTTTACACAGAGAGTGGTGAATCTGTGGAATTCTCTGCCACAGGAAACAGTTGAGGCCAGTTCATTGGCTATGTTTAAGAGGGAGTTGGATATGGCCCTTGTGGCTACAGGGGTCAGGGGGTATGGAGGGAAGGCTGGGGCAGGGTTCTGAGTTGGAGGATCAGCCATGATCATAATAAATGGCGGTGCAGGCTCGAAGGGCCGAATGGCCTACTCCTGCACCTATTTTCTATGCTTCTATGTTTTAACTTGAGTCTCAAAGTGGACAAGACCAAAGAGATGATTGTGGACTTTAGAAAAGTGCAGGCTGGCCACTCCTCACTGGACATAAACGGCTCCTCCGTGGAGAGAGTTAGGAGCACCAAGTTTCTGGAAGTGCACATAGCGGATGATCTCACCTGGTCCTTCAACACCACTTCTTTGGTCAGGAAAGTACAGCAGCATCTGCACTTTCTGAGGAGATGGAGGTGAGCAAGACTCCTGCCCCTCCCCTTCCTCCCCATTTTAACCAATTTTTACAGGAGCATCATCGAGAGTGTTCTAACTACCTAGTACAGGAATTGCAAGGCATCTGACCACAAGTCCTGACAAAGGATTGTGAGGAATGCTGAGAGGATCATCAGGGTCTCTCTTCCACCCATCAGAGATATTTATCAGGAGCACAGTGAATGCAGGGCCCTTAGCATTGTTAATGAGCCCTCTCATCCATCACAAACCTCTGACCCCCTCACATCAAGCAGGAGCTCCTGGAGCTTTATGGCAAGGACTGTTAGGATGGGAAACAGCCTCTTCACCCAAGCCATGAGATTACTGAACTCCCTGCCACTACTCAGGTCTCATCAAGTACTGTGAGTGAGTTATATGTAGTGTGTTGTGTACCTTGGCCCAGAGGAACGTTTCTTTTGGCAGTGTACATGTGACAAGTGACAATAAACTGAACTGGCCAATCCTTCCCCAAAATTCCCTCAGGAGGAAAGAATTGGCCATTTTCAGGACAGTCCAGTCCAGTCCACTGCATGCAGTGTGTTCACAGTACCGATCCAGGCCCGGGTGTGGAGAGGGCAGCGGGGAGCCACAATCTGTTGCACTCCAGTGTGGTTTTACAAAAATTAAAAAAAATTTCTCAGTTAGTTAAAACCCAGCCTTTCCTTCAGCTCTGTTCTTCAGCATCTCCTTGTGCCCAGCAACAATCTCCTGCACAGCTGTGTGGTCATCCAGCGTGGTGAGGTCTCCCAGCTCGTCCAGTTTACACTCCACTATCTTCCTCAGGACTCGCCGCATTATCTTCCCCGAGCGGGTCTTGGGCAGCCGCTTCACAATCTGGAAAGAGCAAATGGCTCACCTTTAGTGCTTTTCTCTCAGCCGCGACCCGCGAGGGCAGCAGAGAGTGGACTGGGTTCAAAATGAAGTGGAAACCCTGGGGAGGGTGGGTAAGAATACGACAGGCAAGGCAGATCAGTACACAATAAAAATGGCCCAGTTATCAACAGGTCATTCCTTTGGTTACAAACAACTAATTTATGGGCACTCCTACATCCAACGAGCCCAGCTTCCTCAGTGTCTCCATGTTTAGTCATTCACAAATCAGGATTGTTTATTGTCATTGCTCAGTATACAGGTGCAAAGGAGAACAAAATGATTGTTACTCGGATCTAATTCAGCATTAAAAACACAATAAAGAAAACAAATATACTAAATATAAAATCAATCCTATCAGACATGTAGAAATAACTATTATTTACATAGACTGACTGTATGTGTTCTTTCTTATCAATCTGATCTGATCATCAATTTAACGCCATACATCACAATACTGTGGAGGTACAGTTACCACATTGAAAGATTTTAATGTTTTTCCCAAATTATAAACAATATTAACTTAAGGCCATCCATAAAAACAAAGTCCGTTTGTTACCTGGGATGACTTCTATGAGCAAAATCTAAAATCAGAAACCAGTTGCACTTTCTGAGGAAGCTTAAACAAGCATCACTCCCCACTAACATCTTAACTACATTCTACAGAGGCGTGGTTGAGAGTGTGCTGACCTTTTGCATCACAACCTGGTACTCCAGCTGCAGTGCTGTTGACAAAAAAGCCTTGCAGAGGGTGGTTAGGGGAGCAGAGAAGGTTATCGGGGTCTCCCCACCTTCTGTCCAAGACCTCTTTCAGAGTCGATGCCTCCAGAAGACACGGTACATCATTAAAGACCCCTCACACCCTCTCCATGAACTGTTTGTTCTTCTGCCATCAGGCAAACGTTACAGGAGCATCAAAACTAAAACCACAAGGCTACTAAACAGCTTCCTCCTACAGGCAGTCAGACTGCTAAATAGCTGCTGTACCTGACTCTGCTTTGGACACTTTTAACTTGCACTGGACACTTATAACTTGATTTTAACCGACATGTGGCTGTTGTGTTTTACTATTTATTGTTATGTTTATTATTTAGTGTTGCATTTGTTATGTTATGATTGTACTGCTCCTGAGAAACGCTGTCTCATTCTGCCCTGCAGAGCTGATGTACAGTTAGAATGACAATAAAATTTTTGAATCTTGAATCAATCCTAGACTGTCTAGATTATTTTAGCAGTGTTTCTGAGAAGTGTTTTGGAATGTTTTACAGGTTTAGCAGCATCATATGCTCGCAGATTTGCGGGAGGCCTTGAATCTACGCCATTCACTCCTGAAGTTACCACTTGCCCTTCCTGCATTTGCCACATTACCCACTGCTGGGACAGGTATGCTGACAGTGAGATGGGGTGGTAGAAATGGGGTTGGAGGTCACTTGTGGAGAATGGCCACTAGCATAGACTAATAGAGCTGAATGCTCTATTTCTGCTCAAGCCTGCTTGTGAAATGATAACAGTTTAGAGGGCTGAGTTTTGGGGTACAGTTCAAGGTTTGTGTATATTTAAGGCAAAGTTTGACAGGTTCCTGATTATCCAGGTTATGAGGGGATATGGGGAGAAGGCAAGAGATCGGGGCTGAGAGGGAAATGGATCAGCCATGATGAAATGGCGGACAGACTCGATGGGCCGAATGGCCTGATTCTGCTCTAATATCTTATGTATAATGGCAGGATTTGGCATTGAGGAACAGAGGAATCTTGGGGTCCACATCCTTAATTCTCTCAAAGTTGCCATGGAAGTGCATAGGGTGGTTAAGAAGGTGTACAGGTGTCCCCCGCTTTTCGAACGTTCGCTTTACAAAACCTCACTGTTACGAAAGACCTACATTAATACCCTGTTTTCGCTTTCAGAAGGTGTTTTCGCTGTTACGAAGAAAGGCAGCACGTGATAAAAGGCAGCGTGCGCCCCGAGCAGCCGCTCTGCCCCGGATTTGGAACGGCATTGCTTATGCACGTTGCATCGAGCAGCCATTAGCAAGATGAGTTCTAAGGTGTCGGAAAAGCCTGAAAGAGTAAAGGTGTTACACTTAGCGTAAAACTAGACATAATTGTCGGCCCAGATCAGAGGCAATGCAATCGGCAATCGCCTCTGATCTGCGCCGGCATTTATGTGCCGGGCAGCACCCAATTAATTAGCATGTTTATTTCGGTTTTTTTGTTAACGATGTGCTGTGTGCCTCCTGGCTACCGCTGCGTTCTTCGCGGCAATGTATCAGGTCGGCGGCCCATCTAACACACCATCATCAGTGAGCTCGGCGCTGTTTTCCCAATTCCAGTAAGTGATAATACACTGTACATACATTATTTCTACTTTATATAGGCTGTGTATTTTTACATGTTATTTGGTAGATTTGGCAGCTTCATAATTTAAAGGTTACTGGAGAGCACGTTTATGCCAACAGTGCTTGCGTGAGATTTTCTGCCGAGAGCACTTGCGTGAGATTTTCGCTACGGAGATCTGTGCAGGCAATCGTTGTAGAGAAGTATTTCTACTTTATATAGGTTGTGTATTTATCATATCACTCCTGCTTTTACTATATGTTACTGTTATTTTAAGTTTTATGTGTTACTTGGCATGATTTGGTAGGTTATTTTTGGGTCTGCGAACGCTCATAAAATTTTCCCATATAAATAAAATGGTAATTGCTTCTTCGCTTTACGACATTTCGGCTTACGAACCGTTTCATAGGAACGCTCTACCTTCGGATGGCGGGGGAAACCTGTGTAGTCATTGGCCCTCATTATATTCAGTGCTGGTAGCCTCATTCTGGGAAGGGTGTGGAAGCTTTAGAGAAGGTGAAGAGAAGATTCACCAGGATGCTGCCTGGATTAGAGAGCATATTTTATGAGGATAGGTTGAATGAGCCTAGAGCTTTCCTCACTGTACTAAAGGAGGATGAGAGATGACTTGAGATAAAGGTGTACAGAGTGGAGAGCCAGTAGCTTTCTCGCAGGGCAGAAATGGCTAATATCAGAGACCCTTCATCAAGACTGCAAAGGAAGAGGACAGAAGCCAAAATAAGAACGTGGGGGTCAGGGAAGGAGTACAAACTGGCATGTGGTAGGTGAAAGCAGATGATGGGGAAGGTAGGTGGGTGTCGGGACAGGGCGGGGTGAGGGAGAGGATGAGGTAAGAAGTTGGGAAATGATAGGTGGAAGAAATTAATGGGAATATGGGAAGACTTGATGGGAATGTGGAGAGAATGAAATGGGATTAGTGTAGGATTATTGTAATTAGGAACTTGATGTTTGGCACAGATTTGACGGGCTGAAGGTGACTCTATGAGCAGGTGAAGGTTTGGTCAATCAGCCATATGTTCTTTAATCCATTCCTACTTTGCTTGACCCTGTGATATTGCCAGGTTTGAGTGCTTTGTCCACTGACGCTTGCCCTGGGCCCAGACATTGCAAGGTATACAGTAAGTTACTGAAACCGTGCTGCACACTGCTAGTCCCTGCAACTCCTGCACCCCGGGGTTATACGTGGACAGACACCGTACTGTGTGCATTAGAGCAGTTCCTGGTCCAGGACGCACCACACCCGGACATTACCTGGATAAAGTCAGGAGCAGCGTACTTCGCAATCTTCCGGGAGACGATATCTCTCAGTTCCTCTCTGATGACCTGCTCAGACATGTCAACTCCATCCTTTAGAACAATGAAGACATAGGAAGCTGGCGAGAGAAACACAAGGACTAACATTAACCACTTCCTCCCCAACTCCAAGGAGTAGCCCTCCCGGAGAAAAGTCTTTCTCAACGTCAGAACTGAACCCCAGAATAGGCTGGTGACCTCCTGATCTCTCGGAGGTCAACACAAGTAGGTTGGACAGTAAAAAAGGCTTACAGCACATTCTCCTTCATCAGCTGGGGCAACGAGTACAAGAGTCAGGAAGTCATGATTCTGTTGAGTATAAAACTGCTTCGGCTGCATTTTTATTATTGTGTCCAGTTTTGGTCACAGGAGAGGTGCAGAGGAGGCTCACCAGACCGCTGCCTGCATTAGAGAACTTTCACTCAAAGGGAACGGTGGACAGACCTGGATTGTTGCTGGAACATCAGAGACCGTTGGGAGCCCTGGCAGAAGCGTATGAAGTTTTCAGAGAGACAGATAGAGTTTCTTTCCCAGAGTAGAGGTGTGAAATATAGAGGGCATTGCTTTAAGGTGAGGGGAAACATTTAAATAAGTGTGTTTTACTGGAGCCTGGAAGCAGCCTCTAGTAATGGTGGCAGAAGCAGTCACAGTAGTTGTATTTAAAAGGCCTCTAGACAGAGCCATGAAAATCTATCCTGGGCTCAACGTATTGTTGCAATTACAAAGAAGGCACAGCAGTTACTTTATTTCGTTAGGAGTCTGAGGAGGTTTGGTATTTCACCAAAGACTTCAGCAAATTTCTATAGCTATACCTGTAGAGAGCATTCTGACTGGTTGCATCACCTTCTGGTACGGAGCGGCCACTGCACATGACTGGAAAAAGCTGCAGAGAGTTGTAAACTCAGCCAGCTCCATCATGGGCAATAGCCTCCCCAGCATCCAGGGCATCTTCAAAAGCAGATACCTCTAAAGGGTGGCATCCATCATTAAGAGCCCCCATCACCCAGTACATGGTGAGACCACACCTGGAGTATTGTGTGCAGTTTTGGTCCCCTAAACTGAGGAAAGACATTCTTGCCGTAGAGGGAGTACAAAGAAGGTTCACCAGATTGATTCCTGGGATGGCAGGACTTTCATATGATGAAAGACTGGATCGACTAGGCTTATGCTGTCTGGAATTTAGAAGATTGAGGGGGGATCTGATTGAAACGTATAAAATCCTAAAGGGATTGGACAGGCTAGATGCAGGAAGATTGTTCCCAATGTTGGGGAAGTCCAGAATGAGGGGTCACAGTTTGTGGATAAAGGGGAAGCCTTTTAGGACTGAGATGAGGAAAAACTTCTTCACACAGAGAGTGGTGAATCTGTGGAATTCTCTGCCACAGGAAACAGTTGAGGCCAGTTCATTGGCTATATTTAAGAGGGAGACAGATATGGCCCTTGTGGCTAAAGGGATCAGGGGGTATGGAGATAAGGCAGGTACAGGGTTCTAAATTGGATGATCAGCCACGATCGTACTGAATGGCGGTGCAGTCTCGAAGGGCCGAATGGCCTACTCCTGCACCTATTTTCTATGTTTCTATGCTCTCTTCTCAGTGCTATCATCAGAGAGGAGGTACAGGAGCCTAAAGATGCACACGCAACATTATATGAACAGCTCCCTCCCCTCCACCATCAGATCCAACTCATGAACACCACCTCACTATTTTTTTGCTCTTTTTAAATAATTTAATTTTTTCCATATTTATTTCTGGTTGTAGCTCATTTTTTTATGTACTGCTGCTGCAAAACACTTAGTTTTTTTATGTGTACTGCTCTTTTACAGTAAAGTTTTCGATATTTAGAAACTTTTCATTATTTTTGAAAGCATCTTTGCTTTACAAATTTTTTTACATATGCCTAAGACTTTTGCAGACTACGCTAGTGATATTAAACCAGAGAAAGACACACACACACAATGCCATTGCTAGCACTTCTCCTCTATTAGCTATCTACCGAATAAACATTTCACTTTTTTAGACGTTATGTTGTAACTTTTTGCTTCCCTATACTTGTTTCTCAACCTATGGCGTGATCTGTGACATCTGGGGAAAAAAAATTACAGCAGCGTTTTAATCATTTAAGCACCTTATTTTCTCGTGTGTTTTCCATAGGGCAGCATTGTGTCATCCACATTTTGGTCCAAGACCGAAGAGTGTTTGTTATCTTCCATAGATGCTGCCTGACTTAGATGCTTCCTCCACCATTGTGTGCGTGTGTCGTGTTCAAGATTTCCAGCATCTGCAGAATCTCTTGTGTTTACGATTGTATCATCTATCCTCCCGTCACTCAAGTATTGTCTCCCCTCCCGAACCCAATCACATAGGAACAAATATACAGTAACTCTTCACCCTAAGGAATGCCACTCCCTACAGCTACTTAACTCAGTCCGCCTCTCTCCATTCCTCTTACCTTCCCCCTTGATCTCATGAGCACATCCGATTGCCGCAGACTCAGCCACAACTAGGTGTTGGTTCTGAAAGTTCAAAGGAAACTCAAGTATCAGTGCTTTAATCTGGCTATCTGCTTCAAAGATTCCTGCCCTTACAGGACTAGATCAACCCAGGAGCGAGGCCTGGGTAGAATGGACTTGGAGATGATATTTCCTGTAGTTGGAGAGTCTTAGGATCTGAGGGCACAGCCTCAGAATAAAAGGACCAAGAAAAGGAATTTCTTCAAACAGACTGGTAAATCTGTTACAACAGTGGGCTGTGGAGGCCAGGTCTCTGGGTATGTTTAAGGTCGGCTCTTGATTAGTAAAGGCAGTTGAGGGTAACAGGGAGAGGGGGAGAATGGGGGAAAATAAAATAACCATGACTGAATAACAGACCTCCAAGAGGACCACAACCTTGTCATAGGGTTTGAAAGCTTCTGTGCCTCAATGACCCAGAGAGATGGAGCCAGGGCTTTGTGCTTTGGCTCTTGGTAGGGTCACCCATGCCATCCAGGGTCAAAGGGTAGAGGCCACACTAAGAGTGGTCCATCGGACCTCCAGGTTCGGAGGTTCGGCTCGAGGCTAGTAACCCCGACAGGTCAAAAAAAAGCATGTAATGGAAACAGCAATGAAGAATCTTTCTCTCTCTATGTGCGGCTGAGGACCCCGGGCCACAGAGAGAAGATGGCCAAGGACAGACAGAGATTGCTGCCCTAAACACCAGCTGCGTAACAGATAGCAAGTAAGTAAATAGCAGAGTGGACTTAATAGGCCAAATGGCCTAACTCTGCTCCAATATTTTTATTTTTGGTATATTTTATCAGAATCAGGTTTATTATCACTGACATACGTCACAAATGAAATGTGTTGTTTTGCGCCAGCGAGAGAGGATGCCTTGGTGTGAAAACCTACAGCCCATGAGGTGATTCTTTCAATAAATCCCCAAAGAAGAAATACCAGCTGATACTATTAAGTCTGAAGTGCAAGTTCACCACCCCAAATCACCCTTCTTGGTTCTCCTACCACTGCGCCTTCAATCTCAGCCGTGCCCAGCCTGTGTCCGCTGATGTTAATGACATCGTCCAGCCTGCCCGTGATCTGGTAATAGCCTTTTGCAGATCTGTACGCCCCATCGCCTGTGAAAAAGTGGTCTGTGGAGAGAAAGGAGAGAAGGTGCTTTCTCAGAGATCGTTCACTGTGGCCGCGACTTTCTTTACCCTGCTCTTGCACCAGCAGTTTTGCTGCCCCTTTAATGTCAGCCCCACAATGATCAGTAGTTTCCTCGATGCCTCCCAAGGGGTCTTCTCACTGCCATCTCACCCACAGACTGGCAACCCCCCTGGTTTTGACATTCTTATCCTGTTACAGGAGTAAAACTGAACTTCAGATTCCCAATCTCGAGCAGGAGGAATCTCATTTTTTCAGCATTCCTATTCCACAGTCCCGATCTTGACATAATTTAGACGAGTGCTGCTTCAGCATAGAATAAGATGGCACAGAAGATGACTATTCGGCCCATTAAGCCTGTGCAAGTTCTTTGACGGTTCTCTCCAATAGTCCTCGTCAAGGAGGGGATGGGACCATTTGTCAGCAGTCTAATCTCTCCAGCCCATTCTACCATATCCACTACCTAACTCCACAAGCAAGACTTTACCTCATTACCTTATTTGGTAATGAAATACCCAACCATTTTATTTATTTAGGGACACAGCACGGAACAGGACGTCTGGCCCTTTGACCCATGCCACCAGGAACCCATCGATTTAACCCTAGCCTAATCACGGGACAACTTACAATGACCAATATCCTACTAACATCTTTGGACTGTGGGAGGAAACCAGAGCACCCGGAGGAAAACCTCACATTCCACTGAGAGGACATACAAACTCCTTACAGAGGATGCCAGAATTGACCTCCAAACTCCAGCACCCCAAGCTGTCACAGCTATGCTACCAACTGGTACCGTAATTTTAAATTATCAGCCAACCCAGAACTTAGTGCTAATTGCTGTACAGAAATCTACTACTGGCAATGTGTCGGAACGTTTCATAACTTCAACACTGAAAGGCCTGTCTCTGATTTCACAATCAGTGATTCCAGGCAATCTCTCCATTTACTTCAGCTTTTATTATTTGAAATGTCAATCTCGTAACATTTTAAACTTATTACTTCCATGAACCACTTTAACTTCTGTCAATTCTCCTGGTAAATTATCCTTTGGAGCTGGGTATCATTCTGATAGGGATGGGCTGCTGTCCATCACAGGTTATAATCCCCACTCTGCCAGTTACTCCTTTGGTAATTTATTACTGTCACATGATTAAGACATGCTCTTTAATCCAGGCAAAATCCTAGTAAATCTCCTCTACACTCTCTCTAAGCCTTCCATATCCTTCCTGTAGTGAAGCAACCAGAACTGAACACAATACACCTAGTCTAACCAGAGTTTATAGAGCTGCAATATTACTTGTGGCTCTTGAGTTTGGCACGGACTAGAAGGGCTGAGATGGCCTGTTTCCATGCTGTTATGGTTATATGGTTGAACTCAATTCCCCAGTCAATGAAACCCAACACACCATATGCCTTCTTAACCAACCGAGGGTTCTATGGACCTGGACTCCAAGGTTCCTCTGTTCCTCCTCACTGCTAGGAATCCTACCATTCACTTTGTACTCTGCCTTCAAGCTTGAATCCAAAGTGAATCACTTCACATTTTTCTGGATTGAACTCCACCTGCCACTTCTCAGCCCAGCTCTGCTTCCTGCCTATGTCCTATTGCAACCTACAACCTTCTACACTATCCACAACATCAGAGGGTCCTCAATGTCATATTCAAACTTTAAAAATCACGAAGATTTTTTTAATCTTTATCATTTTTTTTCATCACTTCCTTGAAAACGTCAACCAGGATTCATGAGGCATGATCTGGCCTTCATAAAGCTATGCTGACTATACCTAATAAGACTATGCCTCTCCAAATGCTCATAAGTCTTGTCCTTAAGAATCCTCTCCAGTAGTTTTGCCACCATTACACCTGTAGACATTGGAGCCTAACTAGGCAATTTGGACCATTGAGTCTGATCTGCCATTCCATCATGGCTGATTTAAAGAGTCAGCATGGTAATAAGGTCTTCTGGCCAACAAGCCCACGCCGCCTGGTTACACTCATGTGACCAATTAACCTTCTAGCCTGTACATCTTTGGAACGTGGGAGGAAACGAGCACCTGGAGGAAAACCAAGCAATCACGGGGAGAATGCACAAATTCCTTGGACACAACGACGGGAATTGAACCTGGGGTGTGCCGCCGCTGTAACTGCACTACACTATCCGTTAGGCTGCCATGTCTCACCACTGATGTAAAACTAACTAGTCCACGATTACCAGGATTATCCCTTCTTGATCAAAGGTACGAGATTTACCATCCTCCGATCTACTGGTGCTACTGCTATGGCCAGTAAGGACGCAAAGATCTTCATCAATGACCCTGCAATCTCTTCCCTCACTTCCCACACTAACCTGTGGTTTATCCTGTCCGGCCCTGGGAATTCATCTATTCTACTATTTTTCAAAAGCTCCAAAGATGCACATCTCTTAACCTCAGCATGCTCCAGCACATTCATCTGTTCTACAATAGCCTCACATTCATCAAGGTCCCACTTCCTAATGAAGCAAAGTATTAATTAAGAACCTCCCCTACCTCCTCCTCCTCCTCCTCCAGGCACGTTTCCCCCTTTATCTCTGAGTGGTCCTACCCTCACTCCAGTCATCTCCTGCAACTCACGTACGTGTAAAATGCAAACACGAGGAAATCTGCAGATACTGGAAATTCAAGCAACACACATCAAAGTTGCTGGTGAACGCAGCAGGCCAGGCAGCATCTCTAGGAAGAGGTACAGTCGATGTTTCAGGCCGAGACGAAGGGTCTCGGCCTGAAACGTCGACTGTACCTCTTCCTAGAGATGCTGCTTGGCCTGCTGCGTTCACCAGCAACTTTGATGTGTGTTACATGTAAAATGCCTTGGGATTTTCCATAATTTTCTTCATCAAGACCTTCTGATGTCCCTTTTTAGCTCTCCTGAGTCCTTTTTAAGCTTCATCCTGACTACCTTATAACACTTAAGAGCCATGTTGATCTTTGCTTCCTAAACTAAAGTATGCATCTATGCATTCCTCTTCCTCTTGACTAAAAGTTCCACCTCTTGTCAACCACGGTTCCTTCACCCTACCTTCTTTTCTCTGCCTCAATGGGACAAACCTATCCAGGACCCTATGCAAGTGCCCCCTAAGCAAGCTCCACACCTGTGTTGTGCAGATAAAGTGCAGTGCAGGTAGACAATAAGGAGCAAGAGCCCTGACAATGTAGATTGTGAAGTCAGGAGTTCCTGATATCAAACAATTCAATATTCTTACAACAGTGAGACAAAAGCTGTCCTTCAGCCTGGCAGTTCATGCTTTCAGGTTTTTGAACTTTCTCCTTGAGGGGAAGGGAGCGAACAGAAAATATCTGGGGTCTTTGATTGTGCTGGATGGTTTACTGAAATGGCAGGAAGTATAGACAGAGATCTTAGAGGTGGCTAGTTTCAACTATCCATTCAATTCCACTTAGCAACTGACTGCTGAATTGACCTCTGAACTGTTCGAGGTGCTCCAGATCTAACAGCTCATTGGGTGAGCAGTTTTTGCTTCATTTGCTCTCCACCATCCCAGTTCTTTGGCTTTATTCCATGTCTTCCAGTTACCAGCCATTCTGCTAATTACTTGTCAAACTTCTCCTACTAATATTTTCTACCTCAGACAGTGTGCACAGTCTCTCCCGAGGACGCAATTCCCTCTTCCCTGCAACAAATCTCCTATGATCGATGCAAAGAGTGCACTCACTGGGGTAGGGCTTGAAATAAGTGTTCACAAATCTGTTGTGGTCGTTGTAGATAGTCCTGGCCATCCCAGGCCACGGCTGGGCGATGCATAGCGAGCCAGAGATATTGTTGCCCGTCAACCTCCTACCCTGGAACAGACAGAGCAAAGTCAGTACGCAGAATGTAGAACAATACAGCACGGTACAAGGCCCTATGGCCTACGATGTTACACCATTCTTTTAACCTACTCCGAGATCAATCTAATCCTTCCCTCCCACATGGTCCTCAATTCTTCTTCATCCATGAACTATCTAAAGGTCTCTTTAATGTCCCCATTCTATCCGCCTCTACCACCACCCCCATCAGTAAATTCCAGGCACTTGGCTCTCTGTGTAAATCTCCTCTAAAATGTTGCCGCTCACTTTAAAGGGATGTCCTCTGACATGAGCCATTGGCACCCTGGGGAAAAAGGCAGTGGCTGTTCACTGTGTCTATGGCTTTTATCAATTTGTATACTTCTAGCACCTCTCATCCTCGTTCGCTCCAAAGAGAAAAGCTCAAGCCTATCTTCATAAGACATGCTCTCTAGTCCAGGCAGCATCCTGGTAAACCTCCCCTGTACCCTCTCTTGTGCTTCCACATCCTTCTTATAATGAGGTGACCAGAACTGAACACAGTACTCTAAGTGGGGTCAAACCAGACGTTTATAGAGCTATAACATTACCTCATGGCTCTTGAACTCAATCCCTGACAAATGAAGGCCAACGCACTGCACTCCTCCTTAACCATCCTATCAATTTACGCAGCAGCTCTGAGAGATCTGTGGACTTGGACCCCAGGTTTCTCCACACTGCTAAGAATTCTGCCATTAACTTTGCACTCTGCCATCAAGGTAGTCTTCCAAAGTGAATCACTTGGCATTTTTCTGCAGTGAGATCAAGGGACCGAGTTAACTTTACTCAACGGTTGGAGAGCTAACTCAAGCTGCAAATATGAATCATTCTACGGAAGATTACAGGACAAATGAAATAGACTAGTGAACAGGCAAGAAAGAGGCTAACCATACCATACATCAGGAAGGTTTCCGAAATGACAAGACTGCTCCAACCGCATGGAATAATACTGGCACACAAACCCAGCACAATCATCAGAACAAAAGATCCAACGGCCCGTGTGGACAGAACAAATGTACTATACCAAATCCTTTGTGGAGACTGCCCAAAACACTATGCAGGACAGATGGGGAGAAAACTATCCATGAGACTATATGAACATCAGCTAGCCATAAGAAGATGTGATCCACTGTCACCCATCTCAGAAAATGAAGACCGAGACACAAGTTCGTCTGGAAAGCTACAAAAATCCTAGCAGAAGCACAAAAGAAGAAATCAAGGGAATTCTCAGGAGCTTGGTTCTGAATGGAAAACTCTGCTAACAAGCATATGGAACTGGACACAATTTATGAACTAATGCATCTGCAGGATCAGGACCAAGGGGTGAGCTGCAGACACCAGAGGAGCCAACGCTCACAACGACCGATAACCAGGCATACGGGCTAGTGGAGATCACTCAGCTATCCAGTTGGCAGGATCCAGTGGAGACTGATGACCAGTGCGACAGCCACCGAGTCAGACCAACATAAAGATGAACACTCGGCAGACAGAACACTCCACTGCACACTGATAATGCCACCTCCGCTGGCGATGAAACGTCTGCGACCTAACCTCCAGGCTCAGCAAACAACCCAGAAATAAGCAGCCGACCCGAGCTACCAATCTTCTCTTTCATTTCCAAGGTCACAAGAACCAAGCGAGCAGGAAGACATGAGTGATAGGGCAATACAGCACAGAAACAGGCCCTTCCATCCCAAGCAATCCATGCAAACCAACATGCCCATCCAAACAAGTCTCATTTGCCCTTGTTTGACCCATATCCTGTCACATGCTGAAAGGTTTGGTGTTGGTTTATTATTGTCATGTACCAAGATAGAGTCAAAAGCTTGTCTTGCATACTGTTTCAACAGACTACACAGTGCGGAGATAGAATAAAGTAAAACAACAACAATGCAGAATAATGTGTAAAAGCTGCAGAGAAAGTGCAGTGCAGGTTAACAACAAGGTGCAGGATCATAAAGAGGCAGATTGTAAGGCCAAGACTCCATCTTTCCATTCAAAAGTCTGATATCAGTGGGACAGAAGCAGTGCTACGGGCTTTCAGGCTTTCGTATCTTCTCCCTGACGGGAGACAGGAGAAGAGAGAATGCCCGGGGTGGCTGGGGTCTTGGATTATGCTGGCTTCTTTACTGAGGAAGTGAGAAGTATAGACAGAGTTCATGGAGAGGAGGCTGGTTTCTGTGATGTCCACAGCTCTCTGCGGTTTCACGCGGTCACGTGCAACACAGACGCAATGGGAGCTATACACGTGCTGTAGATGTGGCTGAAAGGTCTCTTTCCACGTTACACTTAGAGTCATAGTACCCTACAGCAAAGAAACAGGCCCTTCGGCCCATCCTGTGCATACCAAACCTGCCTAATCCCATGCCCACCCATCCATGTACCTGTCCAAAGTTCTCCTAAAAGCTGAAATCAAAATCGCATCCACCACTTGCACTGGCAGTTTGCCCCACACTCTCGCCATTCGGAGTGAAGAAGTGCTCCCTCGTGTTCCCCTTGAATGCTTCACCTTTCACCCTTAACCTATGACCTCTAGTTCTAGTCTTGCCCAACTTCAGTGGAAAAAGCCTGCTTGCGTTTACCCTATCATTCTACGCTGTTCGAAAGTGCTGTCTTTCGCGAATGGGCCACAGCTGTAGCTGTCATCACCTGCTGACTCACTGCAAATACTGCATTCCTGCGGGACAAGGCACTTCCTCAAACCCACACTTCCCATGGCCTTTCACTGAGAGTTCAAATCACCGCATATTCTCCAGCAGGTCCCAGCCAGAACACATTACATTCCCTTTTGCTCCCTCAGTTCAGCGAGCATTATACACAGGCCAGCATCTTACTGATCTCCCCAGGCGAAGTGGCAGCAGCAGAAAAGCGAACCAGAGGGATTCGGACAATGTAACCCGGTTACCTGCTCATCCATGAGGACAGGATCTATTCCAAAGAAGGGCCTCATGGCCATGGCTGGGACGATCTCAGCGTCTCTCTTGGCAGGGTGGGGAGCAATACAGATTCCACCAGTCTCTGGAAGACAAAGTGTCCATTAGTATAGAGGATCAACTTACTTCCAGATCACCATCACCATTACATGCCATGTCGTATGATCTGGGCGATCATGGTCCATGACCATAATTGTTTTTGGCAAATTTGTCTTCAGAAGTGGTTTGCTATCACCTTCTTCTGGGCAGCGTCTTTACAAGTCAGTTGGCCCCAGCCAGTATCAATACTCTTCAGAGACTATCTGCCCAGCAACAGTGGTTGCACAAGCAGGACATGTGATATGAACCAGCCGCTCATACGACCTTCGACCAACTGCTCCCATGGCTTCAGGTGACCCTGATCGAGGGCCTAGGCAGGTGCTACACCTTGCCCAAGGGTGACCTGCAGGCTAGTAGAGGGAAGGAGCATCTTACACCTCCTTTGGTAGAGACGTATCTCCACTCCGCCACTCTCTGAGATACAGCACGGTAAATAAACCCTTCTGAACCAACAAGTCCACGCCATCCAATTACACCCATGTGACCAATTAACGCTACTGACCTGTACACCTTTGGAATGTGGGAGGAAACTGGAGCACCCAGAGGAAACCCACATGGTCACTGAAAGAACATATAAACAGTGGCAGGCATCGAATCCACGTCACTGGCGCTGTAAAAGTGTTACGCTAACCACTTCGCTACTGTGCTCCTCTAATTCATCAGATCCTCAAGGCAGATAATCAGCCCTTCACACAGAAACACTGAGAGCCCTCTTTTGCCTCACGAACCATGTCAGCAACAGAGTCTATTTGTAAAGTAATTGTAATAAATGGTCACTAATTACTCAACTTATCCTCACACACAATGCAAGGCTTTCTACTGGCCCCTTCTTCCTGCACAGTTAACTCCTTCAGTTCCTCTGCTGAAGTCCACTCGCCGTGCAAGAGGCACAGCAGTGCAGTCGCCAGCGCTGCCGCCTCACAGCTCCCGCGGTCCGGCTTCGGGCCTGACCTTCGGTGCTCGCTGCGTGGAGTCTGCACGCCCTCCCTGTGACCGCATGAATTTCCTGCCGGCGCTCCGGCTTACTTTCCACATCTCAAGGACGCGCAGGCTGGTAGGTTAGCTGGCCACTGTAAATTGCTCCAAGTGCGCTGAGGCTCTGTGATTTGCTACTCCACTGCAAAGTCCGTTTGAGGTATGCCTCCCACGTAAAGGTTTAAATGCTCAAAGCTTTAGAGAGGGTGCCGAGATTTATCAGGATTCTGCCTGGATTGGAGAGCATGTCCTTTGAAGAAGGGCTTTTCTCTTTGGAGCCAAGGAGGATGAGAGGTAGCTTGATAGAGATGTACAAGATAATAAAAAGCATAGATAGAGTGGACCATTAAAAACTTTTTCCCCGTGCTGGAAATGGCTGATGCCATTGGGCATAATTTAAAGATGATCAGAGGAAAGTATCAGACGAAGGCCCCAAATCCTCGGCTTTGTGTATCGCCTGTTGCCGGGGCCGGGGTCGAAATGCTCGGCAGAGATGGTGCTCGGTGTCAAATAGGTGGTCGGAGGCTCGGAGTTTTTCGGACGGACTCGGAGTCAGACTGTGGTCGGATGTTTCCGGGATGCTGCACCGGCAAGTTGGCGGCGCTGGAGGTTCACCGTCTATGTGAGATAATGGGACTTTCGAGTGACTCTGAGACTTTTACTGTGCCATGGTCTGTTCTTATCAAATTACGGTATTGCTTTGCACTGTTGTAACTATATGTTATAATTATGTGTTTTTTGTTAGTTTTTAAGTCGGTTTGTCATGTGCTTTCGTGATATCATTCTGGAAAAACATTTTTATCACTTCTTAATGCATGCATTACTAAATGACAATAAAAGGGGACTGCATGTCCTCATAATCATAATAATAATAATAATAGGGGGATGTCAGACGCAAGTTCTTTACACAGAGCGTAGTGAATGTGTGGAATGCCCTGCAAGGGTGGTGGTAGAAGAGGCAGATACATCAGGGGCATTCAAGAAACTCTTAGACAGACACATTCCCACTGCTGTCTGAAAGGAGTTTGTACATTCTCCCCGTGACCGTATGGGTTTCCTCCAGGTGCTCTGGTTTCCTCCCACAATCCAAAGACAAAACAGTTGGTTAAGTTAATTAGTCATTGTAAATTGTCCCGTGATTAGGCCAGGGATAAATCAGGGGATTGCTGGGTGGTGTGGCTTGAAGGGTCAGAAGGGCCTATTCTGTGCTGTATCTCAATAAATAAAACAAATAATTAAATTATGATAGCAAAATGGAGGAGGGAAGGGTTAGATTGATCTTGGAAAGGTTAAATGGTTGGTAGAAGATCATGGGTCAAAGGGCCTGGCCTGTGCTGTGATGTTCTATGTTCTCTTTTCAACAGTCCAGTGAGACTGACTCTCGCTGTTCCCCCTTCATAACCTCGACTGCTTTCTGGCAGTCCTGATGAAGCGTTTTGCCCTGAAACGGCAACTATATATTCCTTTCAACAGATGCTGCCTGACCTGCTGAGTTCCTCTAGCATTTTGTATGTTTTGCCTCAGTACGATGTTGCATTAATAGACTTCTTTCAGTCACAGGACCAACAGTATAACCCATCTTTATTCAGAGATTGCAAAGGCCCAGAACAGATGGTAATAATACTGAACAACCCTTTTCTCTCAACAAATCAGGGGCAGAACCTTGTCTCCAAGTGTCTCTCTACTCCTGTTACTGTAGATGGCAGCACTCCCATCATCCATCCAGCAGGGAGAGGCATTGAGCCCATTCTCGAGCTTTACGCCTGGAACTCAACACCAGTTCTGTACTGAGGGAGAAGCAGACCATCAGAACTTTAGATGAAAAGACAATGGGGTGACCTGTTGGGCACCCTTTGAGAGAAGGGTAATGCAGTGTGATGTGACCAGGATGAACATTAAATTTTCCTGAATGCTATTGGTATCGCTTTGCTTTGGAAACTGAAGCAGAAAACCTCAGTTTATTAAAGAAGAACGATGCATAGCAAAGCAAATATAGCTCCTCCTCGTTTAACGAAGGACACTTTTGATGGCATCATTTCCGGTTTACCTGCCACCCTCGTGCCTCTCGTTGTCATTCTGGAGACGTGCAGTCCTTTCATCCCCCGTCTCTTCATCTCTTCAGCTGTCTGTTGTTTGTCTCTGATCCTGGAGACGTGCATGCCTCTCCTCCTCTGTCTCTTCTTCTCTCATCTTCTTTTGTCCTGACTCTTTGATCCTGGCCTCATCCGATTCTTGTTCTCTCCCTCTCCTTGCCGCTTCCTGACGACGTTTGGCATTATCTTTTGACCATAATGTCCCCCTTCCCTTTCCACGCGGCATAATTAGGCTGACGTTTTTTTTACCCTAATGCTGGATAGAAGATACGAAGTACTAACACCAAAGGATGCTGATAATTCTTGATGATGTGGTTGGCGCTCTCCTAAATGGACGTGATATAGTCACCGCTGTCCTTTGACTGCAGCAAAGGGTTTTATGGATGTCTCGAAGTACGTCATTACAATAAGATTTAATTATCTCTTATTGATGGGTGGCAGTTAGATCTGCCCCAATCCTGCACATGCTGATCGTGATTAGCAGAATGTGACCCTTCGAATTAGAGCTGCCCTGCCCTTTTGCTCCAGTAGGTGTCGCTGCTGAGGTTGGCCGTGCGCATGCGTCGGGCTGTCGCATCCCGATTTCCATGATGGCGGATCGGCTCTCGGGTGAAAGCGAGCCTGGTGATTTTGGCAAATGAGCAATTTTATATGAATATATAACCCTAAACTTTGCCTGTATTCTGCAAGTTGGCGCATTTTAATTCGATTTAGCCAAAAAAAGTGCCGCTGTAATGCACCGTTTGAACTAATTGGAGGTCACAAACAAACAAACAGAGCATAAACACAAAATACTCTGCAGATGCTGGGGTCAAAGCAACACTCACACACGCTGGAGGAACTCAGCAGGTTGGGCAGCATCCATGGAAACGACCAGTCAACGTTTCGGGCCGGAACCCTTCGTCAGGACTGAAGAGGGAAGGGGCAGAGGCCCTATAAAGAAGGTGGGGGGAGGGTGGGAAGGAGAAGGCTGGTAGGTTCCAGGTGAAAAACCAGTAGGGGGAAAGATAAAGGGGTGGGGGAGGGGAGGCATGGAGGTGATAGGCAGGAAAGGTGAAGAAGGAATAGGGGAAAGCACAATGCGTAGTAGAAGGAGGCGGAACCATGAGGGAGGTGATAGGCAGCTGGGGGAGGGGGCAGAGTGAAACTGGGATAGGGGAAGGGAGGGAATTACCGGAAGTTGGAGAATTCGATGTTCATACCAAGGGGCTGGAGACTACCTAGACGGTATATGAGGTGTTGCTCCTCCAACCTGAGTTTAGCCTCATCATGGCAGTATGACAAACAGAGCATGAGAGTTTTAGTAGTATATAGTGTTACGAGAATACACATAAAATTAAGATGTTTGCTGGCCTGGGCTAGCATCAGTGGCATCAGCAATTGGTCTGCCACCTGCCCTCAGGGGAAGGAGAGATAAGGAACAATGGAGCAGCGTCTGGAGATGTGTAATGAAGGGACGTGGGAGAGAGAGCTGTCTGGAGCGGCTCCCCCCTTTGAACCCTGAACTGTTTGAAGTGATGGACAGGCGATACCCCAGCAGGGGGATAAAAAGGGACAGGTTCGCTAAGACACACACACGCCACCCGAGGTAACGAGACCCTGGAAGCGGTGCGCCTCTCACGAGTGGGTGAGAAGTGCCAGACAACGACAAGGGTGGAAAGGTACGATCAGCGGGAACCCGGTGTGTGTCCGCCCTGGCCTGGGTGCCGGGTTCACTGCAGAGGATCGACCGCATCTGGAGGAGGGGTCACAGTCGGTGACCTCAGGTGACATCACCAAGGACCCGCCCAAAAGTTGCTTGTGAGCAATCTCGCTGATCTGTGAGTGAAGCTGTGCTGAATGATGAGTTGTTCCTGTTCTCTCTGTCTCTCTTCCCGCACGTTGTCCATCGCCATGGCAACGATTACTGCGAACTGAACTACTAACTGGACTGAACTTTGAGTCATTTTGAAATTTGGTCATTTACCCCTAGACAACGATAGAGCTTGATTGATGCTGTTATCTTAATGCTGTGCACATGTGTGTTTATCATCACTGAACTGTTGCATTTATTATCCTTTCGATTACTGTGTTGCTTGTTTCTTTAATAAAACTTTCTTAGTTCTAGTACTCCAGACTCCAACTGAGTGATCCATTTCTGCTGGTTTGGCAACCCAGTTACGGGGTACGTAACAATAGATATTAAACCAAGGTCCTATCTGCTCTCTCAGGCAGAAGTAAAAGGTGCCAATCACACTATTCCAAGAAGCACATTTACATGGAGTGCTGCCACAAAAAGAGCAGTATCCATCATCAAAACCCCACCACCACCCAGGCCACGCCGCCTCTTTGCTACTATCATCAGGCAGGAGGTATCGGGGCCTAAGGACCCACAGCACCAGGTTCGGGAACAACCAACAAGCTCCTGAACCAGTGCAGATAATTTCAACCACCACTGCTCCAAGCTGATTCTACGACCTACAGACTCACTTCCAAGGACACGAAGGATTCTGCAGATGCTGGAAATCCAGGGTAATACACCCAGAAGGCTGGAGGAACTCAGCAGATCAGGCAGCATCTACACAGGAGTAAAGAGTCAACGTCTCGGGCTGAGACCCCCCCATCAGGACAGACTTTCAAGGACCCTTTACATCTCATGTACTCAGCATTATTTTCTATTTGCATAGTGCGTCTTCCTTTGAACACTGGTTGTTTGTCCATCTGTTTGTACATAGATTTCATATACAAAATATAGACATATAGATTTCATATACAAAGTAAAGACATATAGATTACATATACAAAGTTAGACATCTTTGATGATAAATTTAGTTTGAACTTTGACACTCTTGCTGCATTCCAGCTAAATTTACCCTGAGCCCATGATAAATTATCCAGCTATGACAGTGCTGTTTGTGGGAGTGTCCTGTAGCCAGATATGCTGTACTTCAGCAATAGTTCATGAGTCACAGAGCAACTTGGACCATCTCCAGCTTTGAAGTGACACAATATAAATACACCTCTTTCCTGGAAGTAATTTGGAAGTTGTGTATCTCAGGTAGTCAACAGCTGGTTGAGTTGTTCTTGCCGACATCCATCTCATCATTTTTTTTATACAACTTGATCGCATATTTTTCTAGGTGATTATACACATCGGAGTTAAGCATTCAGACCATACATTTCCTGTTTTGCCTGGCGATAGACCATGCCACTGGATGGTTGATTGGTGGCCAGTAACTGACTCTTTGTAGTCTATATTTTGGGCATCAAATGCTCAAGTGTGCTGGTTGTTGGGAGAACTTGACCTGCAGGCAAGCCTCCACACAGGAGCAACTTTTCCTCCTCCATGAATGCTTAAGGCGGGGGAGGGGGTGGGGGGGGGAACGATCAAGTTATAAAACAGGAACGAGATGAATGCTGCAAGATCGGAGAACAACTCAACCCAACGACATCCTTTCTGTTTACCACACAGAATAGCTATCACACTGTGGTCCATCATTGCACAGACCTCCAACGTCACACCCTGGAGTGGAACAGTTTCCAATCTGCCCCAACTCCATCCATTCAGAAAGACACCACGCTTTCACCGATGCTGACTGCCACATCTATTTATGTCGAGGGTTCCACAACGTGCCAATTCCAACCACGGCTGCTCAGATCTGAAGCTATGGTTCAACTGCTGTATCAGTGAGTCCAAAGCACCATCAGGGACATCCAGGAAGTAGCAGGTTGCTCAGGGAAACAGGAACAGTGCAGAACCGACATTCCCCAACTGGGCCCAATCTGCCCCATGTTAGATGGCAGCACAAAACCAGCAATCAAGAATGCTGCTCCTATTGTCAGGACTGCCTAATGAAACTGGAACTCATCTCAATCGATCAACACCCACTTCCGGTGCTCCCAAAGACCTGGAAACCATAGTCTTTGGCTGGCCCTGACAGCCTGCCCTTCCAGCCCTGGAAGGCTGCTGCAAGCAAGTTTCTCGCTGCACCTGGACCGCCAGCACTCTTTCCAGTCAAGATGGCGCCAGCGAGCAATGCTCCCTCGGTCCGCATCTTCCAGATAGCTCACGAAAATATCCTTTTCACTTCTTTTCCGTCTGTTTAAGGTGAAATGTGTTTCTGGGACATTTAAGAGTTAGAGCCTGCGACTTACAGTTTGGAGATTGTTTGAGTGATCCAGCTCTTTGTTGTCTCCAAGAAGATTGAGGGAAGCGAGCACGTACTCGGAAGGCCTCGATGCGAAGAAACTTCAAGACAGGGCATGTGCCAATGTCTCGCCATTTAAAGCTTCCATTAATTCCTGATTAGAGCGTCGAGGCAGATTAAGACACAGAAGCAGATGCGAGGCAGGCGAGAGTCTCGGCGCAGACTGTGGCTTTTTGATCACGGCTGGAGAAGGAGCCTGTGAGTGGCCTGTCACTGTGTGGCTCGCTGTGTGCCTTGCTGCACTCATATGGTACCCACTCTTTCGATGATGCCGTAGGATGGTACAGTGGTTTTGCGTTTATGGATTGGACTACTGTGTTTATAGACTGTCAACTTCTTCTGACTTATGGTTTTTACATTGCGTTTTTTTATTACCCGTTCCTTTTCTGTTTTGTTGTGCGAAGGGAGGGGTTTGGGCGTTGATGTTCTGTTAGCTCTTTCATGTGGGGGAGGTATTGCTTTCTGAGGGTCATTTTGTGTGGGGGGAGGGGGATTTTGGGGGTTGATGATCACGATGCTATTCTTTTTTTGTACGGGGGGGTGTAGATTTGATGTTTCTCTCTGAAACAACTTTCATTTTCTTTCTTATTTTCATAGCTATCCGGCGGACACGTGCTTTGATAATAAATGAACCTTTGACCTCACCATACTTGTGATCACAGCCATAAACTCCAAAATTGACCTGGCAGCATGAACTGACAGAGAACCGCAGTTTTCTACCAAAGCCTCGCTTGTCCCTTTATTATGTGCCGTGTCGTATGACATGGGCAATCATGGTCTTTGTATGACCATGACTGTTACTGGTAAATTTTTCTACAGAAGAGGTTTGCCATTGCCACCTTCTGGGCAGTGTCTTTACGAGACGGGTGACCCCAGCCATGATGAATGGTCTTCAGAGACTGTCTGCCTGGTGTCAGAGGTCACATAACCAGGACGTGTGATGTGCACCAGCCGTTCATACGAACATCCCCACCTGCTCCCATGGCTTCATGTGACCCTGATCAGTTGCTACACCTTGTCCAAGGGTGACCTGCAGACTAGCAGAGGAAAGGAGCGCCTTACACCTCCTTTGGTAGAGATATATCTCTAACATGCCATCCAACTGATTCTATAAAATAACAGAATCTAATTGTGAATTCTTCAAGTTCCCAGTTGCCTGATAGCGACTGTTTCTTCAAAACACAGATTTCAAAAGTAAATGTGGTTCAAAACTTGCTTGCTTTGCCCTTGTCCTTCTACACTCCTGACTGTGGGGCTAGCGACTGCCCAAATACCATTTATGAATTCACCAGTGACACAGCTGTTAGCCAAATCTCAGATGGCAACAAGGGGACGCATAGGAGCGAGATAGATCAGCTGGCTCTGTGGTGTGGCAACAACGACCTTGCACTCAACATCAGCTATTGGGGACGTCGGGAGGACACACACCAATCCTCATCAAGGAGTCAGCACAGAAAAGGGGGGCAGCTTTGACTTCCTGGCCATCGACGTCTCACAGCATCTATCCTGGGCCCAACACATTAATGCGCTGGTGTATCATGGCTATACTTCGTTTGGAGTTTGAGGATATTTAGTATGTTACCAAAACACTTGCGAATTTCTGTAGTAGCGAGCATTCTGACTGGTTGCATCACTGCCTGACATGGAGGCTGCAATGCACAGAATTGGAAAAAGCTTCAGAGGACGGTAAACTCAACCATCTCCATCATGGACATTAGCCTCCCCATCATCAAAGGCATCTTTAATAGGCAATGCCTGAAAAAGTTTGCAACATTATTAAGGACTCTCACTACCCAATTTATTTCCTTTTCCCATTGCTGCCATCAGGGAGGTGGTACAGGAGCATGAAGACCTGCACTCAAAGATGTAGGAACAGCTTCTTACCCTCCACCATCAGATTTCTAAATGGTTCTTGAACACTACCTCACTATTCCTCTTCTGTAGTAGTGAATGCTGCAGCTCTGCTAGAAAGAGCCCAAGCTTCTCATGGACAAGGGCGACAGGGGTATAACCAGCGACAGGTCACAGTACCCAGTCTTTGAAACACCTAGCTATTTCTTCATTGCTGCTGGTTATCTAACAGGTCGGGGAGTACGTCACCCGGACCTCAAACAGCTCACCCCCACCCGCACTCTGAAATGCCAGCTTCACCAGCCATGTTGGTGTATGAAGAACAACCCCAGGCTTTTGTAACTCTGCTGCCCACTCCAATACTTATCCACTGATTGACGTCTCTAGAGTTCAAGTTCAAGTTGACTGTCTTTCTACCACTAAACTTAATGAAGTTCCTCCGGGCCAGGGGGAACAATACAGTACATACAACTCACACACAACGCATAAAAGTAATATGACCACAAATAAATTAACAAGTAAAAAAATATATTCCAGAAGATTGACTTCAGCATGAAGTACATTATGGACACAAGTTAAGAAGTAAACGGTATAATACTATTGGCGCTTCATACATGTTGAGACCTGGGTGGTAGAAGAGAGTTCAGTGGGTCTCACAGCCCGGAGAAAGAAGCTGATTCCCACCCAAACAGGGCTTGTCCTAATTCTGCAGAACCTCCAGCCCGATGGTAGGGGGGTCAAAGTGATTATGGGGTGGCTAGGAGGGATCACTGACAATGCTAAGGGCCCTGCATATGCAGCAGTCCTGACAAATCAGATGGGCAGAAGAGAGACCCCAGTGTTCCTCTCAGCAGTCCTCGCAATACATTATAACAGCGGCTGTACATCAGAAATGCAATGTGACTTCCCATTCCCATTCTAACATAGTCAGCACGGATGAGTTGGGCCGAGGGGCCTGTTTCCAAGACTATTAACTCTATGACTTTAATAAACACATTGGTTCCCCACGGTATCTCAAGCAACTGACGAAAGAAGCATCCTCTTACCTGTCTGCCACCAGGTATCCATCACTGGACATCTGCTGTCTCCAACTACCCGGTAATACCAGTCCCATGCCTCAGAATTGATAGGTTCACCAACTGAGAATCAGTCAGAACAAGAAAATTAATTTCATTCTATTGAATGAGGCCCCAAAATCAACATCCTCAGAACACTGTAACCATGGTTACCAAACAAGGGCCCAAGGCCTTATCACCTAAAGCTGGTGTCCAGTTAACAGCAGCACCCTTAGCAGCACTGATGTACAGAGGGACCTGGAGGTGCAAGTACAGAGCTCCCCGAAGGTCGCATCACAAATAGGCAGGGTGGTAAGAATTAGGTATACTTGCTCAAACATCAGCCCATTGACTACAACATTTTTGAAGTCATATTGCAGCTGTCTTAAGATTTTGTTTAGACCACATTAGGAGTACTGTGTGTAGTTCTGGTCGCCACATTACAGGAAGGATGTGGAGGCTTCAGAAAAGGTACAGAAGAGGTCCACTAGGATGCTGTTTGGATTGGAGAGAATTAACTACAAGGAGAGGTTGGACCAACTTGGGGTTGTTTCTCTGGAGCAGAGGCTGAGGGGTGACCGAATGTAAGTGTGAACCTGGGTCCCTGGCATTGTAATAGCATTATACTAACCAAAAGAATTTTTTAAAATGCTGAGGTGATTGGATGGGTTGAAGTATTACCATGGTAGAAGTTTATAATCTTACAAGAGGAGCAGATAGTCAGAATCTCTTTCTTTTGGTAGAAATGTCAAATATTAGAGGCATAGAAGTTGTGGCAAGGCAAAGGTTAAGATGATGTGCCGAGAGTCAATGTGCAGACAGTGTATGATCATCCAAGCTGAACGTGCTGTTGAGAACCTAATTCCTCTTTATACAGTTTCCTTCTTCAAGCCCAGCACTTAGGTAACCAGACAAGATAAGATAAAACTTCATTTATCACAAAGGAAATTATTGTTGCAAGGTTGCTCAGTCAGAAATAGATACTTTAAAATACAAAATGTAAGCATTGAGGCTTGGAAAAAATACAGAATGTGCATTAAAAAGTAATAGTGCAAAATACAGATGAGCAATGAAACCATATACTTATATACGTAAGGAGGAGGAGGAGATGTAGTCTTATAGCCGCAGGGAGAAAGGGTCTCCTGTGGTCTTCAGTGATGCGCCTCGGTGGAATCAGCCGGTTACTAAAGCTGCTCCTCTGTTTGTCCAGTGTGTCATGGAGGGGGTGAGAGGGATTGTCCATAATGCTCCGTAGTTTCTGCAGCATCCTCCCCTCAGACACGACCACCAGGGAATCCAAACAAGAGAAAATCTGCAGATGTTCCACCCCCAGAACAGAACCAGCCTTCCGCACAAGCTTACCGATCTGCTTGGCATCTGCTGCTCTCAGCCTGCTGCCCCAGCAGACTACAGCTTGGAACAAAATGCTGGCCACCACTGAGTCGTAGAACATCTGCACCATAGTACTGCAGACGTTGAATGACCGGAGCCTCCTCAGGAAGTACAGTCGGCTCTGTCCCTTCTTGTACAGAGACCCTGTGTTTTTAAACCAGTCCAGTTTATTGTCCAGGTGAGTTCCCAAGTTTTTGTAGTCCCAGACGACTTCCACATCCGTTCCCTTGATGGAGATGGGAATGCAGGGTGTTTTCACCTTCTTGAAGTCCACCACCAACTCCTTTGTCTTGGTTACATTGAACTGCAGGTGATTCAGCCCACACCACTCAACAAAGTTGTCCACCACTCTTCTGTACTCAGCCTCTTGACCCCGGCTGATACAGCCCACAATGGCCGAATCGTCTGAAACTTCTGCAGGTGGCAGGACTCTGAGTTGTATCTGACGTCCAAGGTGCAGATGCTGAACAAGAAAGGGGACAAGGACAGTCCCCTGAGGTGCCCCTGTGCTGCTAACAACAGTATCTGATACACAGCTCTGCAATCTCACATACTGTGGCTGTCTGGACAGGTCGTCTGTTATCCAGGACACCAGTGGAGCATCCACCTGTATCTCCGTGAGCTTACCCCCTGGTAAAGCAGGTCGTATGGTGTTAAAAGCACCGGAGAAATCAAAGGACATGATTCTCACAGTGCTGCCTGGCTCATCCAGATGGGTGTAAGCGCATTGAGGCAGGAAGATAATGGCGTTCTCAACTCCAATATGTGGTTGGTCAGCAAACTGCAGGGAGTCCAGTGATGGATTTATGATGGTCCAGGAGTGTGTCAGGACCAGTCTTCCTATTGATTTCATAACCTGTGAGGTCAGTGCCGATGGTCTGTAGTCGCTGGGCGTGGTGGGACATGTCTTCTTGGGTACTGGAACTAGGCAGGATGTTTTCCACAGTAGGACCCTCTCCATGCTCAGGCTCAGATTAAAGATGTATTGAAAGACTGCACCCAGCTGAGTAGCACACACGTTGACTGCCCATGGGCTGATGCCATCTGGGCCCATGGCCTTGCCTGGGTGAAGCCTGCTGAGCTCTCCCCTTCCCTGCTCAGCAGTGACGGTCCACGTGTCTGTGCTCGTTGGCTCTCCGGTGTCCTCTCCAAGGGCAAGGGGTGAGGGGGAGGGAGCTGGGGGGGGAGGTGGATGGGTTGTAGAAAGGTAAACAGAAGCCTCCTCATCAAACCTGCTGAAAAACCAGTTTAACCCGTTGGCTCTGTCCCAGTCCCCTTCAATCATGGTGTCTCTGGTCTTTGTGTAGCCTGTGATCGTTTTCATACCACTCCATGCATCCTTTGTGTTGTTCTGCTGCAGTTTTCTCTCCAGCGTTCTCCTGTAGCAGTCCATGCCCTGGGCAATCTTCTCCCTCAGTTCCCTCTGAAGCAGCCTCATCTCTTCCCTATCTCCACCTCCGAATGCCCTCTTCTTCCTGTTCAGAATGGCTTTGATGTCTTTGGTCACCCAAGGTTTATTGTTTGGGAAACAGCATACCGTCCTAGTTGGTACGGGCACGCAGGAGAGGAGCTACAGGGGCGCGGGCAAGTGGGAGACGAGCTACAGGGGCGCGGGCAAGCGGGAGACGAGCTACAGGGGCGCGGGCAAGCGGGAGACGAGCTACAGGGCACAGGCACGCAGGAGAGGAGCTACAGGGGCGCGGGCACGCGGGAGACGAGTTACAGGGGTACGGGCACTAAGCAGAGAAGCTACAGGAGTACGGGCACACAGGAGAGGAGCTACAGGGGTACGGGCACACAGGAGAGGAGCTACAGGGGTACGGGCATGCGGCAGAGGAGTTATGGGGCATGGGCACGCGGGAGAGGAGTTACGGGGCACGGGCACGCGGGAGATGAGTTACAGGGGTACGGGCACTAAGCAGAGGAGCTACAGGGGTACGGGCACACGGGAGAGGAGCTACAGGGGCGCGAGCACGCGGGAGAGGAGCTACAGGGGCACGGGCACACGGGAGAGGAGCTACAGGGGCGCGGGCACGCGGGAGAGGAGCTACAGGGGCACAGGCATGCGGGAGACGAGCTACGGGGCACAGGCACGCGGGAGACGAGTTACAGGGGTACGGGCACTAAGCAGAGGAGCTACAGGGGTACGGGCACACGGGAGAGGAGCTACAGGGGCGCGAGCACGCGGGAGAGGAGCTACAGGGGCACGGGCACACGGGAGAGGAGCTACAGGGGCGCGGGCACGCGGGAGAGGAGCTACAGGGGCACAGGCATGCGGGAGACGAGCTACGGGGCACAGGCACGCGGGAGACGAGTTACAGGGGTACGGGCACTAAGCAGAGGAGCTACAGGGGTACGGGCACTAAGCAGAGGAGCTACAGGGGTACGGGCACACAGGAGAGGAGCTACAGGGGTACAGGCACACGGGAGAGGAGCTACAGGGGTACGGGCACATGGGAGAGGAGCTACAGGGGTACGGGCACACAGGAGAGGAGCTACAGGGGTACAGGCACACGGGAGAGGAGCTACAGGGGTACGGGCACACGGGAGAGGAGTTACGGGGCACGGGCACGCGGGAGACGAGTTACAGGGGTACGGGCACTAAGCAGAGGAGCTACAGGGGTACGGGCACACAGGAGAGGAGCTACAGGGGTACGGGCACATGGGAGAGGAGCTACAGGGGTACGGGCATGCGGCAGAGGAGTTACGGGGCACGGGCACGCGGGAGACGAGTTACAGGGGTACGGGCATTAAGCAGAGGAGCTACAGGGGTACGGGCATACGGGAGAGGAGCTACAGGGGTACAGGCACACGGCAGAGGAGCTACAGGGGTACGGGCACACGGCAGAGGAGCTACAGGGGTACGGGCACGCGGCAGAGGAGCTACAGGGGTACGGGCACATGGGAGAGGAGCTACAGTGGTACGGGCACACGGGAGAGGAGTTACGAGGCACGGGCACACGGGAGACGAGTTACAGGGGTACGGGCACTAAGCAGAGGAGCTACAGGGGTACGGGCACGCGGGAGAGGAGCTACAGGGGTACGGGCACACGGGAGAGGAGCTACAGGGGTACGGGCACGCGGCAGACGAGTTACGGGATACGGACACGCGGCAGAGGAGTTACGGGATACGGACACGCGGCAGAGGAGTTACGGGGATACGGACACGTGGCAGAGGAGCTACAGGGATACGGACACGCGGCAGAGGAGTTACGGGATACGGACACGCGGCAGAGGAGCTACAGAGGTGCGGGCACACGGCAGAGGAGCTACAGGGGTACGGGCACATGGGAGAGGAGCTACAGGGGTACGGGCACGCGGGAGAGGAGTTACGAGGCACGGGCACACGGGAGACGAGTTACAGGGGTACGGGCACTAAGCAGAGGAGCTACAGGGGTACGGGCACGCGGGAGAGGAGCTACAGGGGTACGGGCACACGGCAGAGGAGCTACAGGGGTACGGGCACACGGCAGACGAGTTACGGGATACGGACACGCGGCAGAGGAGTTACGGGATACGGACACGCGGCAGAGGAGTTACGGGGATACGGACACGTGGCAGAGGAGTTACGGGGATACGGACACGTGGCAGAGGAGCTACAGGGATACGGACACGCGGCAGAGGAGTTACGGGATACGGACACGCGGCAGAGGAGTTACGGGATACGGACACGCGGCAGAGGAGCTACAGAGGTGCGGGCACACGGCAGAGGAGCTACAGGGGTACGGACACACGGCAGAGGAGCTACAGGGGTACGGGCACACGGCAGAGGAGCTGCAGGGGTACGGGCACAAAATGCTGGGAGAACTCAGCAAGTCAGAAAACATCTGTTTAGGGGAATAAACAACTGATGCTTCAGGTCAAGACTCTTCATTAGGGCTACAAGGAAATAAAAGGAGCAATAGGATGCTCCAATGAGATTGCTCTGCTGAGAGCTGGCATGGACTCAACGGGCTGAATAGCCTCCTTCAGTTTTGTTATAAATAAATAAATTAGAGCCCATCTGCCCTCTTCTGTCAGAGTCCTGGTCAACCAACATGGCCAAAAGCAGATGACAATAGCTGTCTCCGGAAGCAACAGTGATTAAACATGCAGGAAGGGTGATGTATAAATGCAAGCCCTGTACTCCAAGGGGCAGCAAACTGACCTGAGCCCAGTACTTTCAGCGAGGACCGGTCGTGTGACTTCACCCACTCGTCCCCGTACTTGAGTAGCAGACGGATTGCGGTAGGTGCCCCGTAGAACTGGTTGATCTTCATCCTTTCAACCATCTCCCAGTAACGGCCTGAAACACAGGGCACAGATGCGAAGGGTCACTGAGCAGATGGAGCCCACAGGCAAAAGCCCACCACTGGCACCTTGCATCCCTTGATCCTGAGTCCTGCCGGACTGTTCGAGCCAGGAAGTCACAATGAACCCAAGCAAACTCACCATCAAATTCCGAGTCTGAACTCTGCGGGTTCAAGTGCAACTTTTAAGGGAAGTTTGGATAAGTACGTGGATGGGAGGGGTCTGGTCCAGGTGTGGACCAATGGCACTAGTTCAGCATTGTGTTGATTGGGCTATAAGGGCCTGTTTCGGTGTTGTAGTGCTCTTTGGCCTCCCTCTGCAACAGGATCCTTCGCTTCCTGACCAACCAACCATAATCAGTAAGGGTGGGCAACAGCACACTTATCTCCCACATTGTTCACTCCTCTCCCCATAGCACTGAGGCTATGAAGACTGCCCCAGCTGCTCTGCTCTATACCCACTAATATGATGAACTGATACCGAGGCTTCGGGCCTACTCCGGGGTTCGGACCTAACGACTCATTTTGGTTCATAAATTTGTTGCTTGCTTTTACTGTTTGCATGATTTGAGTTTTTTCTCTATTTCTCTGCGCATCGGGTGTTGGTCTTTTTTTTTAATTGAGTTCTTTCAGGTTTCTTGCTTTGTGGCTGCCTGTAAGCAAACAAATCTCAAGTTGTATAATTTATACATTATTTGGTGATAAATGTACTTTGAAACATCGTGGGTTGAAAAGCTTGTACTGTTCTGCCTGTTTTATGTTCTATGTTTCCGTTGAAGTTGGGTGAGACTAGAATTAAAGGTCATAAGTTAAGGTGAACTATTTAGGGGAACCTGAGGGGGAACTTCTTCACTCAGAGGGTGGTGAGTGTGTGCAGTGTAATTTCAGCCTGAGATGGTGGATGCAGGTTCAGTTTCAACATTTTAGAGAAATTTGGCTAAGTACATGGATGGGAGGGCTAAGGTCCACCTGCAGATTGATGGGACTAGTCAGAATAATAGTTCAGCATGGACTAGATGGGCTGAAGGGTCTGTTTCTACACAGTAGTGCTCTGACATCATGTTCTATGTAAATTAAGATCACAACACTTCCTCGCCATTCAATATAAACATGGCTGATCAATGTTGGTCTCAATTTGGACTGAGATCAGTTGGCATTCTTAAAAGTTAGAATGTTCCCGCGATGCAAGCCCTAAATCTCAGCAACACCCTCCAGTGGATTGCAATCATTCCATTATTAATCCAGTTACACGAGGACATTGAAACCAGAAAACAGAGGAAGCTGGGCTCTTATCAGGTTATTTTCAGGATCAAGTCAACAGCTGGTAAAAAAGTCAATCATTCTGTGAATCCATGGGCACAATGTGCAAAATTCATCCTTTGTGCCTCACTGGACTCAAATCCTTCCAAAGCAGAACTAGATTATTTTTTTTTAAAAACTGTTCCGGGGCAGAGAGCAATGCAAAGATTCTAGGCAGCGGTCCCAGAGGATTTACAACATTCACTTAATCCCGCAGATGGCAATCTCTGAGCGACACCAAGTATCTGTTTGAAAAGCACTCTCTTCACATGGGCTCCAACACACGAGATGCTGGAGGAAATCAGCAGGTCAGGCAGCATCTACGGAAATGAATAACCAGTTGACGTTTCTGGCCGAGATCCTTCATTAGGGGTGAGAACCCCCATCAGAACCCATCACTACTGTTCCACCCTGGTTCCTGAGTTCTCCCATGGCATTCTGAGACCCCTGTCTGCCTCCTCATTGGATTTGAGACATAAAGGACCCTGACAGGCAATACCAAAGGAGAAGAGAGGAGGTTTCCCTGTGGGTTTTCGTATTGCAGCTCTTACAAAACTCTGGTTACACCACACTTAGGGTATTGTGTTCAGCTCTGCCCACACCATTACAAGAGGATGTGGAAGCTTTAGACAGGATGCTACCTGGACTTGATTAGATTAGATTCAACTTCATTGTCATTGTGCCGAGTACAGATACAAAGCTAATGAAATGCAGTTGGCATCTAACCAGAAATGCAAAGAATATTGTTAGTTACAAAATAACTGCAAATAAAAAGTAAGTGCTACAGCACACAAATATAAACGTACTGAGACAGTACAATATGGGTGCAACACACACAAAAATTGCTGGTGAACGCAGCAGGCCAGGCAGCATCTCTAGGAAGAGGTGCAGTCGACGTTTCAGGTCGAGACCCTTCGTCAGGACTAACTGAAGGAAGAGCTAGTAAGAGATTTGAAAGTGGGAGGGGGAGGGGGAGATCCGAAATGATAGGAGAAGACAGGAGGGGAGGGATGGAGCCAAGAGCTGGACAGGTGATTGGCAAAAGGGATATGAGAGGATCATGGGACAGGAGGTCCGGGAAGAAAGAAAGGGGGAGGGGGGAAGCCCAGAGGATGGGCAAGGAGTATAGTGAGAGGGACAGAGGGAGAAAAAGGAGAGAGAGAAAAAAAATGAATAAAAATAATAAATAAATAAATAAATAACGGATGGGGTACGAAGGGGAGGTGGGGTATTAACAGAAGTTAGAGAAGTCAATGTTCATCCCATCAGGTTGCCTGAAACCTCGAATGTACCTCTTCCTATAGATGCTGCCTGGCCTGCTGCGTTCACCAGCAATTTTTATGTGTGTTGCTTGGAATTCCAGCATCTGCAGATTTCCTCGTATTTGCGACAATATGGGTGCAATACTGCTTAGCGCTGTGATGTGAGGTCCAGCAGGGTCACAGCTCCCGCACCAGCAGGCACAGAAAGAGCTTCTTCCCTGAGGCTGTGACACTGCTGAACCTCACATCACAGCGCTAAGCAGTATTGCATCCGTATTGTACTGTCTCAGTACTTTTATATTTGTGTGCTGTAGCACTTTTTTTTATTCACAGTTATTTTGTAAATAATACTATTCTTTGCATTTCTGGTCAGATGCTAACTGCATTTCATTGGCTTTGTATCTGTACTCGGCACAATGACAATAAAGTTGAATCTAATCTAAGCCTCAGGGAAGAAGCTCTTTCTGTGCCTGCTAGTGTGGGAGCAGAGGCTCCTATAGAGCCTACCAGATGGGAGGACAGTAAAAAGTTCATGGTTAGGGTGAGATGCATCCTTGATAATGCTTTTTGCACTGCCCAGGCAGCGTTTATAGTAGATGTTCTCAATGGTGGGCAATTGGGTGCCGATAATCCGCTGGGCAGTTTTAACCACACGCTGGAGTGCTTTGCAGTCTGATACGGGACAATTGCCATACCACACTGAGATGCAGTTGGTGAGTATGCTCTCAATGGTACAGCGGTAAAAGTCCATCAGTATCCTGGGACAGAGGTGAGCTTTCCTGATGCTCCACAGGAAATAAAGGCACTGTTGCACCTTTTTGATCAGGATGAGGAGTTCAGGGACCAGGTGAGATCCTTGGAAATGTGGACACCAAGGAATTTGAAGCTTGATACATGCTCCACTACAGCTCCGTTGATGTAGATGGGGACATGAGTGTGGCTCCTAGCATGCCTGAAGTCCACAATAATCTCCTTGGTTTTCTGGGTGTTAAGAGCCAGGCTGTTGTTGGCACATCATGCAGCCAGGTGCTGGACCTCGTCCCTGTAGACCGTCTCATCATCCCCTCTGATCAGGCCAACCACCGTGGTGTTGTCTGCGAACTTGATTATGGAGTTAGAACCATGTACAGGAACGCAGTCATAGGCGAAAAGGGAGTACAGAAGAGGGCTCAGCACACAGCCTTGAGGCACGCCGGTGTTCAGGGTGAGAGTGGAGGAGGATAGATTGTCTAACTTAACAGATTGGGGTCTGTTAGTCAGAAAGTCCAAGGTCCAATTGCAGAGGGATGAGCTGATACCAAGCTGGCGAAGTTTGGTGATCAGCTTGGAGGGGATCACAGTATTGAATGCCGAACTAAAGTCAATGAACAGCGTTCTGACGTAAGAGTTGGGGCTGTCCATGTTGGTCAGGGCAGAGTGAAGTGCCATGGAGATGGCATCCTCAGTTGACATGTTGGTGCGATAGGCAAATTGATGGGGGTCCAGGCTAGTGGGCAGACAGGATTTCAGATGTGATAGCACCAGTCTCTCAAAACACTTTGCAATGATGGGGGTGAGTGCAACTGGGCAGAAGTGGAGTCATTCAGGCCGGTGGCAGTGGAATGCTTCGGCACTGGCACGATGGTGGCGAGCTTGAAGCTTGTGGGGACAACTGCCTAGGCCAGGAACAGATTAAAAATGTCCGTGAAGACCCCGGCTAACTGCCCTGCACAGACTCTGAGCACACGGCCAGGTATTCCATCCGGACCAGCTGCCTTCCGTACATTCACCCTGCTCATGGTGGCGCAAACATCGGAGGTGGAAAGTGAGAGAGGCAGTTCACCAGGTGGGAGATCCGCTTTGAGGGTGACCTCCTTGTTCTCTCGGTCAAAGCGAGCGTAGAAGTAATTAAGCTCATCAGGGAGGGAAGCAGAGCTGGAAGGGGGCACAGTACTAGGTGGTTTGAAGTCTGTAATGACCTGTATGCCATTAGAGAAAATATCCTAGCCAATCTTTACTATCCGACCTCAGCGAAGCTGGTCATTACCACACCACGATCTGTGGGATCTACTATGCTCAACCAGGCCCATATTACAGTAATGATTCCTTGTTCGCAAAACACTCCAACCCACTGAGATAACAAAGAGAATGACCTTTTCACTTTGATATCCCTCACTGCAATGTCAGCTGTCTATTCCAACAGCAATTTAGATCAGTCAACTGCTTCATTTTAGACCAGGAGTCATAAAAAGGCCAGGCCAGATAAGCAAGGCAAGGTCTTTCTCTCAGAGGGACTCATTTAGGAAATTACATGACTTCTTACTATGATCTGTCTTCACTAATTTTCATTTAATGTCATCTTATTTAATCCATATTCTCAAAACTGACTAGAAAGTCTGAGATGACAAATTGGAATTTTAACTCGTGTTCTCAAGATTATTGAAACTATTACAGCAGAATGAGGGAAGAAGTGGCTGGGGAATGCTGTGTTGGGGATTGGGGGAGGGAAGGGTGGGGGAAAGGAGAGAGGGAGGGGTTGGGAATGAAGGTTGGGGCTGTGGGGAAGGGAGGAGTTAGAGAATGAAGGGAGGGTCTGGGGAATGGAAGGAGGTTTAGAGAATGGATGGAGGGAGGGTTTGGGGAATGGAGGGAGGGAGGGTTTGGGGAATGGAGGGAGGCTTAGAGAATGGAGGGAGGGAGGGTTTGGGGAATGGAGGGAGGCTTAGAGAATGGAGGGAGGGAGGGTTTGGGGAATGGAGGGAGGGAGGGTTTGGGGAATGGAGGGAGGGAGGGGTTGGGGAATGGCAGGAGGGAGGGAGGATTCGGGGAATGCAGGGAGGAAGGGTTTGGGGAATGGAGTGAGGGAGGATTTGAAAAATGGAAGGAGGGGCTGGGGAAGGAAGATCACTGAGCCTGTGGACAAAAGGAACACAGCAACGAGTACAATCTTGTTGTCCTGACCTGGGTTGGGGTACACAGGGGTGCTCTCAAACAGAACAGTGGTTCCTCCATTACACAGGGGCCCATACACAGCGTAACTGTGGCCGGTTATCCATCCAATGTCTGCGACACAGCCAAACACATCGCCATCGCGGTAATCAAACACGTACTGCAGAGAGATCAGGAGAAAGGCAAGCGCAGTATTATCTCGGAGCATCACACAGTCATGCACAGCTCTTCATTGAAAATACAACCAAACTCAGCGGTCAGCATAACGCTCTACGGCGCCAGCTATAAGATCAGGGTTCGACTTCCTCTGCAGTCAATAAGGAGTTACATGTTCTGCCGGAGACCGAGTGGGTTTCTTCCAAGTGCTCTGGTTTCCGCCCACATTTCATATCCCTACCCGTGCAGGTTAGGGATAGTGAGCTGTGGGCATGCTATGTGGCGACACTTGTACTGTACAAGTCCACAATTTATTTATTGAGATACAGTGCGGCCCGTCGAGACGCACTGCCCAGCAATAACCCAACTTAATCTTACCCGAATTTACAATGACCAACTTACCTACCAACCGGTACGTCTTTGGATTGTTGGAGTACCCAGATGAAACCCACGCGGATGAAACCCGCACGGTCACGGGGAGAATGTGCAAACTCCTTACAGGCAGCACTGGGAGTTGAACCCAGGTCACCTGCACTGTAAAGCATTGTGCTAACTACTACACTACCCTGCCACCCATGTGACAAATAGAGCTAATCGGTCTCACCATCACCCACCCATTTACACTAATCATACACTCGTCTAATTTTTTTTCTCTGTACAATCTCATGAACTCTGCTCTAGAATCTACCACTGATCTATAGTGGAGGGGGATTTCACCAACAGTGAACAGTTAACCTACCAAACTGCATGCCCTGGGGCTGTGGGAAGAAGCTGCAGTACCAAGAAGAATCCCCTGCAGTGGGAAGTTAATCAGCCTTTTATCTAATTCAATTTCATACAGTGAGGTTTAACTGGAGTTAACCTTTATAATGGTGAATCACCTCAAGCAAGGAGCATTTCTAACAAACTCTCAGGATTCTTAATTGTTTTGTAGCAACGAGTTTCTATGTAGCTTAGGCACAGTCACTGAGGTAATCAAACAGCCAACAAATTTTGATGTCAATTCACAACTTCAAAACCAGTTGAACAGCTTGGGTCTGCATTCCACACCTACCCTGATGCTTGTATTGGTCAGAGTCACAAAGAAAAGGATATAACTACTAAACATAGGGCTGCTTATTTAAACTGGGGTATACGGAAGTTTCTTATCTCAGAGACAGGTGTATTCTGGATTTCTCTGCCCCCTGAGGTTGGTGGAGGCCAAATCATTAGATGAAATTAAGGTGAAATTAGATAAATATTAGAGTTGAGGATTCGCCAAGACGTTGGAGAGGCTGGACTTGGAGTATGTGTACAATTCTGGTCACCTGCTTACAGGAAAGTATCAATAAGCTTGAAAGCCTGCAGAGAACATTTTACAAGGATGTTGCCTGGACTTGAGGAACATCTAGCCTGGGCTTAGAGATTGAATAGGTGAGGGTGTTATTCCCTGAAGCACAGGAGAAAGAGAGGAGATCTTGTGGAGGTGCACAAAATTATAAGGGATACATGTATATATAGGGTAAATGCATGCAGGCATCCCTCAGGTTAGAAAAGATTAGAACCAGATTTAGAACCAGATGTCATAATTTGAGGAATTTCATCACTGATTGTGGAATGAGCTGCCAGTGGAATTGATACACACAAGTTCAATTGCAACTAGTTAGGAGAAGTTTGGATAGGTACATGGATGAGAGGGGTATGAAGGGCCATGATCCAGGGGCAGGTTGAATTGAATTGAATTGACTTTATTTCTTACATCCTTCACATACATTGAGTAAAAATCTTTAGGTTACGTCTCCGTCTGAATGTGCAATGTGTAAACTATAGTAATTTGTCATAAATAGTATGTACAGTAAGATATACAACAGAACAGTCAATATAGCTTAGAAAGACGATTGTGGCAGTGTGAATTAATCAGTCTGATGGCCTGGTGGAAGAAGCTGTCCCGGAGCCTGTTGGTCCTGGCTTTTATGCTGCAGTACCATTTCCTGGATGGTAGCAGTTGGAACAGTTTGTGGTTGGGGTGAACCAGGTCCCCAATGATCCTTCAGGCCCTTTTTATGCATCTGTCTCTGTAAGTGTCCTGAATCCTGGGAAGTTCACATCTACAGATGCGCTGGGCTGTCCGCACCACTCTCTGCAGAGTTCTGAGGGAAACACAGTTCCCATACCAGGCAGTGATGCAGCCAGTCAGGATGCTCTCAATTGTGCCCCTGTAGAAAGCCCTTAGGATTTGGGGACTCATGCCAAACTTCTTCAACCGTCTGAGGTGAAAGGCGCGCTGTTGTGCTTTTTACACCACACAGCAAGTATGTACAGACCAAGTGAGGTCATTAGTGATGTGTATACCGAGGAACTTAAAGCTGTTCACCCTCTCAACCCCAGACCCATTGATGTCAATAGGGGCTAGCCTGTCTCCATTCCTCCTGTAGTCCACAACCAGCTCCTTTGTTTTTGAGGGGGACGAAGCAGAAGACCAGGCCCAGCACTGTCCAGATGGGCTGAAGGGCCTGTGTATGTGCTGTATTACTCTTTGACTCTATGAGGTTATGGAGAACTGGCACATATGAGGAGTTGAGGCAGTTTAAGGAGTTGAATGGTGGGACAGGTTTGAAGGGCCAAGTGACGAACTCCTGCTCCTATGCTCTTAAATTCTTGCATTGTGTGTCGCAGCCCAGACACATTCCAAGTGGGCACATCACTGCAGAGTGGGTGAATGTCACAATGTCAAAGGCAAAGTCTTTCAAAACCAAAGTCCCAATATCCTGGTATAGCAATTCCAACACACAGGAGAGCAAGAGGCCACCGAAAGTAATGGACACAGTCGAGACCCTCATTAGCACAGACTTCCTACAACTGACTTTGCACATTCTCCCCAGGACCATGTGGGTTTCCTCCAGGTGCTCTGGTTCCCTCCCACATTCTAAAGATGTGCGAGCTGATTGGTTAATTTGTCACATGGGTGTAATTGGGCAGTGCAGGCTCGTTGAGTATGAAGTGCCTTTTACCATACAGTATCTCTAAATAAAAATAGTCTCTCATAACAGATCTCATGCCACTCAATTAAAGGGGAACAAGAAAGTTTTCCTCAGCAGTTCAGGCCAATATATACTCCTTAAGCGTAACAGATTTTCTGGTCATTGACACATTGTCCAAAATTTTGGCTCCTATACTTCCTGCCCGATACTAGCAGCTTGAGATAGATGGTGGGGATTCCATTCCATTCCATTCCACGTTCCCTACAAATCAAAAAATGTCACTGGCTGTGAGGCAATTTATTTCATAACCACACTCCTAAGATGTAGTTTGGGACAGTGATTTCTGGGCATACTATGTTGACACCAGCAGTGTGACAACACTTGCTCAACACATTCCTCGCTGATTTGATAACACAAAATGACACATTTCACTGTATGTTACAATGTACATACTGTATATCCATATGACATAACAGCAGAAATAGGCCACTCGGCCCAGGTCTGCTTCACCATTCAATCACAGTTGATTTATTATCCCTCTCAACCCCATTCTCCTGTCTTCTCCCCGTAACCTTTGATGCCTTGACTAACCAAGAACCTATCATAGAGTTATAGAAAAGCTCAGCACAGAAACAGGCCCTTTGGTCCATCGAGTCCACACTAAACCATTTAAACTGCTTTGTGCTGGCAGCTCATTCCACACTCTCGCCACCCTCTGAGAGAAGACATTTCCCCTCATGTTCCCCTTAAACCATCAACCTCTGCTTTAAATATACTCAATGACTTGGACTCCACGGTCGTCAATGGCAATGAATTCTACAGATTCACCTTCCTCTGGCTAAAGAAATTTCTTCTCATCTCTGTTCTAAACGGACACCCTTCTATTCTGAGCCTGTGCCCTCTGGTCCTAGACTCACCCACAATAGAACACATCCTCTCCACATCCACTTTGTCTAGGTCTTGCAATATTCAGTAGGTTTCATTGAGATCTTCCCCACCTCATTATTCTGAACTCCAGTGAGTGCAGCCCCAGAGCCAGCAAACACTTCTCATATGTTAACCCTTTCATTCCCAGAATCATTCTCATGAACTTCCTCTGGACCCTCTGCAATGCCAGCACATCTTTTCTTAAATAAGGGGCTCGAAACTGCTCACGATATTCCAAGTGCAGTCCGATCAATGCCTTATAAAGCCTGAGCATCACCTCCTTGCTCTTGTATTCTAGTCCTCTTGAAATGAATGCTAACTTTGCATTTGCCTTTCTTACCACTGACTCAATCTGCAAGTTAACCTTTAAGGAATTCTGCACGAGGACTCCCAAGTCCCTTTGGACCATTGATTTTTGGAATTTTCTCTGCATTTAGAAAATCGTCTACCCTTTTATTTCTTCTACCAAAGTGCACGACAATACACTTCCCTACACAATATTCCACCTGCCACTTCTTTTCCTATTCTCCCAATCTGTCCAAATCCTTCTGCAGACTCCCTCTGTCCTCAGCACTACCTGCCCCTCCATTTATCTTCGTATCATCCGCAACACTGGCCACAAAGCCATTAATTCCATCATCCAAATCGGTGACAGATAATGTGGAAAGAAGTGGTCCCAACACCAACCCCTGCAGAACACCACTAGTCACTGGCAGCCAACGAAAAAGGCCACCTTTATTCCGACTCTTTGTCTTATGCCAATCAGCCAATCCTACCCACGCCAGTACTTTTCCTGCAATATCATGGGCTCTTATCTTGCTAAGCAGCCTCTTGTGTAGCACCTTGTCAAAGGCCTTCTGAAAATCCAGGGAAACAACATTCACTTACTCTCCTTTGTCTATCCTGCTTGTTATTTCCTCAAAGAATTCTAAAAGATTTGTCATTTCCCCTTAAGGAAACAATGCTGAATTTGGCCAGCTTTATTATGCACCTCCAAGTACCCCAAAACCTCATCCCTAATAATGAACTCCACCATCTTTCCAACCACTGAAGTCAAGCTAATTGGCTTATAATTATCTTTCTTCTAGCTCCCTCCCTTCTTGAAGAGCGGAGTGATATTTTCCAGACCTCCAGAACCATTCCAGAATCTTGTGATTCTTGAAAGATCATTTGCAATACCTCCACAATCTCTTCAGCTATCCCTTTCAGAACCTAGGGGTGTACACCATCTGGTCCAGCTGATCGACCTTTCAGCTTCCCAAGCACCTTCCCATTAGTAATAGCAGCAACGCTAACTTCTGCCCCCTGACACTCTTGAATTTGTAGCATATTGCTGATGTCTTCCGCCACGAAGATGGATGCAAAATACTTATTAAGTTTGCCTGCCATTTCTTGGTGCCCCATTACTACCTATCCTGTGGTCCAAAATCCACTCTCACCTCTTTTTTACTCTTTATATATCTGAAAAATCATTTGGTATCTTCTTTGATATTTTTGGCTAGCTTACCTTCATATTTCATTTTTTCTCTCTTCATGGGGTTTTTTTAGTTGCCTTCTGTTGATTTTTTAAAAGCTTCCCATTCCTCTAACTTTCACCTAATTTTTGCACTGTTGTATTATATGCCTTCTCTTTTGCTTTTATGCTGTCTTTGCCTTTCCTTGTCCTCCCTTTAGAATACTTCATCTTTGGGTTGTATCAATCCTGCCGAATTTCCCCCAGGAAATCCAGCCAGTGTTGTTCTGCCATCATCCCTGCTGGTGTTGCCCTCCAATCAACTTTGGCCAGTTCCTCTCTCATGTCTCTGCAATTCCCTTTACTCCTCTGAAATAGTGATACATTTGACTTTATCTTCTCCCTCTCAAACTGCAGGGTGAATTATATCACATTATGATCACAGCCTCTCAAGGGATCCTTTACCTTAAGCTCCCTAATCAAATCCGGTCCATTACATAACACCTATTCCAGAATTGCCTTTCCATTGGAGCAGGGGTTCCCAACCCTTCTTATGCAATGGACCCCATTAACCGAGCGGTCCCTGACCCCAGGTTGGGACCCGCTGCCCTGTTCAACCACAAACTGCTCTAAGAAGCTATCCCCTAGACATTTTACAAATTCCTTCTCATGGGATCCAGAATCAACCTGATTTTCCCAATCTATCTGCATATTGAAATACCCCATGACTATAATAACATGGCCTTTATTACATGCCTTTTCTACTTCCTGTTGAAATTTATATCCCACATCCTGGCTACTGTTCAAAGGCCTGTATGCAACTCCCATCAGGGTCTTTTTACCCTTGCAGTTTCTTAACTCTACCCACAAGGATTCTACATCTTCCAATCCTACTGTATGCCAGCTCTAAGGATTTGATTTGATTTTTTACCAACAGCCTCTCCAGCACCTCTGCCTACCTGCCTGTCATTTCAATTCAAGGTGGATGTTAAGCTCCCAACTATGGTCTTCTTTCAGCCATGTCTCAGTGATGCCCACAACATCATAACTGCCAATCTCTAACTGCATTACAAGATCATCTACCTTATACGATATATCTCATGCATTTAAATAAAGCACCTTCAGTTCTGTATTCATCACCCGTTTCGATTTTGCCCCCATGTTACACTGCAGCTCATCCCACTGAGTTATTTTTGGCTTCTCACCTGCCTGGCAATCCTCACAGTTTCACTACACAATGCCTCTGTTTGTAAACCAACTGCCCAACCTCAGCCCTATCACTCTAGATTCCATACCCTATCCTACTTAGTTTAAACCCTCCCTAACAGATCTAGCAAACCTACCCACGAGGAAATTGGTCGCCCTCGGGTTCAAAGTTCAAAGTACATATAGGTCACCATATACAACCCTGAGATTCATCATCTGGCAGGCATATTCAATAATCCATAGTAGAATAATAACCATATTAGTTCAGGTGTAACCTGCCCTTTTTCTACAGGCCACATCTTCCGCAGAAATGAGAACCACTGCCCTCTGCGTAACTTTCTCAGCCACTCATTCTTCTGTACCATCATGTGACAAATAAAGCTGATATTTAGAAGTTTATCTTTAATAGAGGAGCAGGGATCTATATAATCCAAGTCCTTTGTTTCTAAACTCATGTGGCCCATGTTTACCAGAGCTTGGACCAGTCTCAAATTCTGACCTCTGGAACTGGGTACTCTCTGGTGCTTTGCGGTCTCTGAGGGAGTTCGGTGAGGTTTTGAGTGAAGCCTGCGGCCTGGAGGCCAAGAAGCCTGGAGACAGGGCATGAGCACATGATCGACTCCATTTCTCACTGATCTCACTAATTAAAGCATCGAGCATGATTGAGATCAACTAGGATGAAAGCAGAAAGTGAGTGGGTGTTCAGCGCTGTCTGCCTGCATCTGACCGGCCTCTCGCTCCCTCTCACTTGCTGCTACCAAAGGAAGGTGCCTGCGTTTGAACTGGTCTCTCTCTCTCTCCCTCTCGCTCGGTGCTGCCAACACAGCTATGAACGACACAGCGCTAAATTGAACTGAATTAAACTGAACATCCTAGACTGTTTTAACAACTCTGTAGTTTGACGTTTTATATTCTACGTTTTTTACTCGTTTTTTTGCCGTTTGCACGATTTGTTCTTTTTTCCGTGTTGGGAGATTGATGTTTATCTTTGAACAGTTTCCATGGTGTTTCTTTGTTTTGTGGCCGAATGCGGAATCTCAGAATTGAATACTGTATCCAAACTTTGATAATGAATGTACTTTGAATCTTTAACTAATTACTAATGATTGTGATATTATAATAAAGTTTTAAAAGGGGATAAAGAAGTTCATTAGTTCATATCCGCTACAAGTTAACAAAGGAAGGTTATGGGCACATGGGATACCGTGTATATTTTTAAATCTTTCTGCAGATCTATTGTGAATTTCCAACATTTTCTGTCCCTACCTCAGATCCCCAGCATTCACAACCCTCCCCATCGCTTACCCTGTGTGTGACTGAAGCGTAGAGCAGGTAGCCAGCTTGTGTGTGCACGATGCCTTTGGGCATCCCAGTGCTCCCAGATGTGTACAACAGGAACAGCATATCCTCACTCTCCATGGCAACAGCATCACACATTGTTTCTTCTTTCTTCATTTCCTGAGGGGGGAAAAAACACAACACGGTTTAATCACATGATACAGTAAACCATAAGACGTACCAGTTGGTAGGCTAATTGGTGATTGTAAATTGTCCTGTGATTAGGCCAGTGTTAAATGGATGGGTTGCTGAGAAGTGCAGCTGTTTGGGCAGGAAGGCCCTGTTCCTCACTATCATCTCTAAACACATCGGGACCAGGTCATTTTGGCCCAATTAAGTGGCTGCCCCAATTAGTTGAAGTTTTATGGATCTCGTTAAAAACGTATAAAATGAGTAAACTACCATTTAACTGAGTAACAAATTATGTATTTAAATGAAATACAGAATAATTCAGAACACCAGCAATAGTACTACAGCACTATAAGACTGTATTATTTTCTAATAGTTCTCGATGGAGGAATTACATTGCCACGTTCTTCTGATTGATTGTAATTGAACAAAACCAGCACGGACACCTTGTGTAGGTAGTGGTCTGCCTTCATACAACACTTTTGACTACTACATTCTCAGTATCTTCATTTTCATTGTAATATTCAAGATGATTGTTGATATCTTCAAATCCTTTGTCATTCCTAACTTGCTGAAGTAGTGAAATCATTTAATTTTCACTCCCGGCCGTTTCTGGCATCTCCAAGCCTGAATGCTTGAAACCGCAGTGAACAAAACAGTTCTGATTTGTCTTATTTCTTATTTCTCACCAATTAGTGACAAAAATTTCTGCCCTTTGAACACATCACAGCTAACTGACACTATTTAAAAACTCTTCACTCTAAACACAGCGTAGTATCTAAAGGTAGTAGAAACTGTTTGGCCACAGCTTGTAAAGAGTATTTATTTTCTCCCCATGACCAAGTGGATTTCCTCTAAATATCCTCCCACAGTCCAAAGACATACCAATTGGTAGGTTAATTGGTCATTGTATTGTCCCATGATTAGGCTGGGGTTAAATCGGGGGTTGCTGGGCTCAAGGGGCCAATTTCGCGTTGCGTTGCAATCAATAAATAAATAAAGTCTCCAGTCCCAATTAAGTGGCATAGTGTCCCAAATAAACGAAGGAACTCCTGGCTATTTTCTCAATCAGTTTTTGCTCCTCAAGAGTTGTCCCAAGTAAGCAGCTGCCCTGATTAGCTGATAGCCCAATTAACCAGAATCCACTGTAAAATAAATTAGACAATAAGACAGAGGAGTAAATCAGGCCATTCGGCCCATTGAATCAGCTGTCATTCCATTATGGCTGATTTATTATCCCTCTCAACCCCATTCTTCTGCCTTTTCCCAATAACCTTTGACACCCTTACAAATCAAGAACCTATCAACCACTTTAAGTATATCCAATGACTTGGCATCCATAGCCATCTGTGTCAATGAATTCCACAGATTCACTACCTAAAGAAATTCCTCATCATCTATATTCTAAACCTCAGTGATGTTGCTGCTGCTACTGCTACCACCGAACGTGTTGGGCGTTATGTTTGCTCTGTTTGTAAGTTTTCGTTGGAACATTTTATTGCTGAACCACATTCAATCCTGTGCACATGTGACCTGGTCTGGTTCCTGGTGAACCCCACCCCTCGCATTGCCCACTGGGAATCTGAAGTTCTTTATTCAACCAAAAGACAGAGGAGCTTGCTACTCTATTCCATTTCTTTCCTGACCTCTCTTGCATTTTTGAACGGTACCTTGTAATTGGAAAAGCCAAGCATCAACCTCTCAACCAACAAAACTGGCAGATTGCAGTAGTGTACAGTTCTGACCTCGGTACTACAGCAAGGATGTGGTTGCTTTAGAGAGAGCACAAAAGAGATACGTCAGGACCTGGCCTGGAATGGAGGCCTTAACTTATGAGGAGAGACTGGATAGGTTGGACTTATTCTCGTTGGAGTGCAGGGGACTGGGGGTGACCTCACAGAGGTCTATAAAATTATGAGGAACATAGATAGTGTAGATAGTTTCAGTCGTTTACCTAGAGCACAGGAGTCTAAAACTGAGAGGGGAGAACTTAAAGGAGACATATGGAGTAGTTTATAAAGATGTTGGGGACCTGAATTATAGGGAAAGGTTGAATAGGTTATAACTTTATTCTCTGGAGCGTAGGAGAATGGGTGGAGATCTTATAGAGCTTTATACAATTATGAGGGGTATAGATACGGTAAATACAAGCAGTCTCTTTCCACTGAGATTGGGTGAGACTGGAACTAGAAATCATAGGTTTAGGGTGAAAGGTGAAATATTTAAGGGGAACTTCTTCACTCAGAGGGGGGAGTGAGTGTGAATGAGCTGCCTGCGGAAGTGGTGAATGCGGGTTCAAATGCACAATTTAAGAGAAGTTTGGATGAGTACATGATTGGGCAGGTATGGAGGGCTGTGCTTCAGGTGCGGATCATAGAATAAGTACAGCACAGTACAGGCCCTTCGGCCCACGCTGTTGTGCTGACCCTCAAACCCTGCCTCCCATATAACTCCCCACCTTAAATTCCTCCAATGGGACTAAGCAGAGTAACAGATCGGCAGGGACTGAAAGAGCTGAAGTGCTGTAGAGTTCAGTGACCGTGTTTCACACAGAGAGCAGTGGTTATATGGAACAAACTGTCAAATTAAGTGGTAGAGGCAGGAATGACTACAAAGTTTAAAAAGTATTTGGACAGGTACTTGGATAGTATAGGAGCGGAGGGATAAGGTCCAATACAGGCAAATGGGATAAGCATAGAAAACCATGAATGAAACCACCAGAAGATTACTATGGCCATTTAAGGAAATGTTAGCCAGCCTGCCTGTCACAGGTACAAACCTTCTACTCAGTAGGGAGAAACTGTGGGGGGACAGGCCATGCTGAGAGAAAATTCTTCATCGCTGACCTTACAGGTAAGGAGCCTGACTTCAACCTCCCTCAAAGTCAGAGAGTCGGGAGAAATGGGCCACACTCAAAATGGGAATCGGGTTAACAGCTCAGTTATCACTAAAGTCAGTGTTGGGACCTCAAATGCATATAATGTCTGGTCGAAGGATTAACGTATGTTTGTTTGTTTAAGGTTCGAAGTAAATTTATTATCAAAGTACAAATATGTCAACATATACAGCCCTGAGAATCATTTTCTTGTAGGCACACTCAATACATCCAAAATGGAATAACAACCATAATAGAATCAATGAAAGACCGCACCAACTTGGGTGATCAACCAGCATGCAAAAGACAACAAACTGTGCAAATACAAAAAGAAATAAATCATAGTAATAATAAATAAATAAGCAATAAATATCAAGAACATGAAATGATGAGCCCTTGAGAGTGACTCCATAAGTTGTGGGAACATTTCAATGATGGAGCAAATGAACTGGAGTGAAGTTATCACCTTTGGTTCAAGAGCCTGATGGTTGAGGATTAATAACTATTCCTGAACCAGGCAGTGTGAGGCCTGAGGCTCTTGTACCTTCTTCCTGTTGGCAGCAAGGAGAAGAGAACATGTCCTGGGTAGTGGAGGTCCCTAATGATTGATACTGCTCTCCGACGACAGCATTTCATGTAGATGCATGATGGACCGGACCATATCCACTATTTGGAGACACAGTGTGGAACAGGCCTTTCTAGCCCAATGAGCCAAACTGCCCAGCAGCTCAGCAACCCACCTGTTTAACCCTAGCCTAGTCACAGGATAATTAACAATGACCAATTCACCTACTAACCGGGACGTCTTTGCACTATGGGAGGAACAGAGCTCCAGGGGGAAACCCATGTGCTCACAGGTAGGAACGTACGAACTTCTTCAGGAGGACACTGGAACTGAACTCCAAACTCTGACACCCCGATCTGTAGTAGGGTCACACTAAGCTACCATGGCCAGATCTGCTGATGGTATGATAGACTGGCAAGTCGGCCAGAGGAGTGAAGCGTAACTTTATCCAGTTCACCCTCAACAGAATCTGGGTGAATGACGGTTAAAGAATAAAGATCTTAACGATTATCTTTATTTGTCACACGTACATTGAAACGTACATGTGTCTTTGGAATGTGGGAGGAAACCAGGGTACCTGGAGGAAACCCACACAGTCACAGGGAGAACATACAAGCTCATAACAGACAACGGCAGGAATTGAACCCCGATCGTTGGCACTGTAAAGCGTTATGCTAACCGTGCTGCCTTCTGTCTCACAAGTGGAAGGCGATCAATCACTTGGAAAATGTGATTGACCTCCTACCGCCCGACAGTCCCAAGGGAACCACACCTGTCCAATCATTAGGATTGGTTGTGGGGCTCCCTTGTTTCTCAAGTGGACACCTCAGGAGGCATCGGAAGACTGGACATCAGAGTGTGAGGCCCATCACATTGCACTGAGGAAAACACTTTATTGGACCTGAACTGACCTGACCTGACCCTTACATGACCTGGCCTGACCTTAGGAGGCCAGTGCCTGAATCAACAGACTGGACATCAGAGTGCGAGACCAGTTGCATCACACTGAGGACGGCACTCTTCTGGACCTGTGATTGTACTTCCAGTGCAACACACCTTGACACTGGAGGAACTCAATGGGTCAGGCAGCATCTGTGGAGGGAAATGGACAATAGAGACCCTTCATCAGGACTTAAAGAGGGGAGAAAGCTATTATAAAAGGTGGAGGGAAAGAGTAGGGCTTGAACTGGTTGGTGACAGGTGGATCCATGTGGGAGGAGTGTGATAGGTCCGATGAGGGAGGAGGAAGAGTGGGAATGAGGTCAAAAACTGGGAGCTGATGGAAGAGACAAAGGGCTAAGCAAAGTGGATTCTGAACGGAGAGGATGGTGGGGGCATGGAATAAAGGGAACGAGGTGGGGAGTGTGAGGGTGCTGGTCAGATGGGGAATGAGAGGGTGAGGGTGGGAAATGACATAGCGTAATGGGGGCTGCTTGGATCAGGTGGAGGGAGTACAGAATAAAGGAGGAAAGAGACAGAGGAGAGCAGCATTGATTATCTCCCCTCTTTCTTTCCAGCCCAGATAAAGGTTCTTGACCCAAAATATTAAGTGTCCAATTTTCCTCCATGGACATGCTGCCTGAGCCACTGAGCTGCCCAGAGTCTTTATGTTTTGCTCCAGGTTTCCAGCATCTGCCGGCATCCAGTATCTTCCATTCTCCTGCTTCCAGTGATGTGCGCACCTGTAACGCACCCCTCCCATCGCTCTGCTCCATTTATTTCCCAGGGAGTACGTGGTCTCTGTGTAGTTCTGCGCAATGCCATTACAGCCCGGGACATTCCAGAACTTGGGAGTTCAATTCCAGCGCTGTCTGTAAGGAGGTTGGACATTTTCACCATTAACTTCATGGGTTTCCTCCCACAGTCCAAAGACGTACCAGTTAGTAGGTTAAGTGGTCATTGTAGATTGTCCCGTGATTAGGCTAGGGTTAAACAGGAGATCTGCTGGGCAGTGTGGCTCATTGGCCCAGAAAGGCTTGTTCCCACTGTATCTCTAAATAAATAAATCCAACAACTGATGTTAGTGGCAATTTGCTGATTATAGCAGCAGCCTGCACAATGGCTGATGACTTTAATATATTGCCTCTGTGTAACCTACACCTCCAAGAGGACCACAACCTTGTCATTGGGTTAGAAGGCTTGCATACCTCAATGACCCGGAGAGCTGTGCTGGCTGGAGTCAGGGCTTTAAGCTTTGGCTCTTGGTAGGGTCACCCATGCCAAACAGAGTCGAAGGGTAGAGGCTAGACTAAGAGTGGTTCACTGATCCTCCAGGGCTAACAACCCTGACTGGTAAAACAAGATTGTTACAGGAACAGCAATGAAGAACCCTTCGACATCTGAGAGTGACAGTATTCCTGAGTCTCCACCTGGGACTGGCATGACTGACAGTAGTGAAAACTGAGAGGAAGCTACTGACATGATGAAGGAAGCCCTGAACACCGCCAGAGATAGAGGAGCTTCATTGCTGCCCTAAACACTATACAGTCATAGAGTCGTGGAAAAGTACAGCACAGAAACAGGCCCTTTAGCCCATCTAGTCCATGCCGAACCATTGAGACTGTCTACTCTCATTGGCCTGCACCTGGACCATAGCCCTTCATACCCCTACCATCCATGTACCTATCCAAGTTTCTCTTAAACGTTGAAATCGAGCTCGCATGCACCACTTGTGCTGGCAGCTCATTCCACACTGTCACCACCCTCTATGAGCGAAGAAGTTTCCCCTTAAACTTTTCACCTTTCACCCTAAACCCATAACTGCTTGTTGTACCTCAGTGGAAAAAGCTTGCTCGCATTTACCCTATCTCTACCCCTCATAACTTTGCATACTTCTATCAAATCTCCTCTCAATCTTCTACGTTCCAAGGAATAAAGTCCTAACCTATTCAATCTTCCCTCATAACTCAGGTCCTCCAGACTCAGCAACATCTTTGTAAATTTTCTCTGCACTCTTTTAACCTTGTTTACCAGTGGTGTAACAGGCAGAGAGTAAGTAAGCAAGTGTAACCTCCAACCACACAGTTTTAGGTCTGGAAGTTTATCTTGAATTTCCATTTTGTTTATGTAAATAGTGAACAACAGAACACACACCCAATTGCACCCAGAATATACTTTCCAACTTCAACTCTTCATGGATGCTCAATAACATACACATATGAGAAAGCCAGCCAGATCCAACTTTCTTACTGCGCCCCAATCATTTTGGCGTTCCCCTTGTGATTTGAGAGGAGGGAAGGAGTTGGCCCTAATTATAGTGCTGAGCGAAAGGTAACAAACACCCACACGGGGGGAAAAGGGAACTCCACACAGCACAGAAGGTCTAAATGTTCAGCTCTGCAGGAGACCAAAGAGGTCACCTGGGATCACTGTGGTCCTGGTCTGAGACTGGGAGAATGCATTCCAGGTAAAGAACGAACTTTAGCTCAAGGTTAGAACCAATGACAGTGTAAATCGAGGGCACTCTGGAAGTTAATATTTTACACTTCCTTATCCTTGGACTTTGCCCGCATTAATTTAGTACAGGAACTCTTTAATGGCTTGGCATGATGCAACGTTCTAATCTTAAAAGGATCAGACACACATTATGCCTTAGCACCTAGAGTCAGAGAGTCATATAGCACAGAAACAGGCCCTTCAGCCCATATAGTCTGTGACCAACTCTTATTCAGCCTAGTCCCATTGACCTACACTGAGACCATAGCCCTCCATGCCCCGCCCACCCATGTACCTATCCAAACCTCTCTTACAAGGTGGTGTTGGTGATATACGGTAACATTTTGCGAACCAAACTACTAGAAATACAACTGAATATACCTTTACTGAACTACCATCACTGCAAACCATGGCCTGGAATTTGTCTTTAAGAAATTTTTTGAACCATCTAAACGAACTAGCGATTTTACAATCTCCTGAAGGATTCGGCGAACTTGACTCTCGAGAACGCAAGTGGAAGCGAGCTTCAGGCCAGATTAAAGTGCCGAGGCCCCAGAGCAGAAAACGAACCAATGATCAGCCCACTACTCCTGGCCAGCTAAGATTCCCGCCACCTGAGCCCATTCTGTCTGCCTGCATTTGAACCTGAATCCCTCTCATCCCACATCACCAGGTTTGGGAGCAGTCGTAGCCCTGCAGCCATCGGGCTCCTGGACCGGTTTCACTCGCCTCGGCAATGAGCTGCCTCCACAGCCTGTGGAGTCACCTTCAGGGACCCTGCAGCTCATGGTCCGTGCGTAACTCGTTTACTTTTTAATTATTTGTCTTCTTTTATACATTAGATGTTTGTCCTTCATTAGATCTTTGGTTTTTCGTGATTTCTATTGTGTTTCTTTGCTTTCTGGCTGCCTACAAGGAGAGGAATCCCAAGGCTGGTATACATACATACATGTGGTAAACACACTTTGATAATAAATGTACTTTGATATTAAACGTTAAAATTGAACAAGCAAATTGAACGCTGTCAGAGCAGTGCTGCCAGGATAATCAAGGACACAACCCACCCAGCCAACACACTTTTCGTCCCTCTTCCCTCTGGGAGAAGGCTCAGGAGCTTGAAGACTCGTATGGCCAGATTTGGGAACAGCTTCTTTCCAACTGTGATAAGACTGCTGAATGGATCCTGACCCGGATCTGGGCCGCACCCTCCAAATATCCGGACCTGCCTCTTGGTTTTTTTGCACTATCCTACTTTACATTTTTCTATTTTCTATTTATGATTTATAATTTAAACTTTTAATATTTACTAATTTTTACTATTTTTAATATTTACTATTTGTAATCCAGGGAGCAGGAAGTGCAGAATCAAATATCACTGTGATGATTGTACGTTCTAGTATCAATTGTTTGGCGACAATAAAGTATAAGTATTTACCACTTCTGGTGGCAGTTGTTCCACACTCTCGACCCCCCTTCTGAGAGAAGAAGTACCTTCCAGGATTCCCTTAAACATTTCACCTTTCACCCTTAGCCTGTGACCTCTAATTCTAGTCTCACCCAACTTCTGTGGAAAAAGCCTACTTGCATTTATCCTATCTCTATGGTATACCTCATAATCTTGTACCTTCTATCGGATTCCCCCTCATTTTCCTACACTTGGCGGAATAAAATCCTAACCTATTTAACCCTTCCCTGTAACTCGGGCCCTCAAGACCTGGCAACATCCTCTGTAAATTTCTCTCCACTATTACAAACTTATTGATAACTTTCCTGCATAGGTAGACCAGAACTGCACAAAATACTCCAAAGTAAGCCTCACCAAGGTCCTATACAGCTTCAACATAACATCCAAACTCCTAAACCCAATACCTGTGTTAAAAAAATAGATTCACTCCAGTTTGCCTACCGGAGCAACAGGTTCACAGCAGATGCTATCTCATTATCTCTTCACTCAATCCTGGAACATCTGGACTGTAAAGATGCGAACATCAGGATGCCCTTTATCAACTGCAGCTTGGCATTCAATACCATTATCCCCTCAAAACTAATCAATAAGCCCCAAGACCTTGGCCTCAGTACCTCCTTGTGCAAGTGGATCCTCCATTTCCTCACTTGCAGACCCCACTCAGTTCGGATTGACAGCAACATTTCCTCCACAATCTCCAGCAGCACAGGTGCATCACAAGGCTGTGTGCTTAGTCCCCCGCTCTACTCACTTTACACTTACGACTGTGTGGCTAGGCACATCTCCCATTCCATATTCAAGTTTGCTAACAACACCACTGCCGTTGACCGAATCAAAGGTGGTGATGAATCAGCATATAGGAGGGAGATTGAAAATCTGGCAGAGTGCTGCCACAACAACCTCTCACTCAATGTCAGCAAGGCTGAGGAGCTGATTACTGACTTTAGGAGAAGGAAACCAGAGGGCCATGAGCCTCATCGGAGGATCAGAAGTGGAGCGGGTCAGCAACTTTAAATTCTTCAGAATTATTATTGCAGAGGACCTGTCCTGGGCCCAGCACATAATTGCATTTACAAAGAAAGCAAGGCAGCATCTCTACTTCCTTAGGAGTTTGCGAAGATTCGACACAACATCTAAACCTTTGACAAACTTCTATTGATGTGTAGTGGAACGTATATTGACTGGCTGCATCACAGCCTGGTGTGGAAACACCAATGCCCTTGAACGGAAAATCCTACAAATAGTAGTGGATAGGGCCCATTCCATCGTGGGTAAAGCCCTCCTTACCACTGAGCACATCTACACAGAACTTTTTTAATATTTCTTATAGTAATTTGTTTTGTATTGCACTGCACTGCTGCTGCAAAACAACAAGTCTCATGACATACATCAGTGACAATAAACCTGATTCTGAGCCTGCTTACGGAGAAGATGACGTGATTTTGTCTGCAGAGAGCTGTGGAAGAAGATATTGACACATAATTGAACCAGAAGGAATCACGGACTGTGGAGGGGGCAGGAATGTGTTACTGACTCCAACATAGGATCAGCCACGATTGTATTGAATGCCACATCACCAAATGGTTGTTATTCATATTCTTACATTCTCAGAGAAGACCAAACTAATTTTTTTCATCACAGCAATGTACCTCTTCAAGGGGAATGTCAATATTGGACATTGGGACTTCATTGTCTGTTCTCTTGGCCACTAGTACACGCCTGACTGAAGGACACATCTTCACAGCTTCGTCCACTGTTTTCTTCAGCTCGATGATCTTTCCACCCCTCACGGCCTGGTTGGTAGTGATCACAGTTTCAGACTGTGCTTTACGAAGAGAGAACACAACAGATTAAAAGGTTGTACAAGAAGAAAACAGCACAAGAGACTCAAAATCCCACAAAGTTTTTTAATATATTACTTATTTATTAAGCTACAACATGGAATAGGCTCTTCCAGCCCTTCGAATTGCACAGCCCAGCAATCCCGATTTAATCCTAGCTTAATTATGGGACAACTTACAATGACCAATTAACCTACTGGTACATCTTTAGACTGTGGGAGGAAACCGAAGCACTTGGAAAAGACCTGCGCGGTCACAGGGAGAACGTACTAACTCCTTCCAGGCAGCTGTGTGATTTGAACCTGGGTCGCTGGTACAGCAAAGCGTCTTATACAGGGCAGAAGGCTGCTGGGGGAGATGGCCTGCAAAGGTGCATCTTAGAAGCAGGGTAAGTGGAGGACCTTAGGATGTTATATAGAACAGTAGATCACAGTGCTGTCTCTTCAGCCCCCAATGCCTGTTGTCTGCCCACCCTTTTTTGTCTATGATCAATCTAACCCTTCCCTCTCACATAGCCCTCCATTGTCCTGTTGCCGGGGCCAGGGTCGAAGCGCTCGGCAGAGATGGTGCTCGGTGCTGGAGGCTCAAAGTTTTCAGATGGACTCAAGAGTCGGCTGTGGTCGGGTGCTTCCAGGGTGCTGCATCGGCAAGTTTGCGGCGCTGGAAGCTCATGGCAGGAAGAGTTTCTCTTCCTTCTACCGTCTGTGTGAGATGATGGGACTTTCGAGAGACTTTGAGACTTTTTTTACCGTGCCTATGGTCTGTTCTTTATCAAATTATGGTATTGCTCTGCACTGTTGTAACCATATGTTATAATTATGTGGTTTTTGTCAGATTTTCAGTCTTGGTTTGTCTTGTGTTTCTGTGATATCATTCTGGAGGAACATTGTATCATTTCTTAATGCATGCATTACTAAATGACAATAAAAGAGGACTGCGTGTCCTCGTAATTTAATCTAATCTAATCTAATCTAATCTTATCTAAAAGTCTTGTAAATGTCCTCAATGTATCCGTCCCGACCAACACCCCCGGCAGCGAGTCCACATCAGAGTAATAGAGCCCAGAAACAGGCCCTTTGGTCCAACTCTTCCATAAACTAGCCCCATTTTCCCCTGTCCCTCTAAACATTTCCTATCCATGAGGTGGAGGAATTGGGACTCTGAAGTGGAGGAATTGGGACTCTGAAGTTGAGGAAGAGGTCGTGGGGATACCTGGAGTCTGATAAACAGAAAACCAGGCCGGGGCATTGGGCAGGCGAGCATTACAAGGGTGGTGAGGGACTGGGTTGCAAACCAGACTGGGGTCAAGAAGGGGAGAACTGCTTTTGCCAACGTGATACACTACATCAAATGTTAATCATCTTTGCCAATAACTCTTCTTTCCCTCTCATGTTCTGCATGCCTCCTCAGCAGTGACCACCAAAAATCATAAAACCTGCAGATACTGTAAACCAGAAATAAAAACTGAAAATGCTGGAATGTTAACTGGAATATTCATAGAGCTGAAATATTACAACATAAAACATAGAACAATATAGCACAGGAGCAGGCTCTGCAGCCTATAATGTTGTGTTGAATCAATTAAATGAGTTTTCCTCACATTCATGTGCTTAGTCTGAAGACTGGGTTTCTCCTTCCACAGGTGCTGCACGACCTGCTGAGCATTTGTACTGTTATCTACTTGGAAGGGAAGAATGGAAAATCAAATATTTGCAAATGACATGAAGGTTGGTGGTGTGGTGAATAGTGTAGAAGGTTGTTGTGGGTTACAACAGGACATAGACGGGATGCAGGACTGGGCAGAGAAGTGGCAGATGGAGTTCAATCCTGGAAACTGAAAGTTCGAAGTTCAAAGTAAAATTTATTATCAGAGCACATAAATGTCACAACACACAATCTCGAGATCCTTTTTCCGTGGGCATACTTAGCAAATCTATAGAACTGTAACTGTAAACATCAGCAATTGTTAACTGTAAACAAACTGTGCAAATGCAGATATAAATAAATAGCAATAAACAATGAGCATGAAATAACAATATAACAGACTAGTTAAAGGTGTGTAGCTATCCCCTTTTGTTCAAGAGCCTGATGGTTGAGAAGTAGTAACCGTCCTTGAACCTGTTGGTACGAGTCCTGAGACGCCTGCATCTTCTACCTGATGGCAGCAGTAGCATCAACTGTTCACTCCCCTCCAGAGGTGCTGCTTGACCTGCTGAGTTCTTCAGGGTTGTGTGTTTGTGTATGTGTGTTAGTGTGTTGTTTAAGATTTCCAGAATCCCTTGTGTTTACAAATTTAACTGATAGACTCTCACCATCCTGGATCCTGCCAGCTAGCGCTTCGGCACTGAAGCCTGCAAACACCACAGTGTGCACCGCCCCGATACGGGCACAGGCCAACATGGAGGCCACGGCGACTGGCGAGGTTGGCATGTAGATGGTCACCCGATCACCTTTCCGGATGCCTTGCCTTTTCAGGGTGTTGGCCACACGGCAAGTCAACTCCAGCAACTGCCTGAACACAGGGAATTGAACAGCAATTTCAGTCTCTTTATACATTTCATTATTTCACGACACAGAGCTGAGAAGGCCCTTCTGGACCTCCGAGCCACACCACCCAGCAATTGCCGATTAACCCTAACCCAATCACGGGACAAGTTACAATGACCAATTAACCTACCTGGTACGTCTTTGCATTGTCAGAGGAAACCAGAGCACCCGGGGAAAACCCACGCATTCCACGGGGAGGACGTACAGACAGCGCCGGGATTGAACTCTAAACTCCAGAACACCCCTAGCTGCAATAGCGTCACACTAACCACTATGCTAGAATGCAGTCCACTCAGCAACCTGTTGGACCCCAGCATCTTCCTCCATTATCTCCTGTATCTCCTGTAAGCTCTCAAACTTCCTGTAGGTTTAGTCTAACATTGCAGCAATCTCGTTCATACCACCCATTACTCGTGCGTGACAACATTGTGACTGAGAGACATAACGTCCTCCAGCACTCCCCTCTCCCCGAGCGCTGCAGGTAACTCTGAGATCACTACTCTTTGGGAATCAGTATCAAAATCAGGTTTAATATCACCGGCAAGTGTTGGGAAATTTGTTGTCTTTGCAGCAGCTGTACAATGCCATCCATTATAATAGAGAAGAAAATGTGAATTACAGGAAGTATATAAAATAGTTAAGTTAAATAAGCCAGTGAAAAAATAGAAATAAAATAGTTGTGAGGTAGCGTTCATGGGTTCAATGTCCATTCAGAAATCTGATGGCAGAGGGGAAGAAGCTGCTCCTGAACTGTTGAGTGTGTGTCTTCAGGCTTCTGGACCTCATCCCTAATGGTAGCAATGAGAACAGGGCATGACCTGGGTGACGAGGGTCTTTAATGATGAACGGCATCTTCTTGAGGCATTGCTGCTGGAAAATGTCCTAGATACTGCAAAGAACCTGGGGAATCCAGATCATGATCCATTGAAAGTGACATCACAGGTAGACAGGGTTGTAAAGAGTGCTTTTGCCACATTGATCAGGGCATTCAGTACAGGAGTTGGGGCACAAGAGCCCCATTCTCCAGCTACTATTTGCAGACGCACACAGAGGACACACTGCAGGCTGCAGTCACAGTTCACCAAGGCTGGAAGGGCTTTCAGGTTAACGGTCCGCCTGAATCTCCATGATCCTCCATCAGAAGCCCCCACTTCGGATCACCATTGACGAACAACCTCTCACCACAATTGAACAGTTCACCTACCTGGGCAGCACCATCTCCAACGATGCTACGGTGGTAAGGGACATTGACAATCGACTGGCCAGAGCCAGAAGTGCCTTCAGGCGCTTCCAGAAACGCGTGCGGAAGAACCACCAGCTGCGACTGTCCACAAAAATCCAGGTGTACGGGGTTGCCATTGCCACAACACTCCTATGTGGCTCTGAAGCCTGGGTCTCGTACCACAAACAAATCTTGACGCTCAAGCGCCACCTCCGCTCCATCATGGATATCAGCTGGCAGGACCTTGTCTCCAACAACAAGGTCCTGGAGTAGACTCAATTTCCAAGCACTGGAGCCACTTTGCTGCTCAGGCAGCTTCACTGGTCAGACCAAGTGTCTCGCATGGACAACTCCAGGTTACCAAAAGCAGTATTCTACGGTGAACTCTCTCAGGGCAAGAGAGATTGTGGTGCCCCGCGCAAGAGTTACAAAGCCCAACTGAAGCAGCTGCTCTCTCGGGAAAATATCGAAGTCAACAAGTGGCAGCAGCTGGCTTGTGACAGAGACCCTTGGAGAACGCTGATCTGTGGCACAGCCAAGAATGTTGAGGAATTCAGAAGAGCGACTGCTGAAGAGAAGAGGAGACGCAGGAAGGACCCAAGCGCCCACATTCCAGATGTTCCCGTGTCTCTACTGTTCCAGAGTCTGCAGATCCAGAATTGGCCTCTACAGTCACCAACGATCGTGCCATCAACTCCTGAGGACTCTTCTTCCCTCCTGATCTTCGCAAGCGAAGAACCAGCCATCTCATCTCTCTGTGGCGCCATTTCAAAGTTGTACAAGATGTTGGTGAGGCCGAATTTAGAGTTTTTTTTTAAGTAGTTCTGATCGCTTACCTACAGGAAAGATATCAATAAGCCTGAAAGCTTGCAGAGAAATTTCACACGGATGCTGCTGGAACTTGAGGACCTGAGTTATAGTGAAAACTTTAGTAGGTTAGGACTTTATTCCCTGGACCTCAGGGCAATGAGGGAAGATCTTATAGAGATATACAACATTATGTGGGATATCAGCAGAATCTCTTGTCTCATTTGCAGAGTTTACTCTGTGCAAATTAGTTTAGTTTCCAATATTTTAACAAAGACTAATCTCAAAATTACTGTGTTGTGCTTCAGGCTATCTAGAGGTTGGGAAAGATGGTTCAGAAATTTCAGTTCATTTTGTTCGACAATCCACGGCCATATTTTCCTCCAACCCTGCACTCACCTGTAGGTGACTCTCACTTCAGTTCCAGGCTCATCCCGCTCCCAGATTAAAGCCACTTTATCTGGAGATGTGTGGACATGACGGTCAATGCAATTCACTGCTCGGGGAAAAACAGGAACAGAAAGGGTTAATGAATTTCATAGTAAATATAGCAGTGGAGATAACAAAGGCAGCTCAGAAAATGCAGAATGAATTTCAAAAAAACGCTAACGGGGAAGGCAAAGCCAGATAGAACTGAAGAATTGGACTTTGATAGAAAGTTGCAGAGTGGAGGCCCTGCATAAATGGTGTCGATCACTGTTCACTCAACACTCACCACAAACCATAATAGCCTGGTCTACAGGGAAGTTGATGACACCCCATTACGGTGGAATCCAAAGTCATGATCACATGACCCAACCTTGCCTGGGCACTGGTTCCCTGCTTCAGGATTGTGACCTGATTTGAGGATGCAAAGCTAAAGATGTCTTTGCAAAACCTATTTCAATTTATTTTCTCCAAATGGCATGTTAACTAATTTATTACCAGCAACACTTTCAGTTCTTGTTTAATGGGATCATGTTAAGGAACAGGTTGAGAAGTGCTGTCTTAAGGCATTATTACCGGGACACAGGTAATAAACATCTTCATAACAGATATTGTTCAAATTTCTTTACATCTACAAAGACGTCCTTGAGCTCGACACATGCAGGGAATGTGATTAATTAACTTCCTCTCTACTCCACGTTGCCTACTTCAAGTCAATATGCTTCAGGGTGCCCTGACTGGGGCTAGGATCACTCACTGTGCTCCCCAAGTCTCTACACCAAGGTTCCAGGTGTCATACTGCAAACACCTAGGGCTTTTCTCGTTCAAGCGAAGGCGGATGAGAGATGACTTGACAGAGGTGTACAAAATTAAAAGAGGCACAAGAGGACAAAGAGCATCTTTTTTTTTCCCAGGGCAGAAATAGCTAAATGGCTAACATCCTGTAAAGGTGAGGGGAGGAAAGTTGAGAGGAGATGTCAGAGGTAAGTGTTTTTCACACAGAGAGTGGTAGGTACCCAGAACACCCTAATGGGGATGGTGATAGAGACAGGTACATTTTGGATATTTAAGAGACTTGTTATTGGTTACAGGCTGTCGTTCTTGTCCTATGTTTGCTGTGGTAACCAATGTGGTGACAAATGGAACACACACAAAATGCTGGAGGCCAGGCACCATCTATGGAAAAGAGTCTGAAGGAGATATTACATCAAGACCGAATTCCACCAGTGTGTTACTTTGGATTTATCTGCAGATTTTCTCAAGTTTGTGGTGACAAATGGAGACTGAAGGAACCTGTCATAAACACGCCAAAGGAGACTGCATCATGCAAAGCTGAGAGAGACGTTAACTCGGTCTCATTGGCCAGTCCCGCAGGCTTTCGCAGAGCTGCCCTCCCACTGTCTGGGATCCCTGCTGAAACAGGAGCCAGCAGACAGGATTCAAACAGGATGATCGAGCTGACCACGTTTGTTACCAAAGGGTACAAACTTGGTGCAAAGGGAACAGGTTTATTCCGCATTACTATTGTGGCATCTGTTCTGAAGCACAATGTGGCTGTCTCACGAATCCTGCAGCCCAGTTCAATCCTGATCCATCCAGTTCTGTCTCTGGTGGAGTTTGTATGTTCACCGTGTGACCCCTTGGATTTCCCCTGGGTGCACCAGATTCCTCCCACATCCCAAAGATGTGCAATTTAACTGATTGCTGCCAATTACCCCCTCATGTAGGTGGCTGATGGGAGAATTGTAAGTGTTAATGGTTGTAAGTGAGCAAATATGTTAGAACATAGAACATTACGGCACAGAACGGGCTCTTCAGCACAACAACTTTGTTCAAAGTAAATGTATTATCAAAGTACAAACGTCACCATTTTCATTTTCTTGCGGCCATACTCAATAAATCTATAGAATAATAACCATAATAGAATCAATTAAAGACCGCACCAACTTGGGCAGTCAACCAGTGTGCAAAATACAACAAACTGTACAAATACCAAAAGAAAAAAAACAATAAAATAAATAAATAAGCAATAAATATCAAGGACATGAGATGAAGAGTCCTTGAAATTGAGTCCATAGGTTGTGGGAACATTTGAATGATGGGGCGAGTGAAGGTGAGTGAAGCTATTCCCTTTGGTTCAAAAGCCTGATGACTGAGGGCTAATAATTGTTCCTGAACCTGATGGTGTGAGTCCTAAACCTCTTGACGGCAGCGAGAAAAGAGCCTGACCTAGGTGGTGGGGGTCCCTGATAATGGATGCTGCTTTCCTGTGACAACGCTTCACATAAATGTGTTCGATGTTGGGGAGGCTTTACCCATGATGGACTGGGCCGTAGCCATTATTCTTTGTTAGATTTTCCAGTTAAGGGCATTGGTGCTTCCAGACCAGACTGCGATGTAGCCAGTCAATATATTCTCCACTACACATCTGTAGAAGTGTGCCGACAATGTTGTGTATGTTACTCTCTCATTACAGAAATGCTGGAAGAACCTAACTGGTCAGGCAGCACCTACGGCGTGGAATTACATTACAGAGGAGTAACTCGGAGGAGGGGGATACACAGGAAGCTAGCGGAGAAAAGATGCGATGATTTTGACAGTATTGTGGATTGAATTTGGAGTGCCGTATGCAGTTCCAGTCACCACTTCACAGGAGGGGTGTGTGAAGGCTCTGGAGAGGGTGCAGAAGTTCTCTGGGAAGTTGCCTGGATTACAGATTATCAGCTACAAGGAGAGGTTGAACAAACTTGCATTACTTTCTCCAGATATTCGGAAGTTAAAAGGCGACCTGATGTAAGTTTATAAAATTATGACAGGCAAAATTAGGGTGGCGGGTCAGTCTTCCCAACATCGAAATATCAAATACCAGAGGACAAGGATTTTAGGTGAGAAGGAGTAATTGGTGCCCTGAATGTGCTGTCAAGGGAGGTGGTAGGAGTTGTTCTGTGCTGTATTGTTCTGATTTATAAACTGTTTTCCTCGGTGCTGTAGAAAAGATATGAAATTATGGCAACGGCTCCTGAATAACTATACCAAAATTTTTGGGAAGTTTATGCTGCCTGAGGGGGAGAGGGAGTCAATCCAAGTTGGCAGCAACATCTCCAGCTCCATCACTCTGAGCACTGCCCCCAGGGCCGTGTGCTCAGCCTGCTGCAGTTCACGCTGCTGACTCATGACTGCCTTGCCAGATCCAGCTCAAAACGCATCATCATTCGCTGATGATACAACAGTGGTTGGCCTCTTCAGCAACAATGATGAGTCTGTTGGCCATGGCAGATTTCAAACGTCGAACTCGAATGGGTCAAGGGCAGTGGAAGCAGACAGATCAATTGTCTTAGTTTCCTGCCATGTGCTTGGAGATGGAGGCTGCCATTTTGTGGAACTGTTTTACGTCCTCCATTTTGTGAGATGGAGTTGCTTTGCTTTCTGTGTTTTAAAGAAAACACAATGATGTTTCAGGTAATCTGTGGGTCTACAGATCATTTCCAAATAAGAAGTTATTTGTGAGGAGTTCTTTGATATAACATAACATGCAGGTTTGTGAATGTTGGGATTGGTGTCTGCCTGGAGTGATCCGAGCTGGTTATTGAAGAGAACGAAGAGCCATAAATAACAGGAATTCTGCAGATGCTGGAAATTCAAGCAACACACATCAAAGTTGCTGGTGACGAAGGGTCTCGGCCTGAAACATTGACTGTACCTCTTCCTAGAGATGCTGCCTGGCTTGCTGCGTTCACCAGCAACTTTGATGTGTGTTGCTTGAAAGAGCCATAAATGACTGATTATCACTTGCTGGGAAGAGGGAATAAGAGGGCAATAAATGGATGCTAGCCTGGAGCAGAGCCAATAAAAAGGTGTTAAAAGTCAATCAGATGACCTACGTTGGAATGCAATACTTGATTTGGTAAGGAATGAGTATAAAAGTAGACACCTTGAGTGTGCTATCAGCTTGCTCTCAAGAGACCCACCATCGCAAGGAAGAACCCCCATGCCAGGGGTTGGGCGAAGAAAGGATCGATCACCTGGCCAATGGAGATCTCCTATTTCAGTGTTATAAATTGGACAAGTTGTCTGAGTGAGTACTGGTACACAGGGAACAGTAGAATTCATGGTCTAAGCTGTTGGCCCAGGGCCAATATAGTTACGTTGTTGTTTGCACAGAGACAATAAAGCGCGAGCTTCAATTAAGTACAAGTTGCATAGCGAATTTCCTAACCTAGCTCCGTTGACGAACAGTCAACAAGTCAGCATACAGAAAGGTGGAGAGGCTTGGCCAAATGGTGTGATAACAACAACCTGAGTCTCAACATGGACAATTCAAAAGAGATGATTGTGGACTTCAGGAAGACACAGTTAATACCCTCCATTGCACATCAATGGCTCTGCCATGGAGAAAGTGAGGCACAAAGCTTTTGGTGTGCACATAATGGATGATCTAGCCGAGACCCACAACACCTGATTAGCCAAGAAGGCAGAGCAGCATCTACACTTTCTGAGGAAGACTGAGGTGTGCAACTATACCCACCTCCATTCAAACAACTGTCCACAGCAGCACCCTCGAGTGTCAGGCTGTATCATTGTGTGGAAGCAGCAAGGCAATGGACCACAAGACCCTACAAAGGATACTAACCACTGCTGGGAGGATCACTGAGGTCTCCCTCGGCCCTATTTGTGACATTTACACGGACCACTGTATTTGAAGGATCTGGAACATTGTTGAGGATCCCTACCACCCATCCCACGATTTCTTTGACCCACTACCATCAGGGAGGAGGTACAGGAGCATCAAGGACTATGACTGACAGAATGGGTAACAGCTTCTTCCCTCAGGCTGTGAGACTGATGAATACCCCGCCACCACCGAGGTCTCGGCACTAGGACAGCAAGACATTCACTATTTACCTGCGCTGCACACTTCATGCATCTTGAATCATATTTTATTAACTTATTTGTGATAATATTTTGGTTTATGCGCTGTGTGTGATATATATTTTGTGAGTACACTGTGAATCGGAGGAGCTTTGTTTCATTTGATTGTATAAACTTGAACTTGTAGTTAAATGTCCACTGTGTATTGTTCTCCAGAGAGGTTGCCTGACCTGCTGAGTTCCTCTAGCATTTGGAGTTTGTTGCTCTGGATTTCCACCATCTGCGGCATCTCTTGTGCTAACGTTGTAACATCTGTTTATTGTGTCGTGAGAATTGTGTATAACATGCTAATTTCTGAGGCCTCCGTTAGTCAACCATGGATGTTGAGGCTGAGCTGCCTAGATATGTAAGCAAGGGCAGTAAGGTACGGAGAGCACACTGCTGCCCATGTAGCGAGCTCCCTCTCTCCACACATTTGATGAACCCAAAGGAACGGCAGAGACCGATACAGTTTGGTACCAGCAGTACCGCAGGAGTTGCCAGTCAGCGTTGAACTCAATGGTAGGACTGCCTTAGGGACTCCAGCTCCAGAGTTCTTCCCTCCTGGTTTGCTCCTGAAGCCTTCCCCATGAGTGGGTATGGTGAAACTTTGAGATCAGAGTTTTCCTTCTCCTAAATGAGCTGCCAGCCACGGCTGAGTAGACCGATCTGCCCGAAGCGACTAGTTTTAAGGTGCCAGTAACCCACCTTTGCCCCTTCTCTTGTCAGTAGAAACGGTAAAGCTGGGCCTAGTAGCTAAGCCACGTGTAAAGGCCAGGAGCTGGACTTGGTTGTCAGAGGCTATTTGAGGCACACACCATTGGGAGCATTTAATAGATAGTGGGAGTTTATCCCCACTGCCTTCCCTGGCTGTAACAATCTTAAAATTGTTAATTTATGTACTTTATATTCATCACGTTTATAATGCACTGTACTGCTGTAAGAAGGTGGCTAATTTTTAAGACTTTTATACAATAAACGAACTTGAGTTGTTAAGTACGTAAAGCAGGGAACAGTAGTGAGGAAACCTTGGGAGTGTTAAGGCTAGGAGTGATTAAAGGACAGAAATGATGATGGTAGCAGATGAAAGAAGCAAAAGGGCTGAGGTAAGTGTAAACAGTATCAGCTCACACTCTGTTAATTATCACCTTGTAGTTTGTCTGTAATCTCATTCGCAGTGAAAGGTAGTTTATAAAGATTAAAGATTAGCTTTATTTGCCACATGTACATTGAAACACACAGTGAATTGAACCATCAAGCACATCTTTCTCTCCCCCTTGCTTTCTGCTTTCCGCAGGGATCGCTCCCTACGCGACTTCCTTGTCCATTCGTCCCCCCCATCCCTCCCCACTGATCTCCCTCCTGGCACTTATCCTTGTAAGCAGAACAAATGCTACACATGCCCTTACACTTCCTCCCTTACCACCATTCAGGACCCCAGACAGTCCTTCCAAGTGAGGCGACACTTCACCTGTGAGTCAGCTGGGTGATATACTGCGTCCGGTGCTCCCGATGTGGCCTTCTATATATTGGCGAGACCCGACACAGGCTGGGACACCGTTTCGTTGAATACCAACGCTCTGTCCACCAGAGAAAGCAGGATCTCCCAGTGGCCACACATTTTAATTCCACGTCCCATTCCCATTCTGATATGTCTATCCACGACCTCCTCTACTGTAAAGATGAAGCCACACTCAGGTTGGAGGAACAACATCTTATATTCCGTCTGGGCAGCCTCCAACCTGATGGCATGAACATTGACTTCTCTAACTTCCGTTAATGCCCCACCTCCCCCTCGTACCCCATCCCTTATTAGTTTATTTAATATTTTTTTTAATAATTTTTTTATTTTCCCCCCTTTTTTTCTCCCTCTGTCCTTCTCACTATAACTCTTTGCCTGCTCTCCAACCTCCGGGCTCCCCTCCCCGCTTCTCTTTCTCCCCAGGCTTCCCGTTCCATGATCCTCTCCCTTCCCAGCCTGGTATCCCTTTTGCCAAACAACTTTCCAGCTCTTAGCTCCATCCCTCCCCCTCCTGTCTTCTCCTATCATTTTGGATCTCTCCCTCCCCCTCCAACTTTCAAATCTCTTACTATCTCCTCTTTCAGTTAGTCCTGACAAAGGGTCCCAGCCCGAAATGTCGACTGTACCTCTTCCTATAGATGCTGCCTGGCCTGCTGCGTTCACCAGCATTTTTTGTGTGTGTTGCGGGAAATGTGCCATTTGTGTCAATGGCCAACACAGGCTGAGGATTGTGCCGTGGGTAGCCCGAAGGTGTCACCACACTTCCTGTGCCAACACAGCATGCTCACAACTCGCTAATCCTAACCCGTGCTTCTTCGGAATGCTGGCGAAAACCAGAGCCCATGGAGGAAACCCACGCAGTCACGGGGAGGGTGTACAAACTCCTTATAGACGGCGGCAGGAAGTGAACCCGGGTTGCTGGCGCAATGTTTGTTACACTAACCGCTACGCTACTGTGTGATATTAGCAGATGCAAAAGCAAAGGTTAACTCAGTGAGTGACATACGTGGAAATGGCAGTTTTTGACAAGATAAACTGGGTTTATCTCTCTGACTCCTCATCTTCTTTTCTTCAGTCCTGATGAAGAGTCTCAGCCCAAAACGTCCACTGTACTCTTTGCTATAGATGCTGCCTGACCTGCTGAGTTCCTCCTGTATATTGTGTGTCTGTGTGTAAACTAAGTTTCTGTTGGCTGTTCACTGAAAGAATTATAGTGGTCGGGGGGAGGAGGGTAATAAAGCCTTTTACACAGAGGGTGATCAGAAGTTGGTGTGGGAATGTGGAGGGGAATTTAAGTGATGTAATCAGCAACTCATGATGGGTAATTAGTGTAAGCTTTCGTGAAGCAAGAGGGCACAAACACCTTGAAAAGGGATCAAAAAACTGCGGGAGAGAAGGATTAAAAGGAGCCTCCTGCTGACAACACAGTTGTCCTGGTGATCTCTGATCATTTATCAGCTAGTTTCTGCTGGTCAGAACATCTACCTCCAACACTTCCAGGAAATGTTCCGGCAATGATGGGCTATTCACTGAAAAACCTACAGAAACTACGGATGCTTTAAATCTGAAATAAAAGCAGAGAGTATCAACACTCAGCAGGGCAGGCAGCACTCATGAGAAGAGATAGAGTTATTGTGGTCACCATTGCCCTCTCCACCATTACATTTACATGGAGCACTGCCAGAGGAAAGCAGTATCCATCATCACCGTCCCCACTTCCCTGACCATGCTCTCTTCTCGCTACCACCATCGAGCAGGAGGTACAGGGCTGCAAGTCCCTCGCCGCCAGGTACAGGAACACTTAATATCCTTGAACCATCAGGCTCCTGAACCGGCATGGATAACTTCATTCACCTCAACTGATTCCATGACCCACAGACTCACTTTCAAGGACTCTTTACAACTCGTGTTCTCCATATTGTTTTCGTATACAACATTTGTCTTTTGCACTCTAGTTGTTTGTCAGTCTTTGTTGCACTGTGGTTTTCTGCAGATTCTATAATATTTCTTTATTTTTCCTGTAAATGCCTGCAAGAAAATAAATCTCAAGGTGGTGCCGTGGATTCAGTTAATTGGGACATATCGGGACCAGTACATTTTGGCATAATTAAGCAGCTGCTCCAATTAGCTGAAGTTTCATGGAAATAGATAAAAAAGCAAACTACTATTTAACTGAGTAACAAATTATGTATTTAAATAAACTATAGAACAAATTGGTACACTATCAACACTACTACAGTACTATAAAACTGCGTATTAGTCCCATTAGTTCTCAATGGAGGAATCATGCTACCGTGTTCTTTCAATTAATCATAAATCACAAAATCAGCACAAACACCTAGCATAAATAATGGACTGTCTTCATACTAATGTCGACAATTGCATCCTCCAAATTTTCATTTTAACATTCAAGATGATTGTCGATACTTTCAAATTCTTCATGGTTGTTGAAGTAGTGTAATCATTTCATTTTCACTCCCGGCTGTTTCTGCCATCCTCAAGCCTGAGTGCTTGGAACCACAGTGAGCAAAACAGTTCTGAATTGTCATACTGTTTATTTCTCACCAACAATAAGTGACAAAAATCGTCGCTTTTTGAACACAAGCACACGCAACTGGCGCTATTTAAAAACTGTTTCCTTTAAGCAGAGAGTAGCGTCTCACAGCCACACAAATGCGCCCGTCTGAAGCTAGTTAGAAATAATCTGACAACAGTCTCCTGACCCAGTTAAGTGGCACAGTGTCCCATAGAGAGAGTTAAGTGCACCAGGTTGCTGGGAGCTTACATCATGGATGACCTCACCCGGTCCCTTAATATCACCTCCCTGATCAGGAGGCCAAAGCCTAAGAAGACTGAGGCAAGCAAGGCCCCTCCCCCCTCCCCCCCCCCACCTTAATTGCCTTGTACAGAAGCACCTTTGAGAAGTTGCATCTCCATCTGGTATGGGAGCAGTCGAGCATCGGACCGGAAATTCCTACAAAGAACTGTGAGAATGGCTGAGAGGGTCATAAGGGTCTCCCTACCATTCATCGGGGACATTTATCAGGAGCGTTGCCTACGCAGGGTCCTTAGTATAACCAAGGATCCCACCTATACACCTCTATCAAGTCACCTCTCATCCTCCTTCACCCTGGCTCGTCCATAAGACATGCTGTCTAACCCAGGTGAATTTACTGAATTGAATAATATTATGGAAGATCGTTCATATGTCGGGGTATCCATAAGTCAGATGTTTGTAATTTGTGGACAGTTAATTTTCCAGTCAGTAGAAAATTGGATGGGCTTCAGTTGAGTTTCAGTGTGCTCTGGTAAGGAGTCAGCTTTTGTTTTAGAGATACAGCATGGTGACAGGCCCAAGGAAGGAGCCTGTGCCGTCCAGTTACACCCACGTGACTAATAAACCTACTCACCCATATGCCTTTGGAATGTGGGAGGAAACTGGAGTATCTGGAGGAGATCTACATGTCACGGGGAGAATGTGCAAACTTCTTTCAGGCAGCCACGGAGTTGTTAACTAACGCTGGCTATGGGGTGGTTTGTTGGGGGTGGTGTAGTGGTGCTGACCCAAATAAATGAAGAGAATCCCAGCTATTTTCTCAATTAGTTTTTGTTCTTTAAGAGTTGTCCCAAATAAGCAGCTGTCCTGATGAACCAATGGCCTCATTAAGTCCAGTTTTATTGTCATTTAACTATATAAATGTATATAACATATATAATGTATATAGAAACGAGACAACTTTTCTCTGAACCAGGGTGTAAAGTTCAGTAGTACGCATGACACACGATAACTTATGAAGGCAAGGTTAAAATCTACTGAGCAGGGTGTAAAGTGAATTCTGGGCTGGGTGATTCACTCAGTGTGACGCAGAAGGAAGCCATTCAGCCGATTGAGAATGCCAGCTCCCCACGAGAGCATACCAATCAGTCGCAGCTTCCCTCTCTAGTTCACGTTTAAGATTATTGTAATCTGACTGTACATACATATGACCAAACAAAATAACATACCTCTGAATCATGGTGCACCAAGGTGTATAAGGTGATAAAAGGAGTAGATAGAGTGAGAGCAACAAAGGGCAACAGAGAGCCCTTTTCCCCCCAGAGTGCAATGGCTAATACTACAAAGCATGATTTAAGATGATTGGAGGAAATTCTAGGGAGGAATGTCAGAGGTAGTTATTTTTACACACTGAGAGTGGTGGTGTGCGGAACGTGCTGCCAGGGGTGGTGGGAGAGGCAGATACATTAGAGACATTTAAGGGACTCTTAGATAGACATGTGGATGAAAGAAAAACGCAGCAATACGGGGGAGGGAAGGTTTAGATTGATCTTGGATTAAGTCAAAAGGTCGGCACAACATCGCAGGCTGAAGGGCCTGTTGGTCTCACATTTTTGCCATTTAGTCTTTCTTGGGTCTCCAGCCTGTCACAGACATTCCCTTTATTCTGAAAATACTATGCAGATGCTGGAAATCTAAACCTCTGTCCTGAAGATGGATGATCAACATAAAATGTTAACCCTTTTTCCTCTCTCCATAGGTGCTGCCTGACCTGCTGAGTATCCCCAAAGGGAAACAGAGACGAGGCATAAATGGACCTTTTTCGTTAATGAGAGGAGTGCTACAAGGATCAATGGCTTAGATGAGGACACCAAAATATGATTGCTAAACTAACTGATAATGCAAAGATGGGGAAGGAAACTGTCATGAGGAAATAGTCTACAACTGGATACTGATAAATCAGTACGACGTAGGGGCCTCTCTATTTCCTCATTACAGTTTGTAATGAGGTGTGGAGTGCAAGTGATTGTCCTAGTCACTTTTCCTGTGATCACAAGACCCTGTTGGACATCAGTGGTGTGGAATGTCACAACTCCAATTCATTGGTTTACTGACAAACGGCGGGGGAGTTGCACGGCTACTAGTCCCCAAGTCACGGCGATGCCTGTTTGCAGCCGCCCAGGGAGAGGCGTCGGAGTCGGACACTCCACTGGAGTACTGGAGGCAGTGCATTGCGGTGTCCAAGCTGGAGTTGGTACTGCCCTCCAGTGTTTGCTCAGCAGAAGACAAGATGTATTGTATTGCAGACTGCTGCAACCCTCAGGGAGTCATGGACTTGGACTATATTTTTCGGTGTGACTGTATATTACTGCTACCTTATATGTGCCTTGTGTTATGTATGACTGTTGGTGCTGTGTTTTGCACCTTGGCCCAGCAGTAATGCTGTTTCTCTGTATTCATGTATGGCTGAATGATTATTAAACTTGAACTTGATAGGTAAATACAGGAGCAACAGCCTGGCAAATAGAGTACAATGTGGGGAAACAAGGAACCATAAGCAGAAAAGAAAGCATATTAACTAAACAGCGTGAGATTGTCAAGCTCAGAGATGCAGAAGGATCTGAGCAGTCTAACTCAGCAGCCTGAAAAAGGCTGACATGCAGGTTACAACAAGAAATGAGGAACAAAATGTTATGGTTTATTGAGAGATTATACTTCAGATCATGAAACACCTGCAAGTTCTGTGTATAGTGCTAGCCTTCTTACAAAGGAAAGGATGTTAAAGTATTGGATGCGGTCCAGAGATTGAGCAAAGTAATAACAACTTTATAACCTGCATATGTTCACCCTATCTATATCCATCATTATTTTGTATACCTCTATAAGATCTCCCCTCATTCTCCTGCACTCCAGGGAATGAAGTCTTAACCTTTTCAACCTTTCCCTTTAACTCAGGTTCTCAAATCCTGACAACATCCTTATAAATTTTCTCTGCACTCTTTCAAGCTTATTGACATCTTTCTTGTAAGTAGGTGACCAGAACTGCACACAATACTCCAAATTCAGCCTCACCAACATCTTGCACAACTTCAACATAACATCCCAAATGCTTGTATTCAATGCCCTGATTATGAAGCCAAAAGATCTCTTTATGATCCTATCTATCTGTAATGTCTCTTTCCAGGAATTATGGAACTGCATTCCCAGATCTACCACACACCTCAGAGCCCTACCCCGGTTTGTCAAGTCAAGTCAAGTTTATTCTCATTTCGACCATAAGCTGCAGGTACAGTACACAGTGAAAACGAAACAATGTTCCTCCAGGACCATGGTGCCAAATTGCAACACTTAACACTTGTCTGTGTTAAATTCCATCCGTCATTTTTCAGCCAATTTTTCCAGCTGATTCACAAGTTTTGACAGCCTTTCTCGCTATTTACTATGACCCCAGGCTTGGTGTCATCGACAAAGTTGCTGATCCAGTTTACCAGATCTCAGTTCCAAACACTATGCTTTGTTCCCAAACTGTGGGGCTGGGTCCTAGATCTTCAATAAGGGAAAAAGTCCTCTTTACATCTGGCCTGCCAAGCCCTTTTAGAAAGGGCTAAATGAGATCTTTTCTCATTTTTCGAAACTCCAGGGAATGCAGTCCCATTCTAAGATGATGGAGACCCGAAGTCAATGATGGCCTAAGTTATACTGGGATGTAAGGGCCTAAGAAGGAGAAGGTGAAGGGTACAGTCCCATTCTACTCAACCTCTCCTCATATGGCAAACCTACCATCCCTGCAACCAGTCCGGTGAATTCCCAAGTACGTCCTTCCATGGAGAAGGAGACTAAAACTTCAGTCCATACTCCTGGTTTTATTTAGGTTTTACTAAGACTTCCTTATTTCTATAATCAAATCCACTCGTCAGAAAGTCCCTAATTGCCTGCTGCATTTGCACACCGGACTTCCACAGCCTGGGTTCAAGCACAACCTTTGAACCTCAACAATTGTTGGGGTGCCTCAAGAAGGTGGCATCCATCATTAAAGACCTTTACCATCCAGAACATGCCCTCTTCTCATTACTACCATCAGGGAGGAGGCACAGGAGCCTGAAGCACACTCAACATTTCAGCTTCTTCCCCACCATCATCGGATTTCTGAAAGGATCATCAACACTACCTCACTTTCTGCACAACTTACTTATTTTATATGCATGTTGCTTATTGCAACTAGTAGTAATTTATATCCTGCTGCCACAAAACAACAAATGTCACGACATGTGTCAGTGATAATAAACATTCTGATTCTGATTCTGAAAGGGTGGTTACTTTATGAGGGAAGATTGGGTGTGTAAGGCGTAGAACTGCACGATTTCAGATGAATGTGAACGAAGGACAGAAATATGAGATCCTGAGTGATCTCCTGCTTACGGTCAGGCAGGAGGTACATGAGCCTGAATTCCCACACATCACCAGATTCATGAATGGTTACTTTCCTACGCCCAGTACAATTCTAATCCCACCTCAGCAACAAAACACGATAGATCACCCTAATGCACTACAGTGGATTTGCCCCAACTGTGTTTTTCATTTTTGTATGGCAGAATTTTTTAAATCTCTACACTGTCTTACATAATTTATATTCTGTGGGTCTGTGCCTATGTGCCTGTGATGATATTGCAAGCAAGTTTGTTTGTTGTACCTGTTCCTCAGAATGAGAATAAAAGCAGCTTGACGTGACTGAGTGGATGTGGGGATAATGTTTCCTCTAGGGCAGGAAATCCCCCTTCGGCCCTTCAAGCCTGCACCGCCATTCTGAGATCATGGTTGATCATCTACTATCAATACCCGGTTCCTGCCTTGTCCCCATAACCCTTGATTCCCCTATCCATAAGATACCTATCTAGCTCCTTCTTGAAAGCATCCAGAGAATTGGCCTCCGCTGCCTTCTGAGGCAGCGCGTTCCACACCTCCACAACTCTCTGGGAGAAGAAATTCCTCCTCAACTCTGTCCTAAATGACCTACCCCTTATTCTTAAACCATGCCCTCTGGTACTGGACTCTCCCAGCATCTGGAACATATTTCCTGCCTCTATCTTGTCCAATCCCTTAATAATCTTATATGTCTCAATCAGATCTCCCCTCAATCTCCTTAATTCCAGTGTGTACAAGCCCAGCTTCTCTAACCTCTCTGCGTAAGACAGTCTGGACATCCCAGGAATTAACCTAGTGAACCTACGCTGCACCTCCTCCACAGCCAGGATGTCCTTCCTTAACCCTGGAGACCAAAACTGCACACAGTACTCCAGGTGTGGTCTCACCAGGGCCCTGTACAAATGCAAAAGGATTTCCTTGCTCTTGTACTCAATTCCCTTTGTAATAAAGGCCAACATTCCATTAGCCTTCTTCACTGCCTGCTGCACTTGCTCATTCACCTTCAGAGACTGATGAACAAGTACTCCTAGATCTCTTTGTATTTCTCCCTTACCTAAATCCACACCGTTCAGATAATAATCTGCCTTTCTGTTCTTGCTCCCAAAGTGAATAACCTCACACTTATTCATATTAAACACCATCTGCCAAGTTTCTGCCCACTCACCCAGCCTATCCAAGTCACCTTGAATTCTCCTAACATCCTCATCACATGTCACACTGCCACCCAGCTTAGAACCATCAGCAAACCTGCTGATGTTATTCACAATGCCTTCCTCTAAATCATTGACGTAAATCGTAAACAGCTGTGGTCCCAATACCGAGCCCTGTGGCACCCCACTAGTCACCACCTGCCATTCCGAGAAACACCCATTCACTGCTACCCTTTGCTTTCTATCTGCCAACCAGTTCTCTATCCATGTCAATATCCTCCCCCCAATGCCATGAGCTCTGATTTTACCCACCAATCTCCTATGTGGTACCTTATCGAATGCCTTCTGAAAGTCAAGGTACACCACATCCACTGGATTTCCCGCGTCCATCTTCCTGGTTACATCCTCGAAAAACTCCAATAGATTAGTCAAGCATGATTTGCCCTTGGTAAATCCATGCTCGCTCGGCCCAATCTTATCACTGCTATCAAGATATGCCGCTATTTCATCTTTAATGATGGACTCTAGCATCTTCCCCACTACTGATGTTAGGCTAACAGGGCGATAGTTCTCTGTTTTCCCCCTCCCTCCTTTCTTAAAAAGTGGGATAACATTAGCCATTCGCCAATCCTCAGGAACTGATCCTGAATCTAAGGAACATTGGAAAATGATCACCAATGCATCCGCATTTCCGGAGCCACCTCCTTTAGTACCCTAGGATGCAGACCATCTGGACCTGGGGATTTGTCAGCCTTCAGCCCCATCAGTGTACTCATCACCGTTTCCTTCCTAATGTCAATCTGTTTCAGTTCCTCTGTTACCCTATGTCCTTGGCCCATCCATACATCTGGGAGATTGCTTGTGTCTTCTCTAGTGAAGACAGATCCAAAGTACTTATTAAATTCGTCTGCTATTTCTCTATTTCCCATAACAATTTCTCCCAATTCATTCTTCAAGGGCCCAACATTGTTCTTAACTATCTTCCTTCTCTTCACATACCTAAAAAAACTTTTGCTATCCCCCTTTATATTCCTGGCTAGCTTGCGTTCATACTTCATTTTTTCTCCCCATATTGCCTTTTCAGTTAAGTTCTGTTGCTCCTTAAAAATTTCCCAATCATTTGTCTTCCCACTCACCTTAGCTCTGTTATACTTCTTTTTTAATGCTATGCTATCTCTGACTTCCTTTGTCAACCACTGTGGCCACTTTCCCCCCTTTGAATCCTTCCTTCTCCGGGGGATGAATTGATTTTGCACCTTGTGCATTATTCCCAAGAATACCTGCCATTTCTGTTCCACTGTCTTTTCTGCTAGGATATCCGACCAGTCAACTTTGGCCAGCTCCTCCCTCATGGCTCCATAGTCTCCTTTGTTCAACTGCAATACTGACACTTCTGATCTGCCCTTATCCCTCTCAACTCGCAGATAAAAACTTATCATATTATGGTCACTACCTCCTAATGGCTCCTTTACTTCAAGATCACTTATCAAATCCTGTTCATTGCACAACACTAAATCCAGAATAGCCTTATCCCTGGTCGGCTCTCGTACAAGCTGCTCCAAAAATGCATCCCGTAGGCTCTCTACAAACTCCCTATCCTGGGGTCCAGTACCAACCTGATTTTCCCAGTTCACCTGCATGTTGAACTCCCCCATAACTACTGCGACATTTCCTTTGCCACATGCCATTGTTAACTCCCTATTCAACTTGCACCTAATATCCATGGTACTGTTTGGGGGCCTGTAGATAACACCTATTAGGGTCTTTTTGCCCTTACTGTTCCTCAGTTCTATCCACACTGATTCTACTTCTCCTGATTCTATGTCCCCCCCTTGCAAGGGACTGAATTTCATTCCTCACCAACAGGGCCACCCCACCCCCTCTGCCCACCTTTCTGTCCCTTCGATAGCACGTATACCCTTGTACATTCAATTCCCAGGTCTGATCCCCCTGCAGCCATGTCTCCGTTATCCCAACAACATCATGGTTACCCATTCGCACCTGAGCTTCAAGCTCATCCGCCTTATTTCTGATACTTCCTGCATTCAGATACAGAATTTTTAACCCATTTCTCCTTTCTCTGTTTAAATCACTGCCTATTGTGCATAACCCAGCTCCCCCAACTCTCACCGGGCTATGCGCCCCTTGAATTTTGTTGTCCTTCTTAAATTTACCTACTCTTTCTGCACATTTAACTCCATGCTCCGTCAGACCATCCCTCTGCACATGTATCCTCCTTATCACTCGTTCCGCCTCACCTTTCTCTACCTCACACTTAATATCCCGGAACCGTGTAGTCCCCACCTGTCCTTTATACCTCATCTCGCTATCCTCTCTCACATTCTGGATCCCTGCCCCCTGCAAATTTAGTTTAAACCCCCCCAAGCAGCACTAGCAAACTTTCCTGCAAGAATGTTAGTACCCCTCCAGTTCAGGTGTAAATCGTCCCGTCGGAACAGATCCCACTTTCCCTGGAACAAAGCCCAATTATCTAAAAACCTGAAGCCCTCCCTCCTGCACCATCCTCTCAGCCACATATTGATCTGCATAATCCTTCTGTTCCACGCCTCACTCACACGTGTCACAGGTAGCAATCCTGAGATTGTTACCCTGGAGGTCCTGCCCTTCAGCTTCGCACCTAACTCCCTGAACTCACTACACAGGACCCCCTCACTCTTCCTACCCACGTCATTGGTCCCTACATGGACCACAACATCTGGATTCTTGCACTCCCTCTCGAGAATAACCTGCACCCGATCTGAGATGACCCGGACCCCGGCACCAGGGAGGCAACATACCATCCGAGACTCCCGATCTCCCCCACAAAATCTCCTATCTGCCCCCCTGACTATAGAATCCCCTATCACTACCGCTGTCCTCTCTTCCCTCCTCCCCTTCTGAGTCGAGAGTCCAACCTCAGTGTCAGAGACAGGACCACTGCAACTTGTTCCTGGTAGGTCATCCCCACCAACAGTATCCAAAACGGTATACTTATTGTTGATGGGAATGGCCACAGGGGTGCTCTGCTCTCTCTGCCTGCTCCCCCTCCATCTCCTGACAGTCACCCAGTTGCCTACCTCCCGACTTTTCGGTGTGACTACCTCCCGATCTCTGTCTCTGCCTCCCGAATGATCTGTAGTTCATCCAGCTCCAGCTCCAATTCCCTAACTTGCTCTGATAGGAGCTGCAGCTGGATGCACCTTCTGTAGGTGTGTTGACCCTGACCTCCCACATACTGCATACGGAGCACACCACTGCTCTAACTATCTCCCCCATTACCTGATCCCAGATTAATCAGATTTTTTATGCCATGGACCAATACCATTAATCAAGGAGTCCTCGGGCCCCAGGTTGGGAAGCCCTGCTGTAGGGAGAATCGAGAGAACTGCTTAAAGGCACATGGAGCAGGTCAATTTTTTTCCCTTCTCAGAGGGTCAGGGATCATTGGAACTCTCAGTCCATGTGACATAGGAGCAGAATCAGGCCATTTGGCTCATTGAATCTTCTCCACCATTCCATCATGGTCATAGAAAAGTACAGCATAAAAACAGACCCTTTGGCCCATCTAGTCCATGCCGAACCTTTTAAACTGCCCTCTCCCATCAACCTGCACTGGGTCCATAACCCTCCATACCCCTATCATCCATGTACCTATTCAAACTTCTCATGAACCTTGAAATCGAGCTCACATGCTCCACTTGTGCTGGCAGCGCATTTCACACTTTCATGACCCTCTGAATGAAGAAGTTTCCCCTCATGTTCCCCTTAAATTTGCACCTTTCACCTTTAACCCATAACCTCTAGTTTAGTCCCACCCAACCTCTGTGGAAAAAGCCTGATTGCCTTTCCCTATCTATACCCCTCATAATTTTGTATGCCTCAATCAAATCTCCTGTCAATCTTCTATGTGCCAAGGAATAAAGTCCTAGCCTATTAAATGTTTCCTTATAATTCAGATCCTCCAGTCCCAGCAATGTCCTTGTAAGTATTTTCCATACTCTTTCAACCTTATTGACATCTTACCTGTAGGTAGGTGACTAAAACTGCACAGAATACTCCAAATTAGGCTTCACCAAGTTTCATACAACTTCAACATAACATCCCATCTCCTGTACTCAATACTTTGATTTATGAAGGAAAATAAATGGCTGATTTAATTTCCCTCTTTCACAATCTCAGATTACTGCAAGGAGTTTTACACCAATACATGTGACCATTATTGCATTGTAGGAAGTGCAGTGGTCAAACAGCACACTTGTAGCTCCCACAGCATCAGTCCAGAGCAACCAGATTGGAGACAGTGATTTAGTCTTCATTATTTAATTAAGGAGGGTTATGGTCTGGGTGCAGATCAATGGGAGTCGCCAGTTTAAATAGTTCAGCATGGACTAGATGAGACGAAGGGCCTGTTTCTGTGGCATATTTTTCTATGATTGTTTATCGGCCAACAACACTAACTCCCTTTTCTGCTTTGCAATAACGTCCATAAGACATTGGAGCAGAATTAAGCCATTCGGCCCATTGACTCTGCTCTGCCATTCCATCATCTTCCCTCTCAACCCCAATCTCCTGCTTTTTTCCCCATAACCTCTGACTCCCTGACCAACCACGAACATACCAACCTCCGCTTTAAATATGCCCAATGACTTGGCTGCCACAGCTGTCTGTGGCAATGAATTCCACAGATTCACCACCCGCTGGCTAAAGGAATTCTTCTTCATCTCTGTACTAAAGGGATGTCTTTGTATGATGAGGCCTCCTCTTGCTCCTAATTCATCGGGTCAAAAGTTCATATCAATTCCCACCCTTCACCTTGTCCTGCAGCTCAAAACCTGCTTGTTTTCTGACCCTTCCCCGTTCTGAGAAGAGGCCAGTGATCTGAGACGTTTCCGCAGCTTAACGGAGCCCTCAAAACAGCAAAGGGACGAGTGGAACAGAGGGGTGACATCGGGAGGTGGGAGAGAGGAGTAACGGAGATGGGGGGGGAGGAGAGAGCAAGGGGTAAGGGAGGTCACAACGGGAGTAAGAAAAATGAGAAAACAGGTTTTGCAGTGGGAAGGATCGAAGAGGAGGAGGGAACTGGGTGAAGGGGCAAAGGGGACAGGAGGGCGAAGGGGACGGGGGTGGAAGGGCGAAGAAGATAGGGGGCAAAGTGGACATTGTGGTGGGAGTCAAAGTGGGTGGGGAGGAGGGCAAATTGGACGGGGGAGCAAGGTGGAAGGAGAGGAAGGAGAGGGAGCAAAGGGGACGGTGCGAGACGAGATCCGCCACGTTCTGAAACACTCACCCGAGACATTGAGCTGCCCGCCCTCGAACCATCGGATCTTGCCGCGGGACAGGTCACAGTCGCTCACCGTGTGGAAGGGGCTGATCCAGGACAGCCGGTCCCTGGCCAGCGCCCCCCAGAACCGTTCGGCCTGTTGCAAGGAGAATTGCCGCAGAGCCGGGTAGTCCCGGACCCCGGCGAAAGCCGTCGCCTCGGGCATAAACGCCGAAATGTCGCCGGTGCAGCAGCACCGGGCGAGCAGCGAGCCGAGACGGTCGGGCAGGAGGACCCGGAGCGAGGCGAGCGGCTTCCCCACCAGCCTCATGGTTCAGCCGTGTCGCTAGTGGTCCCGGGAACAGCAACGGATTCAGCGGAACTCGGGCAGCGACCGGACGCCGAACTGGGAACCTGCCTCGGGGCGGGTGACGAAGTCCACATCTGGCTTGGGTTTCGCGTTCAAAATGTGATCGCGTCGCTCTCCAGCTCCTCCTATGATCCGCTATCCCATCGTCCGCCGTTTCAGCAATTCCCTCTGATTAACATCTAAACTTCCCAACATTTGAGAAGTTTGTATAAGTACATGGATGCGAGGGGCATGGAGGGCTATGATCCAGATACAAGTCTATATCAGAATAATAGATTATATTGTCATTATATAGATTCTAATGATAGGCATGTTTCTATGGTGTGGGACTCTTTTGACTCTATCCACGTTTCATTTAGAATTATAGACTAATAACCCAACAGAAACAAACTCCAACAGTCTATCTAGTCTATGCCATCCAAGCCAAGGTGCCTATCTAACTTAATTACTTACCTGAGCCCATCACCCCTACTGGGACATAGGCCATCGACAGCAGCCGTCCTGGACCAGTCCTTCAAGTTATCTCAGATGCAGCCCATCTTCTCCTGCCTCTCCCAGGGATGAGGTCTTTAGAGTTTCTGCTGGTGTTTCAGTGGCACTGGGTTTTAACGTGATGGGGTTGCTAGCCGAATGTCCTACTCTCCTCCTTTCACAGCCGGGCTTGGGACCATCCATGGCGCAGTTACGCCCACCCAAGCTGGTCTCATTTGCCCGTGTTTGGCCCATATCAATTAATAAATAACACTTGGTGACAATTTTATTATTGGAATGCACAGGAGCCCTTCAGCCCACGATGTCTATGCCAGCCATGAGGACAACATCTCCAGAATTGTCTGTTTTCTCTTCAGATTTCCAGGTTCTGTTTCTGAGTATCATACAGGTGAGATTTGCTGAGAACTTATTTTCATCCTTCCTGTGATGTTCACAGCAGATGCCATCTCATTGACTCTTCACTCAACCCTGGCACATCTGGCCAACAAAGGTGCATGCAGCAGGATCCTCTTTTTTAAGTACAGCCCAGCATTCAATGCCTTCGTCCCCTCAAAACTAATCAATAAGCTCAAGACATTGGCTTCAAAGCCTCCTTGTATAATTGGATCCTAGATTTCCTTACTTGCAGACCCCAGTCAGTTTGGATTGGCAATGACATCTCCTCCACAATCTCCATCAGTACAGGTGTACCACAAGACTGTGTGCTTAGCCCCCTGATCTACTTGCTTTACACTTATGACTGTGAGGCTAAGCACAGCTCCAATGCCATATTTAAATTTGCAGACAACACCACTGTCTTGGTCGAATCAAAGGTGGTGACAAATCAGCATATAAGAGGGAGATTGAAAATCTGGCTGAGTGATGCCACAACAGCAACCTCTCATTCAATGTCAGTAACACCAAGGAGCAAAATTATTGACTTCAGGAGGAGAAATTGGAGATCCATGAGCCAGTTCTCATTGCAGGATCAGAGGTGGAGAGAGTCAGCACTATTAAATTCCTCAGTGTTATCATTTCGGAGGTCCTGTTCTGGGAAGTACGGTACTTAGTAGTTTACAAAGATTTGTCATGACATCTAAAACATTGACAAACTTCTATACATGTGTGGTGGAGAGTATATTGACTGATTACGTCACAGCCTGGTATGGAAACACCAATACCCTTGAACGGAAAATCCTACAAGCAGTAATGGATGTGGCCCAGTCCATCACAAGTAAAGCCCTCCCCACCATTGAGCACAGCTACACGGAACTTAGTTGCGGAAAGCAGCATCTATCATAAGGGACCCCTACTGCCCGCTTCTCGCTGCTACCGTCAGGAAGAAGGTACAGGGGCCTCAGGACTCACACTATCTGGTTCAGAAATAGTTTTTACTTCTCAACCATCAGGTCCTTGAACCAAAGGAGATAACTTCATTCATCTTCACTTGCCCCATCATTGAAAAGTTCCCACAACCTATGGACTCATTTTCACCTTCATCTCATGATCTCAATATTTATTGTTTATTTGTTCATAATTATTATTATCATTATTATTTATTTTTTCCCTTTCTTTTTGTCTTTTGCACACTGGTTGTCCCCTCTGTTGGTGTGGTCTTTCATTGATTCTATTATGGTTATTGTTTTCACTGAGAACGCCTGCAGGATAGTGAATCTCGGGGTTTTATATGGTGATATACAGTATATGTACTTTGAAAATAAAATTACTTTGAACTCTGAACTAACATGGCAATCAGTTTTGTACAGTACTCAAGATGTTGGGCTAACCAAAGTCTGTAACATGACCTTGACTTTTACACAAACACTCTGATTAACGAAGGCGAGTGTGTCATTTACCTTCTTTACCATGCTAAGAACTTGCTCTTTTCAAACAACTGCCTAAAATCTAAAGAAAAGGGGCATTAAATACTCTATTATTTACACAGTTTAAGGATTAAGGATAAAGGGGAAGCCTTTTAGGACCGAGATGAGGAAAAACTTCTTCACACAGAGAGTGGTGAATCTGTGGAATTCTCTGCCACAGGAAACAGTTGAGGCCAGTTCATTGGCTACATTTAAGAGGGAGTTAGATATGGCCCTTGTGGCTAAAGGGATCAGGGGGTATGGAGAGAAGGCAGGTACAGGGTTCTGAGTTGGATGATCAGCCATGATCATACTGAATGGCGGTGCAGGCTCGAAGGGCCGAATGGCCTACTCCTGCACCTATTTTCTATGTTTCTATGTTTCTATTATTGGAATATAGTCATAGTCATACTTTATTGATCCCGAGGGAAATTGGTTTTCGATACAGTTGCAAGTGATAAAACCATAAATAATTAAATAGTGATAAAACCATAAATAGTTAAATATTAATATGTAAATTATGCCAGGAAAGAAGCCATGGAATATTAATATAATAATATGCCGAAGTCCAGAAAATCTGCCCAGAGTTTCAAGAGTAGCAGACCAATGGAATTTCACTAAACCAATTTTCCCATAATTAGAACATCACGACCATAAAACCCAGAATCTCTGTCAATGTACAGTCCACCCAGTTCAGAGCAGTTGTTCCAAGAACAGAACGTTCAAGGGAACCTCATGATGTTCGGAAACTTGGTAACCAGAAGACACCGATCTGTCACAGAGTCATAGAAAAGTACAGAAACAGGCCTTTTGGCCCATCTAGTCCATGCTGAAACATCTGAACAACAAAATAAAACTGCAGAAGCTGGAACTTCCAGAGTGTAGCTGAGAGCTTGGCTAAGAAGCCTGAATCTGAGGAGAGCAAGTATCTCAGAATTCTATAGGTCTGAAGAAATGAGGAGGGGTGAGGGAAAGGGAGAATATAAAAGCATGGAGTTAATCAGGGACATGCATTGGAACTTATGTCCAACCACTGTTGGAAGAATGAGTCGACCACAAGCACAGGAAAACTCCAATAATCTGGCAGATTGGGACTTTGATGGCACCGCACTGACTGACTGTCCAAATGAAAAGATGACCATCCAGTTCCCTCCACAGAAGTCTATCCAGCATTTTGTGTGTATCTGATTTTCCAGTCTGTCAGATGTTTATTTATATTTCACTTTTTAAAATATCTATGTACAGTACCATTCAGAAGATTTAATTAGGCACACACATATATATATAGCTAAGGTGCCTAAGATTTTTGCACAGTACCACATTTGTCAATGTGGAGCCGGCAAGTTTGTAAATCTGGTGGGAACAAAGGATGTTGGGAATAGTGAGGGTGGAGCGCCACGGGAGGGATGTGGGACAGGTGACAGAGAAGAAATGTCGTGTCGGGAGTGGGGCAAGTGTAGACACACCCAACCCTGAGACACAAAGCTCCTGGAGCATGGCAGTGAAGAGAAGAGGGGATGACCCAGATAGTGAGGGTCCTCAGTGATAGATGCCACTTTCTTGAGTCACCACGTTTTGAAAATTGGGGTGAGAGAGTTTTACACAAACTCTGCTCAGCCAGTGAGTGAGAAACAGACAAGGACTCCGATCTCTGCTCCTGGTGCACTATTGGTCCACAATTTGGATCTCAGCACCAAACTGCTCTGGAACAATGAGTGATGCAATTGGCAAACTATTAAAGTTTCCAGATAATCAATTGCCCAACCATATACACCCATGCCTGAGTGTATGTGCAAATATGATGTACTTAATTATCATCGGGCAGGGTTCTCTAGAAGGTGACCATAAAATTCTTTTAATCTATATCCTTTCACAGAGAGGAGCAACTGGTGACGTGTTTGAGGTCTTCAGGATTAAGCAAGGGGTAGAGAAATGGAAGAAATACTTTCACATTTAAAGAACACATGCAGGAACACAGATCAAACGATTTCAGACAAACAGGAGCCAAATGGAACTGGATTAAGTGGGCATCTTGGTCGGCATGGACAAATTGGGCTCTTGTTTTCGGAGGACTCTGCAGTTCATGTTATACATGTTTCTGGTTACTGCTTTTGTTATTGCTATTCTGCCCAATTTTGATTGGGGTGGACTGGCTCTGCGGCCGGCAGTTAGTGAACAACACAGCGCTAAGTTGAACTGAACTCAACTAAACTAAACGTTTCTAGACTGTTTCAAGGATTCTGTGGCTTGATGATTAATATTCTTTGTGTTATTCACTCGGTTTTTTACTGTTTGCATGATTTGTTCTTTTTCTTGCACGTTGGTTGTTTGATATTTTCTTTGAATGGGTTCCATGGTGTTTCTCTGTTTCATGCCTGTTGGTGGGAAGGCGAATCTCAGGGCTGTATACCGTATACATACTTTGATACCAAACGCACTTTGAATCTTTGAAGAGCCCGTTTCTCTGCTGTATTCACACCTCCCTCCCACATCTTTGTACTGTCCATCTTCCCTCTACACCCTCAGCCCTGACTGCAGTGTCTCGATTCAAAAGGTCAACTGTCCTTTAGCTTCCACAGATGCCACCTGACCTGCTGGCATCCCCCAGATGTTTGTTTTTAGCCCTTTGTACCTGTGCCGGCTGAGAAAAGCTAGCTTAGCTGAGGCAATTGATTCAAACCGCATTTGCAATGTTGTGAGCACTTTCGGCCCCTTATCTAAGAAAAGATGTGCTGGCATTGGAGTGGGTCCAGAGGAAGTTCATGAGAATGATCCTGGGAATGAAATGGTTAATTTACATGGACCATTTGATGGCTCTGGGCCTGTACACAACGGAGTTTAGAAGATTGAGGGGGATCTCATTAAAACTGATCAAATATTGAAAGGCCTTGATAGAGTGGATTTGGAGAGAATGTTTCCGGTAACTGGGGAGTCCAGCACCAGAGGGCACAGCCTCAGGATATAAGGACGTCCATTTGGAACTGAGAAGAGGAAGAATTTCTTTCGCCAGAGGGCAGTGAATCTGTGGAATTCATTACCACTGGCGGCTGTGGAGGCCAAGTTATTAGGCATATTTAAAGTGGAGGTTCATAGATTCTTAAGGGCATCAAAGGCTATGGGGAGAAGGCAAGAGAACGGGATTGAGAGGGATATAAATCAGCCATGATAGGATGCTGGAGCAGACTCAATGGGCCAAAAGGTCTTATGCTCTTAAAAGACAGTCCACTCTTCTACTGTCCTGATGAAGGGTCTCGGCCCAAAATGTTGACTGTTTATTCATTTCCATGAATGCTGCCTGGCCTGCTGAGTTCCTCCAGCATTTTGTGCGTGTTGCCTTGGATTTCCAGCAGATTTTCTCATGTTTGTGAAGGGGTAGATTGATCCTAGTGTGCTGTACCATGCAAAAGTCTTTAGGCACCCTAGATTTTTCTATATGGTTTCAGATGGTATGGCCTTCACAGAGCCCTGATCTCAATATCTTTGAGACTGTCTGGGATTACCTGGAGAAGTAGAAATAAACCAGATAGCCAAAGTTTGCAGAAGAACTGTGACAAGTTCTCCAAGATGCTCTGAACCATCTATCAGCTGATTTCCTTATAAAACTGAACGACATTGTACCTAAGACAATTGATGCAGTTTTAAAGACAAAAGGCACTCATGCTAAATATTGATATGATTTAGTATTTTTACAGTTTACAGATCTTTATAGTAATTCTTTGATATTTAGAAACTTTTCAATTGATTATTTTTGAAAACATCTTGGCTTTGCAGATTTTTTTTTACATGTGTCTAAGACTTTTGCACGGTACTGCAGGTTGAAAGAACAGCACAAAATTGTGGGCCAAAGGGCATGAAGTGTGCTGTGCTGTTCTATATTCTAGTACAGGTTTTACTTGGGAGGGAAGGAATGTAAAGGTGATCTGAGAGGTTTGTTTTTCATACAAAGGATGGTGGTTATCTGGAACGAGGAAGTGGTAGAAGCACATAGAATTAAAACACTTAAATATATTTCAGACAGGTACTTGGGTAGGAAACACATAGAAATGGTCTTAGTGCAAGAAAATAAGACTAGCATAGACAGGCCATGACAGTCAGCAAGGAGGAGGGAGGTTGAAAAGGCCCACTTATGTACTGTGCAGTTCTGTGATTCGACAGTGTGTGAACAACAGCTGAGATGGTTCAGCACAAGGCGGGTGGGATTGTTGCCAAGGAAGCATTGGGTAGACTAATCCAGCTGCAATAACATATACACAACTCCCAGAATTCCCTGGCAGGCAGGGCAGAAGATGGTGGCTGAGCTGTGTTTTTGTGCAAAGTTTGTGTAAAACTCCCTCACCTCCTCCAAATTGTTTCAGAAAAGCCACTCGGCTTGCCTTCCCTGGAGCGAAGGAGACTTTATAGAGATACAGAAAAGAGATATGTAAATGTATCAGAAGCATTAATGTATTATTTTATATAATAGAGATATGTTAGAGATTATAATATATAATAAAGACTGTACATGCACTGGCCACGTTATTAGGTACATCCTGTACCCAACAGAGGGGCCACTGAGTGTATGTTCATGGTCTTATGCTGTTGTAGCCCATCCACTTCACGGTTTGACGTGTTGTGTGTTCAGAGATGCTCTTCTGCACACCACTGTTGTAACACGTGTTTATTTGAGTTACTGTCACCTTCCTGTCAGCTTGAACCAGTCTGACCTTTCACCTCTGACCGCTCTCATTAACAAGGCATTTTCACCCACAGAACTGCTCCTTTTCTTGTTTTTTTTTTGTTTTTCGCACCAACCTCTGTAAACTCTAGAAACTATTATTTGTGAAAATCCAAGGAGATCAGCAGTTTCTGAGATAATAAAACCACCCCGTCTGGAACCAACAATCATTCCATGGTCAAAGTCACTAAGATCACATTTCTTCCCCACTCTGATGTTTGGTCTGAACAACAACTGAACCTCTTGACCATGTCTGCATGCTTTTATGCATTGAGTTGCTGATTCAATATTTGCATTAGTGAGAAGGTAGACAGGTTTACCTAATAAAGCAGCCACTGAGTGTATAATAGAGAAGCATTATTATTTTAGTCTGATCAACATCTCCACCCTTTAACCCACCCCACCAACCCCCACTACCAGTACATACACGTCACCTGGCACCACATACAATCAATGTTATTGGTACAGTACATTGTGTTTTATAGGGTTGCTTTTATCTTTACATTTATTGTGCTCTGTATGCTTATTGTGTTTTATTTACACTGCTTCATATCCGGAGCAATGATCGTTTCGTTCTCCTTTACACACAAGAATGAAAATGAACTATCTTAAATCCTGAATCTTGGGTATGAATATATTATTATCACATACAACATAGAACAGTATAGGCGATGTTGTGCTGACCTTTTAACCTACTTCGAGATCGATCTAACCCTTCCATCCCACATAGAACCTCTATTTTCTTTCATCCGTTTGCCTACCTAAGAGTCTTTCAAACACTCCTAATATAACTGCCTCTACCACCACCCCTGGCAGTGTGTTCCATGCACCCACCATTCTCTGTGTAAAAACCTTCCTCTGATATCCCACTTATACTTTGCTCTAAGTACATTAAAATTATGTCCTCCAGAAGGATTCCAGTGTGGGAAAAAGGCGCTGGCTGTCCACTCTATCAATGCCTCATCCTCCTTTCATCATATATATTAGACATATACTAGATATATTACATATCAAAGTTCAAAGTTTAAATAAGTTTATTATCAAAGTACATATATATCACCATATACAAACCTGAAATTCATTTCCTAGTGGGCATACTCAATAAGTCCACAACATCGACAACTCCTCCGTACAGAACGTTAAGAGCACCAAATTTCTTGGTGTTCACCTGGCGGAGGATCTCACCTGGTCCCTCAACACCAGCTCCATAGCAAAGAAAGCCCAGCAGCATCTCTACTTTCTGCGAAGGCTGAGAAAAGTCCATCTCCCTCCCCCCATCCTCACCACATTCTGCAGAGGTTGTATTGAGAGCATCCTGAGCAGCTGCATCACTGCCTGGTTTGGAAATTGCACCATCTCGGATCGCAAGGCCCTGCAGCAGATAGTGAGGTCAGCTGAGAAGATCATCGGGGTCTCTCTTCCGTCCATTACAGACATTTACACCACACGCTGCATCCGTAAAGCAAACAGCATTATGAAGGACCTCACGCACCCCTCATACAAACTCTTCTCCATCCTGCTATCTGGCAAAAGGCACCGAAGTATTCGGGCTCGCACAACCAGACTATGTAACAGTTTCTTCCCCCAAGTCATCAGACTCCTCAATACCCAGAGCCTGGACTGACACCAACCTACTGCCCTCTACTGTGCCTATTGTCTTGTTTATTATTTATTGTAATGCCTGCACTGTTTTGTGCACTTTATGCAGTCCTGGGTAGGTCTGTAGTCCAGTGTAGTTTTGTGTTGTTTTTACGTAGTTCAGTGTAGTTTTTGTATTGTTCATGTAGCACCATGGTCCTGAAAAACATTGTCTTGTTTTTACTGTGTACTGTACCAGCAGTTATAGTCAAAATGACAATAAAAAGTATCTTGATTTGACTTGACTTGAGCATAATAATAACCATAATAGAATCAACGAAAGGCCGCACTAACTGGGCGTTCAATCAGAGTACAAAGGACAACAATCTGCGGAAATACAAAAAGAAAGAAACAATGACAATAAATAAAGAAGCAATAAAATGAAGAACGTTGGTTGTCTGTACCTTCTTCCTGATGGTAATGGTAAAAAGAAAGCATGACCTGGCTATTGTGGGTCCCTAATCATGATGCTGCTTTCCTGCGACAATGCTTTGTGTAGTGTATTCAATGGTGGAGAGGGCTGCTTTACCCATACTGGGGCGTATCCTTTATTTTTTGAAAGATTTTCCATGTAAAGACATTGGTGATTCCATACCAGCCTGAGATGTAATTAGTCAATATACTCTCCACTACACATCTATATAAGTTTATCAAAGTTTTCGATCTTCGCAAACTCCTAAGTAGATAGAGGTGCTGCCGCGATTTCTTTTTAATTGCACTTATGTGCTGGGTCCAGGATAGGTTTTCCGAAATGATAACACTGAGGAATTTAATGTTGCTAACCTTCTCCACCTCTGATCCTCCGATGAGGACTGGTTTCCTCCTCCTGAAGTCCATAATCTGCTCCTTGGTCTTGCTGACCTTTGGGGAGAGGTTATTGTAATGACACTACTCTGTCAGATTTTCAATATCCCTTCTATATGCTGATTCATCACCACATTTGTTTTGGCCTACGATAGTGGTGTCTTCAGCAAACTTGAATATGGCATTGGAGCTGTGCTTAACCACAAGGTCATATTGGAGATTATTACATTGTCACGTACCCCGTGACGGGAATAAAGAACCAGCAGAGATGGAAAACACTTTGGAGTCCAGTATTGCTATTGACTAATAATATTTATTAGTAGCTATGCAATACAGTAATATAAATGTAGATAAATCAAGCAGGTTAGCAATGATTATATATAGGTAAGTAAATCAGTAAGTGTGGAAATATATATGAAAAACCAAGCTTCTTCAAGTCTAGGGGTAAAAAGATACAGTCTTACGTTGATGAGTAAAGTTCAGTTCAGTTCGTGGTATTGAGTTGAATAGTGAAGGAGAGAGAGGGAGGGAGAGATTTGAGTCTTCAGGTGAGCTGATGCCGTCGATCTTCTCGTTGTCCTCCGAAATTCCTTAAGAAGTCACTGACTGTGACCACAACAAAGGGGACCGGTTGTCTGTGGTGGAGCTATCAACCCAGGCAAGGGTGGACACATGGACAACTCCCCACCAATCAATCCCTTTTCTCACTGCAAGAGCGACTGATCGATCTGCCTGATCGACCCTCCAAAAACCCACTTTTTCTGCGGGCACAACAAAGCTCATTCAGTGTCCAAAACATGTGTCTGAGGTCTATATCATCTGAGCTCCTATTTATCTCCCCGTGCTGAGCACCAACTGTCTCTCAAATAACTCCTCCTTCCTTTCTCTGTGTAAGAAATGCAAGCAGGCAAATGTCCTTGAGAAGTCTCAACACGCTGTCGAAAAATCGTAACATTGATTGTCCATCAAATAACGCCACCTTCGGTCACCATAGCAACTTACAAGCTGCTTGGTGCCATCTCCAACTCAGCAGAAATCCAAAAGTTAGCCAGTTCTTTCTCGTGCCTTAAAGTGACAGTCCAAAAGTTAGTCTTCGTCTCTCTCTCTCTCTTTTCAAAACAACATGTCAGTGTTAAATAATTCTCTCTCTCTCTTTTCAAAAGCACAGTTCATAGGTGTAATCGAGCACAGGTTATAGGGGTAATTCAGGACCCCGTCACAATATATCGTAGAGATACTGCATATAAACTATGAAGGGATAGATGGTCAAGTTCTTTTTCCCAAGATAAGGGTGCCAACTTTTTAGCAACAGCTTCTTCCCCTCCACCATGAGAATTCTGAACAGACAGTGAACCAGCCCACCAACACTAACTCATTATTTTTGTTCTTACTTATTTTAATTATATATATATATATTTGTTATTTTACTTTATAGTATATTTTATGTACTGCTGCCACAAAACAACCAAATTTCACAACATATGTCAGTGATATTAAATCTGATTAAAAACAAGTGGGCAAGAGTTAAAGCTCAGTGGAAGGACTTCCAAGGCAGAGTCAGAATCAGAATCAGGTTTATTATCACCGGCATGTGACGTGAAATTTGTTAACTTAGCAGCAGCAATTCAATGCAATACATAATCTTGCAGAGAAAAAAAATAAAATAATTATAATAAATAAGTAAATCAATTACTGTATACATATATATTGAACAGATTTTTTAAAATGTGCAAAAACAGATATAGTGTATATTAAACAAAAAGTGAGGTAGTGTTCAAAGATTCAATGTCCATATAGGAATCAGATGGCAGAGGGGAAGAAGCTGTTCCTGAATTGCTGAGTGTGTGCCTTCAGACTTCTGTACCTCCTACCTGCTCGTAACAGTGAGAAAAGGGCATGCCCTGGGTGCTGGAGGTCCTTAATAATGGATGCTGCCTTTCTGAGACACCACTCCTTAAAGATGTCCTGGATACTTTGTAGGCTAGTGCCCAAGATGGAGCTGACTAGATTTACAACCTTCTGCAGCTTCTTTTGGTCCTGTGCAGTAGCCCCTCCATACCAGACAGTGATGCAGCCTGTCAGAATGCTCTCCACAGTACAACTATAGAAGTTTTTTGAGTGTATTTGTTGACATGCCAAATCTCTTCAAACTCCTAATGAAGTATAGAAACATAGAAACATAGAAACATAGAAAATAGGTGCAGGAGTAGGCCATTCGGCCCTTCGAGCCTGCACCGCCATTTATTATGATCATGGCTGATCATCCAACTCAGAACCCCGCCCCAGCCTTCCCTCCATACCCCCTGACCCCTGTAGCCACAAGGGCCATATCTAACTCCCTCTTAAACATAGCCAATGAACTGGCCTCAACAGTTTGCTGTGGCAGAGAATTCCACAGATTCACCACTCTCTGTGTGAAGAAGTTTTTCCTAATCTCGGTCCTAAAAGGCTTCCCCTCTATCCTCAAACTGTGACCCCATCGGGAAAATCTTCCTGCATCTAGCCTGTCCAATCCCTTTAGGATCTTATACGTTTCAATCAGATCCCCCCTCAATCTTCTAAATTCCAACGAGTACAAGCCCAGTTCATCCAGTCTTTCTTCATATGAAAGTCCTGCCATCCCAGGAATCAATCTGGTGAACCTTCTTTGTACTCCCTCTATGGCAAAGATGTCTTTCCTCAGATTAGGGGACCAAAACTGCACACAATACTCCAGGTGTGGTCTCACCAAGGCCTTGTACAACTGCAGTAGTACCTCTCTGCTCCTGTACTCGAATCCTCTCGCTATAAATGCCAGCATACCATTCACCTTTTTCACCGCCTGCTGTACCTGCATGCCCACTTTCAATGACTGGTGTATAATGACACCCAGGTCTCGTTGCACCTCCCCTTTTCCTAATCGGCCACCATTCAGATAATAATCTGTTTTCCTATTTTTGCCACCAAAGTGGATAACTTCACATTTATCCACATTAAATTGCATCTGCCATGAGTTTGCCCACTCACCCAACCTATCCAAGTCACCCTGCATCCTCTTAGCATCCTCCTCACTGCTAACACTGCTGCCCAGCTTCGTGTCATCCGCAAACTTGGAGATGCTGCATTTAATTCCCTCATCCAAGTCATTAATATATATTGTAAACAACTGGGGTCCCAGCACTGAGCCTTGCGGCACCCCACTAGTCACCGCCTGCCATTCTGAAAAGGTCCCGTTTATTCCCACTCTTTGCTTCCTGTCTGCTAACCAATTCTCCACCCACACCAATACCTTACCCCCAATACCATGTGCTTTAAGTTTGCACACTAATCTCCTGTGTGGGACCTTGTCAAAAGCCTTTTGAAAATCCAAATATACCACATCCACTGGTCCTCCCCTATCCACTCTACTAGTTACATCCTCAAAAAATTCTATGAGTTTCGTCAGACATGATTTTCCTTTCACAAATCCATGCTGACTTTGTCCGATCATTTCTCCGCTTTCCAAATGTGTTGTTATCACATCCTTGATAACTGACTCCAGCAGTTTCCCCACCACCGACGTTAGGCTAACCGGTCTATAATTCCCCGGTTTCTCTCTCCCTCCTTTTTTAAAAATTGGGGTTATATTAGCCACCCTCCAATCCTCAGGAACTAGTCCAGAATCTAACGAGTTTTGAAAAATTATCACTAATGCATCCACTATTTCTTGGGCTACTTCCTTAAGCACTCTAGGATGCAGACCATCTGGCCCTGGGGATTTATCTGCCTTCAATCCCTTCAATGTACCTAACACCATTTCCCTACTAACATGTATTTCACTCAGTTCCTCCATCTCACTGGACCCTCTGTCCCTTACTATTTCTGGAAGATTATTTATGTCATCCTTAGTGAAGACAGAACCAAAGTAATTATTCAATTGGTCTGCCATGTCCTTGCTCCCCATAATCAATTCACCTGTTTCTGTCTGCAGGGGACCTACATTTGTCTTTACCAGTCTTTTCCTTTTTACATATCTATAAAAGCTTTTACAGTCCGTTTTTATGTTCTCTGCCAGTTTTCTCTCATAATCTTTTTTCCCCTTCCTAATTAAGCCCTTTGTCCTCCTCTGCTGAACTCTGAATTTCTCCCAGTCCTCAGGTGAGCCACTTTCTCTGGCTAATTTGTATGCTACTTCTTTGGAATTGATACTATCCCTAATTTCTCTTGTCAGCCACGGGTGCACTACCTTCCTTGATTTATTCTTTTGCCAAACTGGGATGAACAATTGTTGTAGTTCATCCATGCAACCTATAAATGCTTGCCATTGCATATCCACCGTCAATCCTTTAAGTGTCATTTGCCAGTCTATCTTAGCTAATTCACGTCTCATACCTTCAAAGTTACCCCTCTTTAAGTTCAGAACCTTTGTTTCTGAATTAACTATGTCACTCTCCATATTAATGAAGAATTCCACCATATTATGGTCACTCTTACCCAAGGGGCCTCTCACGACAAGATCGCTAATTAACCCTTCCTCATTGCTCAAAACCCAGTCCAGAATAGCCTGCTCTCTAGTTGGTTCCTCAACATGTTGGTTCAAAAAACCATCCCGTATACATTCCAAGAAATCCTCTTCCTCAGCACCTTTACCAATTTAGTTCACCCAGTCTACATGTAGATTGAAGTCACCCATTATAACTGCTGTTCCTTTATTGCACACATTTCTAATTTCCTGTTTAATACCATCTCCGACCTCACTACTACTGTTAGGTGGCCTGTACACAACTCCCACCAGCGTCTTCTGCCCCTTAGTGTTACGCAGCTCTACCCATATCGATTCCACATCTTCCTGGCTTATGTCCTTCCTTTCTATTGCGTTAATCTCTTCTTTAACCAGCAACGCCACCCCACCTCCCCTTCCTTCATGTCTATCCCTCCTGAATATTGAATATCCCTGAACGTTGAGCTCCCATCCCTGGTCACCCTGGAGCCATGTCTCTGTGATCCCAACTATATCATAATCATTAATAACAATCTGCACTTTCAATTCATCCACCTTATTACGAATGCTCCTTGCATTGATACATAAAGCCTTCAGGCACTCTTTTACAACTCTCTTAGCCCTTGTACAATTATGTTGAAAAGTGGCCCTTTTTAATGCTTGCCCTGGATTTGTCGGCCTGCCACTTTTACTTTTCTCCTTTGTACTTTTTGCTTCTACGCTCACTTTACACCCCTCTGTCTCTCTGCACTGGTTCCCATCCCTCTGTTGTGAACTAACCTCCTCACGCCTAGCCTCTTTAATTTGATTCCCACCCCCCAACCATTCTAGTTTAAAGTCACCTCAGTAGCCCCCGCTAATCTCCCTGCCAGGATATTGGTCCCCCTAGGATTCAAGTGTAACCCGTCCTTTTTGTACAGGTCACGCCTGCGCCAAAAGAGGTCCCAATGATCCAAATATAGTCGCTGTCTTGCCTTCTTTATAACAGCATCGATATGTTGGGACCAGGTTAGATCCTCAGAGATCTTGACACCCAGGAACTTGAAGCTGCTCACTCTCTCCACTTCTGATGAGGATTGATACATGTTCCTTTGTCTTACCCTTCCTGAAGTTCACAATCAGCTCTTTCGTCTAACTGACGTTGAGTGCCAGGTTGTTGCTGCGGCACCACTCCACTAGTTGGCATATCTCACTCCTGTACCCACTCTCGTCACCACCTGAGATTCTACCAACAATGGTTGTATCGTCAACAAATTTACAGATGGTATTTGAGCTATACCTAGCCACACAGATGTATATATAGAGAGTAGAGCAGTGGGCTAAGCACACACCGCTGAGGTGCGCCAGTGTTGATCGTCAGTGAGGAGGATATGTTATCACCAATCCGCACAGATTGTGGTCTTCTGGTTAGGAAGTCAGGATACAATTGCAGAGGGATTTACAGAGGCCCAGGTCCTGCAACTTCTCAATCAGAATTGTGGGAATGGTGGTATTAAATGCTGAGCTATAGTCGATGAACAGCATCCTGACATACATGTTTGTGTTGTCCAGGTGGTCTAAAGCCGTGTGAAGAGCCATTGAGATTGTGTCCGCCATTGACCTATTGTGGCGATAGGCAAATTGCAATGGGTCCAGGTCCTTACTGAGGCAGGAATTCATTCTAGTCATGACCTCTCAAAGCATTTCATCACTGTAGATGTGAGTGCTACTGGGCGATAGTTATTAAGACAGCCCACATTATTCTTCTTAGGCACTGATATAATTGTTGCCTTTTTGAAGCAAGTGGGAACTACCACCCTTAGCAGTGGGAGGTTGAAAATGACCTTGAGTACTCCCGCTAGTTGGTTGGCACAGGTTTTCCGAGCCTTACCAGGTACTCCATCGGGACCTTCCGCCTTGCGAGGGTCGCTCTCTTTAAAGACAGCCTAACATCAGCCTCTGAGACAGAGATCACAGGGTCATCAGGTGCAGCAGAGATCTTCACAGCTGTAGTTGTATTCTCCCTTTCAGAGGGTGTATAGAAGGTGTTGAGTTCATCTGGTAGTGAAGCATCGCTGCCATTCATGCTGTTGGGTTTCACTTTGTAGGAGGAAATATCTTGCAGACTCTGCCAGAGTTGCTGTGCATCCAATGTCGCCTCCAACCTCATTCGAAATTGTCTCTGCAATAGCCCTCTGCAAATCATACCTGGTTTTCTGGTACAGGCCTGGGTTGCCAGACTTGAATGCCACAGACCTAGCCTTCAGCAGACGATGTACCTCCTGGTTCATCCACGGCTTTTGGTTTGGAGAATGTACAGCAAGTCTTTGTAGGCACACACTCATCCACACAGGTTTTAATGAAGTCAGTAACAACTGCAGCATACTCATCCAGGTTCGAAGGTGAATCCCTGAAAACAGTCCAGTCCACTGATTCAAAGCAGTCCTGTAGGCGCTCCTGTGCTTCACCTGTCCAAACCTTCTTGGTCCTCACTACTGGTGCTGCAGTCTTCAGTCTCTGCCTATACTCAGGGAGTAGAAGTACAGCCAGGTGATCAGACTTCCCGAAGTGAGGGTGTGGAATAGCATGGTAGGCATTCTTGATGGTGGTGTAGCAATGGTCCAGTGTGTTGTTTCCTCTGGTATTGCAAGTGATCTGTCGATGATAGTTGCTTAGTGATTTTTTTTAGACTGGCCTGGTTTAAAATCCCCCACAACGATAGTGAAGGCATTAGGGTGTCCTGTTTCATGCATGTTGATCCCATTGCTTAGATCATCTAAAGCCAGCTTGACATTGGCCTGAGGTGGAATGTACACTGCTACCAAAATTACCCTGAGAACTCCCATGGTAGGTAAAAAGACCAGCACTTTACTGCTAGATATTCCAGGTCTGGTGAGCAGAATTGGAACAGCACTGATATATTTGTGCACCAAGAAGAGTTGATCATGAGACATACTCCTCCACCTCTGCTTTTGAGAGACTCTATAGATCTATCCTGATGGTGTGTAGAAAACCCGTCGATCTGAATTGCTGCATCTGGTACGGAGAGGGTTAACCAGGATTCTGTGAAACAAAGGACACACGCAGTGCTACTGTCCCTCTGATTCAGCACCCTAGTTCTGAGATCATCGATTTTATTCTGCGGGGTCAGTATTTTTAACTCAGAGAGTGGTTGATATGACACCAAAGACACTAGCAAATTTTAACTGCTAATTTTAATTTAGCACAGTGGAGAGCAATCTAACTGGCTGCATCACCCTCTGGTCTGGGGGGTGGGTGGGAAACAGAGTGGGAGGTGGGTGGCCCTGCGCAGGATCGCAATTAGCTGCAGAAAGTTGTGAGCTCAGAATGCTCCATCATGGGCCTCCCGGATCCAGGGCATCCATTCAAGGAGCGATGCCTCAAAAAGGCGGCATCCATCATTAAGGATGCCCCTCATCCAGGACATGCCCTCTTCTCAGTGCTACCATCAGGATTGAGGTACAGAAGCCTAAAGGCGCACACTCAATGATTCAGGAACAGCTTCTTCCCCTCTGCCATATGATTTCTGAATGGACATTGAACCCATGAAGACTATCTCACTACTTTTATTTTTTTCTTTTTGCTCTACTTATTTAATTTAACTTAATATATATACACTTCTTACCATAATTTACAGATTTTATTATTATGTATTGCATTGTACGGCTGCCGCATAACAACAAATTTCACAACATACGCCAATGATATTAAAGCTGATTCTGATATCAGAGGTGGTGATGGAATGTTTGGGAGGCATTCGGGGGGCATTTCAATAGACAAGGCACAAAGGATACATTCCTAGTGCAGGCAAACCGGATTAGCCAAGATGGGTTAAAGGATTGGCAAAGTCAGGGAGCCACTATCTGTATGTCTAAAACTAGGCGAGATGGAAAAAGTTTAAGAGGGATCTTGGGGTAAAAATGTACCCTTCAGTACAAATTTGTTATCTGGGATGATATTTCTGCATCAGGTGAGCACGTAGTGGTTGGCACAATGCTACTACTGCACCAGCGACCCTGGTTTAATTCCTGCCACTGTTTGTGAGGAGTTTGTATGTTCTCCCTGTGACTGTGTGGGGATCCTCCCACAGTTCATAGACGTACAGATTAGTAGGTTCAGTGGCCACGTGGGAGTAATTGAATTGGCTTTATTTCTTACATCCTTCACGTACATGAGGAGTAAAAATATTTACATTATGCCCACATCTAAATGTGCAATGTGCAATCATAGTAATTTATAATAAATAGAACAGTCACTGTAATATAGAGTACAATCAAATCAGCGTGAGTACATCAATCTGATGTGGTGGAAGAGGCTGTCCCAGAGCCTGTTGGTCCTGGTTTTTATGCTGCGATACTGCTTGCCGGATGGTAGCAGCTGGAATAGATTGTGGTTGAGATGGCTTGGGTCCCCAATGATCCTTTGGGCCCTTTTTACACACCTGTCCTTGTAAATGCCCTGAATCATGGGACGTTCACAACTACAGATGCGCTGGGCTGTCTGCACCACTCTCTGCAGAGTCCTGCGATTGAGGGAGGTACGGTTCCCATACCAGGCAGTGATGCAGCCAGTCAAGATGCTCTCAATTGTGCCCCTGTAGAAAGTTCTGAGGATTTGGGGGCCCATACCAAACTTCCTCAAATGTCTGAGGTGAAAGGGGTGTTGTTGTGCCTTTTTCACCACACAGCTGGTGTTTACAGATCACGTGAGGTCCTCGGTGATGTGGATGCCGAGGAACTTGAAGCTGTTCACCCTCTCAACCCCAGATCCATTGATGTCAATAGGGGTTAGCCCGTCTCCATTCCTCCTGTAATCCACAACCAGCTCCTTCGTTTTTTGCGATGTTGAGGGAGAGGTTGTTTCCTTGACACCACTGTTTGACATAAGGCCCATCAACGTAGTGTTGTCGGCAAATTTAATTTGCAAGTTGGAGCTGTGGGTGGCGATACAGTCATGGGTATACAGAGAGTAAAGGAGGGGACTCAGTACTCAGCCCTGAGGGGCTCCTGTATTGAGAGTCAGAGGGTTGTAGATGAGGGAGCGCACTCCTACAACCTGCTGGCGATCTGACAGGAAGTCCAGGATCCAGCTGCACAAGGCAGAGTGAAGGCCGAGGTCTCTGAGCTTCTTGTCGAGCCTGGATGGAACTATGGTGTTGAGTGCTGAACTGTAGAACAAGAACAGCATTCTCACATAAGCATCCTTCTTCTCTAGATGTGTAAGGACGGTATATAGGGCACTGGCTTTTGCATCAGGGTAATTGGGCAGGGCAGGCCCACTGGGGCCAGTTATCACACTGTATCTCTAAATAAAAATAAAAATGACAATTTGTTCCAAATTCCAGCTCATCCCTGCTGGGTGGCACCATGGCACAACCAGTACAACCACTACTTCACAGTGCATGAGATCCCAGGTTCGATTCCAACCTCAAGTTCTCTAGTATGTGGAGTGTTCGTGTTCTCCTTGTGACCATGTGGGTTTCCTCCAGGTGCTCCAAATTCCTCACACATTTCAAATTGGTCCCTAGTGTGTTGGTGAAAGTTAAAATCTGGAAGAGCTGGTGAGGAAATGCACAGAATATAAATGTGCCAATGAGCCTGTGTCACAGTTAATCCAAACATTGTTTGTGCCCAGTGTAGGGCACTGTGTGACATTGGGTGCCATCTAGTGGAAGGATTAGGAAGCACTAATGTTTGGAAACTACAAGGAAGAGTCTGCACTCAATGGTCACTTTATGAGGTACATACCTACATCTGCTCGTTAATGCAAGTATCTAAGCAGCCAATCACATGACTGCAACTCAATGCATAAAAGCATGCAGACATGATCAAGAGGTTCAGTTGTTGTTCAGACCAACTTTAGAATGGGAAGAAATGTGATCCAAGTGACTTTGACTCTGGAATGATTGTTGGTGCCAGACAGGGTGGGTTAAGCATCTCAGAAACTGTTGACCTTCTCAGATTTACATCCACAGCTGTCTCTAGAATTTACAGAGAATGGTGTGAAAAATAAAAAAATATCCAGTGAATGAGAGTTCTTTGGGTGAAAATACCTTGTTAATGAAAGAGGTCAGAGGGGGAATGGCCAAATGAGAGAAAGTCTGCAGGTGCTGGAAATCCAAGCAACACACATAAAATGCTGGAGGAACTCAGCAGGCCAGGCAGCATCTATGGAAAAGAGTACAGTCGATGTTTCAGCCCGACTCTTTTCCATAGAGGAGAATGGCTAGACTTGTTCAAGCTGACAGGAAGGCAACAGTACCTCAAATAACCATGCATTCAAACAGTGGTATGCAGAAGAGCATCTCTGAACACACAACACATTGAATCTTGAAGTGGATGCGGAAGACCACAAATTAGAGGTACCTAATAGAGTGGCCACTCAGTGTATGTCAGGGGTGGTGAACCATTTTGAGAGTGTGTGCCCAAATTGTCGATAATCTTCTAAAACATCCTCTTGAATACCATGGTAGATTTTTTCTTTTTCTGGTAAACTGTCACAAAAGGAAAGGAACACACTCTCGTCAAGTTCCCCATCACTCAGTCATTCTCTTCTTCATTTGACAATGACGATAAACATAAATATATCTTTTTATTATGGGTGGGTTTTAATCGAGGAGTGACACTGCATGCCATGTTGGGCATATATGCCATTGGTTCACCACTGTTGCCAGAGTCAATGATAGGCGCAGGGGATTCTGCAGAAGCTGAAGATCTTGAGCAGCACACACAAAATGCTGGAGGAACTCAGCAGGTCAGGCAGCATCAATGGAGGGGAAAGAATAGTTGGAGTTTTGGGCCAAGACACTCTATCAGGAGTGAAAGGGAAGGGGTCAGAAGCCAGAATAAGAAAGGAGGGAAGGGAAAAGCCTATCATCTGCCAGTTTGTACTCCTCCCCCTCCAGGCTTGCTGGAAGATGATAGGTGAAGCCAAGTGGGGGAGGGGTAGCAGGGAGGTGATTGGTGGAAAAGAGGTGGAGAGTGGACCATGGGAGAATGGGAAGGAGGAGGGGATCCAGAGGGAGGTGATAGGGGGTAAGAGGGGAGCCAGAGAGGTTAATGGCAGAGGAGTGAAGGGGGAGGAGGAAAAATTATGAAAGTTGGAAAAATTGTTGTTCTCATCATCAGGTTGGAGGTTACCCTGATAGAATATGAGATGTCTCTCCTCCAGCCTGAGAGTGGTCTCATTGTGATAGTAGAGGAGGCCATGGTTCGACATGTCAGAAAGGAAAGTATTTGACTGTTTGTACCATGATCATCACATTCTGCAGGAGCACCATTCAAAGGTTCCTGACCAGCTGCATCACCGGCTGGCATGTGTATTGCAATGTAGTAGATCCCAAAATCCTGCAACGTATGGTGAGCATCTCTGAAACATCATCCAGGTCTCTACCCCCCCCCCCCCTATTCAGGACATATATCAGAAGCCCTGATACTCAGTGCCTTCAGCTTTGTCAAAAACCCTTCCCATCCCTCCCACAATCCCTTTGACCTCCAGCATTCAGGCAGAAGACACCACAGCTTAAGAACTGGTCACCTTTCATCTTTTATTGCTACTGGTTCACATATTTATACTACAGCTTGTTTCATTATAATAGTGCCAGTAACATTATACTGTCCTCCATAAACACGCACCTCACACTTTATGCCAACCTCTCAATCGTCAGGCCCTGTCACTCAGGGACTTGTGTTAATATGATTTTGTGACTGTATGCATTGGATTGTCACTATGTGCGCTGTGTGTGACTGTGTATCACGTTTGCCCCAGAGGAACTTTGTTTTGTTTTGCAGTATAAATTTGTACAGTTGAATGACAGTAAACTTGAACTCCAACTTGATTGGGGATTGGAATTAAAATGCTTGGCCACCAGGAAATCGAGCTTGTTGTAGGCAGAGCAGCGAGTACAGACCCAGAGCTATCAAGTGTTCCTCGTATGATAACCCTTTCATTCCCAGAATCATCCTTGTGAACCGCCTCTGGACCCTTTCCAATGCCAGCATATCTTTTCTTAGATGAGGAGCCCAAAACTGTTCACAATACTCAAGGTGAGGCCTCACCAGTGCCTTATAACGCCTCAGCATCACATCACTGCTCTCGTATTCAAGACCTCTTGAAATGAATGCTAACATTGCATTTGCCTTCCTCACCACCAACTCTACCTGCAAGTTAACCTTCAGGATGTTCTGCACAAGGACTCCCAAGTCCCTTTGCATCTCATATTCCTGGATATTCTCCCTGTTTAGAAAATAGTCTGCACATTTATTTCTCCTACCAAAGTGCAAGTACATGCCATTTCCAACATCGTATTTCATTTAACACACGTAAAAATTGCTGGTGAACGCAGCAGGCCAGGCAGCATCTCTAGGAAGCGTTACAGTCAACGTTTTGGGCTGAGACCCTTCGTCAGGACTAACTGAAAGAAGAGCTAGTAAGAGATTTGAAAGTGGGAGGGGGAGGGGGAGATACAAAATCATAGGAGAAGACAGGAGGGGGAGGGATGGAGCCAAGAGTTGGACAGGTGATTGGCAAAAGGGATACGAGAGGATCATGGGACAGGAGGCCCAGGGAGAAAGAAAGGGGAAGGGGGGAAGCCCAGAGGATGGGCAAAGGGTATAGTGAGAGGGACAGAGGGAGAAAAACGAGAGAGAGAAAAAAAGAATGTGTGTATATAAATAAATAACGGATGGGGTACGAGGGGGAGGTGGGGCAATAACGGAAGTTAGAGAAGTCAATGCTCATGCCATCAGGTTGGAGACTACCCAGAGGGAATATAAGGTGTTGCTCCTCCAACCTGAGTGTGGCTTCATCTATACAGTAGAGGAGGCCGTGGACAGACATATCAGAATGGGAATGGGATGTGGAATTAAAATGTGTGGCCACTGGGAGATCCTGCTTTCTCTGGCAGACAGAGCGTAGGTATTCAGCGAAACGGTCTCCCAGCCTGCGTCGGGTCTCGCCAATATATAGAAGGCCGCATCGGGAGCACTGGACGCAGTACATCACCCCAGCCGACTCACAGGTGAAGTGTCGCCTCACCTGGAAGGACTAATCCACATCCCATTCCCATTCTGATATGTCTATCCATGACCTCCTCTACTGTCAAGATGAAGCCACACTCAGGTTGGAGGAACAACATCTTATATTCTGTCTGGGTAGCCTCCAACCTGGTGGCATGAACATTGACTTCTCTAACTTCAATTAATGTCCCACCTCCCCTTCATACCCCATCCGTTATTTATTTATTTGTTTGTTTGTTTATTTATTTATATACATATTTCCCGCTCTCTTTTTCTCCCTCTGTCCCTCTCACTATACTCCTCGCCCATCCTCTGGGCTTCCCCCCTCCCCCTTTCTTTCTCCCTAGGCCTCCTGTCCCATGATCCTCTCATATCCCTTTTTCCAATCAACTTTCCAGCTCTTAGCTTCATCCCTCCCCCTCCTGTCTTCTCTTATCATTTTGGATCTCCCCCTCCCCCTCCCACTTTCAAATCTCTTACTATCTCTTCTTTCAGTTAGTCCTGACGAAGGGTCTCGGCCCGAAACGTCGACTGTACCTCTTCCTATAGATGCTGCTTGGCCTCCTGCGTTCACCGGCAATTTTTATGTGTGTTGCTTGAAATTCCAGCATCTGCAGATTTCCTCCTGTTTGTATTTCATTTGCCACTTTCTTGCCCATTCTCCTAATTTGTCTAAGTCCTTCTGCATCCTACCTGTTCCCTCAACACTACCTGCCCCTCCATGAATCTTCTTATCATCTGCAAACTTGGCAACAAAACCTTCTATTCCATCATCTAAATCACTGATACACAGCATAAAAAGCAGTGGTCCCAACCCCGATCCCTGTGGAACACCACTGGTCACTGGCAGCCAACCAGAAAAGGATAATTTTATTCCCACCCCCTGCCTTGTACCAATCAGCCAATGCTCTAACCATGTTAGTAACTTTACTGTACTAGTATGGGCTCTTAATTTGATAAGCACCCTCATGTGTGGCACCTTGTCAAAGGCCTTCTGAAAGTCCAAATATACAATATCCACTGCATTCCCTTCATCTATCCTACTTGTAATCTCCTCAAAGAATTCCAACAGGTTTGTCAGGTAAGATGTTCCCTTAAGGAAACCCTGCTGACTTTGTCCTGTGTCACCAAGTACCCCATAACCTCATCCTTAACAATTGACTCCAACATCTTCCCAACCACTGAGGTCAGGCTAACTGGTCAATAATTTCCTTTCTGCTGCCTTCCTCCTTTCTTAAAGAGTAGAGTGACATTTGCAATTTTCCACTCCTCTGGCACCATGCCAGAGTCCAATGATTTTTGAAAGATCATCGCTACTGCCTCCACACCACCTCTTTCAGAACCCTAGGCTGCAGTTCATCTGGTCCAGGTGATGTATGTACCTTAGGTCTTTATGCTTTTGCGCACCTTCTCCCTTGTAATAGTAACTGCACCTATTTCTCTTCCTTCATACGCTACAACATCTGGCACACTGCCAGTGTTTTCTACAGTGAAGACTGATGTAAAGTACTCATTTAGTTCATCTGCCATTCCTTGTCCTCCATTATTATTTCTCCTGCCTCATTTTCTAGCGGTCCTCTATCCACTTTCGTCTCGCTTTTACTTCTTACATACTTGAGAAACCTTTTACTATCCACTTTGATATTGTATGCTGGCTTGCTTTCATATTTTGTATTTTCCCTTCTACTGATTCATTTAGTTGCTCTCTGTAGTTTTAAAAGCTCCCCAAACCTCGATCTTCCCACTAATTTTTGCTTTGTTGTATGCCCTGTCTTTTGTTTTTACGTTAGCTTTGACTTCCCTTGTCAGTCATGGTTGTACTATTTTGCCATTTGAGTATTTCTTTATTTTTGAAAAAATCTACCCTGTACTTTCCTCATTTTTCCCAGAAACACATGCCATTGCTGTTCTGCTGTCGTCCTTGCCAGCATCTCCTTCCAACTTACTTTGGCCAACTCCTCTCTCGTACCACTGTAATTTCCCTTACTCCACTGAAATACTGCTACGTCAGACTTTACTCTCTCCCTATCAAATTTCAAGTTGTACTCAATTTTGTTGTGATCACTGGCTCCTAATGGCTCTTTGACCTGACACTCCCTCATTGCCCCTGGTTCACTACATAACACCCAATCCAGTCTAGTAGGCTCAATGACAAACTGCTTTAAAAAGCTCTCTCTTGAGCATTCAACAAACTCACTCTCTTGAGAGTCATTACCAACCTAATTTTCCCAATCGACTTGCATGTTAAAATCTCCCATGACTACCATAACATTGCCCTTTTGACATGCCTTTTCTATTTCCTGTTGTAATCTGTAGGCGATATCCCAGCCACTGTTGGGAGACCTGTATATGACAGCCTTCGACATCCTTTTACCCTTGCATTTTCTTAACTCAACCCACAAGGAATCAACATCTTCCAATGCTAAGTCACAACTTTTCACTGATTTGATATCATTCTTTACCAGTAGAGCTACACCACCCCGTCCTTCAACCTTCCTATCCCTCGGACACAACATGTAACTTTGGACATTCAGCTCCCAACTACAACCATCCTTCAGCCACGATTCAGTGATGGCCACGTCATACCCAAAAATCTGTAGAAGTGCAACAAGATCATCCACTTTATTTCTTATACTCAGTGCATTGAGATATAACACTTTGGGTACTGTATTTGCGACCATTTTTGATTCTGCATCCCTAATGCACTGATACTCATCCAGCTGACTGCAATTTTGTTCTGTCATCTGTCTGCCCTTCCTAACAGTCTGACTGCACACTATCTTTGCTTTTTTACTATCCGTCCTATCCTGATTTCCTTCATTCTGGTTCCCTCCCCGCTGCCAAATTAGTTTAAACCCTTCCCAACAGCTTTAACAAACCTGCCCGCGAGGATATTGGTCCCCCTCAGGTTCAGGTGCAACCTGTCCCTTTTATACAAGTCATACCTCCCCCAGAAGAGATCCCAAAGATCCAAGAACCTAAAGCCTTAATCCCTGCACAGGCTTCTTGGCCACACATTTATCTGCCAAATCATCCTGTTTCTACCCTCACTGGCACGTGGCACAGGTAGTAATCCAGAAATCTCTATCCTGGAGGTCCTGCTTCTCAGCTTTCTACTTAGTTCTCTAATTTCTCTCTTCAGGACCTCTTTGCTTTTCCTTCCTCTGTCATTGGTACCAATATATATGAAGACATCTGGCTGCTCTCCCTCCCTCTATAAAGTGCTGTGGACACGATCCGAGATGACCCTGACCCTGGCACCTGGGAGGCGACATACCATTCAGGTGTCCCATTCACATCCACAGAATCTCCTGTCTGTTCCCCTGACTATTGAGTCCTCTATCACTACTGCTCCCCTCTTCTCCCTCTTTCCCTTCTGCACCATGGACCCAAGCTCAGTGCCAGTAACCTGGTCTCTGTGGCATTCTCCTGGGAAGTCATCCCCCACATATAAAACTGTATACTTATTTTTTGAGGGGAATGACCACAGGTGTGCTCCCCACTAACTGCCTATTCACATTTCCATTTCTCCTGACAGTCACCCAGCTGCTCGCCTCCTGGAATTTAGGGGTGACTACTTCCCTGTAACTCTGATTGATTATCTCCTCAGTCTCCCGTTAATCTGGGTGTGGCACAGTGACTCAGCTGGTGAAGATGCTGCCTCAACAACCCAAGGACCTCGGAATGCTGTCTATGTGGAGTTTGCATGCTGTCCCGCTGAGTGTGTGCCCCAGCATCCTCCATCATCCCAGAGATGTCAGGTTGGTAGGTTATTCAGCGGCTATAGATTGCAGGTAAGTGGCTGAAAATGGGGATGTTGACGGGAGTGTGGGGGCAACAAAATGGGATGACTGTAAGACTGGTGTAAGTGAGTGTTTGACATTTAGTATGGACAGTGGACTGAAGGACCTGTTTTCATACTGGATGTCTCTGTGGTTAATAGAACATAGAACATAGAATAGTACAGCACAGTACAGGCCCTTCAGCCCACAATGTTGTGCTGACCCTTAAACCCTGCCTCCCATATAACCCCCCACCTTAAATTCCTCCATATACCTGTCTAGTACTCTCTTAAACTTCACTAGTGTATCTGCCTCCACCACTGACTCAGGCAGTGCATTCCACGCACCAACCACTCTCTGAGTAAAAAACCTTCCTCTAATATCCCCCTTGAACTTCCCACCCCTTCCCTTAAAGCCATGTCCTCTTGTATTGAGCAGTGGTGCCCTGGGGCATTAATCTGAAGAGTCATTGAATTTGACAATGAATAAGCTTTAATTAAACATAATCATTCGAGATTCAAGACTGTTTATTGTCAATTGTCAGTACAGAAGTGTAAAGGAGAACGAAATGATTGTCACCCTGAATCATAATGCAGACTAAAAACACACAATAAGCACAAAAACACAATATAAATAAATACAAATACATTAGATTAGTTGATATACCTGGACTGATTGTACGTGCATAAAGTGACACTTGGTATAGGAGCACTAACACAAGAGATTCTGCAGATGCTGGAAATCCAGAGTAACACATGCTCAGCAGGTCAGGCAGCATCCATGGAAACAAATGAAAAGGCAACAGGAGAATCTGTACATAAGGTGACTCTGGCAAGAAATTATAAAGTGGGGAGCTTGGTGGGGTGGGTTAATGGGTGGGGGTGTTGATCAGTCTGATGGCTTAGGTTAGGGGAAGTAACTGCTTTTGAGTCTGGTGGTCCTGACATAGATGATCTGTAGCCTCCTCCCTGATGGGAGTGGGGACGAACAGTCCATAAGCAGGGTGGGTGGAATCCTTCATGGTGAGAATTTGGACCTCTGAGTCACAGAGTTTTACAGCAAAGAAACAGGCCCAGCTTGTCCATGCTGTTTAACTGAGCTAGTCCTATTTGCCTGCATTTGGCCCATATCGTTGTAAACCTTCTCTATCCGTGTACCTGTCCAAATACCAGCCCGTGATTAATGAGTCTATTACGCCCGCTGTATGGCACTCGTTGTCACCCTGAATGCTTGCATTAATGTGTGCTGCTAAAGCCTACCACAATAACACGTAACATTACCATGTAGGAACGATTACTAACATAGCCCTATAGTCAGACATAGCCCCAGGCAGTCTTTGTTTATGTACAGTTTTTCATAAATTCTTTTTTTTTGCTCAACATAACAAAACTTTCAATTTACAGATACATTTACATTTACATTTCTTCCCCTCACAGATATCAGCTATCAGAACACTTCCATCAAAATATAGACATAACCCCAACATCCTGTACAAAAGCCCTTATTAGTATAGCAGACAGGCTTGTATCTACATACTGCAGAAAGGGTTGCCATGTTTTATGAAAACTATTTGCTTTTGAGTGTACCATACATGTCAAAAAGTCCAAAGGAATGTATTCCATGATTAATTTATGCCAACCAAAAAGTCCAGGGGCCTTATTGGATATCCAACAAAGTAAAATGTTCTTCCTTGCACAAAAAGTCAGGATGTTAAAAAGTTTTTTCCTGATGTGCATTAATAATACGACTGCTGGGTAAGCCTAAGAGAAAAGACACAGGGTCCAGTTCGAGCTCCATCTTCAGAATCTGTTCCATTTCACCCAAAGTATCACTCCGGTATGCCTGAAGCTTGGGACAAGTCCAAAAACAGTGGGTGAAAGTTCCAGTATTTACTTTACATTTAGAACACATTGGAGAAACCCCCGTCTTAAATTTCGACAGACAATCCGGAGTCAGATGGACTCTACGCGGCATTTTGAGTTGCAGTGCTTTAGTTCTATTACAAACTGAAATTTTCTTTGCATTATCACAGACGTCTTCCCATGTTTCAGCTGTAATGTCTACTCCCAGCTCTTCCTCCCAGACCCTTCCCAACTGCTCAGCCTCTCCACAAGAACATTCCCTCCGGATGCTGTAAAAAGTACTAATAGAGACTTCACCCTTAGAATGAAACACCCTGTTTTCAATGTCAGAACTATAGAAATCAGTTAGCAATGATGTTTTTTTCTGTAATAATCTCTTATCTGAAAGAAACGAAAAAGATCCTTGCTGGGTATGTTAAATTTCTGTACTATTTGACTAAAAGACATCATCGTTCCTTCATCAAACAAATCTCCAAGATGGAAAATACCCTTAGAAATCCAGAGTTTAAATCCAGAATCCATTATGCCAGGCTGAAAATCTGGACTGCTGGTTATTGGAGTGAAGGGTGATATTTTCACTGCGTTGCCCTCAATTTATCGCACCGCCCTTCAAGCCCTGACTGTATTAATTGTTATCCGATTGAGACAATATTCCTTAACTAGCTTCATCTTATTGAGGAAATGCAAGTTAATAAGAGGGCATTTTGCTTGTGAAGCTTCAATGTCTAGCCAAATTGAAGAGGGGTCCCTGCAAACCCAGTCAACCACATAAGATAAAAAGGAACTTAGTTGATATTTTTTGATGTCTGGAAAATCCAGACCCCCAGACTACTGGGAAGCTGTAACTTAGACATTTTAATACAGGGTCTTTTTTTGTTCCAGATGAAAGAAACAAACCAGCCATTTATTTTTTTTTAGTATTTATTGGGTAAAAATGACTGGAATCATTCGTATTGGGTAAGGCAGACATGGAAGAATGTTAATTTTGAGCAAGGATATTCGGCCAAGCCAAGAAATGGGAAGAGTGCTCCATCACTCAAGATCCTGTTTGATTTTGTCAAATAACTGTATAAAGTTAGCTTTGAACAATTGATCAAACGTAGGTGTGATAAATATGCGTAAGTAAACAAAACCTGTCTGCAAGCATTTAAAGAGGAAAACACCCTGCCTGTCAGGTACCTGCTACAGATTCCCCAGAGGCATAGCCTCTGATTTAGTAAAGCTGATTTTATAACCCGACAAGGAGCTAAATGAATTGATGCATTGTATAAGGTGGTGCACTGATATAGCAGGGTTTGATAAGAAAATTAGAACGTCATCCACATACAACGTAATTTTATGTGCCTTTAGTCCTATGTTTGGAGCAGATATTTTGGGGTCTCGCCGAATAGCCTCAGCCAATGGCTTGATCTCCCACTTAATAAAATTATTGCCCAAACCAAATCATTCTGAAGTGATAAAAAGATACGGCCATTCAAAATGATCAAAGGCCTTTTCTGCATCTAAGGAAACCACCATGCTGTCCACTGCCTGTTGCTGACATGCCTGAATCACATCAAGTAATCTTCTGATATTGTTAGATGATCTACGGCCTTTTACAACACCCGTTTGATCCTATTTTATGATAAAAGGTAACACAGTTTCAATTCGCAACACTAAGGTTTTAGATAAGGTTTAAAAGTCAACATTTGACAATGAAATAGGCCTGTAGGAGGCACAATCTTCAGAGCTCTTTCCTTTCTTAAGAATTAGGGAGATATTAGCTTCTCTCAATGATGGTGGGAGGAGACCACAATTAAATGCATGATTGAACATGTTTAGCATAGGCTCTGATAATAACCCTGTGAACCCTTCATAGAATTCACTAGTGAGTCCATCAGGACCAGGGGCCTTTCCACTTTGGAGCTGTCTCACAGCTTCCTGTATCTCATGTATAGATAACAGAGCATTGAGGAGGGACTCTTGTTCAGAAGAAATGCCTGGGAGATCTAAATTCCTGAAAAAGGATTCCATCCTAGATTGTCCATCATTACATTACTCAGATTGATTGACACAGTTTAGAATAAAAATTCTTAAACACAACATTAATCATTTTAGAATTACTAGTGAGGGCTCCTGTCCCATCCCTAATTGAAGCAATAGTCTGAGAGGCATTTTTCTTTCTGGCCAAGTAAGCCAAATACCTACCTGGTTTTTCACCATGTTCAAACAATTGTTGTTTAGCAAATGTCAATTTTCTTTTGGCTGCTTGTGTAAGTAAAGAGTTTAGTGTACAGCGTAGGGTTGTGATATTCTGTAACTTCGTTGCAGAAGACTTACTAATATAATCCTTTTCAGCTGCCGCAAGCCTTGTTTCCACTAGGCGCTGCTGTTCTGCAGCTTGTCGCTTCTTACTAGCAGGGTAGGAGATAATTAATCCCCTTGCATAGGCCTTAGCGGTTTCCCAGAGCATTGATGGACTACCAGCTGATTCGGAATTAATAGATAGGAAAGTTTTGAATTCAGAAGTAAAATAGTCTATAAATTTATTATCTTTTAGAATAAATGGATTCAGCCTCCAATGTCTAGATCATGCTGAATTATCTTTGGGCTTAATATGTAAATATACTGCTGCATGGTCAGAAATAGTGATATTTCCAATAGTGCAGGATACAACTAAATCTAGGAAGGTTTTGGGGTTAGAAAAAAGTCTATTCTGGTGTAACATTTGTGTGGATTAGAAAAAAATGTGAAGTCTTTGTCTGAGGGATGTAACAACCTCCAGACATCCACGTAAAGTCCTAGTTCTCCACGTAAGCCCATGATTTGTTTGGACTGTGAGGAGAGCAATGGGGGACCTCTAGGCACTCTGTCCATCAATGGGTCCATGAGACAATTAAAATCCCCATCTACAATAAGGTTTTGTATATAAATTCTATTGTGTTTCTTTATGTTTCTGTAAATGCCTGCAAGAATATGTATCTCAAAGTAGTACATGGTGACATACACATCCTTTGACAATAAATTCACTTTGACTTTAGCTGCTGGTCAGAATATAATGTGGTTTGTTAAAGTCTAGTAAAGAAGACACACAAGTCTGAATCATTTTGGAGAATTCTCATGGCACCTTTTATTTTTTTTCCATGTGAATGTAATCTTTTTATACAGAAATTCAAACGAGAAACACATAATTTTAATAACTACAGTTTGATATATTTCAATATCCAGGTTACCCCAGTGGAACTTGGGTCACAGTATGTACAATATTTACAGTGGTTCCACATTCCAATACACTTCAGGTCCATCCAGCTAATAAATCATAGAGTCATAGAGCACTACAGCGCAGATGCAGACAGACCCTTCAGCCTATCTAGTCTGTACCGTATTGTTAGAACACAGAACATAGAAGCGTACAGCACAGGAACAGGCCCTTCGGCCCACAAATGTTGTGCCGACCAAATAAATTAGTAAGGAAATGGCCAACTAAACTAACCTGTTATACCTACACAATGTCCGTATCCCCCTATTTTCCTCATATTCCTGTCCTATCTAAAGGTTTTTTAAAAGTCCACAATTATCTGCCTCTATCAACACCCCAGGCAGCGCACTCCAAGCACCCACCACTCTCTGTGTATAAGAAACTTTGCCCCTCACATCTTCTTTAAAATTACTCCCTCTCAACTTAAATGCATGCTCTCTGGTATTAGACATTTCAACCCTGGGGAAAAGACGCTGTCTGTCTACGCTATCTATGCCTCTCATAACCTTATAAGCCTCTATAATTCTACCTAGTCCCGCTGACTTGTACCTGGACCATAACCCTCCATACCCCTCCCATCCAGGTACTTATCCAAACTTCTTTCAAATGCTAAAATTAAAATGGCCACGGGGCAATGAGAGAAGAAAGAATGGGCATGATTTGGAGGTTGCATGCTGCTGGGGAAGGAACTCTGATGCCTCGATAATGTCACTGGCTACTAAGTTCCCCACTTGGACAAGGTCTGAAGGTCATTGGATCCCCAGGCACAGGTCTACCTCATTCATTCAGTTTCAGCCCAACCCACGTTCACTTAGATCCACTTCGAGCACCAAGAAATTCATGCCACCTGTTCGGAGAAGCTGCTAGATGGGAACGTATTCACATCTCCAGAATCTCATTATCTCTGCTACACGAGACAAGTTCCAGCATGTATGAGAGTGTTCCGTTCAAACTTCCTGCATCAGTGGTGGGTTTGAACCACACAGGCAAAAGCAAGTTGCCTGTCATTCACATTATTACATTTGTCCAATAGACAGACAGAGTTGGATCACTTACCTCTGCCGAGGGTGTCGAAGTGAAAAAAAAATTGTATAAAACATGCCTACATCTATTCTCAAAGTATCCCCACCAAAGCAATTCTGACTGAAATGCCCTCTAACTTCCAAGAATGTGTTTCCCTCTGCGTTATAACCAGCCAGAACGGAGATGAGTGGGTAATTGAACCGACAATCAAATTTGGTGACAGTGCTGCTTTAAGTGAACAAGTGACACATACAGAATGCTGGAAGAACTGAGCAAGTCAGGCAGCATCTATGGAGCAAAGTGAACAGTCAACATTTCAGGCTGAAACCCTTCACCAGGGTTGGAAAGGGGAGGAAGCCAGAATAAGAGGGTGGGGAGTGGAAGGAGACTGGGATTGATTAAGTAAATGAGACCAGTTTTAACCTTACAATTTAAACACAGGCAACCTCCATAGATTACCATAGTCTGTATTATAATATATTATGCTGGGGAAGTTTCCCTGCTTTTGCTGGCAGAAGCTGCTGCGGTTTCTATTCCTCTGCTCATTAAATAGATACTGCTTTCTGTATAAATTGTCATTGTTGCACGATAAACAGTTTGATCAAGTTATACTCCCACCTGCAGATATCATAGGCTGGCATGGGGCTGTCAATAACTATTCTCTTTATAAAATGACAGGTACAGGTTTTACCTGGTTGTAGGATAGCTTGATCGTTAGGCAAAAACAAAATACTCAGATTATATTCCATTGTTTAAATTTAATTTCCCTGGTCCCTAGTGCAATTAGATGGAGTCTTGACCTCACACTCTACCTCGTTTTCATCTTGTAGGTTATTGTCCAACTGCACTGCAATTTCACTGCATCTGTTACGCTTTATTCTCTATTGTTTATTCTGTCTCAGTGCTCTATGCAATAGACCATAAAACAAAGGATTAGAATTAGGTGCCTACAATCTATATTTGATTTGATCTGGATGAATAGTATTGCGAGTAACACGCACAAAATAACAGGTCAGGCAGCATCTATGGAGAGGAATAAAGAGTCGACATTTCAGGCTGAGACCCTTCATCAGGACTCAGGGTCGCAACCTGAAACATCGACTCTTTATTCCTCTCCACAGATGCTGCCTGACCTGCGGAGTTCTTCCAGCATTTTGTGTGTGTTCTTCTGCATTTCCAGCATCTGCAGAATGTATTGTGTTTACGATTAACAGTACAGGAATTTCACTGTATCTTGGTACCTGTAGAAATAAACACCAATACTGTACCAAACACCTATTGAAACAGTATTTGTTGGAAATAAACAAATGTGTCAGGCACTATGTGTGGAGAAAGAAGAATTGATAATGTTTTAGGACTCAGACCTTTCAACAGGGCAGAAGAAAGTTAAAGGCATGATGCAGAGAAGGAAGGACACGGCTGCAAAATGTCACAGACCTTAAACATTAACTCTCTGTCTCCACAGATACTGATTGACATGCTGAACATTTGTATCACTCTGATTCTATACATCTTACTTTCACTACGACTTGGAGTTCTCATTGGATTTTTCTAAACTTGCTGGAGTTGAGAAGCATGAGGAGGGATCTCATTGAAATTAACTGAATACTGAAAGGCCTAGATTGAGTGGATGTGGAGAGAATGTTTTCCATAGTGGGGGAGTCTAGGACCAGAGAGAACAGCCTCAGAATAGAAGGGCATCCCTTTGGAACAGAGATGAGGAGGAATGTCTTGAGCCAGAGGTTGGTGAATCTGTGGAACTCATTGTCACAAATGATTGTGGAAGCCAAGTCATTGAGTATATTCAAAGCAGAGTAGGTGCTGGCTTAGTAAGGGTGTCAAAGGTTACAGGGAGAAGGCAGGAGAACGGAGTCGAGGGGAAAAATAAATCCGCCATGATTGAATGGCAGAGCAGACTCCATGACCTAATTCTGCTCCTACATTTTATGGACTTAGCAGTTGATAAGAAAGTGATTGCTTCTATGGGAGAGGCCTGTTAACCAAAGACTTCCCATTGGAAGTTACCATTTATTGGCATCCTTGCACAATTCATTTCTCACTGAAGACACTGACTTCAATTCACCTTTCCTATGGCTCCTGTCTTTAGGAAACTACAAGACAGTATCGCAGCAGCAGGAGTATTTGCCCAATTTGGAATGAATATAGATCCCTTAATCTCAAACAAGTCCTGAGTTTGGACATTTAATGTCATTGGTTAGGCTTTCAGTTGAACATGGAGTAACAAACTTGGAATATTGTCTTCAGTTCAGGTCACCTCATTATAGGAAGGATGTAGAAGCTTTAGAGAAGGTGCAGAGGAGATTGACCAGGTGCTGCCTGGATTAGAGAGCACGCCTTATGAGGAAAGGTTGAATGAGCTAGGGCTTTTCTCTTTGGAGTGAAGGAGGATGAGATGTGACTTTCTTCGAGGTGTACAAGATGATAAGAAGCATGGATAAAATGGACAGCAACAAATTTTTTTTCCCAGGGTTTTTTAAAATCATGTCACACCAGACAGTTAGCCATTCTTGTCTGGCGCATAGTGTCAGGATTGGTCTCCTTTCGAATTAACTGGGTCACCATATGAACGTTCCTGACTTGACCCTTTTATTTTTTACGAGGCCAAGTGGCTAGCTCGACGCTCAACCCGGCACCGATGGAAAGCGTGCACGGGGGATGGCCCGAATTGGATTCGAACTCGGGAACCTTCGCCCCGGAGTCCGGCGCTGATGCCACTGTGCCACCAGCCGGCCAGGGTGAGAATGGCCAATAGGAGAGGGCATAATTTCAAGGTGATCAGAGCTAAGTGTAGAGGGAAGTCAGAGGTAAGTTCTTTACATGGGGAGTGTTGGGTGCATGGAACACCCTGTCAGAGGTGGTGCAAGAGGCAGGTACATTTGGGGCATTTAAAGAACTATTAGGTAAGTATGTGGATGATAGGAAAATGGAATGCTATGTAGGATGGAAGGAGTTCATCGATCTTAGTGTAGGTTAAAAGGTTGGCACAACATCGTGGGCCGAAGGGTCTGTACTGTGCTGTAGTGTTCTATGTTCTATGTTAACAATGTGCTGGAGGAACTCAGCACGTTGAGCAGCATCTGTGGGAGGACATGAACTGTCACTTGAGTCCTGACGCAGCGTTTTGACCCGAAATGTCGACAATTCCTTTCCTCCGAGGCATGCCACTCGACCCTCTCAGTCTCTCTAGCAGATTGTTGCTCTAGATTCTGACAGCCGCAGTCTCTTGTGTCTCTTTCAGTTGAACTTACTTGTACTACGTGGCACATTGTTTCAAGTGAAAACTCAAATCAGTCCAGTGAGGGTAAGTGCGATTCCTGGGATCCTGGGTGTACAGGGAAAGCAACTATAAATCTCCTCAACCAATCAAATGAAAGGGCTAGGAACTCAACAGAGAATGAGTGAGAAGGATGTGTAAGTGGAATGGGTGAATTCCTGATCAAATCAGGTACAGTTAGGAAAATAAAGGGAGTAAAAGTAACTGGATTGAGAAAGAAAAATAGAAAATCTCTAACAACAGCTAAAATCTTACAGAGTCATAGAGCACCACCGCACAGAAACAGGGCCTTTAGCCCATCTAGTTCATGCCAAACTGATATCCTGACTAGTTCCTGGACCATAGCCTCTCTCATCCATGTACTAATCTAAAACTCTTTTACAAGTTGAAACTAAACCTGCATCCCTTAAATATCTCACCTTTCACCCTTAACCTCTGACCTCTAGTTCTAGTCCCATTGGCAAAAAGCCTACTTGCAATTACCCAATCTATACCCCTCAAAACCTTGTATACCTCTATCAAATCTTCCTTCATTCTCCTCTGCTCCTGGGAATAAAGTGCTGACCTTTTCAACCTTTCCCTAGAGCTCAAGTCCTCAAGTCGAGGCAACATTCTATTAAGTCCTACACAAGCATGAGTTAAGAGACATGGTGGCACAACGAATCTTACAGAACGTGACTCCACACTTATAATGGTTGATGTTCACTTCAACAGGTGTTGACTTCAGTAATTAACACTAAGTACTTAATTTAAGAAGGGGCTTTGCCCAGAATGGGGAAAACTTACCTTTCCACAGTGGATATATCAGGCAGTTACAGGAATGTTGGTATTTCATATACCGTATTGCTGTGGTATGTGAGACAATGAGATGGGGGTTCATGTACCTACATAGGCGTGGAAAGGTGCAATTTCTGAATGTGTGAGTTTAACAAAACGGTTCCTGCAAAACACTGAGGTTAAAGGCAAACAATGAAAATGTATGTGCTGGAAACCCGAACCGAAGTTAGAAAATACTGGGGATACACAGCAGGTCAGGCAGCATCTGAGGAGAGAGAAAAACAGCATTGACATTTTGGGTCAACGACCTTTCATTAGGATTGATTCATTGACCTGAAATATTAACTCTGTTTCTCTGCCGAAATGTCAACTCTGTTTCACAACAGATGGTGCCTGACCTGCAAAGTATCCACAGCAATTTCTGTTTCACTTGAGTTTCAGGAAAATCGGGTGTCAGTAGGATTCCCTGAAGGTTAACTTGCAGGTTGAGTCAGCGGTAAGGGAAGGTGTAATGTTAGAGTTCATTTCAAGAGGACTGGAATACAAAGCAACGACGTAGTGCCACACACACACAGTGCTGGGGAAACTCTGCAGGCCAAGCAGCATCTACGGAAAAGATGTAAACAGTCAACGTTTTGGGCCAAGACAAGTGCCAAGGCTTTATAAGGCATTGGTCAGACTGCACTTGGAGTACTGAGAGCAGTTTTGGATTCCCCTTCTAAGAAAGGATGTGCTGGCCTTGGAGAGTATCCAGAGAAGGTTCACAGGAAAGAAAAGGTTAATGTATGTGGTGCGTTTGATGGCTCTGGGCCTGTTCACACTGTAGTTTAGATGAATGAGGGGTGATTTCATTGAAACCTGTCTAATATTGAAAGGGCTGTGCAGAGGATTGAGCATAGAGAGGACGTTTCCCGTAGCTGGGGTGGGGGGGGGGTCTAGGAGCAGAGGACACACCCTCAGGATAGAAAGGCATCCATTTAGAACAGAGATGAGGAGGAATTTCTTTAGCTAGAGCGTGATGACTCTGTAGAATTCATTCTCACACACAGCTGTGGAGCCAAGTCATTGGGTATATTTAAAGTGTAGGCTGATAGGTTCTTGATAAGTAAGAGCATCAAGGGTTACAGGAAAAGGCAGAAGAATGGGGTTGGGAAGGATAATAAATCAGCCATGATGGAGCAGATGTGATGAGCTGAATGGCCTAATTCTGCTCCCATATCTTATGGTCTTATTGTTCATCCAGGTTGTATACAGGGTTAGACTGCAATATGATGGTTACCATTTTTAGTGATGCACTCTTAGGCAATGTACGCCCTAAAGATAAAAACTATACAAAGGGTATGTGAAAGTGAGAATCCTTGATTCAACTAATCCAGGGTGGATTAAAGCTTAACTTGGATCCCTTGCTTAATGGTATTAGTCCATGGCATTAAAAAAATTGAGAACCCCTGCTGTAGAGTTTTACAGAGATTGGTGAGAAAAACAAAAATCATCCAGTGAGCGGCAGTTGTATCAGCAAATTTGGCTTGTTAATGAGAGGGTCAGAGGAGAATGCCCAGGCTGGTTCAAGCTGACAGGAAGGCAGCAGTGACTCAAATAACCATGCATTACAACAGTGGTGTGCAGAAGAGCATCTCTGAATAGACCACACATCAAACCTTGAAGTGGATGGGCTACAACAGCATAAGACCATGAACATACAGTCAGTGGCCACTCTATTGTGTACAAGATGTACCTAATAAAATGGCCACTGAGTGTATTTCACAGTTCCTTATTGTCACTGGGTCTAATTCACAGAGCTCCTACCTCAACACCTTCACCAGGAGGACTGCAATGGTTAAGAAGGCAACTCATTACCACCAACAAAGATAACTAGGGATGGGTAACAAATGCTGGCCTTGCCGGTGAAGCTGAGATCCCAGAAGTGGTTTAAATAAAATTCCTTAAGTAGCCCATTAAAAATTGGGCCAGGTGTGATTTCATTGGCCTCAAAGATCCAGAATTCTAAGAAGGTGGGAAGGAAGACTTCCACTTGGGTAGGAGCAGATTCCATTGGATTTTCATCCCATGACACCAGGAATGTAAAACAACAGCACAGGGAGGAGTATGACTGGTGAGTGTTAGGGTGTACTCTGGTGTTATGGAATATAGCAAATATTAATTTCAACAGCAACTAGTCTTCAGATCTGAATATGGAACGTAGGATGAATTTAAAATGCAGCTCGAAAAAAAATGGTCTTCCTGAAGCTGCATTTTAGAGTAAACACCCAATTGACTGAGATGTCTGCATATGCATGAATGCAATCAACACTGCATTGACCTAAGATTATACATGGACATGAATATGGAGTCAATAATAATTAACACTCATTTTGGGTGTTGGTGAGACGATCCAGATATTTGAAAAATTACATGTAACTCAAAAGAAGCATCATGAAGGCATTGTAACTATAAAAATTGTCCTGTTACCTTTGTTCTTTAACATATTAAAACTGTGCTGAAATGTTGGGTCGGGGAGCCCCTCTCTCTCGCCCTCAAGTAACTCCAAAGTCTGTCAGCTTGTGTGTGTCCCGAATAAAGACTTTTATATCTACCAGCTGTGTCTCTCTGGTGGCTTTGTTCACAGTCACGAGAGTGAGAATATCCATTTGGTTCTCCCTTCTCCTTCCCCACCCAAAAGGGGCATGTCCCAGTAATTTCCAAAAGAAATATTCCCCTTGCCTACATCTCAAGGCAATTCTCCAATCAGTTTATAGTATGGGAACTGAATCTGATTACCAAGGGGATTCCAGACTGAGCAAGCAACAGCAATGGCGGGGTGGGGGGGGGGTTGTTGGATTAAAAAGCTTCTACAACCTTGGCATCACAGTTCCTAGGCAACCAACCAACTCTAGCCTGGGCATTTCACTAACCAACTCCAATTCATGAACCAACACATGGATGAAAGAAAAATGGTGGGCTATAGGAAAGGGAAGGGTTGGTTAAAAGGTCAGCATGACATCATGGGCCAAAAGGCCTGTACTGTACTGTACAGATATATGTTCTATGCTCTATGTTCAAGTCTGATCAAAACAATTCATTAATCTCAACTCCTAAACCATCTGATCTGATCAACTCATTAACCACAATTCACGAAACGAACTTGACCTGGATTAACCACATCTCAGCAGCAAGCCCAACCTGGGTATCTCATTTGCGACTCAAGAACACGCAGAACAGTTTACTTTCGAGCGCCACCCATTACCCCTTCCACGCGCCACCTTCCCGTTTAATCGCAAAGTGATGCCTCCAAGGTTCCTGCGAGGGAAGATCTGGCTTCAGGCCAGTATTCGTAGTTACCCATTCCAACAATTCCCAGAGGTGCTGGCGGAGTAATAGCTGGTCACCAGACTAAGGTTAAGGGTTACACACACTTCAGTCCAAGTGGCAAAGGGGGAAAACTGGACCTTTGGCAAATATTCTCTCCACCTACATTAAGTGACTATTTCAGCCATCTCTAATTGTGCGTCTTCTGCTTTTGTACCATGTTATAATGCTCATAGTTACAGAAATATACACTAAGTGCCACTTTATTAGGTACACCTGTACACCCGCTTGTTAGTCAGCCAATCCTGTGGCAGCAAGTCAATGCAAAAAAGCATGCAGACATGGTCAAGAGGTTCACTTGTTGTTCAGACCAAATATCAGAATGGGGAAGAAACGTGATCTAAGTAACTTTGCCCATGGAATAACTATTGCTGCCAGGCAGTTATCTAACGAGAGAGGTTAGAGGATAACGGCCAGACTGGTTCAAGCTGGCAGGAGGTGACAGTAACTCAAACAACCACACGTTACAACAGTGCTGTGAAGAGTATTTCCGAACCTTGGAGTGGATGGGCTACGGAAGCAGAAGACCATGAACGTACAGAAACACTTTCAGTGGTCACTTCATTCGGGTCCTCCTGCAGGTGTGTTTTAGAGACCCAGCATCTAATTGTGGGATCTGGATAATTTATAAACAATGTAAGTGTCAGCCTCACAAGGAAGAGGTACTAGAGTGTTATGACAACCTACAGAATTATTCCTTTCTTCAGCTTGGCGGGGAAGAAGGCTGCACCATGAACATTTCGTAGTTCGTACCAGCTGTTGGGTGCTTGTTTCCTTTCTCAAAACCTTTCCTTAAATAAAAAAAAATTACAGGCTTCCAAATTCGTTGCCACACTGTCAAATATTGCCTGTGCTGAGTCAGGCCGTTCCATCAGATGCTGTTACCTAGGCAACGGTATCTCTGGGTCACATCTAGGATAACTGTCCTAACACAAGTCCCTGCAGAACCCAAGCAGGCAGGAAGACACCCTGCCTAATGATAGCTGCCTCACAGAATGTCTGGCCGTTCTCAGAGCTGAATGCTAATCTGTTAGCAGGAACATTAAAAAGAGGAGTGAACATAGAACGTAGAAGAGAACAGCACAGGAGCAGGCTCGGTGAACTAATGATCCCTAATTACATTAATTTCTTCTGCCTGCATATGTCAAAAACCCTTCATCCTCTGCACATTCATGTGCCTACCTCAGAGCCACCGCCCCCCCAGCACATTCCAGGCACCCAACACTCCCTGCATTACAGATTTGCCCTGCACATCTGCTTTGAGATTTCTGCTTTGAGATTTCTGCTCTGCATTGGCCATGTTTCCCAAAGAACAAGTTTAAGGGAAGATTTGCGGGTGAGGAGGGCTACATTGGTGATCCAGCATGGACTCCAGGGGATGAAATAGCCTCTGCCTGAGTCGTTAGGAAACATGGAAGAAAGGGTAGAGTGGTGGTTAGCGCAATGCCATTACAGTGCCAGTGACTCAGGTGCAATTCCACCGTTGTCTGTACATTCTCCGTGTGACCGAGTGTGTTTCCTCCACTTGCTCCAGTTTCCTCCCACATTTCAGAAACGTACGGGTTAGCAGATTAATTGGTCACTTGGGTGTAACTGGCTCGTTGGGCCAGAAGGGCCCATTATCTCTGAATAAAGCTTGGAGTTAAGCCTACACAAGGACACTGAGTGGGATAAGCTGATCTGGCCTTTTGTGTTTTTTTTATCACCACGTGACCTCTGTAAGATTGTTTGACAAAAAAAGTCATTGAGGAAATGAGATCTGACTAGGAATCTGTAACTAAGCCAAGAATTTTGAAAAGCAGAATGACATTTTAAAACATATGAAAATAAATGGAAGATTAAACCTACCAAACTCCACTGGGGTTTTAGGCTGGTGCTACTCCAAATGAGTAATTATAGATTACAGTTAGATACCAAGTCGACAGACGAACAACAAATTGTTCAAGAAAAAAAACACATCTGCCAATAATAACCTCAGTAAAAATAAAATGAAGGGAGACCTGCATGTTAAACCAAAATCCATCCTGTGTAGATTTTGCCACCTTTAAACAGTCCTGGGGTCACTGCATCATAAAGGACTGCAGAGATATAAAGAGCTAATAGTTTGTGTATAAAGTTTAGAACTGTTCAGTTGACATCTCGTCCTGCGTTGCTTTTGACTGCTCGCTCTTCATCTCTTCAGGCCTCTCCTCATGGGCCATCTTGCCTTGTCCGTCACCGGACACCGTCCCCAACACTTTAGCACTGTGCTCCTGCGCTTTCGCCCTAAGGGCAGCTATGCTGCTCTCCCTCAGTTCCTCCTTAGAAATGGCCCCCTTGGAATCCTTGCCCTTGTCTTCACGCTGCTCGTCCTCCTGGCTGGGCTGACTGCTGTGTTCGGCCTCCACCTTCCTCACCACTTCAGATGCCTCGAGGGACTTTTTGTGCATTCCTAGAAAGAATTGTTGGTACTCGGTTTTAGAAAATCGCCTGGTCATTGGTAAGCCATCTTGAACTGAAAACGGTAAGCAAAGAAAGATGCCAAAGATTAAACTGCAGCAGGAATGTGGGAGCTAGGCTTCATTTAACATCGAGACGACAGGTCAAAGGTCAGCTCATTAACACAAATCTTTAGTTTGACAATAAAGCCATCCGTAAACAGGGTCACCCCCAAACCTGGGAACAGAGGACACACAGATTCTGCTTTGAGGCGTTGGCTTAGGGCAGCACGATATCACAGTGAGTGGGGCCTGGGTTCAGTCCTGTCTGTGGGCTCTGACTGTGTGGAGTTTTCACAATGCTCTCCCTGTGACCCTCTGGGTTTCCTCCACTTGCTCCAATTCCCACCTACCTTGCAAAGACGCTCTGGCTCATAGGCTAATTGGCCGTTGACCATTTGTTTTATTTAGAGATACACTGCCAATGAGCTGCACTGCCCTGCAACCCACCTATTTAACACTAATCAAAGGACAATTTTACAGAAACCAATTAACCTACGTACAGGTACATTTTTGGACTGCGGGAGGAAAACCACGCGGTCATGGGGAGAACAAACAAACTCCTTACAGACTGTGCCAGAACTGAACTCCGAACTCCAATGCCCCAAGCTGTAACAACGTCACACTAACCACTGCACATTAACTGCCCCTGGTATGTTGGTGTATGGTAAAATAGAAGGGACTACTACTACTACTACTACTACGTCGACTCAGACCTAGGGGCCGGCATCGGGCACGATGACAGACTCTCCACTTCTTGAAGGGAAATTGAAGGGAATGTGAATGAAAAGGCTACGAGTAAGTTAGAGGGGCAAAGGGATGGTTTTACTATATAAAATATAGTACACAGTGAATACACCATTTCAGGGAACTGTTCCAATATGGCCTCAAATCACCAGCTGTATTAACCTCTTTTCTTTAATGGGCTTTATTCTGAACACTGAGTGCCCACGACATTCAGTATATTTTAAATGCAGGTTTCAGGGAGAAGGCAGGAGAAATGGTTTTGAGAGGGAATAATAAATTGAATGGCAGAGCAGACTTGCTAGGTAAATGGCCTAATTTGGCTCCCATGTCCTACAGTCTTACAGTCTTATCCACAGAGCACAGGAGCTGATTTCCGTCGGTAAACTGGCAAACTCCTTCCAGAAAGGTCAAGTGCAAATGATGGTTTGTGTTAGGGATATAAAAGGGCAAAAATTTTGAACAACACACACACACACACAAATGCTGGCCGAATTCAACAAGTCAGGCAGCATGTATAGAGGGGAATAAACAGTAGACATTTCAGGCTGATACCCTTCATTGGGAATCATTGTACTTACCACCTAAAACTCAATCTACCCTGACTGTGAACAGAATTATATGTAAAAACTGCTGCTACATCTCAATGGTAATAGGTTAAAAATATTTACTCTACCAAAGAATGAGGGACAGAAAATAGTTTTTAAAATTTGCAGACGCACACCTAATGTTTTTCTTGTGAATGCTTTCTATCCAACACCCTGTACCCGTGATGTAGATGCAAGCAAGTTTTTCGTTGCACCCGCGCATACATGTATCTTTGCATATGACAACTAACACAACTTTGATAACAGTAAAAATCTGTCCCTAAAAAAATCTTTAGTGTATTGCAGGTTGTTGAAAGAAAGAATTGTTAATGGAAAGAACTGTCCATGCACAGTTCCATCACGGCCTCTTTTATTCATGTTCTTACCATCTTTCTTGTGCATTTGACAATAAACTCAACTTTGACTTTGTCCTTCACATGCCGATGTGGACAATTTTTTTTCACCCATCCTTTGAACAGTTCACACCCAAACAAATAGTTATGGGTCTTAGGTTATATAAAAGTCAAGCTAGCTAGTGACCGAAGATTCTTTCTCTGAAAGACTTTTTGTGAACCAAGCTATTGTTTACACCACAGCTCAACTGTTTCATGTCACCTTTATTTTATTTCAGTTTTTTATAACATTTCATCTTTAATTAAATTTAAGTTCTCTATCTGCTGGTGTGGAATTTGAACTTTAGTATTCTGACAATTAACCTAGACAACACAAAAATGCTGGAGGTACTCAGCAGGTCAGGCAGCATCTATGGAGAGGAATAAACAGTTGACATTTCAGGCTGAGAACCTTCATCAGGACTGGAAAGGAAGGGCGGGGGGTGGCGGAAGCCAGCATAAGAAGGCGGGGAGAGGGGAAGGTGTACAAGCTAGAAGGTGATAAGTGAAGCCAGGTGAGGGGGAAGTTAGATGGGTAGGGCCGGGGGAGGTGATAAATGGAAAAGGTAAAGGGCTGAAGAAGTAAGAGAAAGCAGGATCTCCCAGTGGACACACATTTTAATTCCACATCCCATTCCCATTCTGATATGTCTATCCACGGCCTCCTCTACTGTCAAGATGAAGCCACACTCAGGTTGGAGAAACAACACCTTATATTCTGTCTGCGTAGCCTCCAACCTGATGGCATGAACATTGACCTCAAACTTCCATTAATGCCCCACCACCCCCTTGTACCCCATCCATTATTTTTTATATATATATTCTTTCTCTCTCTCTCCTTTTCCTCCCTCTGTCCCTCTCACTATACCTCTTGCCCATCCTCTGGGCTTCACCCCTCCCCCTTTTCCTTCTCCCTGGGCCTCCTGTCCCATGATCCTCTCATATCTCTATTGCCAATCACCTGTCCAGCTCTTGGCTCCATCCCTCCCCCTTCTGTCTACTCCTATCATTTTGGATCTCCCCCTCCCCCTCCCACTTTCAAATCTCTTACTAGCTCTTCCTTCAGTTAGTCCTGACGAAGGGTCTCGGCCCGAAACGTCAACTGTACCTCTTCCTAGAGATGCTGCCTGGCCTGCTGCGTTCACCAGCAACTTTGATGTGTGTTGCTTGTAACTGAGAGTACGGGTTTGGACCATGGGAGAAAGAGAAGGAGGAGAGACACCAGAATGAGATGACAGGCAGGTGAGGAGAAGAAAAGGGGAGAAAAGAGAAGGGGGTGGGGAGAAATTAGTGGTTCTAATGGCTCCAATTCACCTGAACACCTGAGTTCCCAATCCAGACGTTAACCACTGTGCTACAAGTGAAGGAAACAAAAATACCAATGTGCAGCCATTAGGGAAAGCACCCTTCACTAACTCCTAGAGTGAGCTGGACTTTAACATGAATTCTCTTGTAATAACTTTAGGTAGCACCCTGTGCTCCAACCTGTAAATGATATTAAATGTCCATGCTGGAAGTTAGAAGCTCTTATGATTCAAATCTCTAATAACTCCAACTTGGATAAAGTCAAGTGGGTTTCTGCAGGAGAGGTCATGGGTGATTATTGGGTATGAGTACAGATCCACCCCGGATATTCTCTTTCCTCTCTCCTATCAGCCAGAAGGTACAAAAGCCTGAAAGCAGGTACCCCCAGACTCCCACTGTTATCAGAGTCTTGAACAGACCTCTTGCAAAATAAAATGGACTCCTGGCCTCAAAATCTATCTCATTATGAGCTTGCATTTTATCATTTACCTGCACTATACTTTTTTGAAGGGAGCATTTACACTTTATCCTGCATTGTTATTGTTTTACCATATTCCACTTCAGTGTACTGATCTGCATGAAAGGTGTGTGAGACAAGCTTTCCATTGTGCCTTAGTGCATGTGACAATAATAAACCAATCCCAATAATAATGGAATATGGGCTGTTTTGGATTGTGTGCAACTCTGAAAGATTTACATTTGGTAATGAGAAACAATGGTTAAAAAAACAGTGCACGGCAACCTATAGAATGGTGAAGCTGTTTGCAGGGAAGTGTTCTTGCTGCGGAACATCAGAGTTAGCTCTGCATTTCTTTTCCACCCAAATCCGACCATAAAATGTAGGAGGAGAATTAGGCCATTCGGCCCATTAAACCTGCTCCACCATTCCAGCATGGATGATTTATTATCTCACTCAACCCCATTCTCCTGCCTTCTCCTCATAATCTTTGATGCCCTTAATAATCAAGAACCTATCAACCAGCACTTTAAATATACCCAATGGCTTGGCCTCCACAGTGTCTGTGGCAATGAATTCCGCAGTCACCGTCCTCTGGCCACAGAAATTCCTCCTCATCTCTGTTCTAATGGGACGTCCTTCTAATCTGAGGCTGTGACATCTGGTCCTCCCCACTATAGGATACATCCTCTCCATGTCCACTCTATCTAGGCTTTTCAATATTTGATAGGTTTCAATGAGACTCCCCTCTTGTTCTTCTAAACTCCAGTGAGTATAGGCACAGAGTCATCAAATGCTCCTCATACATTAACCCTTTCATTCCTTGGATCATTCTTGTGAACCTCCTATGGATCCTCTTCAACGTCAACACATCTTTTCTTGGAGAAGGTGTCTAAAACTGCCAGGTCAGTCTCAGCATAATAAAACTCCCACAACTTTGCTCCCTTCACCCAACAACGTACTGTAAATGAGCAGAAAACCCTAACGCTAACCCTAACCCAACCGAAGTCAGAACCACTTCAGTTTTTGAAGCACCTCTTGACCAGTAGGGGAAGACTTATATCAGTTAGCACTGAAGCACAGCTGTTCCAATGAAGCAGGCTCTGTCCTCCTGGAATCAAGGCCCCAAATGGTCCTTCTAGGTGAGACAACACTTCACCTGGGAATCTGTTAGGGTCGTCTACTGTATCTGCTATTCCTGATGCGGTCTCCTCTGTGCTGGTGAGACCTGACATATATTGGATTGCTTTGTTGAACACCTCTGTTCATCCGCAAAAAGCAGAATTTCAATTACTATCCCAATTCCCGTTCAGACATGTCGGTCCATGGCCTCCTATTGTGCCACAATGAGGTCACTCTCACTGTGAGGAGCGACAGCTTATATTCCATCTAGGTAGCCTCCGACCTTATGGTATAAACATCAATTTCCTCTTCCGGTAATTTTTCCTCCTCCCTCTTCCCTCTTTTTCTATTCCTCATTTTGGCCTCTTACCTCTTCTCCTCACCTGCCTATCACCTCCCACCTGTGCACCTCCTCCTTCCCTTTCTCCCATGATCCACTCTCCTCTCCTATCAGATTCCTTCTTTCCAGCCCCATGCCTTTTCCACCTATCACGTCCCAACTTCTTATTTCATACCCCTCACCTGCACATCTGCCTTCACCTATCATCTTCTAGCTTATACTCCTTCCCATCACCCCCACCTTCTTATTTTGGCATCTTGACCCTTCCTTTCCAGTCCTGATGAAGGGTCTCTGCCCGAAACATTGACTGTTTATTCATTTCCATAGATGCTGCCTGACCTGCTGAGATCCTCCAGCATTTTGTGTGTGTGTTGCTCTGGGTTTACACTGGCTCAATGACATTTTGATTTGGATCACACTTTTGCTGGGACATGCAATATGCCATCCTTACCCAGTCTGGCTCCAGCCACAAAGATTAATTTTACCTGATATCTACAAAATACATCAAACTTTGTCTTGGAATCTGTCTGTGTTTCTGGCAGTCTTGATTGAGAAAATAAGCACAATTGTTTCCTCCATTACCAAATGACAGGGAGGGAAGAGCCAAAGGAGACACAGTGAGTTGTCTTAGTACAGAATTAACTGCCAGAAAGATTGATGCAAATAATAACATTCAAATGGAAATTGAGTAGATATTTGAAACCATCTATGATGAAGAGTAAGGAAGAGTGACTAAATGGATAACAAGCAATCTACTGAAGAAACTCACACACAAAATGCTGGAGGATCTCAGCAGATCAGGCAGCATCTATGGAGGGAAATGAACTGTTGACATTTCAGGCTGAGACCCTTCATCAGGACTGGAAAGGAAGAGGGCAGAGGCCAGAATAAAAGGATGAGAGGAGGAGGAGGGCACAAGCTGGCAGGTGATAGGTGAGGGAGAAGGTGGGAGGAGGGTTGGGGAGAGGGGGCAAAAACAGAATGAGGTGACAAGCTGGGTGGTTTTGGAGGAAGATACAGTATCTGTTATGTCTCTGCATCTACTGGAGAATCTCAGCAGATCGAGCACCATCCATGGGGGGGAAAGGAACTGTCAAAGTTTCAGGTCCGATGTAGGGTTTTGACCTGCAACTTTGCCCTTCACAGAAGCTACTCAACCCATTGAGTACCTGCACCAGAACGTCTGTCACTCCAGATTCCAGCATCCGCAGTCTCTTGTGTCCCTATCTGACTAAATCAGAAGCTGCTAGACAAAGCTGGAAGGGACATAATGGGCCAAATGGCCTCTCCCTGTATTGCACTGTTACCAGGCCTAAACAAGTTCCTCAGTCAGCATAGGACCCTCACTACCCCCACCCCTTTGTATTCCACTAGTATTTCCATAGCAACAGCACCGTTGTTGGCCACATCTCAGTTGGCAACAAGGAGGCACACAGGTGTGAGAGAGATGGTATGGTTCAGTGGCGTTGTAACAACAAGCTTGCACTCAACATCAGCAAGACCAATAGATTGATTGTAGACTTCAGAAAGGTGAAGTCCTCGTTGAGGGATCAGCAGTGGAAAAGGGTGAGCAGATTCACCTTCCTGGGCATCAACACCTCAGAGAACCTACCGTGAGCCCAACACGTTGCTGCAATCACGAAGAAGGCACGCCAACGGCTCTTCATTTGGCATGTCACCAAAGACTCTACCAAGTTTCTACAGATGTACCATGGAGAGCAGTCTGGTTGGTTGCATCACCTCCTGGTATGGAAGGGCCACTGCACAGGATCTAAAGAGGCTGTAGAAGGTTGCAGACCCAACCAACTATCACAGACACAAGATGAGGTCCTATTCAAAGAGCGGTGAATTAGGAGGGTGATATCCATCACTAAGGACCCTCATCACCTGGGACATGCCCTCTTCTCATTATTACCACTAGGGAGGAGATACAGGAGTCTGAAGACCCACACTCAATGTTTTAGGAGTAGCTTCTTCCCGTCTGTCATCAGATTTATGAATGGTCCACAAATCCATGAACACTACCTCACTTTTGCTCCCTTTTGCACTTTTTTTTTTGTTTGTTTTATTGGAACTTATAGTATTCTTTTACCTTGTACCGTAGTTCTGCTACAAAGCAACAAACGTCATGACATAGATCAGTGATAGCAAACCTGATTCTGATTCTGACAGCAACACCCCTCCCGTGACCCAGAAAAGGTTTACAATTACCAAGAAGCCAGGGAGCGCAGGATTCCATGATCCCGTCCTTGGCGGATTTCAGGATGGATTCCGGCAGCGGGATGGAATGCCGCACCATTGCTCCATACAGCCCGTATTCAGCCATGACACTGCTGCGGCCCCAGCATTTCTCACGTTTCCTCCACTTGGCCCTGCGATTCTGGAACCACACCTGTTGGGGGGAGCCGGGGTACGGTGAACAGGGGTTAATGCATTGACAACTCCAAGTCAAGTCAAGTCAAGTCACTTTTTATTGTCATTTCGACCATAACTGCTGGTATAGTACACAGTAAAAACGAGACAATGTTTTTCAGGACCATGGTGCTACATGAAGCAATACAAAAACTACACTGAACTACGTAAAAACAACACAAAACTACACTAGACTACAGACCTACCCAGGACTGCATAAAGTGCACAAAACAGTGCAGGCATTACAACAAATAATAAACAAGACAATAGGCACAGTAGAGGGCAGTAGGTTGGTGTCAGTCCAGGCTCTGGGCATTGAGGAGTCTGATGGCTTGGAGGAATGGGGCTTCAGCATTACTGGGAGAAGGAACACAAGAACATACAGGAGTAGGCCACACTGACAAGACCCCTCCCAACCCCCAAAACCCACCACTATCACAGATCCAGCTCATTCTTGACCCCTGTTGTCCTTAAACTAAACACTTGGCATTGGATCCAGTCCTATTCATTTGAAAAGGTAAGTGAAGTGAAAGTCACAACTCTTTATTTCACAACAAGTATGTTTTAATTAATTTTATGTATTTCAACTAAAATCATTTCTTCTGTATTATTTTATTTCATTAAATATCTACAGTGGTTTCCAGATGTCTCCAATCATTCAACACCTACACTTAGTGGCCACTTTATTAGGTACACCTGCACATCTGCTCATTAATGCAAATATCCAATCAGCCAATCATGTGGCAGCAACTCAATGCGCAAAAGCATGCGGGCATGGTCAAGAGGTTCAGTTGTTGTTCAGACGAAACATTAGAATGGGGAAGAAATGTGATCTAAGTCATTTTGACTGTGGAAGGATTGTTGGTGCCAGATAGGGTGATTTGAGTATCTCAGAAACTGCTGATCTCCTGGTATTTTCACGCACAAAAGTCTCTAGCGTTTACAAAGATTGGTGTGAAAAACAAAAGAAAAACATCCAGTGAGCAGCAGTTCTGTGGGTGAAAACACCTTGCTAATGAGGGAGGTCAGAGGAGAACAGCCAGACTGGTTCAAGCTGACAGGAAGGTGACAGTACTCAAGTTACCACACGTTACAACAGTGGTGTGCAGAATGGCATCTCTGAACACACAACACATCGAACCTTGAAGTGGATGGACTACAACAGCAGAAGATCATGAACATACACTCAGTGGCCACTTTATTAGGTACAGGAGGTTCCTGCAGGGTAGCCTGAGGTAGGGCCTCAGTTCTATCACCTGATGCCTTGTTGCACCACTCTACTTCACAAGAAGATCATGACATTGAGCTTGACAGACTAAGGATTTTCACAAAACGTTACAGCAATCCATTCTGGAAACAACCACAAGCCAACACAAAATTCCTGAAAGCGTTGAGCAACCACAATGTGCCCTCTTCTCATTACTACCATCCGGGAGGAGGGACAGAAGCCTGAAGAACTTCACTAAACACTTTAGGAACATCTTCTTCCCCTCCACCATCAGATTTCTGAACGGTCTATAAACCAATGAACACTCACTCTCTCACTAGTCCCCTTCCGCACTGTTAATTTATTGTAAGATAGTATTTTATATGTCTTGCACCATACCTCTGCCACAAAACATGTCGGTGATAATAAAACCTAATTCTAATTTGGTAAAACAAGATTTCATTACATTACATGGCACAGTAGCTGCATTAAAGGGAAAGAGGCCTTTGGTGCAAATACCATTAACAACCTTAGACGGCCCCAAAGAATTTCAAGCTTTGCATTTTGAAGCATTGTCACTGTTATAAGGTATAGATATAGCAGTCAGCTTGCACTTAACAAGTTCCAACACACGTCTATATGGTAACTTTTTTCAACCGTGGGATATTGGTGTCCCTGCCACGGGTAGTATTCATCACCTATCTTTCACTGCCCTTTAGAAAGTGGTGGTGAGGTGCCTTCCTCAACTACCACCCTCCTAATAGTGGAGCTGGCAAAAGGCAGAAAGATGTGAGGTAGTAGATGGATGACTACTGATTCGGGTGGTCTGTCCTTGGATGTTATGAAGCTGCACTTATTCAACAAGCAGAGAGATTTCCTTTGGACTCCTGATATATCCCTTGAAATGATAGAAAGGATTTGGCAATAACCACTCTCTGACCAGCTGATAATGCAGTTGCTTTGGCTAACTGCATGGTCATTGATGCTGATGATAAGACCATCAAGATCTGGTGGTTGGACTTGTTCTTTTTTGGAGATGGTACTTGCCCTGCAATTGTAGGGCATGGGTACATGTTGCCACTTTCCAGCCCAAGCCTGAATGTTACCCAGGCCTCGACTATTTGCAGGGGTGGAGTGTCCGGTCTGGGGGGTTACAAATGGAACTGGATGCTGTACAGTCTCCACTGAGCATCCTACTCCTGACCAGTGGATGAAGGGAAGGTCCAGATGAAACGGTTGAACATGGCTGGGTCTCAGACTGCCTGGGGAACCATATCCTGGGGCTGAGGTATCTGGTATCCTGTAGCTTCACGATGTTCAGAAGTTTGAAGAGTCATGGAGAGAGGTATATGCTGCCAATCAGGCACCTATTCCTACCGTAAACCTGGGTCTTTAATAGATCAGCAGATGTTCAGTGCCCTGAGAAACTCCAGCAATGGAGATGGCTGGCTTCCAACAACCCCAACGTCATTTCTTGAAGATACTTTTTTCCAATTATTGCAGCTGGGACAGCAGTTAAGGCAGTGGTACACGCCTCCTGCAGGATGCAAGGATCAGGAAAACTTCCAGAATCCCTGATAACTTCACCTGTGGGAAATTTGCCCAGCTTCAGCTCCTGGCTGGTCTCAGTTACCCGCCCCACCACCACCTGTGTGAAAAATACATCCATATTGAAGGTCGCACTGAACAATATGATAACGTTAGCATTTGAATTATGCTTTCTTAAGCAATTTACACCCCAGAGATAGAGCATAGAACAGTACAGGCCCTTTAGCCTATGATGTCGTGCTAACCATTTAACCTATCCTAAAATCAATCTAATCCTTCCCTCTCACATAGCCTATTTTTCTTTCACCTATGGGTCTTTCGAAGAGTTTCTTAAATGACCCTAATATATCTGCTTCTACCACCACTCCTGGCAGGGTGTCCCATGCACCCACCATTCTCTGCATAAAAACTTGCCTCTGACACCACCCCCCCCACTATACTTTCCTCCAATCACCTTAAAGTTATACTCTCTCATATTAGCCATTTCTGCCCTGGGAAATGGCTGTCCGTTCTATCAATGCCTCTTTTCATCTTATACACCTCTATCAAGCCAGCTCTCAACCTCCTTCACTCCAAAGAGCATGGTTATTAAGTTTGCAGGTGATACTAAAATACAGGGCATCATAGAGGGTGAAGACACATATCAAACATTACACAGAGATCTTGATCAGCTAGGTACGTGGGCCAAGGAATGGCAAATGGAGTTCAATTCAGGTAAGTGTGAGGTGTTGCAGTTTGAGACTTTTACGATGAACAGCTGAATCTTGGGAAGTGTTGTAGAACAGAGGGACCCAGGAGAACTAGTAGCCAGTTCACTGAAAGGGGTGCCTTAGGTGGACAGAGCTTGATGAAGCAACTATAACACTGGGTATAGAAGTTGGGACATTATGCTGCGGTTGCACAAGATGTTCACGAGCTTGCGCCTGGCGTACTGTATACAGATTTGGTCAGCCCGTTATCGGAAAGACATATTTAAGCTGGATAAAATGCAAAGAAGATTTACAAGAATGTTGCCAGGTTTCAGGAGCCTGGTTATAGGGCGAGGTCAGGCAGGCTTTACCACTTGGAGCATAGGACACGGAGAGGTGACTTTATCAAGCTGTATATACAGAGGCGGGTGTATGTGGGATGAGCTGGAGGAAGTGGTAGAAGCAGGGCAAATAAAATTTAAAAGTCACTGGGACAGGTACATGGATAGGAAAGTTGCAGGGCAATAAAACCTGGGCAAACGGGACTAAGCTCCAATGGGCACCTCCATCGATATGAATGAGTTGGACCGAAAGGATTATTTCCGATCTCTAGGGTCCTGAGTTCCTGTTGTCAGTTGGTAACACTAACACAGCCTCTGGCTCTGGGATCCCATCAGAATTCAAAATGAAAGGAAATAATAGTAATTAAGATTTTAAACAGGAGAAATTAATTTTCAGAGGACACATTCCCAGGGTTAGATTTAATAGCCTGGTGTGTTCATTCCTCTAGTCAGACGCCGTGAAAAATCAGCGCGGCCGACTCAGATGTTTCCGCAGATGCGCCTGACAGGGTGGCGCTGTCCTGTTAAGCCGGAGCCGACGAGGAGAGGGCGGGGGAGAGAAGGTGGGGGAAGGATGGGGATAAAAAATTGTCAAAACCATTCAAGGGCCCTTTGTAATTCATGATGGCTCGTCTTCCCATCAAAGACAGCCGCTGATGAAAAATCGCTTCTGCTGCAAAAGAGGAAGGCGAGTGGCGACCCAAGGGGCAGCCGGAGTCTGATTGAAAAATAAGTTAATTTCTGCATCAATCGATTGGACAGCTTAGCGACAGCCGCTCAAATATCACGGGAAATTAAACTAGCCTGACTCGGGGGACAGAATGCATTGACCCGTCCTAATTACAGCCGTGTAGTTATCATTTTCATCCTAACTGCTCCCACCTCGCACGCTCCCCGGGAGAGCTGCATCTTCTGATTTAACTAATTAAAATGGGAAAATTGGGTGTTAATTTTGTGGTGGAAATTTTCAGAATTACCCTGTAATGGAAATGAAATTAAATTGCTGGCAGATTGATGGCACAGGTCAAGACATAATCTTCTTCTCTTGATTGCCTGATTAAGGCTGTTATCATTTTAGAAATCACCTCGTGTCCGCGATTCCTTGATAAGTTGGTTGTGTAGAAGTGCTTGGTATAATTTATCGTCGTTGCTTGCTCGCTCTCTTCTTCCAGATCTTCCCATGGGTGGGGGTGGTAATCAGGCGGCAGTGAGAAGGGATGGTCTTGCCCCCTGTTTTGATGGTGGTGATGGGGGGGGGGGGTCTCGGTAGGTCTCAGCGCTAGATCGGGGATGTAGACCCTAACTGTGCTTTCAACAGAGAAAGCGGTGGGGGCGGCCGCGCATTACCAATGTTATTCTTTTACTTCAGATATATTATCAGCTTGGTCGATGCCGCCAGAATTAAGGGTGGATTGACTTTCAGGTCGGGGAGGGGGTGGGGGAATGTCCACGTCAGGATCTAAATGATAGCAAAGGAAATGCGGGTAGAACCCGATGTTCATGAGTAAGGTAAACCTTTGAAAGAAGTATAGTCCCATTCTACAAGGCAAGGTTTCCTTCCGTCTCTGTTGCGTTTGGGTACTGAGTCCCAGGTAGTCGTTCTCCATCTATGAGTGCCAACAAGCCCCAGTTGCTCAGCTGATTCTTCTATCCATAATACAGGGGCCACGGATATCTACAGCAACCGCCCAGTTCACAAAATCCTTATCTATCCCTCTCTTTCTTAATGCAATGGGTGCTGGTCCTCCAACAGCAGTTCACTTTTCCTTCAGATGACAGTGTGCTTACCCTCCAGTGGCAGTATGGGTTGTGTGATGGCAGCGTGCTTTCTTTCTAATGACATTGCTCTGGTCCCCCAGTAGTAATATTTTGGTCCTGCGGTGACCGTTTGTTTTGGCTTCCAGTGGAATGCTCCGATCCTCAACCAGAGTGCACTGGTATTCCACTGGCAGAGGAATGACCTCCAGAGTCATGTGCAGAGTACCAATGGCACTTTGCTGGTCTTCTGATGGCAATGCACTAGTCCCATCGTAGGGCAGTCTGGGTGCCAATACCGAAGATCAAAGCCCACAGGTCAATTCGAAGTCAGAAGTCAAAGCCCGATGGCTGGAGACTGGCGGCCCAGGCAGCTGTCTAGGGGCTGGAGGACGACATCTGTGTGTGGGCGGGCGGGAGTGAAGAAGGAGCTCGTTTTTGCTGTTGTTGCTTGTTGTGTTGTTCTACCAAGCATTGTGGGCACGCTATTTTGGCACCAGAATGTGCGGCAACACTTGGGGGCTGCTTCCAGCACACCCCTAGATTGTGCTGGTTAATGCAAATGATGCAATTCACTGAGTGCTTTGACGCATTTGAGATAAGTAAACTGTATCTGAATGCTAACATTGCATTTGCCTTCCTTACTATGGACTCAACCTGCGAGTTAACCCTTAGGGAATCTTGCATGAGAACTCCCAAGTCCCTTTGCACCTGTAAAATCTGAACTCACTCCCATTTTAGAAAATAGTCAATGCCAAATGGTGGATGTGCTGTGTAGATGGTGGAACGTGTGGCAACACCTTTTGTCTGCTTCCAGCACATTCTTGGGTCATGTTGGTTGTTAACGCAAATTACACACTTCACTGTATATTTTGATGTACATGTGATGAATAATTAATCCGAATCTGTGGAATCCATTACCTCCCTCATTCACCACATCAGAACAGATGTGGTGAATGAGGGATGGGGTGGAATTGAGTTGCTTGAGTCTCGGTCAATCAGCACTTCACAAGAAAATTGACAGTTAATCTAAAACCCTTGGGAATGGGAAGATGATATATTGGTATCCTGTGGGTTAGAGCAAATATATTTGGAGATAATTTCTCCAAGGAAATAACCTTATCATGGTGCAGAGATCTGTGAGTTCTTGAAATCCCAACGATCATGTCAGGATTGGGAAAGTACTGTAACGGAGGGGAGAAGTGTCTATATTCATAGGCAATGCTATGGCAGAGAGATGTTGTGAACTTGAGAGGCCAGGTCATCCTGGTCACCTTAGGTTAACTTTCACCCCAGCAGCATCCTATGGAAGGGTCACAAGTAATGGTCTGGGAACATGGGAGGTGACTTGATAAAGAGTACAGAATGATTAGAAGCATAGGTCGAGTGACACACAGAGACCTTTTCCCGGGGCGGAAATGACTAATATGAGGGGACATCATTTTATGGTGATTGGAGGAGAGGACAGGAAGGACGTCAGAGATACAGTAAGTTTTACACAGAGTGCTGAGTTTGGAAACACACTGTTGGGGGTGATGGTAGAGGCTGATACATCAGGGACATTTAAAGGACTCTTAGAAAGGTAGATGGCTGAATGAAAACTGGAGGGATATGTGGGAGGGAAGGGTTAGATCAATCTTAGAGTAGGTTAAAAGGTCAGCACAACATCGTGAGCTAAAGGCTTTGTACAGAGCTGTAATGCTCTATGTTGTACATCCTGTGTAGGCAGTAAAAGATGATAATGTTTGGGATGAAATGTTGTCACCTGTGACTTGGCCAGCTGCTAACTTTGCACCACTCTACTAATTTCCTTCATCATATCCCACACCAATATTAGTGGCCCAGATTGTGGAATGTCTCTTTAAACAAGGTCCACTTCAACAGAGATCCCTTTCTTACGAGACTCTAACATGGCATGGTTCTTCCTTTTCCTCTCTCAGGAGGCTCAGTAGACAAGGTTTCAACTTAGGAGATTGAGAGTATCACATCCTTACATTAAATATGACAACTGATCCCAGGAAATGCTCCATAAAGCATCAAGATCCAAAATAAATCACCAAATAAATAAACTGCAATCTTTGCACAGGTCACTGGATGAGCTCTCGGTAGATGAGATTATTGCTTTATTACTTTACAAGGACATTGATAAAGAAGAAATACTTGCATTTCTGTAGTGCCTTTTACATCACTTTCACAACATCCCAAAGCACGTTACAGGCAAGTAATCACTTTTGCAATCTACTCACAATTTTCACACAGCCAATTCGCATTAACACAATGATAGATCGTCTGATTTCGGTATGGTTAGATGAGGGTTAAAGACACCGACTAGACAATATTGCGGTACAACCTACAATGCCCATCTGTGAGAGGAGACAGGGGCAGGGACTCAAACCAATGATTTGACTCCGACGATGACTCTGCAGTAGAGCTGAGGCTAATGCAACATAGCACATACAATATAGGTCCTTCAGCCCACAATGTTGTGCCAACCTTTCAAACTTTAAGTTCAATCTAATATTTTCCTCCCATATAGCCCTCCATTTTTCTTTCATTCTTCTGCCTTTCTAAGAGTCTCTTACACGAGGAATTCTGCAGATGCTGGAAATTCAAGCAACACACATCAAAGTTGCTGATGAACGCAGCAGGCCAGGCAGAATCTCTAGGAAGAGGTACAGTCGACGTTTCAGGCCGAGACCCTTCATTAGGACTAACTGAAGAAAGAGCTAGCTATGAGTCTCTTAAATGTCTGTGATGTACCTGACTCTTCCACCACTCCCACCAGTGTATTCCATGCACTAATCACTGTGTAAAAAACTTACCTCTGACATCCCCCCCCCATACTTTCCTCTAATCATCTCAAAACAGGGGTTCTCAACCCTTTTTTATGCCATGAACCAATACCAGTAAGGAAGGGGTTTGTGAACCCCAGGTTGGGAACTTCTGCCTGGAAGGTATGCCCTCTCTTCTCAGCCATTACTGCCCTGGGAATAGGGCACTGGCTGTACATGTCATCTATGCCTCTTACCATCTTATACCGCTCTATCAAAATACCCTCACCCTCCTTTGTTCCAAAGAGAAGAGCCCTAGCTCACTCAACCTTTCCTCATAAGACACACTCTCTAATCCAGCATCCTGGTAAATCTCCTCTGCACCCTCTCTAAAGCTTCCACATCATTTCTATAATGAGGCGACCAGAACTGCACAATACTCCAACTGTGGTCTGTGACGGGGTCCTGAATTACCCCTATGAACTGTGCTCGGTTACCCCTATGAACTGTGCTTTTGAAAAAAGAGAGCGAGGTGCCCAACACAAACACCCTGCTAAAAAGAGAGCTATTTAACACTGACATCTTGTTTTTAAGAGAGAGAGAGAGAGAGAGAGAGAGACGAAGACTGCTCACAGTTTGTTTATACTTTCTACAGGGACATTGCCTGTTTGTACGTTCTTACAGACAGAGAAGGGAGGAGCTGTTTGAGTAACAGTTGGTATTCAGCACGGGGAGATAAATAGAAGGTCAAATGATAGACCTGAGACACATGGTTTAGGACACTAAATGAGCGTTGTGCCCACAGAAAAAGTGGGTTTTGGAGGATCGATTAGGCAGATCGATCAGTGGCTCTCGCAGTGTGAACAGGGCATGACCGGTGGGGAGTTATTTTTGTGTTCAACCCTCGCCTGGGTTGATAGGTCCACCACAGAAGAAGTCGGTGACTTCTAAAGGATTTCGGAGGACAACGGGAAGATCGATGGCATCAGCTCACCTGATGACTCAAATCTCTCTCTCCATCACTACTCAACTCAATACCATGAACTGAACTGAACTCAGCATCATAAGACTGTATCTATTTACCCCCAGACTTGAAGCTTGGTTTTCATATATTTCCACACACACACACAAAGGCCTACACTGCACACACCTTCTTAACCACCCTATCAACCTGAACAGCAGCTTTAGATCTATAGATGTGGACCATAATGGTGGAAGCAAGTCGCCAGAGCCTTTGTCAATCGACTGTCGGTCTGAAATTGGTTGTAAATATAAGAATTCTAGGGGAAAGAAGCCCCCGTTGCTGCAGCCCTCCTTCAGTACTGTAAAGGGTCAGCAGACCAGATATTTATGCTCAGATCTCCAGAACAGCTCCCTGGATTGGCCTTAACCCTGTAACCTTCTGTCTCAGAGGTAACAACATTGCAACAGGCAATTTCACTCAGTCACACCCTCCCTAAATCAGGCTTCATCTCAGGGAACTGTGAGACTGAGGCAGCAGAGAGAAGTGTGGGGAATGGTGAAGGCAGGGATCTGGACTGGTAATTCACCCTGAACTGGCAAATTTGTTGTTCATTTCCCCCATTCTGAAGAAGCAGTGTTCCAGACCTCTGCACACATGTCCTTCAATACCAGGCAGTATAGCAAAGGCTGGAGAAGGATTAGCAGAACACAAAGAGTCTCACTGATCTTTGTTTTTCACATTACGACACACAAAATACTGGAGGAAATCAGCAGGTCAGGCAGCATCAATGAAGGGGAATAAATAGTCGACATTTTGGGCTGGAGATTCTTCATCAGGACTGGACATTAATCATGATGTGTTTTTCAATGTTTTTTATAATCATCCACATGAATGCAGCAAAGAGCAGAATTGAAGGTAAGTGTTGGTGCAGATGGGAATCAGTGTCAATAAATAGGTAATAAAGTTGATGGTAATCTGACCCTCCTAATGGTTCAGTAAGTTTGAGTAAAGAAACCACTTGCTGTATTATTGATAAACACAGGCTGTAATACTCAACCACACACAAACATACACAGATAGACAGATACACACATACAGTAAAGTCAGGGGCAATTCCTTAGCTTGGCCAAGAGCGGTGGAGAAATATCAATGACTTCTGCACTGCAGGCATAGACAGTGGAAAGTGGACGACTGTGGAGGCCAAGTTATTGGGTGTACTTAAGGCAGAGGTTGATAGATTCTTCATTAGTCAGGGCATGAAGGGTTACGGGGATACGGGGAAGAGGCAGAAGATTGGGGCTGAGAGGGAAATGGATCAGTCATGATGAAATGGAGGAAAAGACTCTACGGGCCAAAATGGCCTTATTCTACTCCTATATCTTATGGTATTATGGTCAGAGTAAACAGATCCATTCCTGAGATCGGACGCCAGGGCCTTGCTGAAGGAGCACCCTGCCTGAATGTGGGGAAAGGGGAAAGGGGAACAGAAAAGGCTCCTGAGTTTGAACAGATTGACAATACCCTATTATGTGCCAGCTTTTAAAGAATGACACACCAGATTAGGGTAAAACAGCATTAGCAATACAATCACAGTTTGTGGTACTGTATTTGATTATCTAATCAGAGTTGAATCCAGTCCAAGAGTTGAATTCACTCAGTGTACCTTGGGCCATCCTTGATTGGCCAAGTTCTGAGGGTGATATAGTAACACAACGCTTCACAGCGCTGGCTGTAAGATTGGGTTCAATTCCCACCGCTGCCTGTACGTTCTCCCCGTGACCGCATGAGTTACCTCCGGGTGCTTCAGTTTCCTCAGACAGTCCAAAGACGTAGGAGTAAGTTGTAGGCATGCTATGTAGGTGCTGGAAGTGTGGTGACACTTGTGGTTGTCCCCAGTACATTTCAGACGATGCAAACACTGTATGTTTTGATGTACATGTGACAAATAAAGATTATCTTTTCCCTCTGGCTCTCCGAGCAGGTCAATGTGATTCCACCCTGTCCCCCAGACATTTGAATTCCACTTTATCACCCGCACTGGTGCATTACATCCCCTGTGGACTTGTGGTCCCCTGAAGATCTGCAGCCACTTTCTTGACTCACACCGTGTTGTGTCTACTGTTACCTCACCCCCAGCTCACCCTCAAACCCACTCTGGCTCCCGGTTAAGTGACACCCCGGTGTTAATAATCCTCACCTTCATTTTCAAACCCTTTCACAGTCTCGCCCCTCTGCCTCACAGATACCTGAAACACTGGTGTCGGGAGCATTACCAGACCGAATTAACTGCACTGCTGGCAGAAATATTCCAGGGTCGTGGAGTTGTACTGCAGAGACAGGCCATTCGGCCGACAATGGCTGTGCTGACCTTCCAGTCCATGTACACCAAACCCACTTGCCCCACATTAGAACTGTTTAGCCTTGTTTATTTAAGTGTCCAAGTGCCTCTTAAACTTTGTAATTGTAACTGATTCCACTGGCTCCCCTGGCAGTGAGTTCCAGATAGCAACCACTCTCTGTGTAAAAACTTACCCTCAGACCCTCTTTAAAACTCCTCCCTCTCACCTTAACACATGCCCTCTTGTTTTTGAAACTCCCACGACAAGAAAAAACAATTTTGACCTCTATGTCTCCCATAATCTTATATCGATCACTCTGGTCACTCCTCAGTCCCCGATGTTTCCTGACCTTCAGAGTGTCTTCCCTGAACTTTCCGTGGGCCTCCTTTAAGAGCTTCCTGAAGGCCCACCTCTGAACACCTGCCCCAAAGCCGCTTTATTGTTTAATGACGCCCCCTGCCCTGTGGAATCCCCTGTTGTTTTAAAGCTGCAGTGTAAGTTATTGTTGTATTTCATAAGACTATAAGACATAGGAGCAGATTCAGGCCATTTGGCCCATCAAGTCTGTGCCACCATTCAATCACGGCTGATTTATTATCGCTGTCAGCTCCATTCTCCTGTCTTCTCCCTGTAATCTTTGACGCCCTGACCAATCAAGAAATAATCAACCTCTGTTTTAAATATACCCAATGACTTGGCCTCCGTTACTATCTGTGGCAATGAATTTCACAGATTCACCACCCTCCAGCTAAAGAAATTCCTCCTCATCTCTATTCCAAAGGGATGTCCCTCTATTCTGATGTTGTGCCCTCTTGTCCTAGACTCCCCCACCATAGGAAACATCCTCTCCAGATCAAATCTATCTAGGCTTTTCAATGTTCGATTGGTAGACGGCGAGCTCAGATCCCTCCCTCGTTCTTCTGAACTTCAGCGAGTGCATGCCCGAGCAATCAAATACTGATTATACATTAACCCTTTTGTTCCTGGAATCATTCTTGTGAACTTCCTCTGGATCAGTTTTTAAAAGTACCAGTAATCTGCTTGCCTGAATTGAAAGGACAAAGTTTCAAAGTTTGTGTAACCTTAAAGGGAAAGAGAGTCCAAAGCTCTGACAGCTATTAAATTACTGTTACATTACAGAAATGCAGCAACCAATCGACACACAGCAAGATGCCACAGACAGAACATGGGTGGAAGCCAGATATTATGCCATTATTTGTGCAGACGGCTGAAGAATAAACATTAATCATTCAGAACTCTTGACTTCCACCACAAGATATGTTACCTCCACCGGAGATGGCTGTTGGGACTTCAGACTGACAGCCCACCTGACAATCTCCCCTGATTTGAATCAGAGTTCTACCGAACATAGGCAGGGCTTTCAGTCCAACCAGAATGTCTATCCAATCCAGTGCCATTTTCCTGCATTCGGCCTAGAACCATTCACCAGTATTCCCTCGATGGCCATGATTGCATGTTTTGACAAGAACCACCTCAGATCTTTTGTGAAATCCTGTTAAGGTTTTTGCTCTGTCATCCAAGCAGATAGTTTTTCCTCATACATACCAGCCTTTTAGACACGTAATCTTCTTCCTTGCTCCCTTCTTCCCCTGCCTCCTTCTTCCCAAACCCCCATTACCTTTAACGTCTAGGTATTTAGAAATGTTTTATTTTCCCTCAGGTTGCGTGAGACTAGGACTATAGAACTAGAGCATTAGGCTCAGGGTGAAAGGTGAATATTTAAGGGGAATCTGAGAGGGATCTTCTTCACTCAGAGTGTGGTGTGAATGTGAAACAGGCAGCCAGTGAATGTGATAGATGTGGGTTCAATTGTAACATTAAAGAGGAATTTGGATAAGTAGATGGATGAGAGAGTTGGAAGGATGTGATCCGGGTACAGGTAGAAGAGGCTAGGCAGAAAACCAAGGCGGCATGAATTAGATGGGCTGAAGAGCCTGTTTCTGTGCTCTAGTGCTCTATGACTTGATGGCCCTATCACTCTAAATGTTGTCCTTAACTGGATTCAATTTGTCTGACCATTTCACAGTAAGCACTTCTGCCTCATTCCCACTCAGTGTTTGGGTTTAGATCAGATTCAGATTTATTTATTACAGGTATGTCAAAACATACAGTAAAATGTGTCATTTGTGTTAACCAACAACACACCCAAGGATGAGCTGGGGGCAGCCCACAGGTGTCACCACACATTCCGGTGCCCACAATGCTCAGAAAAAAAACACAGAGCACAACAAAAGAGAACATACCAAGGAATCAACAGTGAAATGAGCCTTGCTGCTCTTTAACACACACACACACACACACACACACACACAGACACACACACACACACACACACACACACACACACACACACACACAGACCTCACAAAGACCTCTAACCCCAGGACAGGCCCTCTTCTTTGGCCTGCAGACCACCCTGGAATTTCCATCAAAGGAGGAAGTCTCCAGGATTGTTTCCTGTCCTTCCTTGCTTTCTGAGATCAGCCATTTGAACCTCCCAAATATTCAGTGCAGTACAAGACCCAAACTGGCCACTTAAACTTTTCATCAGACATGTCTTTCCATACAATCTCCCTGTAAATTCTTATTTGGTGGAGGCTCCGCACCCCCCACCCTTTGTAACCAGTTTTCATTTCAGCACCATTGAGAGCGTTCTGATCAGCTACATCACCATCTGGTACGGGAATTGCAAGGTATCTGACCACAAGTCCACACAAACAATGGCAGGCACTGCTGAGAGGATTATTAGGGTGTCTCTCACACCCATCGGAGATATTTATCAGGAGCACTATGTATGGAGAGCCCTTAGCATTGTCAATGAACCCTCCCATCAGTTAAACGGTCTATTTCACCGCCCACCACAGGCAGGAGGTAACATAGCATTAGGACAAGAACTGTTAGGGTTGGAAACAGCTTTCCCCCAGGCCGTGAGGCTACTGACCCCTCTGATACCACCCAGGACTCATCATGTATGAAGCACCAGTAGCATTATACTGTTTACTTTTTAACGTGGGTCATAAAACCACTTTATTATTTGCTAAATTATTTGTGGTAATTTCTTTTGCTTCTGGTAAGATGGTGGTGTGTTCGGACACAGCGGCTTCCCAGGGGCCAGCCAAAGGTGTTTTTCTCTTTGTTAAATGTCTTTTTTAAGATCACAAGACAATGCTGGACTCCAAGGACTTCGGGTGCTGCAGCTCTACCTCATCAGTGAGCCGCTTGGTGGTGGAAGTGCTGGACTGGGTGCAGACCACGTTGCTACAGGAAGGCATCGAAGGCTAGTGCGTGAAGGCAGCGTGCATTGTCTTCGACATTTCTCTTGTGATTACAAGACCTATTGAACATTGATAATGTAAGATGCCGCAGGCATGTTTTCCTTGTTTGGTGGTGCGACTGACGGCGAGGGAGCTGCATAGCCTTGGTTGTAGTGAGGACTAAGCCTCAAGTCACGGCTTGCCTGCTGTTCTAAACCAGGAAAGGAGACCCCAGAGGCAGTGTAGCATGGTATCTATGCTCCCATTGGGACTGGCCTCGCCTGTCAGTGCTGCCCTCTAGTGTTTGATTGGTGAAATGACAGGCTGGATTGTGTGCATCTGCATGCTGCCAGGAACTGTACCATCAATTTGCAGGGCATGTCGCTCAGAGACTTGGGCTATATATATGGTTATTTTGCATGTTTTCTTGCTCGCTATTTTGAATGTGCTGTGTTTCTTTTGCATCTTGGCCCCAGAGGAACGCTGTTTCATTCAGCTGCATTCATGTGTAGTTGAATGATAATTAAACTTGATTTTGATTTGATGTGATGTGCTTGAGTTATATGTACTGTGTTGTGCATTTTGGTCCGGAGAAACGCTGGTTCGTTTGGCAGTATACGTGTGTATGCTTGAATGACAATAAGCTGTACTTGAGATTGAACTTACAGTGTATTCCAACAGTTGGCTTATAGCCTGGGAACAAAATGCTCTTGGTTCTATTCAGTGAAGCCCCAATATCCCTCTTCCGTTTGCACATGGGTTTCCCCAAATCAAAATTGCACCATTCTTCAAAATTATCCATTGACTATAAAGTTCCTAGTACAGTCTGTGACTAGGTTCCTTAAGATAGTCATAGCCGGGGGAGATAGTGAGGATAAGCTCCCACTATCTATTAAGTGCTCCCAATGGTGTGCACCTCAAACAGCCTCTGACAACCAAGTCCAGCTCCTGGCTTTCACATGTGGCTTAGGTAATAAACTCGGTGGAACCGTTTCAATTGACAGGAGAAGGGGCGAAGGTGGGTTACTGGCACCTTAAAACCAGTCACAGATGGGGCTCATCGGCCGTGGTTGGCAGCTCATCTAGGAGAAGGAAAACTCTGATCTCAAACCTCCACTGCCTTGTGGCTATACCCACGCATGGGGAAGGTTTTGGGAGCAGACCCTGAGGGAAAAATCCAGAGCTGGGGTCCCTAAGGCAGTCCTACGTTGAGATCAATGTTCAGTGTTGACTGGCAACTCCTGTGTCACTGTTGGTACCAAACTGTATCGGTCTCTGCATTCCTTTGGGTTCATCAGATGTATGGAGAAGGGGAGCTTCTAGACAGCTAGGACACAATATCCATGGTCAACTCTGACTGACGAGGGCCTCACAGTCTGAGAGCATGAAAAGACATGACAAATTTTTTCATACATATACTGTATCTATTTTATTCACCTGAACAGGAAGGATGGTTAGAGAAGGTTCAGAAGCTGTTTAGCAAGATCCTGTATGGATTACAGGGTGTGAGTATAAGGATCGGTTGGACAAACTGGTGTTGTTTTCTCCAAAGGACCAAAGGATGGGAGAAGATCTGACTGAAGTTTAGAAAATTATGACAGGTGTAGATATGGTAGACAGTCAGAATCTTTTCTCCCCCAGGGTAGAAATGTTGAACACCACAGGATGGGATTTGAAGTGAGAGGGGGAAAGTTTAAAGGATGTGTGTAAGTCAGATTTTTTTCTACACACAGAGGCAATGCAGAGTCGAGGCGGTGGGGCCAGGGCTTGGCTCCAAGAGTGAGGAAAGACCTGAGGTGTGATTGATACAAGCACTGGGCCGAATTGGGAAGGTCATGTATGGGCCTGAGAGTGTTTTGGTTGAAAAGGTCAGGGTGTCGTGGCCGGAGGCAAGGAATGGGCTGGAGTTCAGCTTGCTGCTCCATGAGGTTTACTCGCCTCTACGCTGAACTGAGGCTGCGGCCTGCAACTAATGGGCTCCTGAATCGGCTGCAGTGATGACTGGCCTGGTGGCTGTGGACTCACTTTCATGATCTTCAGATCTGAATGTCATTTGCTTATTTCTATTGTTTGCATGATTTGTTTTTTTTCCCTGCACATCGGGCGTTTGACAGTCTTTTTTTAAGTGGGTTCTATTGGGTCTCTTTGTTTTGAGGCTGCCTGTAAGGAGGTGAATCACAAGGTTGTATATGGTATACGTACTTTAGATAATAAATGTACTTTGGACTTTGAGTGCCTGGATTGCACTGTCAGGGGTGGTAGTGGAAGCAGCCGCATTAGTGGCATTCAGAAGGGTCTTAGACAAGCACATGAATGGAGCGATATGGATTATGTGCAGGCAGAGGGAGATTAATTTCATTTGGCATCGTGGTCAACCCCGAGCTCATGGGCTGAATGGCGTGTTCCTGTGCTGTACTCTTCTATGAACATATCGTTCAATTCCTGCCCCGGAATCCACATGTATATATGTATACGTGTGTGCTAATTTACCTGCAATGCCTTCCCCTCTCTGTCCTCCTGTAGGTAATTACCTCCACCACGTCCAGCTACATACATGTGAGCATGCAGCTGATCAAGGTCTGTTCTGCTGCCATCCACATTTCTCTAAAGCACGGGTTGCCAACCAGGGTTCCACAGGCCTCTCGATTAACGGTAAGGCTCAAAGGCCCGTAAAAAGGTTGGGAAACTCTGCTCTAAGCTTAGCTCGTAATAACGTAATTCCTTCAACGTTCTGCTCATTTGTAATCTGAATCAGAATCAGAATCGGGTTTAATATTACGTGGTGAAATTTGTTATTTCTGCAGCAGCAGACAATACATTTGTAGTCGGACCCAGGATAATGAAATGCACATTTTCTTATCTGAATAGATTCTGGTCTTGCTGTTTGAACATTTGACAGAAAAGGCCTGATACTGTATTGAAATCAGGCAGACAGTACATTTCCCTCCAGGTACACCCGAGAGAGAGCAAAATGTCGATTAGTTCCTACTGAAACTTCACAATCGGAAAAAGTGAATGGTGCTGTTCCCACATGGATCTACTGAAAGGAAACCTTGTAAATGACATGAAATGTTTCAGAAAATCATCTTGGGGGCAAGTGTTACTACAAGTTATTGCACTCCGGAGACTTTATCTGAAAATTAAATTCCCACCATTAATTATTTAGTTATTGTTCTGTGTGTGATTTATATTCACTCCCCCATTAGTAACTCTCTGTCTCTTTCATTGGATTTGTCTCTGTGTCTCTTTTTATATCTATTTTGCTTCGTCTCTCCTTAGGTATCAGTCTAACTGCACAAACACAGGCCCTTTGGCCCATTCAGTGCATGCTTTTCTCCCTAGCCCCATCTACCCACACCTGCACCATAACTTAACAAACCCCTCACATCCATGAACCTATCCAACTGTTCTTAAACGGTGCAGTCAAACCCACATCAACCACTTCCGTTAGCAGCTCATTCCACACCCACTCCACCCTCTGAAGTCTTCCACCTCCATCAGCATCAGCCCCTCTCTACTTAGATTACACTTCCTCCATCTCTCCTTCCTGTTTCTCCCCCCCATCTGCATCCTGTATCTCTCAGATATCTGTGCCCCCACCCCGTCTCACTCGCTCTCGTTTTGTCCCGGCGTCTCTCTCACAGTGTCACCGCCATTCCGCCCTGTCCCCCTCCGGATTTACCTGAATCCTGTCCTCCGGAAGTTCTGTTTTCATGGCCAGCATTTCCCGTGCGTACACATCTGGATAGTGAGCTTCGTTAAACGCTTTTTCCAGCTCCTCCAGCTGGTAGGAGGTGAAAATAGTCCTGGAAAGAAAAGGAAACAAGCAATCGATTAGGCAGACACAACCAGCAATGAATTCTTAAAGCAACACACACAAAATGCTGAAGGAACTCAGAAGGTCAGGCAGCATCTATGCCACAGCAATGAATATACAGCCGAGACCCTTCATCAGGACTGGAAAGAAGCTGGAATAAGACAGTGGGGGAGGAGACGGAGTAAAAGCTAGAAGGTGATAGGTGAAGCCAAGTGGCTGGAGGAGTGGGGAATGAAGTGAGAGGCTGGGAGGGCGATAAGTTGAAAAACTAAAGGCTGAAGAAGAAGGAGGAAAGGAGAGGAGAGTCGACCATGGGAGAGGCACCGGGGGGGGGTGGTGGTGGTGATAAGCAGGCGAGGAGAAGAGAAGGGGACCAAAGTAGAGAATTGAAGAAGAGGGAAGAGAAGAGAGGAAACATTGGAAGTTAGAGAAATTGATGTTCATGCCATTGGAGGCTACCTAGATGGAATATGAGGTGCTGCTCCTCCATCCTGAGGGTGGCCTCATTGTAGCAGGTGGTGCTGAGAACTCGTGGGTTGGAAGATGTGGTATCTACAATGCACATGTTAATCTGCCCAAAGTGCTTCCATTGAACCCACCGAAGCTGCTTGTGCTACCGCCACAAGGCAGAAGGCAACTCTGCCCCGTGTAAACACCCACCACACACTAACATATAATGACATACCGTATGGAGTGGCCAACCAAATGCCCCATAGACGGATAAGAACAGGTGAGGAGTGCATCAGAAATACAATAGACGGGGAATATCCATTGGAATCAGAATTAGAACTGAAATCAATTTATTATGTTGTATATGTGCTTTATGTCAACTTGGACATCTACAGAATATTTTGTACTATCTGTTAATATTGCATTAATATTATTTGATGTGCTGTTTGTCATACTGTGCTTTGCACTTTGAAGAACATTGTTTCCTTTAGCTGTATATATGTGTACAGTTGAATGCCAATAAACTTGAATTTATTGTTGTCACATGACCTGAGATGTCATAGAAAGCTCTTGCTTTGAATGCCATCCAGACATCCCACACCATACATCAATATATTGACGTAGTAAAAAGAAACCAGAGTGTGGTGTTCCAGTTACAGGGGAAGTACAGTAGACCATACACAGACAAATAAAGTGCGGGGGCTATAACCAGGTAGACCGGGAGGTCAAGGGTTCAAACATTCATCTTTTAGCATACAAGAGGTCCATTAAGTGCCTGATAAGAGAGTTAATAGAATCTGTCCTTGAGACCAGCGATTCATGCTCTCTGGCTTTTGTGAATTCTGCCCAATGGGAGAGAGGAGAAGAGCGAATGACCAGACTGGGAGCGATCTCTGACCACGCTGGCTGCTTCCCCCAGGCAGTGGGAAGTGTAGACGGAGTCATTGTTGGGAGACCAGACAAATTAAGTTAGAATTCAACAGGGATGGGGAAGACAGCATAAAGCTTCCAATGGTATTCCTCAGCGTGGATGAGGAATACCACTGGGAGACAGCACGGGTGAAGAATACAGACGGAATACAATTAGAATACAGTAGAGTCAAGGAATACAGGATTGAGGAGGGATAGAAGGTGGACAGGGAATACAGCAGGAACAGGGATACAGGATGGACGGGATACAGGACAGACAGGGATACAGGATGGACAGGAATACAGGATAGACAGGATACAGGATGGACAGGGATACAGGATGGATAGTGATACACGATGGACAGGAATACAGGATGGACAGGAGTACAGGAATGACAAGGAATACAGGATAGACAGGGACAAAGGATGGGCTGGGATACAGGATGGACAGGGATACAGGATGATAGGGATAAAGGATGGACAGGGATACATGATGGACATGGTGGATGGACAGAAGTACACCCTGTAAAAGGAATACAGGGCGGGCAGGAATACAGGATGGGCAGGGATAAAGGATGGATAGTGATACACGATGGACTGGGATACAGTATGGCAGGGAATACAGGATGGACAGGAATACAGGATGGACTGGGACCAAGATTGGAAGATTGAACACAGGGCGGGCAGCGAATACAACACGATCTAACCGGTCCATGCCGGCCGGAATTCCCACCTAAGCTAATGTATTCCCTGCATTCCCCATATCTCCCTGGATCTTTCCTCTCCATGTCCACGTCCATTAAATAGAAGACATAGTGAATATCGGGCGGGTAGGAATGTGGGTCGGATAAACACCATGAATTACAGCCGTGAGATGTGCCCCTGGGTACAATACAGAGGGGCGACCAGACGCGAAGACGTTTCAACGAGAGGACAGGTATCGATCATCAGATTGAAGTCCAGGGACACCTACGACAACACATTCTTACCTGTGGCGCCTTTTCTTACGCTTCTTCGTCTGGCTCAGGCTGGATTTGGAAATTTTCCGGTCACTCGATGAAATGTCTTCAGAATCTGAATTTAAACAAAGTGTTCCGACATTTATTCCCAAAAGCTAATGCTCACCGGGTGACAAGACAGGACTTGCACTGAGGGCGTGTCGGAGAGGACTGGAGACGAGAATGGCGAGGCATCGGACCCCAAGTCCCTACAAAGGACGTCAGAGAGGATCATCGGGGTCTCCCGTCTACCCATCACCGAGATTTATCAGGAGCGCGGCGTACGCAGGGCCGTTAGCATTGTCAATGATCCCTCCCGTCCATCCAACGATCTCTGTGACCCCCCCCCCCCACCCCCACCCCCCCACACACACACACACAACACACACACACACAAACACACACACACACACAAACACACAACACACACACACAACAGACACACACCACACACAACACACACACACAACACACACACACACAACACACACACACACACACAAACACACAACACACACACACAACAGACACACACCACACACACAACACACACACACAACACACACACACACAACACACACACACACACAAACACACAACACACACACACAACAGACACACACCACACACACACACAACACACAACACACACACACACACACGCAACACACACACACACACCTGCCGACTGACTGAAGATAAGACAGTATTGGGACAATGACTGTCAGGACGGGAAACAGCTTCTTCCCACAGGCCTGAGAGTACTGAACTCCCTGTCGCCACTCAGGTCTCATCACGTATGAAGCGCCGGTATCGCCGTGCTGTTTACTTTTTTAGCTTGCGTCACAAATGCACCTTATTATTTGTTAATGTATTTGTGGTCATATCATTTCATGTGTTAAGTGTGTGAGTTATATGTACTGCGTATTTTCTCTTTATGGACAGATCGGCCATGATCTTATTGGATGGCGGGGTAGGCTCGACGGGCCGGATGGCCTACTCCTGCTCCTATTTCTTGTGTTCTTTTCTCATTGTTACCATCAGGTAGGAGATACAGAAGCCTGAAGGCACACACTCAACGACTCAGGAACAGCTTCCTCCCCTCTGCCGTCCGATTCCTAAATACTGAACCCTTGGACAATACCTCTCTTTTTTTAATATACAGTATTTCTGTTTTTTGCACGATTTTTAATCTATTCAATATACGTATACTGCAATTGATTTACTTATTTATTTATTATTATTACTATTTTTATTTTTTTCTCCTTTATATTATGTATTGCATTGAACTGCTGCTGCTAAGTTAACAAGTTTCACGTCACATGCCGGTGATAATAAACCCGATTCTGACTCTGCACCTTGGTCCGGAAGAATGTTGTTTCATTTGGCGGTGTACCTATGTGTGATTGACTATTAATAAACTTCAATTTGACAGTGGGGACATTGTAATAATCCCCAGGTGCGCAACCAATAGTTTTTCCACGGATTGAACGGGTTTCTCGAATCACAATTTTTCGCCGAAAAAGGATTCTCGGGCAGCGCCAGAATTTCTCGTTCGTTTTATCAAACACCGATAGGTCCCGAGCTTTAAACAGGGATCTGCCCCGCGCCGTTTCACGGACCTCCCGCCAGTCAATGAGCAGAAAACGAACTCATCCCTGTCGGTGTGCATTCCGGTACGATAACGAAATCAGTTTCACGGTGCAAAAAGCAAGCTGCTGGGGGATCTCAGCGAGGCATGCAGCACATGCGGGGGCAGGGGGATGGATGGTCGATACTTCGGGCCGAGCTCCTCTCGAACTGGAACGCCGACAACCCCCCCTCCCTCCACAGATACCGCTTGATCCGCCCAGCTCCTCCGGCAGTCCGGCAGCACGTCTCTCTGTGGCCCCCGACACACGGGAGTTCACCCAACGCTCGTACAAAACTGGTAAATGGCATCGCGTTTATACTAATCTCGCTGTTCTCAGTACCTAGATTTCGTTGCCTTGATATTAGGACCTTGAGACCAGAAGACATAGGCGAAGAATTCAGCCCATCGAGTCGTTTCCGCCACTCAATCATGGTTGATTTTTTAACCCCTTCAACCCCATTCTCCTGCCTTCTCCCCGTCACCCTTAACGCCCTATTAATGAAGAAACTATTAACCCCCCGTTTTAAATATGCGCAATGTATTTGCTGTGAATCTCTCCATCCCTAATCTGTAAATATCTTGTTCCGGTTCCTCCAGCTATCTATCCACACAATGAAAGTGGAAAGTTCGATATTGTTTTCTTTGTTTTAAACAACGAGCATTGGCTTAATTTCCCCAACAATTTTTTCTTTATAACGCGCGCCGTCTCGCGTTTTACATTACGGAAATGATTTTAGAGAACGCACAAGATGTTTCTACTAACGCTAACCAGAGCAGTTTATATTTCCCCCAAGCATTCCTAATTTAACGAGGTCATTTTACACTGTAATAGAGTAATACTGGCAATAAAAACAATCGGGACATCGACATTGAAGGCTTATGTTTTTATATAAAAAAAACGTAAAACGATTGCAACACACACAAAATGCTGGTGGAACGTGTTTACGTAAAACGATTACTTCGTCTGCGGTAAAACAAAGATTTTGCGTTCGTCCTCTTTAAGCTGGCAGTAAGTGCGTTAAATACTACAGTGGAAATTTTCATTCCTGGAGATCTATGACAAATCCAAATTTCGCGGCATATTTGCGGAGAAGTTTATTTCTATTGTTCAGTGGAACAAAACGGTCTCCGCAGGGTTTTCTCGCTGAAATGGTAATTTCTCATTTGAAAGTAGGATCCACTTGCACTCCTTCCTCGAATAAATGTAAACTCTGCTTGAGGTATTCAGGGAGTGTGCCAATATTTGCACTGGGTCCCTGGGAGTGGATAAATACTAGCAGAAATTTTTAAAATGCATATTTACACCGGGTCCCCGGCGTGTGTAAACACTGCGAGAAGCCCCCGGAATAATTGTGAATATTTGCTCTGGGCCCTTTGTGGAAACGTTGCATGTCTCCAGTATTCGCACCGAGTCCCCGACTGTGTGCCAGCAATAGCAGGAAAACCCCTAGAGCGCGTGCCAGTCTAATTAAGTTGTATCTTTATTCACAGGAATATGCAGTACGTACACAGTTGCAGAAATTCTGTTGGTATGCATCACACCCTTTTAAGAGACTGAGCTCTTGTTCATTTGGGGGCAGTTTTTAAATTTCTCAAAGGTAAACTGTTTGCTTCACAGTATTCACCACCCTCTGACTAAAAAAAAATTTCTTCGCATTTCTGTTCTGAAAGGGCGCCCTTCAATCCTTAAGTCATGCCCTCTCGTACTAGACTCCCCCATCATGGGAAACAATTTTGCCACATCCACTCTATCCATGCCTTTTAACATTCGAAATGTTTCTATGAGGTCTTTCCTCATTCTTCTAAACTCCAAGGAATACAGTCCAAGAGCGGACAAATGTTCCTCATATGTTAACCCTTTCATTCTCGGAATCATTCTAGTGAATCTTCTCTGTACCCTCTCCAACGTCAGCACATCCTTTCTTAAATAAGGAGACCAAAACTGCCCACAGTACTCCAAGTGAGGTCTCACCAGCGCCTTATAGAGCCTCAACATCACATCCCTGCTCCGATACTCTATTCCTCTAGAAATGAATGCCAACATTGCATTCGCCTTCTTCGCTACTGACTCAACCTGGAGGTTAACTTTAAGGGTATCCTGTACGAGGACTCCCAAGTCCCGTTGCATCTCAGAACTTTGAATTCTTTCCCCATTTAAATAATAGTCTGCCCATTTATTTTTTCTGCCGAAGTGCATAACCATACACTTTCCAACATTGTACTTCATTTGCCACTTCCAAGTCATTGGGTGTATTTAAGCCAGAGATTGATAGGTATCTGAGTAGCCAGGGCATCAAAGGTTATGGTGAGAAGGCGGGGGAGTGGGAGTAAATAGGAGAATGGATCAGCTCATGATAAAATGGCGGAGCAGACTTGATGGGCCGAATGGCCTACTTCTGCTCCTTTGTCTTATGGTCTTATTATCAAAGTACATACGTGTTACCATATACGGTACAGCCCTGAGATTTACTTTCTTGTGGGCATTCACAATAAATACAAAGAAACAGAATAGTATCAATGAAAATACATACACAGGATGGGCAAAACAACAATATACAAAAGACAATAGATTGAGCAATTACAAAAAAGAAATCAAATTAATAATAATTATTGCAGTATTAATAAATGGGTTCCTTAAGGTGGTTATAGCCAGGGTGATAAGCTCCCACTATCTATTAAATGCTCCCAATGGTGTGTGTCTCAAATAGCCTCTGACAACCAAGTCCAGCTCCTTGCCTTCACACGTGGCTTAGCTACTAAACCCGATGGGACTATTTCTACTGACAGGAGAAGGGCCAAAGGCAGGTGACTGGCACCTTAAAACCAGTCGCTTCAGGCAGACCGGGCTCGTCAGCCGTGGTTGGCAGCTCATCTAGGAGAAGGAAAACTCTGATCTCAAACCTCTGCTGCTTTGCAGCTATACCCACTCACGGGGAAAGCTTCAGGAGTAAAGCCCAAGGAAAAATCTGAAGCTGGACTCCCTAAGGCAGCCTGACGTTGAGTTCAATGTTGACTGGCAACTCCTGCGACATCACTGATGCCAAACTGTATCGGTCTCCGTCTTTCCTTTGGGTTCATCAGCTGCGTGGAGAGGGGGAGCCTGCTACATGAGCAACAGCTTGCTCTCCATTTCATACTGCCCTGGCTTGCGTATCAGTTGGACAGAATGTCCATAGTCAACCCTGACCAATGGGGGCCTCTCAGATTATAAATTTAAAATGCAATATTGATAATACTGAAATATAACGTTCCTATATCTAACTTGCACAACAGTGGCACATGAGTTTTAGTTAAATCTCATTCACAGCAAAGATTTTAACATTTGAACAAGTATTATGTTATCAATAATACAACACATTGTGCCATTTAGCCCAGCATGTCCATTCTAATCATCTATATTAATCCCCTTTACCCACATTTTGTGTAACAGCCAGGGGTGGTTTTATTTTAAAGATCGTTTTTCAGTTAGTACATGGACTGTATTTTCTCAGTGTGTCACCTCATGGACATATTGATGCAGCCATTAAGAAGGCAAGACAGCAGCTATATTTCATTAGGAGTTTGAGGAAACTGCGTTTGTCAACTAAAACACTCAAAAACTTTTACAAATGTACCATACAGAACATTCTGACTGGCTGCATCACAGTCTAGTATTGGGGGGGCTACTGCACAAGATTGAAGTAAGATGCGGAAACATATAAAATTAGTCAGCTCCATCACCGGTACGAGCCTCTGTCGTATCTAAGACACCTTCGAGGAGTGGTGCCTTAGGAAGACGGCATCCATTATTAAGGACCTCCACCACCCAGGACATGCCCTCCTCTCATAGTTAACATCGGGATGGAAGTAAAGAAGCCTGAAGCCACACACTCAGTGATTCAGGAACAGCTTCTTCCCCTCTGCCATCCGATTCCTAAATGGACATTGGACCCATGAATACTACCTATTTTTTAATTTCTGTTTTTTTTGCACACTTTACTTTAACTTAACCATTTAATAGACACATACTTGCTGTAATTCAGTTTTCCTCTATATTTATTTATCATGTATTTCATTGTACTGCTGCCAAAGTTAATAAATTTCATAATCTACACCTGTCATATTAAAACTGATTCTGATTCTGATCTGGATAAGGAGTGTTACTTGAATTGTTTATCTTTTTTGCCAATTGTTTGTCTTTGGATCTGCTCGGGTTTTCACATTGTGCTGCAGGTGTCTCATTTGGTATCGTGGGGATTGTTAAGCTCTCTTTGTATTTATTACTTTTATTCAATTTGGGATAATTTAATTCGTACAGTATTTTCAATGTCTTGTAATGTAGTTGTTGGTTTTGGGGATTATCGCTTCGTCTGGACACCCATGTTGTCTGATTGGTCCTGAATTCCTATGTGCTCCAGGGTGTTTTTCAGGTGGGCATGCCAACTCCTCCTTGTTGGGCTGTTGTGCTTCCTAATCTGGTGACACTCAGACCAAGTTCTTCTGTGTATCGTGAGTGATTTCAGTTCAAAAGGATTCTGTATAGTTTGCCTCAGCTCTTGTTAGTTTATCTGTTTGAATTGCCAAAGTCTCGATAATTCCTGCACTTGAGTTCACTAGTGACCCTCACATTTGGTCCATGGCCTTGTTGATTCTAGATCTTGTCCAAATGCATCTTAAATGTTGTGGGGGTGCCTGCATCCACCATCTCTTCATGCATTTTAGTTAGTTGGAATGGGAGATTCCAGTGCCGTAATTTTCTTAATAAGGTTTTAACAGAGACTGACTCCAAAATGTGTTATACATGTAACATCTTGCAAACCACAAATACATTCAAGTCTACAGTTAAATAGAAACACAAGAGATTCTGCAGATGCTGGAACTCCAGAGTAACACACACAAAATGATGGAGGAACTCAGCAGGCCAGTCTGCATCTATGGAGAGAAACGGAGTTGATGGTTCAGGCTGAGACCCTTCCTGACTTGCTGAATTCCTCCAGCATCTTGTATGTGTTACAGTTAAATACAGTCAAGTCTACAGAAAATGAATCTTAAAGTAGTATATGCTAACATATATATACTTTTGATAATAAATTTTAAATTTGACTTTGAGTTTACTTTGACTTTGAAACTACCCACATAGACATGCACACAAGCTTTTTCAAAATACATCTACAACCATCAAGGTAAATTAAAATGTATCAATCCCATTCAATGTTTTAGATCTGTATTGTACAATCTGTATTTATACACCCTCTAACGCCTACCAAAATTTAACTTTCATAACCATATCATATCTGTCCAGAGGTTCTGACATATTCACATATCCGACCACAAGATGTGGCAATATATCAGTAAATCTACCAAAATAGCAGAAGTCCAACAAAATAGTCCATAGAGCAAATTTTAGAAGGCCTACCAATCTGACTTGGGTGGCAGGGAGGAGATATGTCTCTACCAAAGGAGGTGTGAGGCACTCATTCCCTCTGCTAGTCTTCAGGTTACTTTCAGCAAAGTGTACCATCTGCTTAGCCCCCCCAGTCAGGGTCACATTAGGCCATGAGAGCAGGTGGTGGATATCACAAGTCCTGGTTATGTGTCCACTGATGCCAGGCAGACTATCTCTGAAGAGTATTGATAATGGTTGGAGTTACCCATCTTGCAATGACATTGCCTAAACGAAGGCAATGGCAAACCACTTCTGTAGAATTTGCCAAGAACAATCATGGTCATAGACCATGATCACCCACATCATACAACATGGCACATAATGATGATGATGACCAATCTGACTGAACAGAACACATAAATTTTCCACGAGAAACACTAGAGATTCTGCAGATCCTGGAAGTCCAGACTAACACACACAAAATACTTGAGGGACCCAGATTAGGCAGCATCTATGCAGGGGAATAAAGACTCGATATTTTGGGCTGACACCCTTCATCAGGACTGGAAGGGAAGGGGAGAAGTCAGATTAAAAGGTGGGAGGGAGGAGGAGAAAGTGCAAGCTGTAAGGTGATAGGTAAATCTAGGTGAGGGGGGAGGTAGGTGGGTGGAGGAGGGGGGAATGAAGTGAGAAGGTGGGAGGTGATAGGTGAAAAAGGTAAAGGGTTGAAGTAGAGGGAATGTAATAGGAATGGAGAGTGGACCATGGGAGAAACGAAGAAAGAAAGGCACCAGAAGGTGATAGGAAGGTGAGGAGAAGAGGAGGGGTAATAGAGGAGCCAGAATGGGGAATGGAAGAAGAGGGAAGGGAGAGGGGAGGGGGAATTACAAAAAATTAGAGAAATCAGTGTCCATGCTGTCAGATTGGACACTACACACATGAAGTATGAAGGTTGGCCTCATGGTGGCAGTAGAAGAGGCCCATCAAGTCAGAATGGGAATGGGGATTGGAATTTAAATAGTGGGCCACCAGGAAATCCTGCTTGTTATCCACCAGGAGTCCATACATAAAACATGCAAATTCTTTCAAATACTAATAAAGTTAGTCTCCTTCTATAGTCTCACCTGGGAAATGTTTGCAGGGCTCTCAGGTGAGACTACAGAAGGAGACTATTAGTATTTAAAATAATTTGTTCTTAATGGTCAGCTTCTGTGCTGTCTCAGTCTATGATTCTACCATCAAATGTATCAGAAAACAATTTTAACATGTGCATCCATTTTCAATAAGAATCAGACTGAATTGGGCAGCACAGTGTTACTGCCTCACAGTAACACTCGAGACCTGTGTTCGATCCTGGACTCAAGTGTTGTCCGCGTAGAGTGTGCACCTTCTCCTGCCAGCTTCTGGGTTTCTGCAGAATATTGTTACTTTCTGCCTCATCCTAGGCATGTGTTGGTAGCTTGCTTGGCTGCTGTGAGTTGCCCCTAGTGTAGGACAGTGACAGCCCCAGTAGGCCAGTGACAAAAAAACCCAAGGGAATTGATAGGCATTTGTTGGAGGACAATGGAGAATGAAGAAGAGGGAAAGAGGCGGATGAGGTTGCTCAACTGGGAGCCAGCAAGCACCTGATGGACCAAATGGCCTCCTTTTGTCAGAATAGTAAATCAAAGAAGCCTATAATCTTTACTCCAAAACTGCAGAACAACCAGTATCCAAAATGTGCAAGCAAACCTCTCAGGGCCTCCACAGAGATTAACATCAGTGCTACACCATCAAGTCCCATTCGTGTACCGTGAAACCCACACAAGTAGATCAAACATGATCAAAGCCACTAAATGTGCCGTCAGTACCTTAAACCCAACAGTGCCAGAAAATAATGCAAGTAAATGCACCACATTTTGTGGAATTATTTCAATTACTACCCTATCGGAGCACATCAAAAACATACTCAGTAAATGGTGCCACCACAGGAATTTTCATTTATATTGCAACCATTAACAGCAAAGATGTCCAGCATTCTGCAGCAATAATTTCTAACAAAGTAACTTCACCTCTAGGAATGTGATGGGATACTGAAGCAGGTGACCAAAGACTTGGTCAAACAGGTTTTAAGGGGCTCCTTAAAAAAAGGGTGGAGAAGTGGAGACGTTTAGGAAGGGAATTTATTTAAGAGGCCCCCCCAGTAAAAAAACACAGTCAAAAGATGCCTTCATTTTACATTTGTGGAGCCAAGTTGAATAAATACATCCAGGCTTTCATAAAGAGGAAATACAGATACTTAGAATCAGAGTTAGGTTTATAATCACTGATGTATGTCTTGAGACTTGCTGTTTTGTTCAAACAGTACTGTGCAAAACATGAAACTGACTACAAATTTCAACAAGAAATATATATGTTTGATAAGAAATATGTATGTCTTTCCACTGTCTTTACAGGGAACGGGGCTTCCCTTCCTCCACCACTGATACTGCCCTCGCCTGCATTTCTTCCATTTCCCGGACATCCACGCTCATCCCATCTCCTCGCTGCCTTAACCAGGATAGAATTCCTCTTGTCCTGACCTCCCAACCCATGAGCCTCTGCATCCAACACATCATTATCCACAACTTCCGGAATCTTCAATGGGATTCTACCACTAAACACATCTTTACCTCCACACCCCCCTCCACCTCTGCTTTACGCAGGGATCACTCCCTACGTGATTCACTTGTCCACTCATCTCTCCCCACTAATCTCCCATACATAGCCCTATAAACAGCCAAAGAGCTACACCTGTTCATTCACCCCCTCCCTCACCTCCATTAAGGGTCCCGAACAGTCCTTCCAGGCAAGGCAACACTTGACCTGTGAATCTGTTGGGATCTTCTACTGTATCGGGTGTTCTTGATACGACGTCCTCTACATTGGTGACACCCAATGTAAAATGGGGAACCGTTTTGTCGAGCACATCTGCTCCATCCACCAGAAGTGGAATTCCGTAGGAGCCAACCATTTGAATTCCTATCCCCATTCCCGTTCTGACATGTCAGTCCATGGCCTTCTCTGTTGCCACGATGAGGTCACGCTCAAGTTAGAGGAGCAACACCTCATATTCCATCCAGATAGTCTCCAACTTCATGGCATGAATATCGATTTTTCCTTCCGGTAATTTATTTCCCTCACCCTTCTCTCTTCTATTCCCCAATCTGGCATCTTACTTCTTCTCTTCACCTGCCTATCACCCACCCCTGGAACCCCTGCTTCTTCCTTTTCTCCCATGGTCCACTCTTCTCTCCTATCAGATTCCTTCTTCTCCAGTAATTTACCTATCCCACCCACCTGACCTCACCTATTGCCTTCTAGCTAGTCCTCCTTCCCCTCCCCCCACTTTTTTATTCTGGCGTCTTCTCCTTTCCTTTCCAGTCCTGAAGAAGAGTCTTGGTCCGAAACGTCAACTATCTATTCATTTCAATAGATGGTGCCTGACCTGCTGAGTTCCTCCAGCACTTTGTGTGTGCTGCTCTATACGTGCAATATGTATGTTACATTGTTCATTCATTATGTGCCGTGTCATATGACGTAGTGATCACGGTCTTTTTATGACCATGATTGGCAATTTTTTCTACAGAAGATTAGATTAGATTAGATTCAACTTTGTTGTCATTGTGCCGAGTACAGATACAAAGCCAATGAAATGCATTTAGCATCTGACAAGAAATGCAAAGAATAGTGTTATTTACAAAATAACTGTGAATTTAAAAAGTGCTACAGCACACAAATATAAAAGTACTGAGACAGTACAATACGGGTGCAATACTGCTTAGCGCTGTGATGAGAGGTTCAGCAGTGTCACAGCCTCAGGGAAGAAGCTCTTCCTGTGCCTGCTGGTGCGGGAGTGGAGTCCCCTGTAGCGCCTACCGGATGGGAGGAGAGTAAAAAGTCCATGGTTAGGGTGAGATGTATCCTGATAATGCTTTTTGCACTGCCCAGGCAGCGTTTATGGTAGATGTTCTCAATGGTGGGCAATTGGGTGCAGATAATCCGCTGGGCAGTTTTCACCACACGCTGGAGTACTTTGCGATCTGATACGGGACAATTGTCATACCACACTGAGATGCAGTTGGTGAGTATGCTCTCAATGGTACAGCGGTAAAAGTCCATCAGTATCCTGGAACAGAGGTGAGCTTTCTTGATGCTCCACAGGAAATAAAGGCACTGTTGCGTCTTTTTGATCAGGATGGAGGAGTTCGGGGACCAGGTAAGATCCTCGGAAATGTGGACACGAAGGAATTTGAAGCTTGATACATGCTCCACTACAGTTCCGTTGATGTAGATGGGGATGTGAGTGTGACTCCTGGCGTGCCTAAAGTCCACAATGATCTCCTTGGTCTTCTGGGTGTTAAGGGCCAGGTTGTTGTCGGCACACCACACGGCCAGGTGCAGACAGGGGTTTGCCATTGCCTTCTTCTGGGCAGGGGTGTGTGTGTGTGTGTGTGTGTGTGTGTGTGTGTGTGAAAATAATAGTGCAAGAAAGAGCAAAATAGTGAGGTAGTATTCATGGGTTGTTTCATTGTCCTTTCAGAAATCTGATGGGAAGGGGAAAAAGCTTTTCCTAAAATGTTGAATGTGGGTCTTCAGCCTCTTGCACCACCTCCCTGATGGGAGCAATGAGAAGGGGGCATGTCCCACCTGGTGGGGATCCTTTATGATGGATGCCACCCTGTGCAGAGGCCCCTCTACACCAGATGGTGAAGCAACCAGTTAAGCAGAAATGTTTTGTATGATTTATAGGTACTTCCCAGATGTTATTATTTCACATTAGCCATCCTAGACCAACTTTAAAAAGAAAAAGAAAATAAATGTTAAAAGTAGTGTTTCAGGAGTTACCATTTTGGTCACTTAGAAACAGAGAGATCAGGAAAGTTACTGTGTGGTGGTGAGACTGTGAAATGGCCAGGTAACATCTCACAGGATGCAGGCACCAACACAGGGAGGTTCAGAACTACCTCCTGCCCAGAAAGGATGACCAGGGCTCGAATGGTGGCAGAAACGGGGTGACAGTGAAGCCCATTATGATGGCAGTGAAGAAGTAATAGCACGAGGGAATAAAGATCTAAACTCCACCATGGAGGGTCCCAAGCCCGGTTGTGAACGGAGGAGAGTTGGGCATGGGGCTAGCAACTCCATCCTGTAAAAACTCAGAGCTACAGAAACGCCAACACAAGCTCCAAAGACCTCATCCCTGGGAGAGGAAGGATCTTCATAGATGGACTACACTTGGGGACAACTTGAAAGACTGGCCCAGGAAAGAAGACTCGAGCAAGCTGCTGTCAGTGGCCTATGCCCCAGTAGGCTTGAAAAGAAGAAGCAGAAAAAACAAAGATTCATCAAAGGTTGGAGTGCAGGAAGTCTGTAACAGGCACAAAATGGATGCTATCAGTATTATAAAGTAAAAATAAACCCAACTATATACAAAACATCTGCAACTAAAACAGTAGAAGTGTGCTGGTATGGTTTATGGTCAGGATGGTTATACATACATTTGTGATAGTTATACATAAGAACAGTAGATGAATCTGCTGAAAGTTTCATGGTTTAACCTAAATAGTTAGTTTGTTGGTTAAGGGAATGAAGGGTTTGGGGTGAAAGGTAAAAACTGGGACCAAGGGCAGGATGTTATAAATTCATTCAAATAATTAATGATTTTTGAAAGAGTCTTAGAAGATTATCCAATTGTCCTCCACCCATTAAGGTGTACTTCATGGTGGAATGTCGATTTAAGAGTTCTGCTGATCTGAACATTAGCCTTGTTGATAAGGGCTGAATTAGTTTTATAAAGCCTAATCTCATTTACAAATGTCTAGTTGATTAATCTTTACACTGGCAGCATCTAAGAGACACTCAGGCTGCAGGACTGAGCTGAATGAGTGGAGAATCCAAGTCCCAGTTATCTTTCTGAGCCGAACCTGATTAGGCACTGCCGACATTTCAGTTTTAAAATTCTTACTTTTTAAGAACATACAAAAGAGAACAGTACAGCACAATACAGACCCTTCAGCCCACAATGTTATGCCAACCCTTTAAGCTACTCCAAGATCTATTTATCCCTTCCTTCTCTCATAGCCCTCCATTTTTCTCCACCCATTTGGCAAATCCTTCTATTTCCAATTCCTGTGCAGTCAGACTCAGATTTGTGTGTTGCCATGTACACTATTCCCTGCTCACTTGAGGCTCACAGAGTAAACAATATACCTGGTAATAATATATCATTTGTTCCTTATGTTCCATGTTGTATGACATTGGCGATCATGGTCTTTCCATGACTATGATTGTTCTTGGCAAATTTTTCTACCAAAGTCGTTTGCCATTGCCTTCTTCTGGGCGGTGTCTTTACAAGATGGGTGACCCCAGCCGTTATCAATACACTTCAGAGATTGTCTGCCTGGCGTCAGTAGTCACCAGGCAGACTTGTGATATGCACCGGCTGCTCACACGACCATCCACCACCTGCTCCTATGGCTTCACCTGACCCTGATCTGGGGGCTAAGCAGGTGCTACACCTTGCCCAAGGGTGACCTGCAGGCTAGCACCTTACACTTCCTTTGGTAGGGACCTCCACCCCGCCATCTGTGCTATTAATATATACTAGAATAAATACATAACCACCAAACTACTGTTTATTGATTACAGCTCAGCTTTCAGCCCCTCAGTACTAATCAATAAGCTTCTAAACCTGGGCCTCTGTACCTCCCTCTGCAACTAGACCCTGGCTTCCTCACTGGGAGACCAGTCGGTGCAGTTTGGAGATGACATATCCTCCTCCCAAAAGGGAATCAGCAAGGTGCAATATAAAGGTGGATTGCTTTTCTTTTTCTTCCTGTCTATGCTTATTTAAGTCAATGTAACTTGATAAACCAGCAATGTTGCCATGGTAATGTAGTGGTTAGCACAATGCTAAAACAGCTCGGGGTATTCCGGATTTGGAGTTTAATTCCAACACCACCTGCAAGCAGTTTGTACGTTCTCCCCGTGGTTTTCCTCCGGGTGCTCTGGTTTCCTCCCACAGTCCAAAGACCTACATATAAGTAGGTTAACTGGTCATTGTAAATTATTCTGTGATTAGGCTAGGGTTAAATAGGTGGGTTGATGGAGATGTGTGGGCACGTGGCCAGGTGGTTAAGGCATTGGACTAGCGACCTGAAGGTCGTGAGTTTGAGCCCCAGCTGAGGCAGCGTGTTGTGTCCTTGAGCAAGGCACTTAATCACACATTGCTCTGCGATGACACTGGTGCCAAGCTGTATGGGTCCTAATGCCCTTCCCTTGGACAACATTGGTGTTGTGGAGAGGGGAGACTTGCAGCACGGGCAACTGCTGGTCTTCCATACAACCTTGTCCAGGCCTGCGCCCTGGAGAGTGAAGACTTTCCAGGCGCAGACCATGGTCTCGCAAGACTAACGGATGCCTTTTGATGGACAAACGTCTCTAACAAAGGAGGTGTAAGGTGCTCTTTCACTCCGCTAGCCTACAGGTCACACTTGAGAAAGGTGTAGCACCTGCTTAGCCCCTCCCCAACCCCGATCAGGGTCATGTGAAGCCATGGGAGCAGGTGGTGGATGGTCGTAAGAGCAGCTGGTGCATATCAAAGGTCCTGGTTATGCCATGAATAGACATGGTCATGGAAAGAGCATGGTCACCCATGTCATACAACACAGCACATAGATGAACGAACAAAATAGGTGGGTTACTGGGCAGGAGGGGCCTGTTCACACAGTATCTTTAAATAAATAAACAAACAAACAAACAAATAGATGGATAGATAAATAAAGCTACTCATCACCATTTGCATTGGGGAACTTCAAAACAGGAATACAACCAATTGCTTAGATGCTCTATAACCGATGTAATAGCAGTACAGGTACCCTGCAAAGAGGTAAGGGTCACAGTCCAAAACAGGATTTAGCAAATAGTTATTAACCCATATTACATTAATTGTTTGATTAGATTCTTGATTAACCTACTCCCGGGTACCTACCCTTAGTGACCACTTTACTAAGTACCTCCTGTACCTAATAAAATGGACCCTAAGTATGGGCTCACTGTCTTCTGCTGCTGTAGCCCATCCACTTCGAGGCTGGATGTGTTGTGCATTCAGAGATGCTCTTCTGCACACTCCTGTTCTAACGCATGGTTATTTGAGTTACGGTGGCCTTCGTATCAGCTTGAACCAGTCTGGCCATTCTCCTCTGACCTCCCTCATTAACAAGGCATTTCACCCACAGAGCCGCCGCTCACTGGACTTTTTTTTTGTTCTTCACGCCGTTCTCTGTAAACTCTAGAGACTGTTGTAAATCCCAGGTCAGCAGTGTCCGAGATACTCTCACCACCCCGTCTGAGATACTCTCACCACCTCGTCTGAGATACTCTCACCACCCCGTCTGTGATACTCCCACCACCTCGTCTGTGATACTCCCACCACCTCATCTGTGCTATTCCCACCACCTCGTCGGTGATACTCCCACCACCTCGTCTGAGATACTCCCACCACCTCGTCTGTGATACTCCCACCACCTCGTCTGTGATACTCCCACCACCTCATCTGTGCTATTCCCACCACCTCGTCGGTGATACTCCCACCACCTCGTCTGTGATACTCCCACCACCTCGTCTGAGATACTCCCACCACCTCGTCTGTGATACTCCCACCACCTCGTCTGAGATACTCCCACCACCTCGTCTGTGATACTCCCACCACCTCGTCTGTGATACTCCCACCACCTCGTCTGAGATACTCCCACCACCTCATCTGTGATACTCCCACCACCTCATCTGTGATATTCCCACCACCTCATCTGTGATACTCCCACCACCTCGTCTGAGATACTCATACCACCTCGTCTGTGATGCTCCCACCACCTCATCTGTGCTATTCCCACCACCTCGTCGGTGATACTCCCACCACCTCGTCTGTGATACTCCCACCACCTCGTCTGAGATACTCCCACCACCTCGTCTGTAATACTCCCACCACCTCGTCTGTGATATTCCCACCACCTTGTCTGTGATATTCCCACCACCTCGTCTGTGATACTGCCACCACCCCGTCTGTGATACTCCCACCACCTTGTCTGTGATATTCCCACCACCCCGTCTGTGATACTCCCACCACCTCGTCTGTGATACTCCCACCACCTCGTCTGTGATACTCCCACCACCTTGTCTGGCACCAACAACTATTCCACAGTCAAGGTCACTTAGATCACATCTCTTCCCCATTCTGATGTTCGGTCTGAACAACTGAACCTCTTGACCATGTCTGCATGCTTTTATACATTGAGTTGCTGCCACATGATTGACTGATCACATATTTGCATTAACGAACAGGTGTGCACATTTACCTAATAAACTTGACACTAAGTGTATGATTCCAATAAAGTCTCTGCACCTCTGAATTTTTATTTTATTTACAGATAGAGCACAGTACAGGCCCTACTAGCCAACAAGCCACACCGCCCAGCAACCCAACCTTTTAACCCTAGCCTCATCACAGAACAATTTACAATGACCAATTAACTTACTGTAGCCAGCCGGTGATCTAGTGGCATCAGCACCGGATTTCGAGGCAAATGGTCCCAAGTTCAAATCTGGTTGGCTCCTTGCACACTTTCTATTTGTGCTGGGATCAGCATTGGACTGTGGTCCGGAAATCGGATCACCCGGAAGAAACCCACAAATTCATGGGGAGAATGTACAAACTCTTCCAGCATTCAGACATCGTTGGCATCGAATTCTGAACTATAATGGCATCACGCTCACTGCCACACTACTGTATTCCCGTGTGGTAATTCCCTCTCAGGTATTTAGATTCTGTGCAAAGATCTGAGCCCCTCAATTACATTCCCGACAGCAGTGCCATGAACAGCCCAGAAGCTCTGGAATGAAAGGAAAGGAAAGGAATTTTCATCTGATTGATATTTGTGCAGTGATTTCATTATATTTCAGGGCTTCCTCTCTCTGGGGACACTATTTCTCCTGAAAGGTTATTGCTAAAGTCATCACCAGCTTCAAAACACTAATTCAGTAACACCTCGGAAATTGGTTAAATGATCACATAATATATCTGGCAGGAAAAGCTAAGAAGCTCTCCTCAAGTAGCTCACTTTAAAACATTTGACTGAGAAAGAAAAACTGTTTTCACTGGTTAATACATATCCTTGCCACAGAACCACAAGCAAACAATTTGTATCCTGCTCAATAATTCTGGTCCCTCCTCCACATTCCTCCTCATCCAGTTGTCTGTCTGTATGCTTCCCATCATGATTAATGGCGCCATTATATTGTAGTGCTCCAGTTTAAAATGTGCGTCTTCTGCGGTGAGCATTCAGTTATAACTCAAGCTGGGTAGAGGGTGCAGAACGGGCTGCGCACAAGTGCTCTTGCGTGGACGATGATTCACACAACTCTCCGCACAGCCAGTGAATTTCTATTGACCAGAATGAGCTGAAGCCGAGGACGGCTCTACACTCTGTCCAAAGCCGTAGAGAAGAAGTAAGAGACAATAACCCCCAACATGGCACACACTGTTCAATTTACTGGCACCATTCAGTACAAAGGTGCTTTTGCAAAGCCCCCTAATACTGATTTAGAGAGCCAGGTTTCGAGTTCACCAATGGTGCAGATAATATCCAAACTCACCACCTCCTTACGGGCACGTCAGAGGGGAGCAGCCTCCTCCTGAGATGTCACTTCCATCATCTCCGTTTCTTTCAGTGTTTATGGACAAGCTCAGATCCAACCAACCAAGTTCTTCTTCTCGAGTCCATCAAGTCAGAGATCTTTTCACTGACAGACACAATGTCAAGTGGATGAGTCAGTCCTCGCGAAGCCCTGAACCATACCTGACCAGTCCTTGAACAGTGGGCAGACCCGAGGCTCTATTTCTGTGTCTGTGTCTGTCTGTGTGTTGTGGATGCGTGTAATGGTGTGTGTGTGTGTGTGTGTGTGTGTGTGTGTGACTGTGTGTCTGTGTAACTCTGTGTGTGTCCTTATGTCTGTGTAACTGTGCGTATGTGTGTGTAACTGTGTGTGTGTGTGCATGTGTGTAACTGTGTGTGAGTATCTGTGTAACTGTGTGTGTGTATCTGTGTAACTGTCTGTGTGTGTGTCTATGTAACTGTGTGTGTATATATATATCTATGTAACTGTCCATGTGTATGTGTCTGTGTAACTGTGTGTGTGTCTGTATGTGTGTGTGTGTGTGTATCTGTGTGACTGTGTGTGTGTGTGTGTGTGTGTGTGTATACATCTGTGCAGATCTCTCTGTTTATGTGTCTCTGTACCTGTGCCTGTATGCATTTCGAGCCACGTATGATGTGTTGAATGGCTTCCCTTTATAAAATGATTCTTCAACATTAGCTTGCTATTACTGCATCATTTTCTATATCGTCGTTACCATCATTTTCTAATATTACTTAATTTTAAATTCTCAGTAAATTTGCTTTTAGATTTGGAATGGAAAGTTTTTTAAACACAGGAATAAAACCCAACCTGTAATCTTCTTGTCACACAAGTAGAGAGAATTATTTTGAAATGACACAATTTCAATACTCTCATCTATTGATGATCTCGGGAGAAAGTGATCCATAGCAGTAACAACTTGAATTTATATTGCATCTTATGATAAAACATTTCAAAGTGCTGCACAGGAGAGCTATTAGTGTAAATTTAATATCCAGCCATATACCATGCAGGTGACCTAAAGCTTGATCCAAGAAGGAGACTTTAGGAAATAGAAAACAGAATATTATGGCACTGTACAGGCCCTTTGGCCCACAATGCTGTGCTAACCATATAACCTACTCCAAGGTTAATCTGAACTAAGCCATGGAGGATCCCGAGCACGGTTACAAAAGGTTTGAGGTTTGGGCATGGGGCTAGCAGACCTATCCCATTAAAACCCAGAGTTATAGGAATGCCAGCAGAAGCTCTAAATATCTCGTCCCTGAGAGGGGAAGAATGTATGAAGTTATATGGTGAAAGCAGAAGCCACAGTCCAGGACAGAGGACTCGGGCAAGCTTCTGTCTGCAGCCTATGCCCCAGTGGGGGTGATGTGCTTACAAAGATCAATCAGACCCATCCCTCCCACAATAGCTCTCCATTTTCCTTTCTTTAATGTTCCTATCTGAGAGTCTGCTAAACATCCCGAATTTATCTGTCACTACCACCACCCCTGGCAGCACCCATCACTTTCTGATAAAAAAAATACTACCTCTGGCTTTCCTCCAATCATCTTAAAATTATGCCCTCTCATATCAGCCATTTCACCCTGGGAGAAGCCATTGTTGTCTACTCTCCCTGTGGCTCTTGTCATCTTATATTTTTAAAGGTGGATAAGAAGGTGAAGTGATTTAGAGAAAGAGAGAGTTAGCTCCAAAGTTCAGAGTGCAAGAAGCTGAAGATAGGACATAAGATAGTGTGCTGATTAAGATCAGGGACATTCAGAAAACTAACAATGGATAATGTTCAAAATCAGATTAGTTTACTGTCAACATACACAAAACGCCGGGGGATCTATGCAGGTCAGGCAGCATCTACAGAAATGAATAAACAGTCGACTCCTTGGGCCAAGACCCTTGATCAGAACTGGAAAGGGTAGGAAGCCACAATAAAAGGGTGAGGGGAGGAAAAGGAGTACAAGCTCGAGGGCGATAGGTGAAACCAGGTGGGTGGGGAGGAGGGACTATCTAGACAGAATATGAGGTGCTGCTCCTCCAACCTGAGCGTGACCTCATCGTGGCAGTGGTACTGTCTTAAGCACCAGGATACAATGAAACTCCTTGTTGGCATTAGACTCGCAGAGTAAATAGTGCACATGGCTGTAACAAATACAACAGCAATACAGCAAAAGCAATGTAATTGTGCAAATTACAGTAGAATTGAATTGTTTACTTCTTACATCCTTCACATACATGAGGAGTAAAAATCTTCGCGTTACGTCTCTGTCTAAATGTGCAATGTGCGATCATAGTAATTTATAATAATTTATAATAAACAGAACAGTCAATGTAACATAGAAATACACTCAAATCAGCGGGTGTTAATCAGTCTGATGGCTTGGTGGAAAAAGCTGTCCCGGAGCCTGTTGGTCCTGGCTTTCACGCTGCAGTACCGTTTCCCAGATGATAGGAGCTAGAATAGATTGTGATTGGAGTGACTCAGGTCGCCAATGATCCCTTTTTCACACCTGTCTTTGTAAATGTCCTGAATCATGGGAAGTTCACAACTACAGATGCGCTGGGCTGTCTATACCACTCTCTGCAGTGTCCTGTGATTGAGGGAAGTACAGTTCCCATACCAGGCAGTGATGCAGCCAGACAGGATGCTCTCAGTTGTGCCCCTGTAGAAAGCCCTTAGGACCTGGGGGCCCATACCAAACTTCCTCAACCATCTGAGGTGAAAGAGGCGCTGTTGTGTCTTTCTCACCACACAACTGGAGTGTACAGACCACGTTTATGGTATAGTATAATTATAGTATAATATAGTGCAAATTATGGTAAAATAGTGCAAAGTATAGTGGTACAAACAGATAGTTTGTAGTGCAAAAAGTGACAAGAATGGAAGAGGCATAATTAAGAGTCCAACAACATGGTAGCACCACCTGGATAGAGATATGAACGAGGAGATTGGTTCAGGAGTCTCTTCTTTCTCCCTTCTCAGAGATGTATCAATTTCAAGTTTAATGTTGAAAAGAAAACTAGAATTAACATTTTAAGTCAAAGTTTGTCAACTATAATAGTTCAATGGTTTACTAGTGCACAACTTAAGTATCACTTATTTTTACTAATTCATTTGTAGGATGTGAATTTCACTTCAAAAACCAGCATTTATTGTCAAGTCTACATTGCCCTGAAACAAGCAGGGAGAGTCAGTGATAGTCTGGTCTGGAGAGACTTGTAGGCCAGACCTGGCTGAGCTAGATACTGGAGGAACTCTGCAGGTCAGGCAGCATCTGTGGAGGAAAATGCAGAGCTGACATGATGAGTTGGGACCTTTCATCTGGTAGATTTCCATCTGATGAGGATTAGTACACCAGAATGTCTTTCCCACAATCCAATGGCTTCACACTCAGAATTACTGTTTTATTTGAAAAAGAATTCCAGATATATTTACTGTAATTACATGAATTTAAAATTCCAGAAACTGTGGGTGGGTCTCTCAGATCCAGATTTATTCATCACACGTACATCAAAACATACAGTGAAATACATTAACAACCAACATAACCAAGGATGTGCTGGGGGCAGCCCACAAGGATCACTACACATTCCAGTGTGGCAGACACATTGACTTGGAGTCAATGGTCCAAAGTTTCAGCAGCCATCCCAATACTTTGACCATGAAACCAGTTTAATTGCAACTAAAATACAAAATCTCAATGTCATTTTCTCCTGATGTCCCCACATGGAAAATAGGTTAGTGGGCAAAAGATATCTATTTTCAACAAAAAGCATTATTCTGATTACATCCATCGCTAGTAATGGAACCGTTACCAGTAATGGAATCACTCGGAACCATTGAATCACTAGTAATGACTTTATTTCAATAAGATATTTTTCTAATTTAATATTTTGCCCTTTCAAAGCTGTACATATCAGCAGAGTAACTTTGTGGATGGTACGCAGGGATGAAGATGGGGAGGACCTCTGACCTGAAACATTAATTCTGCCCCTCTCCCCACAGGTGCAGCCTGACCTGCTGAGCGTTCCCAGCAATGTCTGATTTGTGGTTTAGATTTCCGGCATCTGCCGTTTTTTTTTAATTTTCACTGAACAGTTTAGAATGTAATAAAGCATCGGCTGATAGGCCCTTGATTAATATGGTCATCAAATGTTACAGAGAGAATGGGGTTGAGAAGGAAAATGTATCAACCATGATCAAATGGCAGAGCAGAGTCTAAAGGCTGCATGGCCTATTTCTGCTCCTACGTCTTAAGGTCCTATGGCTTAATATTCAGAACCTTACACTTAATGGTTTTCTTTATTATAAAATGTGATTGTTACTACAAAGGCATCAGTTTTGGCCATTTCTAATTGCTCTTGGGATCTGTTCAGTTCTTCTGATGGAAACCCAGTCCCAAAGTTATTGGAATAAGTTCCAAGACTGAGACCGACATGGATGAAGGAACAGTGGTATATTTCCAAGACAGGATGTTGTGAAAGGGATGAAGCTGGTGGGCTTATCGAATATGAGAGCCTGTTCCTAAAACTGTTTCAGGTAAAAAGACAGCATCACATTGTTGAGTACTTCCTCTGTCCCATGTTAGAACTGCTGACTGTCAGCAAGGAAATCTTTGGGGCAAGGAGTGAATTTGTTTCACTGGAATTACGAGATCAAGAAGTCAGGGTCTCTAACTGAGCTTGCTATGTTGTCGCCGGAATGTGTAGTGACACTTGCTGGCTGCCTCCAACACATCCTTAGCTTGTTAATGCAAATGTCACATTTCAGTGTAGGTCTTGTTGTACGTGTGATAAGTAAATCCATTTCTGAATCTGGTTCTGACTCTGACTGGTCTTTAATCCCACTGATACAATCGCAGCGATCAATGCCATTCAATTGGCCTTCACCTCCCTCAGTATGAAGTGAGATAAGTCCCAAACTGCTGAATGTTTGCAAAGAAGACACCAGAAGTTCTCGAGAGCCTGCTCTTATATGACTAAAAATCACATTCCAATTCGCAAGTGGTCTTTTCCAAAAACTCCCTCCTGGAAAGCACTGTGAGGCTATTAAAACAAATACTTCAGGCCATCTTAAAGGTGTCTTCCCCTAGGAAGCTAATAGAAGAGTCATAGAGTCATTGACACTGCAGAACAGAAAAAGGCCATTTGGCCCATCTAGTCTGTTCTGAACTATTAATCTGCCGAGACCCATTGACCTGCACCCAGACCATAGCCCTCCACACCTTTCCCATCTATGTACCTATCCAAAATACTCCTAAGTGTTTAAATTGAACCTGCATCCACCACTTGCACTGGCTGCTATCTGATCAGTCATTCTAGTTACCCACCCCCATCCCCATCTATCTAATGCCTCAGTCACTGAACTCCACTGTAAACATTTTAAACCACTTTTTATAATGCTGTTTACATTGTAAATACATGTTGTATTTACGAATTTATGCACATTTTGTTTCATGTCCATCTTTGAACTCTGACTTTATTTTTATGTAATTTTCTATTTTTTTTAACACTTAATTTAAAAAATATTCTTAAAGATACAGCGTGGAACATTCTCCTCCGTCCCAATGAGCCACACTTATTTAACCCTAGCCTAATCATAGGACAATTTACAATGACCAGTGAATCTACTAACCAGTACGTCTTTGGATTGTGGGAGGAAACCAGAGCACCCGGAGGAAATCACATTCACAGGAGAATGTACAAAATTCTTACAGACGGTGCCTGAATTGAACTCTGAACTCTGATGCCTCAAGCTGTAACATTGTCATGTTAATCACGATGAAACCATGGTGCCCATTGTTTTAATTTAACAATTTTAAGTGTTGAGTGTTGATATTTTGCTGCATATGGCACCAACACACCACAGCAATTCCTAATATATGGAATTATATATGGCCAATAAAGTTGATCCTTAATCCTTGATCCAAATAATTTGCATTTCCCAGTCCCAAAATGTCGTAACTGCAGTATCTCTGACAGCCCCAAATGAAATCTAAATTAATTCCAATGATTCATACTCTACCCAAATGTTACAGGATCCCATTCCAAATGTCACATGATCCCATTCCAAATGTCCGAAACATCGTGCGTTCTAAATTGACTTTTAATGTTCAAAATGCCACAAATGATTTTTCCCTGCACTCCAATAAACCTTCTGAAGGACTCCTGTGTTTGTCCAAATGCACTCTGTTTCAAAATACCTCAAATACTGTATCCCAAAATGTTATTCTCCGATGGGTTTTTTCAAATAAATCCATCGTTCCATTTAATTCATCAGGACAGATGGAGCTGTTTAGAGAGCTCATCAGAGAAGATTAACTCCGGATGGAGTAAGCATGAAGGGTAAGGCGATTTATGTTTACCGTGGGGCGAAGGAGCCAAGAATGGGACTTGGTGGACTTATTAACTGGAGAAATCCGATTGCACCCAGAGGTAGAAAAAAAACGCAACACACGCATTATAGGCTACTACCGACTTGTCAGAGCGCATTTAATGGGATGGAGAGGCCGTTTCTGTTTTAAACACCTTGATCCAATTACCAAGAAATCAAACCACGCCCGCGACACTTTCTCTAGAAGCTCACTCACGGTTTAAAGGGGTGGGGCCAGAAATGTTCGATTGAATGTTTTGTTCTGGCGTTTTCCTGACGGATGGTAGGGGTGGGGGGAAACGGATTCAGGACTTCTCGCCGAATTTCGTTCGTCCGTGAGGAATTCTCGATAAGCAAACTACCCTCACCTTGTCAGTCTGTGAGCAGAGAGCCATCGGTGCCCTCGAGTGACCCAGTAGGCCGGCATTCCCGCCACTTCTTCCATTATCCCGTCTTCCTCGTACTTGTAATCCCGGCGCCAGTATTTCACCTGACATCTCGCCTAACCCTGCCCTGGCAAGCAGCTGCCGGTTGGTCGACTGAAATGTGCCAAGTCATACCCCAGGGATCGTCTCCGGGTAACTTGGAGGGTATAACCGAGTCTTAGATAAAGCTCATTGGGTTAGCACCTTGATTTGGACAATTCCTAGTTTCCACCTGTCTTTAGAAAGAACATGGATGATCCCAGAGAAGCTGTTGAAGATGACTTCCGGTCAAGTTGGCTGTTTGGATTTAGAACTGGATTGTGCGTCAAGACAGAGGGTAGTGGTTGAAGGGACTTATTCGAGCTGGAGGTCTGTAATTAGTGCAGTTTCACAGTGATCTGTGCTGGGACCTCTCTGTTTGTGATGTATATAAATGACCTGGATGAAAATGTAGATGGGTGGGTTAGTAAATTTGTGGTTGATACCAAAATTGGTGGATAGTGTTAGAAGGCAAAGAATACAGCACGGGTACAGGTCAGTTGCAGTTGTGGGCTGAGAAATGGCAGATGGAGTTTAACCCAGATAAATGTGAGGTGTTGTACCTCGGGAGGGCAAATGCAAGGAGACAGTACACCGTTAAGGGCAAGATCCTTAACAGTGTTGCTGAGCAGACAGATCTTGGGATCCAAGTTCATAGCTCCTTGAAAGTGGCTCCACGGGTCGATAAGGTCGTTAAAAAGCCTGATGGAATGCTTGCCTTTATGAGTCGAGACCTTGAGTTCAGAAGCCATGTTGCAACTTTATAAAACTCTGGTTAGGCCACATCTGGAGTATTGCATAATAGTCGGCCCACTATAGGAAGGATGTTGAGGCTTTGGAGAGGGTGCAAAAGAGGGTTACCAGGATTCTGCCTGGTTTAGAGGGCATGTGCTATCAGGAGAGCTGAATAAGCAGGTTATTTTCTCTAGAGTGCCAGAGGTTGAGGGGAGACCTGTTAGAGATTTACAAGATTGAGGGGCACAGATAGAGCGGACAGAGAGTATCTGTTTCCCTGGTTGAAATGTCTATTACCAGATAGCATGCACTGAAGGTGAGAGGGTAGGTTCAAGGTGGGTATGAGGGGTAAGTTTTTTTTACTCAGAGCAGTGGATGCCTGGAATACGCTGCCTGATATGTTGGTAGCGGCAAATAATTTAGAGGCTTTGAAGATGGAGGGATATGGTCATGGCGCAGGTAGGAGGGATTAGTGTTTGGGTGTTTTTGATTTACTTTTTTAGCTGGTTCGGCACAACATTGTGGGCCAAATGGCCTGTTCCGTGCTGTACTCTTCTAAGTTCTAAGTTGTTCATTTCCGCATTGGTTAAACTGGAGCTACCAATCAGGTTTAGACGTCAGGTTAAAATTCCCGATCTGCGCCCACGAATGTAACCGAGGTCGTTCCAGGGATGTGAAAAAGGAAGGGGCGGCCTTTCCATCTGGTTGACTATTCAACGCCATCTTGTTTTATCTCAGCCCCAACTTCTTGCGTTAACCTCAACTATCGGCAGATTTATCCGTCCCTTCTTGAACATGTTTATAGCCCCCGCCCCACACACAGCTGCACAAAAATTATAGCGAGTAGATTCCAAGGATACAAAGCGCTGTGCGTGGAGGCATTTCCTCTCGGTTCTGTCCTGAACGGCCGACGTCTAGCCTTGAGACGGCCAGGGGTGATCACCTGTTTCTTCTGATTTAGAACAAAGGTCAGTGGTGTGTTTGACCAATTCTGGAGGATAAACTCATTACCTTGGGAATCGATCTGGGGTGATTTCCCCACGTTCCTCTACGCCAGGCATGTCCTCCAATACACCGGTGCAATGTTGTACTAGACTCCTACGGTCCCTAAACGCGCAATCCTTTGTAGTAAATCCCACCGCTCCCTGATGGGTCACTTATTCCTTTATACGGGCCGCTGCGCAGGATCGGAAGAAGCGGCAGAGGTCTGCAAACTCAGACAGCTCCATCATGGCCACCGGCCTCCCGAACAGTGACGACGTCTTCAAAAGGCGATGCCTCAAAAAGGCGAAATCCAACGTGAAGGATCCTCATCACCCAACACCGTGCCGCCTTCTCATTGCTACCATCAAGGAGAACGTACATGATCCTGAAGACCCGCAATCGATGTTTTAGCAACAGATTCTTTCCTTCCCTCTGCCATCAAATTTCAGAAAGGACGATGAACTAACCCATGAACACTACCTCATTTTTGTTGCGCTCCTTTTGCACTATTTATTTAATTTAATGTGCGTGCGCGCGCCCTTAACTGGTGGAGTCTTCGGGGCGCCGTCATGACAAGCTTTTTGCACCGATCTTTTTGGTATGCTCATCGTGGGGCGGAGCCCATCCCTCTCCAGGTGTTTTTTACGAGTTGTTAGCTCGACAACCGACCCGGGTACGGACGGAGTGTGCGAGGGAGCCGGCCGGATTCGAACATGGGACCTCTCGCCCCGAAGTCCAGCTGATGCCACTACGCCACCAGCCAGATTTAAAATTAAATTTAAGATTTAATGTATACATATAATATATATATTGCAACTTACAGTATTTTATTGCACTGTACTGCTCCCATGAAACAACAAATTTCACGACATACATCAATGATATTAAACTAGATTCTGATTCTGCCTGTTTCTATATTGCTGTTATTTAAGTCAAAGCCGCGTTGATTTTTATTAAACTGTAAGACACGTTACGGGAGTCTGTGTATCTTTGACGCTGCTATTGAACGAGTTACTCACGTCCATTCTCCTCATTCCCACTGTCAACTTTATTCATGCCCAGTTTTACTAATCCTTTCCAGCCTAATCATGATAGAGGGTGCTGTTCCTCAGCACAAGTGCAGTAATCGCTGTTTTTTAAGCACATGTTAATTAAGTATTCTTTTTAAGCCAATCACCTCTATTGGGGCATATGCCGCCGGCAGCAGCTCGCCAGAATCTTCTGTTTTGGGCCACTCATTCAAGTTGTCCGCAGGTGTAGCCATTTACAAGGTCGCGTGGCCAGATGTTCTCTGGCCGGCTTCTCTTTCGCTTTCCCTGGGGATTCCACCTTGGCGCTTGCCTGGTAATGCTGGTACTCGCCTTACTCAGCGTGTGTTCCAGTGGTGGTTGCCCTGGAAGCTAGAAGGATGATCGACCCTGTGGCTTCCATAGAACTGCTGCTTTCGCCACACGACTTCCACTTCTTCTCCCAGGGATGAGGTCTTTGGAGCTTCTATCGGCGTTATCTGTAGCTCTGAGTTTTACGGGATAGGGTCGCTAGCCCCACGCTCAGCTCTCCTCCTTTCGTAGCAGGGCCTGGGACCGTCCGTAGCGGGGTTTAATGGGGACTCGATGGAGTTGCATTTCCAAATCTCGCGATGACATCAAGTTTGGAGATTCAGTACCCAAGCAAGAAGTAATAATAGACTGAAAAGGGTCCGAGAATGGCTGGGAAATTGGAGAAACACAAGCCTGCGGATACTGGAATCGGGCGCAACGCACAAAACGCTGGAGCAACTGAGGGGACCAGGCAGCATCTATGCAGGGAAGTGGGCAAAGTTTCGGATCTAGGCAGATAAGTAGGCGAATGAAAGGTCATACAAAAAAGGGTGAAGAGTAACATTAACTTCACGTCATCTTAATTTTTTCTTCTCCAGGCAGTTAATCTGATCAACCATACTAGTTAGCTCCCATCCCCTCTATCTATTACTCCTCTTACTACTCCGCACTTAGACACGTTAAACCACTTTTTTACAATGTTGTATTTAGATTAGATTCAACTTCATTGTCATTGTGCCGGGTACAGATACAAAGCCAATGAAATGCAGTTAGTATCTGACAAGAAATGCAAAGAATAGTGTTACTTACAAAATAACTGCGAATAAAAAGTAGGTGCTACAGCACACAAATATAAAAGTACTGAGACAGTACACTACGGGTACAATACTACTTAGCGCTGTGATGTGAGGTTCAGCAGGGTCACAGCCTCAGGGAAGAAGTTCTTCCTGTGCCTGCTGGTGCGGGAGCGGAGGCTCCTGTAGCGCCTACCGGATGGGAGGAGAGTAAAAAATCCATGGTTAGGGTGAGATGCATTCTTGATAAAGCTTTTTGCCCTGCCCCGGCAACGTTTATGGTAGATGTTCTCAATGGTGGGCAATTGGGTGCCAATAATCCACTGGGCAGTTTTCACCACACGCTGGAGTGCTTTGCAGTCTGATACGGGACAATTGCCATACCACACTGAGATGCAGTTGGTGAGTATGCTCTCAATGGTACAGCAGTAAAAGTCCATCAGTATCCTGGGACAGAGGTGAGCTTTCTTCATGTTCCACAGGAAATAAAGGCACTGTTGTGCCTTTTTGATCAGGATGGAGGAGTTCAGGGACCAGATGAGATCCTCGGAAATGTGGACACCAAGGAATCTGAAACTTGATACACGCTCCACCACAGCACCGTTGATGTAGATGGGGACGTGAGTGTGGCTCCTAGCATGCCTGAAGTCCACAATGATCTCCTTGGTCTTCTGGGTGTTAAGGGCCAGGTTGTGGTCGGCACACCACGCGGCCAGGTGCTGGACCTTGTCCCTGTAGGCCGTCTCGTCATCCCCTCTGATCGGGCCAACCACCGTGGTGTCGTGCACAGTTTATTTCTAATCCGTCCTTTAACCTCTAAGTTTATTATCTGTTTTACCTCTATATATACGGTGTGTAATTCTTTATCCTTTATAATCGTTGATTGTTAGCCTGACGAAGGATCTCGGCTTGCAACGATTATTCCTGTCCGTAGATGCTGTCTGGCCTGCTGAGTTCCTCCAGCATTTTATATGTGTTACTCTAGATCTCCAACGTCTGCAGAATCTCTTGTGTTTATGGTTGTATATGTCCCTGATTCCCGGAAAGTGGCAAGGTATGTTGAGATAATGGTCAGTAAAGCACGTGTGATCCTAGCATTCACATGTGGAAAAGCAGAGAGGTGGTGTTGACTGGTGAAAACACCAGTGCCGTTGAATGGAAAATCCTACAAAACGAAGTGGATTTGGCCCAGTACCTCACAGGTAAATCCCTCCCAGCCATTGAGCACACCAACATGAAATGCTGTCGTAGGAAAGCAGCATCCATCATCAGTGATTCTCACCACGCAGGCCATGCTCTTTTCTCGATGCTGCCATCACAAGAGCCCTCAGGACTCGCACCACCAGGTTCAGGAACAGTTACTACCCCTCAATCATCAGGCTCTTGAGCAAAGGAAATAATTACACTCACTTGTGCATCCAGTGAGATAGTCCCACAACCAATAATCTCAATTTAAGGTCTCTGTATCTTGCTGTTTCATATTCTCGTTATTTATTACAGTTCATTTATATTCGTGTTTGCGCAGTTTGTTGTCGTCTTCACTTTAGGTGATCTCTCGTCGATCCTGTTATAGTTACTATTCCATTGCTGCGTATGCTCGCAGGAAAATGAATCTCAGGGTTTACGTAGTGACATATGTGTACTTTGATAATAAAATTTGCTTTGAACTTTAAACATTGAATAGGTCACACTGGACGGCACTACAAACGATTCTGGTTACCTCGCTTTGAAAACGGTGAGAACTTCCTTGAGAAGACGCCGAGAAGACTTACCAGAACAGTCCCAGAGACGGAGGTCTTCAGCAGTGAGATGGGACCGCAGAACCCGAGGCCATTCTCCTCGGAACAAAAATTAGAGAGGAGATGACTGGGAGAAGTAAGAGACTGCAGGTGCTAGAGTCTAGATTAACGGAACTGTTGGATTAACTCAGTTTGGGTCGGGTAGCATCTGTGGGGAGGAGGCGGGGAATTGACAACGTTTCGGGCCGTCGTGATCATGATGGTGTACGGGAGTAGAGCGAGGGAAATTGGCATTCAGGTACCCAGGGGTGCAACCTTGAAGCCTTACAGATCTGGGGGGGGGGGGTAGGTGAGGAGTTTGTTTCGCATTGATGGCACGGTGCGTGGAAATAGAATCAAGCCGGGCTTGAAATGGCCGTTGGAAACGTCCTCAGGAACATAATTGGTAAGGCGGTGCGAAGGCTGCGACAGAAGGGGTTGCTCAGTTCGGACCCGCTGTACACCAGGTTGGCAGCATGGCCTCTGTGTGTGCCATTATGATCCTAATACCCTAATTCCCATGGCTACATATGAATTTTGTACTTTACTACTAATCCTTTGGTATCTCGGCGGGCGTTTATCGCTTTAGATAAGCCCGGTTACCGGGAATAACGTATTTTGTCTGCGACCCGCTCATCGCCAGCTGTATCCCTTCTGTTTTTCCACAGACGCGTTCGTTCCGGAAAAATTAGCTGATGCTTTTAAATAACGCCGATATGATTCTGCGTCCTCTGAAGCCTTGAAGCCTGAAAACGCAGCCGATGCGCACTTATTGCAGAGCAGCGAGTACTTTTGACCTTCACAGGTTATTGGGAGAAGTTAGCAGGTCAGGAGGGGAATAAACAGTCTGAGTTTCTTTAGGACTATCCTTCACCAGCGCCACCGCCCCATTAACCTCCAATCTCGAAACGTCGACTCTTTATTCCTCTCCATAGATGCTGCCTGACCTGCTGAGTTTCTCTAGCATTTCGTGTGTGTTGCTCTGGATTTCCAACATCTACAGAATCTCCTGTGTTTATTACTTTCGACCTTCCTTCCCGTCCGTATCCTGAATTCCAGCGTTAAATAAGCCTGTATGTTGCTTCGTTCAAGACCTGCACACTCAGCCCCGCCGTGAAGTGCAGTGGTCAATCTCGACCCCCCCCCCCCGCCGCCACCCCCAATGCCATTTCACTTTACACCCAGAGGCCGACCCATTCCTCCACCCCCATCCCCACGGCGCCAATAGTTGAATCCAAAGACGATATTCTAGGAAATAAAAGGAACGGAAACGAAGTAAGTCAGGACTTTGGTTTCATTTTTCACCACTTATGGTTAAACGTAAGGAAATAGAACGATATAAGACAATAAGGTATAGGAGCAGAATTGTACCACTTGCCCCATCGAGTCTGCTCCGCCATTTCGTCATGGATGATCCATTTACCCTCTCAGCCCCGATCTCCCGCTTCCTGCCCCCCCCCCGCCCCGTACCTCTTCATGCCCTGACCGAGCAAGAGTAACACAGGAACAGACCCTTAGAACCACAGTGTTGTGTCGAACCAATTGAATTGGTAATCAGATGGCCAGCTAAACTAATCTCTGCTGCCTACATCGTTAACAAGCGAAGTGTTTGCGATCGCTTCCAGCAGAGAGCCAAACTGAGCCGCGTGTCCGGCACCCTCCAAGGCCCAAGATTCACCGAGCGGCCTTGAAACGATCCGATAGAGGGAAGCGAGAAAGCGAACAAACTTCCTTCCCCCTGTCTCCGTCCACATTTATAAGGCTCAGGCCCATTTAACACGGCTTGGAGTTCTCATTCTTTGATGCAGAGATGGTGATCTAACCGCCCCACCAGGTAATGTTCATGTACAGAAACAACGGCAGGGTAGATCACTCAACAAATCTGGTAAAGGCAGATACTTTATGGACATTTAAAGATCTCTTAGATGGGCACGTGAATAATAGAAAGGGTTAGATTGGTCTTAGAGTAGGTTCAAAGGTCGGCAAAATATCCTGGTCTGAAGGGTCTGTACTATGCTATGGGGTCTGTGGTCTATGTTCCAATCATCCATTGCATGTCGATATACATTACTGTACCAGCGGACAGATTACTTGCCGTCAACGTTTAATTCCACCCAACTTTATTTTAACTCAGGGGTTCCCAACCTTTTATATGCATGGACGTCTACCATGAACCGAGGAGTCCGTGTACCCCAAATTGGGAACCCCTGTCTCAATGTCCACGATATCCCCTCTCCCTTTTTCTACTCTGGTACCACTTCCCAATCCTTTCTCAGCTACATCGGCGTTGCCTCCCGCACTCCACACCGAGATGGTCAATTTCATGTCCTTCGCCACTGACTTCCGCCCTGCCCTGGAACTCACTTGCGCCATATCCAACCCGCTCTCCTTTCTTGATCTCTCGCTGGCTCTTGCCCCACTCCTCTCTCCCTCACTTTTTTACACAGGCTATCTCTCCTCTACACTCTCTGTCCAGATGAAGGGTCTCGAAAAGGGTTAATTCCAGGAATGGCGGGACTGTCATATGTTGAAAGATTGGATCGACTGGGCTTGTATACACTGGAATTTAGAAGGATGAGAGGGGATCTGATTGAAACATATAAAATTTTTAAGGGATTGGACACGCGAGAGGCAGAAAACATGTTCCCGATGTTGGGGGAGTCCAGAACCAGAGGCCACAGTTTAAGAATAAGGGGTAGACCATTTAGAACAGAGTTAAGGGAAAAAATTTCACACAGAGGGTTGCGGTTCTGTGGAATGCTCTGCCTCAGAAGGCAGTGGAGGCCAATTCTCTGGATTCTTTCAAGAAAGAATTAGATAGAGCTCTTAAAGATATCAGAGTCAAGGGATATGGGGAGAAGGCAGGAACGGGGTACTGAATGTGGATGGTCAGCTATGATCACAGTGAACGGTGGTGCTGCCTCGAAGGGCCGAAGGGCCTACTCCTGCACCTATTGTCTATTGACCACAGAACGTGGACAGTCCATTTCCCTCCACAGATGCTGACTGACCCGCTGAGTTCCTCCAGCAATATGCTTTTTGCTCTGTATCCCAGCCTCTGTGTCTATAAGACCACAGGACATAGGTGCAGCATTAGGCCATTCAGTCCATCGAGTCTGCTCCGCCATTTCATCATGGCTAATTTACTATCCCTCACGACCCCATTCTGCTGCCTTCTCCCCGTAACTTTGACGCCCTGATTAATCAAGAACCTGTCAACCTCCGCTTTAAATATGTCAATGATTCGCCTGTGAGCGTGCCCTTTTAGGGTAAAAATTAAACCAATAAACCCAGAATTATGCGCTGCTAAAAGCGCTCAGCACGCAGTATGAGAAGGTACTGCATCAATCTCAGTATAGTTTTACCCTGAACAGGCGGGATACACTATATTTTAATCCCAGTACCCAAAAGCGCCTTTAGCGTCCACCATTTTGTACACTTCTACACACCTGGTATTTATACAATTCAAATTCATGCAGCATGCTATATGAGTCCAACTTGACCCAGCGTGTTACCGAGACGAATACGCATGTCTAAAACAGAAACACGATATTTCGGAAACAATCAGCGGGTCAAGCAGCATCTGTGGAAAGAGAGAAACAGGATTACTCTAAATAAAAATAAAAATACGCGGATACTGGGAATCTGAAATGAAAACAGAAAACGCTGGAAACACTCAGCAGATCAGACAGCATCTGTGGAGAGCAAACAATAAGGCCTCCTCTATTATTTGAATTACTTCCCGCTCAAAATTCCCCTCATCAACAAGCCCGGTCCATGCTCATTTTATACTGGCTTCTTGTCTATTGAGGCGTAGTGAGTAAAGTCCTCACATCCAGCTTCATGTTTCCCAATGCCCCACTCAATCTAACACTCTGCACTAGCTCCCAGCCAATACATCTGTTCACAGTCCGTCCTCTCGGACCGTCCCTATGATATCCGTAATGTACTCGGTAGCAGTAATCACTGCCAATTAATACCCGAACCACACCGTACATTTTCAACAATCTCTTAGAATACATCTCCTCCGCTGCACACATCGTATTTGTTTTCAATTCAATTCCTGATTCGGTCTAACGCACAACTGCGCGGAGTCTCTGGGTATTTTGCAGCATTAATACTGGTCTTAAGCTGCCACCGCGATCCAATTTCTGAACAGCAACCAAATGGCACCCTATAGGCTTACATATATCTATTCGAACAAAGGACATACAGCACAATACAGGCCTTTCCGCCCGCGATATCGTGCCGACCTTTAAGCCAATCTAAGGCTACTGGAATTTGACCGTGTTCTACGGAGACGCGTGTTCACTCTGTCAATACCCGTTCCTTCTGCCGGGTACTCAGAGTGAGCCAAAGTGCCACTCCGCATCTCTGCCCTTTGGTAACGGCCTAGAATCCGCGGGGGCTCTGTGCCCTCGAGAAGGTGCCCAGCACACGGCCACACTTGGCGTGGACAAAGAGAGATCCATCGGAAACAGTTTACACAATGTGCTTTCATTAAGATGAAGCTACTCAAACTAGAATTGTCGTCCAATTATCTCTTCCTGTGAGATGCCCTATGCAATCTTACGCAGTTCATTTTTACATATACGATATATATTATTTACGCAAAAATAATCTATTCCGGAAACAGCGCTGTCCATATAATTATCAGTTTGTACGCTACATGGGGTTATCCCATAAAATCTGAACGTTGCACTGTCACTTGCAATTTTGCAATCAGTGCTTTATAATCAACAGATGCAACCACTGGACGAAATGAGAGGGGGCTGTTTGTTTCTTGTTCGTGTTCCCTTTGCCCTGGCCTAAACTCGCCTAATTTTCCATTAATTTATTTTGTTATTCTACCTTTGCCACACAGTGGTGACTAGTCCCTCAGAAATGTCAATAGCAATGAACAATACATCATCGTACATGGCTTATTCTCCGCAGGCCTCCTGTCATTGTTAAACGAAATGCCTGTGGTCCCATGGTATATTTTCTTCATTCCATTCTACACATCAAGTCTCCGAACTTATGGCTCTTTCCAGTGCGCTTTTATACAGTGCGTGACCTATAGAATTTTACAGGTAAGCTATATTAAGTATCCTATATAGTATATTAAGTATCATATATTTATAAAGCAACACACACAAAATGCGGGAGGAACTCAACAAGTCAGACCGCACCTATGGAAATGAATAAACAGTCGACGTTTCGGGCCGAGACCCTTCTTCAAGACAATGTTTGTGGTGTGTGTGTAGATATATATTTTTAAACACAATGCTCTTGTCCTAACATTACAAAGTTTATGAAATAAAATTTAAAAATGCGAAAATGCTGCAAATGCCATCTGCCTCTATTTAATGATACATACAGTTGCACAATTCGCTAAACCGTATATAGCTACTCACTCGCTTTGGTTGTTCAGTAGAGCCAACGGATATCATTCGTTTGATAGAACCCTCTGCATTTGTATTATATACATCAACAATATCCAGAATCACACACAGCACTTTAAACTCAGCATCAAGCATAATCCCGTATCACGTTAGGTAACCACATACAAGCTCACATCCATGACTCGGTGCATTATTTTGAAAATCTACGCAATACTTTGATATTCATCGTTGATCCAATACAATTACATAAATATGCTTTTACAACTCATACGTAATGTACAACCCAATCCTACACAATCTGCATTCTGTATGATGTTATACACCCACAAATTCCCTATAACCTTGCCCAGTCAGTAAACCTGTACAAGCAACACGTCTGGAACACGCTGCATCTCTATAATCTCGTTGATATGCGTGTGTCCACGTGAACGTTATAACACAGTCAGTGAATATTATAACTTATGTTCACTGAATGGTTCAGATTCGAGAATCACAATGAGACTGTAACGTCCCAAAGTACAATCACTAACTGCGTGCACTGACTATTCATAACTATTCACTGACAAATTTTGAGGAATTTATAGATACATGAAAGAGGCAGAATTCTGAAGTAGACTCTGAACTATCAGCTTCGGAAAGTGGCCCCGTAGCAGAACCCGTGAACCTCTCATGCCCTCACAGAAGAACGTCAACAACTAGATTTAACAGGCTCCTATACAGTCCATCTTAATACAAACAGATTGTTATTCTACGAATTGCGCAATATTTTGCGTATGACCGAGTTCCGTTAACACCAGCAATTATTTTCGCAGACCTAGCTTTTATAAGTTGTGGAATGATTACTTCATGTTTACAATTTATAAAAGTACTCCGGTATTCCAACAGCAACCTTCTGTTAATCGCCAAGGTTTATGAGGCAGAATCGTAATTCTACTTGATGTACAAATTCTCTTGAATAAATTGATTATCCTTTTAACATTGTCTTGCCCCGAAATCAAAACGAAGCGTAAATATATATTGATTTTCCTGTGTATTCTTATACGTGTTACGTACAAATCCGATACTGGTGGATGCGGGATGATATTGTGCTATTATGCTTATATTTAAAAGGAAGCAGAATACCACAATTCTCTATGCTGTACATACCGGAACGAGCCAAGTGAGTCGGACCCGAGTCGCGCTACAGCAGAGCAATGCAACATGTCGATGTTACAGGAGGAAGACGGCAAGATTACACTCAAGGGTAACGCGCTTGTTCGGAATTCCAACGCATTAAACATTATCTAAATTAAAATAATACCCCAGTTTCCTTCGGATCATAAAGCGATATCGGCAAACTCTAATACAGCTACAGTTATAACGAAGCCTCTCTCGTCGTTTGAAACAGAATCGCCAGAATTGTAAACTTGTTCATTGGCTGTATTCGAAATTACAAAATACTCGTTATATGAACTCTAACAATATTCTCATTTATCCAAAACAAATTTTCAATATATCACAATCATGGCCATTCCGTGTGCAATGACGCCGGCTCGCCTCTAAGCTCATGTAACTAAAACAATTACCTCCAATAAAGTAGTTACACCAGACAAAATGTCAACGATTACTTGTTTGTGTCTCCGATTCCAGACTCAGCCCAGCGTACATCTTGCGATTTTAATATCCGGCACAATTACCTCAACGTGATGACTTTATATTAAAACTGCTAGAATCAAATTACTCTACAAAGTGTCTCTTCAAAAGAAAACATCGTTGTTGCCTATTATTAAACTAAATCTAAATAACATTTCGACGTTTTCAGTATGTAATTAAATTGAAACATAGAGAAACATAAATTGCTTAGAATCTCCGTGTTTGATACATATAAAAGCAAATATTTATTTAAAATAACAAGTGATTAAACGGCATTGCATTGGAATTCTTCCTTTGATCTGTGTTAGTTCTGTAGTGAGTTAGACAGTGTCAGATTGACTTGGATGTGCGTTTGCGTATAATGCTGTAAAAAGCGGGTACTTTTTTCTGCTTCTCACCTGAGCTGAGCTCCTGGCTGGTGTCCAGGTGGATCGCTCCTCGATGCAGGGGCTGCAGGTGACTGGGGAGAGCTGCGTGGACCCCCGGGTGCTCCGACAACACATCCAGGAAGGTTGATTGCCCGTAAAAAGCCGGGAGTCCGGCCGTCCCGACCAGTCCCATACCTGCGGGCGTCAGGACGGTCCTGGCCGACACGAGCTGAGCAGTAGTCGGCAGAGAGTCGGCGATCACCCCCGTCGACGCAGGCGGGTCTTTATTCAGTCCAAGGATCTCCTGAATTCCAAAACCCGTGCATCTCGACGAATTCCCCGAAGAAGGAATAGTTTTCGACCGCTCATTGCTTAACAGGCTTTGAGAAATCGCCGTACTTTTGGACTTGCTAAAATTGTCTGAAACCAGTTCCTTTTTGCCGGTCATTTTGTAAGGTGTTCTGGGTTGGGTTTAATATTTCCCTCTTTCCCTCCCTCCCTCCCTCTCTCTATCTCTCTCTCTCTCTCCCTCTCCCTCTCTCTCTCTCTCCCTCTCTCTCTCTCTCTCTCCCTCCCTCCTCTCTCTCTCTCTCTCTCTCTCTCTCTCTCTCTCTCTCTCTCCCTCCCTCCTCTCTCTTTCTCTCTCTCTCTCTCTCTCTCTCCCTCTCGTTTCCCCCTCCCCTCTCCCCTGGTCCCAAGTGCACTCTCCAATGTGCTCTGCTCTGATCCCTTTAGAAATTCCCTATTTATTTAACGGCGCGAGCCTACTGGGGCCGACAGTCCCGACGACCAATCAGCAGCACGGAAACAATTAGGAAATCAGGGAATCTCTCCCTGTCTCCTCCTGGAGAGAGACCCGCTCTCATTTAATCCGTAACACATGGAAAATATTTCCAACCATTCTCCCTGTTCGCATCGTTAACCTCTTTATATAAATTTATGTTTTAGTTTCTACACTTGCAACAAGTCCCCGTTTCCTCCCTCCGCCCAGGATGCGAGGATGCTGAACTTCTGCCCGGCGAGGTGCTGGGTCGCCCCAGTGGATGCTTCAGCCACTTGTTTGTATTTTTGTTGACGAAGAGGGTCGGGATTGCACACAAACGTCTCGGAGTGGGCTGGATGTTGCGAGGGTGGGGTCAGTGGTATGCGTTCAACTCACAAAATCATTTCATCGATTAGGTGAATTCTGGAGCGGAAGCGCCTCGTCGCTGACGATCTGTACTGCGCTCGAAGCGGGGGAATTGCGTTTACATCTATCACTGCTGGTTACCGACAAATCATTGACACAGTTCATCAACAACTTGACAATAAATCTAACACAACTTTCTTGGAAAGTCGTTACTCTGCATCTGCAGAATCTCTTGTGTGTACAGTTTTCCTCTCTGCCGCTCTTTCCTAGTTATTTGTTTATATATTTGCAACACCCCCTTCCCCCACCACCGCCTCTATTTATTTCTGTCACCGTTCCGCTTCTCATCTCTCTCTTCGCCAGGAATCTATCTACGCCGCTTCTTTCCCCTCCTCCATCTCCCCTCTGTCCGAAAATAATTCCTAATTTGCACCCCCCCCCCCAAAAAAAGCACATATTCACAGTAAGGGGAAAAATCACCGAGGGATGGAGGCAATCCTCCAGCTGAATTGGAAATGATTTTGTGAAGTTTGGTTAATGGGTGAGAGGCAAAATGGGAACGGGTCGGTGTTAATGTTTTCTAACCGCATTCAGGGACAAGGAGACAACGAGCGTGTCTTTACAGACAGACACAATCCTGCTGGAACACCTCTCTTTCTTTCTACCTCCGGAGATTTTCCATCGAATCTCGTTTATTCGTTTTATCACTCCCAGGGCCCATCTCTGCAAAGTATAATATACACACTTTAGCCCGAATTTTGCAGCTAGGAGACCGATTAGCTAAATAAATTGCGATTTGTCTTTTCCGATTTGTTTTTGTTTTAAATAGAGCCGGGGTATTTCTGAGCTTCTGTCTTGTTAATTTGTCCAAATTGATCAGCATTCCCCTCATATTTATTTGTCTGACTGGGTTGTAAAGATTTTTATTCACGATGCTCCCTGCCGCATCTGTTTAACTGGCATTTCCCCGCGTAAATAGCGCAAGGGTAAATCGGTTGCAACAATTACAAGCACTCGGGAGTTATTACGGATTGGTGGTGTTTGGTGATTCGAGTAAAAAGCGGCGCGATTGGATTTGATTTTTAAGCATATTTTTTAACAGTCTCAAAGAATTATTCGTTAAGCAATGTAGTGTTGAGTATGCTTGGTTTATGGGCTGAAGCACATCGGATTTATTGGCATGTTTGGCGATATTAGCGAATCCGTGCGGAATGATTATTCTCATGAGCACTGTAAACTGGGAAAACATACAGAAGCAAACAAAATAACAATTCTCAACGCGGTTAATCTTACATTCGTACGCATCATAATCAGTACTATTATTACTGATTATACTGAGATTAGCACAGTAATATTATTAATAACTATACTAAATATTGGTATGAATATATTTAGATAAATGTTATTATGAACTAGTGTATCAATCGCTGGCAATTTACCAACTAAAATGCAATAATATACATATGATTTCATAAATACATTTGGTTTTCTCCGTCAAAAACTGCTGTTGATATAATGACATTCCCGCTATTTTAATAAATAAATATATATTGGAATTTATTTGATGTATCTGAAAGTGATTGAAAGGAGAAAATGCAACATGGCCTGACTTCCCCGGAGTTGTTCTGTTACACAACCATCTAATTTGTAACTCTTTCAACACACAAGTATACAATCAGAAATCTATAGGAATTGTAACATTCATGTTTTCACTGGGTAATGTTTTTTCTTGTGTGTGCTTGCAGAGTTTCGTTCCCTCCCGGCCCTTCTGTCTCTAGTAATCAAAGAACTTTAATCCTGACATCAGTTCCACAGGGGAATCATTCTATATCCGATAAACTTTTCGTACTAAATGTTTCGAGCAAATCAGCTTACGCTGTAGTAATTTGCTACAGTTTAGAGAAGCGGGGAGAGGGCTTTCTGCTGGATTTGAATATCAAATTATCTGCCTGATATTACATTTGCTTCGTTGGCTGCAGTATACGAACTGCATTCACTCTGAAGGATTGTCTCAGAAAGAATAAATAATCGCGGGCTAAAGCCTGTATTAAGCGAGTAATTTCCTATTTGAAAGAATTAAACGGGGTCCTAATCGACACGGGGAAGAGAGCGATGGTTTGCGTAGGCATCAGCGACAGGGAAGGAAACGCTGCTTCTTTATTTTTGAAGGGATCTGTCAATTTTTACACAATAATGCGATTGTGAAAACAAATCGGAGGAAGACAGAGAGAAGATTGGGAAAGGTTAGCAAAAAATGGCGGGAAATTGGTGAAAGGAAGGTGGAAAATGGAAGGGTACAGGGAGGCAGATGATAAAACGAATAGAAATAGGGAAAACGAAATAGATAAATAAAAATGAATCATTGAGTTTAAAAAAATGAATGAGACGGAGAGAGATGAGAGACAAAATATCTGTACACACATGGGGTGGGGGTGGAGATGATTCTCCTTTTTAAGCGATTAGGCCGGATTGAATGAGATTAAATCCACAGAAGGCAATACAGGGTCCCTAGTTTTCTCTAACAGTAATTCTTACTAATCAGCAATTATTACATTATCTATTTTTTTTCTCCTACCGTCGGCGGTGGTCAATTGGTGGCAGGGCGCCTCTGGGATAGATTTATTAAAAGGACCGTTTGTTAATTCCGCGGTGAGGGAAGAGTGTTGGAGATACAAATCGGGGGAAGGGGCGGTAAATAAGAGTTGTGCAGAAAAGGAAGCCGGCGAGGGTATCAAAATGCGGAGGAAGTCATCAATGGGCAGATGAACAAACAGGAAATAAGAGCAGGGCGAGAGAGGGAAAGTATGTAATCAGGTAATTATTTTCAACGAGGAAGGAATTAAAAAGGCACCAAACATAAATATCAACGATACTTTAACAGAAAACAGTCATAAATAAAAATAATAAACTTATGTAAATGTAAAAATACAGGCAAACATGAAGTAGCTTTATGCAAACGTAAACATAAAGCTGTTAAACTAATCTTTAGCACGAAAGAATGAGGAAAGTTATGGGAAATGGGGACAGGAGAAGAGGTTGAAGGAATGGGTATATTTTAAATTGATACGTTCTTGATTAATCAGGACGTTAAAGGTTACTGGGATACGGCAGGAAAATGGGATTGAGAGGTAAAATAAATCAGCTATGATGGATAGCGGAGCAGAATCGATGGGCCGAATGGCTTAATTCTGCCCCTGTGCCTTATGGTCTTGTGGAGTAGGGGCGGCAAGCTTTTCAGAATCGAATCAGATTTAATATCGCAGACCTATGTCGTGAAATTCGTTGCTTTGCAGTTGCAGTACAGTGCAATGTATTAAAAACTATACATTAAAATACTATGTATATAACTAAATTAAATAAATAGTGCAAAAAGAGACCAAAAATATTGAGGTAATGTTCGTAGGCTGGGGTTGGTCTCGGTAGATGTGACAATAATAAACCAATTCTAATTGCAGTAAGGCCGGTCAGGGAGCGAGGAGGTGGTGTGAGGTATAAACGGCGGTGACACTGCGAACAGGTGGGCGGCCGGGCGGCACATGCTGCAGTCAGTACTGTAAATGAATAGAGAACCTCGTGACACGGCGGCCGGGGAGGTGCTCGTTCAGTGCAGCCGATGCCTACACTGCAGTTATCCAAACAACGCCATCGGCAACCACTTCCACCTGCTATGAACACTGCTATGAATACTGCTATGAGTATATACAGACACCTACAGGAAAACATCTCTAGACGTATATGCATAATACACGCAGGCACAGTTGCTCATACAAATTTATGCAGAGCTCAAATTTCATGCAAGGAATTTCATTTCACACGGGTATGTATGACAATGCACTAATCTGAATTTGAATTACACATAAGATATCTGGGCACACATAAGATATATTTATACATATAGACGCATATGCACTGTTACACAAATACGTACAAATACACAAAACACAGACACAGGCACACATACAAACACACACACACACACACACACACACACAGACTAGATACAGACACAGAAGCGCACTCTCACACGGCACACATATACAGACACATAAAATACAGACACAGATACACAGACGCGCGCGCGCGCACACACACACTAGATACACACACACACACACTAGATACACACACACACACACACTAGATACACAGACGTACACACACACACACGCACAAGGTGCAGCAAGGGATGAAAGGGAAATAAGATGATAAAAGAAGCACCAAGTGAAATTTCAATGAAGGGACTGCGCCGGCCGTTTACTCGGAGACACAGGGTACTGCAGGGAGCCTGGAATTTACGCATAATTTCCAAGGTGCGAGGGTCAAATTGTTCTGAACGCGTCGCCGGCAAGTTTTTACCGCCTACAGTTCACCCCCCCCCCCCCGCGAAGTGGGATATTGGTGGTAATCACAGGGTTAACGGCAGAGGGCTTGTAGATAAATCCCAACCTAATCTGATCTGAAAGTTTATGGCTGATTTTAAACACTCCGCCCACATATTAAAATTCTTCGCTGCTGATTTACATGCATAAAGAGGATGCCGTAATAACACGGTAGATTACGCTGAGATTTAGTCCGCGCTTTGTACAGGCTTCTGTCCTGTTCCACGGCAGATCCAATGATTAGAGATTGAAACGCAAACAGCTGTTGCTCGATTTTTAAAAAACTTTTATATTTTACGAGTCTCATTAACATATAATTCTGCTGCATCCGTCTGCTCTTAAATCGGGGTTTCTAATTTTTTTTAGGGAAAGTTGTGCGGTATAAATCATTGACCGATGAGGCTGGACTAGAATTCCTGATTTATTTTTAAAGCAATTGGGTCTAAGTTTGGGATCTCCCGTTGAGCAAAGACTGGGCACATCCAGCTGGCTGCAGATCCCACCTACCCCTGCACCCGCCCACAAAGAAAAGGTTCAAAGTTCAAAGTAAATTTATTATCAAGGTTATCTGTCACCATATACCGCCTCGATATAGGTTCTGACTGAAACAGAGAACGCTAGATACACTCAGCAGGTCAGGCAGCATCTGTGGAGAATGAAACTGTAAGCATTTCCAGACCATGAGAGAAAACCAGTTGGTTTTAATTGCAGAGGGGGTGGGTAGAGGGAGGAAGTTGGACGGGACAAGCAGAATATCTCTGTTACGTGGGGCTGGGGTTGTTATGAGCGATGAGATGTCGTCTGCTTAATGGCGGCAGTCAGAGAGGGAGAATCTTAACCGGCATAAAAGGCTGTGAATGCTGGTATGCTGGACTGTGCTGGTGGAAACGGGAAAATATCATCTGATAGTTTCACTCCTTCTCCTTGCTCAGTTCAAGCAGGGAGCTTGCAGAGTGGTGACTCCTGAAATGAAGAACAAGCTAGTTGGGTTTCTGTTGCACTCACCCCGACATTAAAATGTCCTCCTATACCGTTTGAACTATTTTAGCATGGGAAACAAGGCAGCCAATGTCGTTCTGTACCGTTTGACCTCCGCTCCGTCCGCCACAACAGACAGGATCTCCCAGTGGCTACCTACTTCAACTCTGCTTCCCACTCCCATTCAGATATGTCCATACATGACCTCCTCTACTGCCATGATGAGGCTAAACTCAGGTTGGAGGAGCAACACCTCATATACCGTCTAGGTAGTCTCCAGCCCCTTGGTATGAACATAGCATTCTCCAATTTCCGGTAATTCCCTCCCCCTCCCTTTCTCTATCCCTATGTCCCTCTGCCCCCTCCCCCAGCTGCCTATCACCTCCCTCATGGTTCCGTCTCCTTCTACTACCCATTGCGTTTTCCCCTATTCTTTCTTCACCTTTCCTGCCTATCACCTCCCTGCTTCCCTCCCCCACCCTTTTATCTTTCCCCCTACTGGTTTTTCACCTGGAACCTACCAGCCTTCTCCTTCCCACCCTCCCCCCCCCCCACCTTCCGGCCCAAAACGTCGACCGATCTTTTCCACGGATGCTGCCCGACCTGCTGAGTTCCTCCAGCGTGTTGTGAGTGTTGCTTTGACCCCAGCATCTGCAGATTATTTTGTGTTTAATGTCGTTCTGTACGGTTTGAACAGTTTTAGCATGGGAAACAGAGCAGCCAATGTTGTTCTGTACCGTTTGAACCGTTTTAGCATGGGAAACACGGGAGCCACTTTGCTCAGAGCAAAGTCCCACAAACAAGAATGTGATAAAGGTCAGAAATCCTTTTGAGTTTCGCAGCTTGAGAGGTAAATATTGGCTGGGACACAGGGGTGAGGTCTGTACGGGATCACTTTCTCCTAGGGGTACAACACAGTAGTGTAGTGCTTAGTGTAATGCTATTAGAGACCTAGTAACACAGGTTGGAGGAGACATCAGATGTGCGACAACTCTGGCAGAATTTGCAAGACATTACTTCCTACAAAGCGAATAGCATGAATGGCAGCGATACTTCACTACCAGATGAACTCAATGTCTTCTATGCCCATTTTGAAAGGGAGAATACAACTACAGCTGTGAAGATCCCTGATGCACCTGATGACCCTGTGATCTCTGTCTCAGAGGCTGATGTTAGGCTGTCTTTAAAGAGAGTGAACCCTCGCAAGGCGGAAGGCCCCGATAGAGTACCTGGTAAGGCTCTGAAAACCTGTGCCAACCAACTAGTCAAGGACATTCAAGGACATTTTCAACCTCTCACTGCTATGGGCAGAAGTTCCCATTTGCTTCAAAAAGGTAACAATTATACCAGTGCTTAAGAAGAATAATGTAAGCTGCCTTGATGACTATCGTCGGTAGCACTCACATCTGCAGTGATGAAATGCTTTCAGAGGTTGGTCAGATGTAGACTAAATTCCTGCCTCAGCAAGGACCTGGACCATTGCAGTTTGCCTATCGCCGCAATAGATCAACGGCAGATGCAATCTCAATGGCTCTTCACATGGCTTTAGACCACCTGGACAACACAGACACCTATGTCAGGATGCTTTTCATCGACTATAGATCAGAATTTAATACCATCATTCCCACAATCCTGATTGAGAAGTTGCAGAACCTGGGCCTCTGTACCTCCCTCTGCAACCAGATCCTTGACTTCCCAATCAGAAGACCACAATCTGTGTGGATTGGTCTTAACATCTCCTCCGCGCTGATGATCAACACTGGCGCATCTCAGGGCTGTGTGCTTGGCATAGCTCAAATACCATCAATAGATTTGCCGACAATACAACCATTGTTGGTAGAATCTCAGATGGAGACAAGAGGGCGTACAGGATCAAGATATGTCAACTACTGGAGTGGTGTCACAGCAACAACCTGGCACTCAACGTCAGTGGAATGAAAGAGCTGATTGTGGACTTCAGGAAGGGTAAGACGAAGGAACACATACCAATCCTCACAGAGGGATCCGAAGTCGAGAGAGTGGGCAGTTTCAAGTTCCTGGGTGTCAAGATCTCTGAGGATCTAACCTGGTCCCAACATACTGATACAGCTATAAAGAAGCAGTTATACTTCATCAGGAGTCTGAAGAGATTTGGTACGTTAACAAATACTCTCAAGAACTTCTACAGATGTACCATGGAGAGCATTCTGACAGGCTACATCACTGTCTGGTATGGGGGATGGGGGGGGTGCTACTGCACAGGACCGAAAGAAGCTGTAGAGGGTCGTAAATTTAGTTGGCTCCATATTGAGTACTAGCCTACAAAGTACCCAGGATATCCTTCAGGGAACAGTGTCTCAGAAAGGCAGCGTCCATTATTAAGAACCTTTCCCCCTCCCCCCCGCCAGCACCCAGGGCATGCCCTTTTCTCACTGTTATCATCAGGTAGGAGGTACAGAAGCCTGAAGACACACACTCAGTGATTCAGGAACAGCTTCTTCCTCTCTGCGATCCGATTCCTAAATAGACATTGAACCCATGAACACTACTTCACTTTTTAAATATATATTATTTCTGTTTTTGGATGATTTTTAATCTATTCAATATGCATATACTGTGATTGATTTATTTATTTATGTATTACTATTATTTAATTTTGTGTTTTATTCTATGTTATGTATTGCATTGAACTGCTGCTGCTAAGTGAACAAATTTCATGACACATGCCAGTGATAATAAACCTGATTCTGATTCTGATAGGTTCCATTCCACCTGTGTCTCCGGGAAGTTTGTACAGTCTCCCTGTGAACAGCATGGGTTTTCTGTGGGTGCTCCAGTTTCCTGCCATGGTCCAAAGATGTATGGGTTAATTGGTTAATTGGTCACATGGGTGTAACTGGACACGTAAATAAAAATGAAATCAAATTTAAAGTGGATATTGATGAGTTCTTGATTAATGACAATGTCAAAGGGGAGAAGGCTGGAGAATGGAGTTGAAAAGGAATAATAAATCAGCGATGATTTAATGAGACTCAATCAGCTGAAGGCCTAATTCTGCTTATACGTCTTATGGTCGTATTGTGGTCAGACAAGTCCAAAACTGAACCATCTGGAATTCCCAACCCAGAGATCATTGGTTCCTATTGTAATGGCTGTTCTTTATAGGTCCAACACTGGCAGAGTTCTGTGTTATCTGTCGTCAAGGTGGTCTCCTAATCAGCCATTCACTGGTAAGTCCCTCACCTCGCCACTGCAAGCACTGAATCACCCAGTGAGAACCCCACTGGCAGCTATCCAGGGCACACCAGGATTGGTCAGCACCACTGGACCACTGGCTCAGTCTGGAGCTGGACTGAGGGATGGGAGGGGAACCCTGAAATATACCACATCTAGAAACAGTAAATCATAATTATATGTCATTCACATTATAGTCTGATGAGAGGTCTTGGCCCAAAATGTCAACTGTTGATTCCTCTCCATAGATGCTGCCTGATCTGCTGAGTTCCTTTTGTATTCTGTATGTGTTACTCTGGGTTACCAGCAGCAGCCACAAACATAGAAACCCAATGGCACCCATTTTTTAGAAAGACCGTCAAACACCCAATGTGCAGGAAAAAAACAAACTGTGCAAATAACGGAAGTTTACAAAGGCGTGCTTCTGGTTATCAAAGCAGAGAGCATCTCTGGAGGGGATTAGGTAGTTGACATTTCGGATTGAGGCCCTTCATTAGGTTTTTTTCACCAGGGTCGTGGCCCAAAACATCATTTATCTATTCCCCTCCATAGCTGCTGCTTGGCCTGCTGGATTCATCCAGCATTTTGTGTGTATTGCTCAAGATATCCAGCACCTGCAGAATCTCGTCTTTTTGTTTCCTTTTATATCAGCTCTTCAAAGGAAGAGGAGAATCAGCCAAGATCACTAGATCCACTGGGCTTGCTATGTTCAACTTGCTCTATTAATTCCCAGTTTTGATGAAGAGGGTTGACCTGAAATACAGTATGAACACCGTTTCTCCCTCAAATATAATGTCTGACCTGCTGATCGTCTCCTGAAATCTCTGGTTTTATTTTAGATCTCCAACATCTGCAGTTAATCAGACACAATTCTCACTTTAGTAAAAAGCTTCATCGAGCACCTTCACTTCATCCACCACAACAGCGGTGATTTCCGGTGGCTACCAATTTTAATTGTACTTTCCATTTCCACTTTGACATGTCAGTCCGTGGTCTCCTCTACTGTCATGATGAAGCCACTCAGGTTGGAAGAGTAACACCTCATATTCTGTCTGTGCAGCCTCCAACCATGAGCATTGATTTCTCAAAATTCTGGTAATTTCTACACCACCCCCCTTCTGGCTCCCCTCTTACCCCTTCCCTTCTCTTTCTGGTGCTCCTCCTCCTTCCCTGTCTCCCACAGTTCATTCCCCTCTCCTATCAGATTCCTTCTTCTTCAGCCCATTACCTTTTCCACCTATCACCTCCCGGCTTCTCATTTCATGCCTCCCACCCACCCACCTTCCCCTCCACCTATCACTTGTTAGTTTGTACTCCTTCCCCTCCCCCGCCTTCTTATTCTGGCTTCTTCTCCCTTCCACTCCAGTCCTGACGAAGGGTCTCGGCCTGAAACCAACTGTTTATTCCCCTCCAAAGATGCTGCCTGAGGCTGCTCTGTTCTTCCACCAGCTTTAACAGGAAGGGAGGGCCTTATACAGTTACCAGAACGTCTAACTGCTGGTTACGCTGGATGGGATGATAGGTGGGATCAATGAAGACCCTCAGGAATAAGTTAGTGTGTTTCACCCAAGGACTGCTGTTCCAAAGGTAGAAAGGCTCCACTTACTATGGGGAGAAGAGGGTGGGTGGGAAGAGGATCACCACAAGAGAATTGTGGCAGTGAAGTCAGGAACTGGATCCGAAGAACCGGTTGACAGATGATCAGGAAATGGAGAGGGGTCAGTCAGATCATGGGGGTAATAGACAGGCAACAATAAAGGGTGAGATCCTGGCTCCGTCCAGCTGACTGAGGCTCAGAGATGGAACAGTGTCTGGTGCTATGGGACTTGGGTTGGAGGGGTGGCAGTGGGGCTGAGGTCAGAGACTACTATTTATTGACTACAATTCCACATTCAATACCATATTTCCAAGCAAATTCAAGTTCAAACTCGTAGACTTGGGACTCAACACCTCCCTCTGCAACTGGATCTTTGATTTCCTGCTCAACAGGCCATATGCAGTGAGGATAGGCAGCAACACCTCAGCCACAATTATTCTCAACATGGTGCCCCATAAGGCTGTGGCCTCAGCCCTCTACACTACCCTACATTACTCCCTATATACTGATGACCGCATGGCCAAATTCTGCGCTAACCCCATTTACAAGTTTGTAGATAACCATAGTGGGCTAAATGTCAAATAGCAATGTGTTGAAGTACAGGAAGGAGACAGGGAGCCTAGTGACATGGTGTCATGACAATGACCTTGCCCTCTGTGTCACCAAAACAAAAGAGTTATCATCTTGACTTAGGAAGGAGGGTGCTGCACACAGTCCTGTTTACATCAACAGTGTTGAGTTCAAGAGGATTGAGAGCTTCAAGGTCCTCGGAGTGAACATTACCAATAGACCATCCTGGTCCAACCACATGGCCAAGAAAGTCCATCTGCACCTCTACTTCCTCAGTAGAAGAGGGTCCAGGGGAGATTCACAGGAGTGATCTCTGGAATGAAAGGGTTAATGTATGAGGTGCATCTGATGGTTCTGGACCTGTACGTCCTGAAGTTTAGAAGAATGGGGGTGGGGGAATCTCATTGAAACATATCAAATATTGGAAAGCCTAAATAGAGTAGATGTGGAGAGGATGTTTCCTATAGTGGGGGAGTCTAGGTCCAAAGGGCACAACCACAGAATTGGGTTCCGTCCATTGAGGGAAAAATTTCTTTAATCAGAGATTGGTGAATCTATGGAATTCATTGCCACAGACAGCTGTGCAGACCAAGTCATTGGGTATATTTAAGGCGCTGGTTGATAGGTTCTTGATTAATCAGGGCATCAAAGGTTACAGGGAGAAGACAGGAGAATGGGATTGAGAGGGATAATAAATAAGCCATGATGGAACGGCGGAGCAGACTTAATGGGCCAATGGCTTAATTTTGTTCCTACGTCCAGTGGTCTTATGGAGGATAAAAGAATTCTACATTCCACATTGACCCCCTCTTCTTCCCCCTCACCTATCGGGCAGAAGATGAAAAAAATCTCAAAGCACATCCCACCAGGTTCAACGGCAGCTTTTATAGACTATTGAAAGGTCCCCTTGTATGAGAAGATGACCTCACAGTCTACCTCATCATTGGCCTTGCAGCTTACCGTCTGCCTGCACGGCACTGTGACACTTTACTCTGCATTCTGTAATTGCTTTCCCTTGCATGGTTGTAATGAAATAATGGCATGATTCATCATGGTCACAATCCTTGCCAGCATCGAGGACATCTTCAAAGGGCAATGCCTCAAAAAGGTGGCATCCAATTTTAAGGACCCCCATCACCCAGGACATGTCCTCTTCTCATTAATACCATCAAGGAAGAGGTACAGGAGCCTGAAGACACACGCTCAATGCTTTAGGATTCTTCCCCTCTGCCATCAGATTTCTGAATGGGCAATGAACCCATATACACTACCTCAATATTTTTGCACTACTTATTTAATTTTATATATATATTTCTTATTGTAATTTATAATTTTTTATTATGTACCACACTGTACTGCTGCCACAAAATAACAAATTTCACAACATATCACAGTGGTATTAAACCTGATTCTGGTTCTGAAAAAACAGGTTTTCACTGTACAGTACCTCAGCACCAGTGTCATTAAAAAACGTATTTCCCAAATTTACCAATGCAAAGGTAGCTACAGCTTGAGAAGCCTATTATTATTCACAAATGGTGATGCATGTGAAGGGAGTGTTTGAAATAAGCAGCTTCTGATAACCTATTCTTCTTTTTCTCTTTCTTTTGCAGAATTTGGCCTCTGCTGCAGTGACCTGTGAACCTTGCTCATTCTCTAGAGTGCCCTTGAGAGAACAGTTGGGGCTCTTGGCAGCCGCTGTGTGGGAGGTGCTCCCACAGTGCTGCTGGGGAGGGAGAGGGTTACTGCCATATGCACAAGTGCGTGCATGCACAGGTGGGTTCCAGATTCAGACGCAGCACAATGAGGGAGCGGTGATGTTTTTACACATGACAGAAACCTGTACCGAGGAACTACAGATGAGTCCACTGTGAGTCCATTTATTGACCCAGGTCAATAAATTCTGCACAGGATGGCAGGCTGGGTCATGTCAAGTCAAGTTTATTGTCATGTGCACATGTACTGGTACAATGAAAAGATTGCTTACAGCAGCACCTCATGCATATATAGTACTGTGCAAAAGTCTTAGGTGTATATATATATATAGATATATACAGTATATATATAGCTGAGGTGCCTAAGACTTTTGCACCGTACTGAATTTGTCAACGTGGAGCAGAAAGTGAGTTTGTAAATCTGGCAGGAGCAAAGCTTGCTGGGAAGGGTGGAGTGCCATAGGGGCACACACCCAGCCCTGAGACACTAAGCAAGGTTATTTGATTCCAAATAATTGGTTTATTAATCATTACAGAATGTATCACTGGCGCTTCCCACTTGGTCCTCTCTCCCCTCCCCTGTTTCCTCTCCCTGCCCCCTTCCCAATCTCAGTCCACAATAGAGACACATATCGGAATCAGGTTTATCATCGCTCACTTTCTGAAGTCAATGATTAGCTCCTTGAACTTGCTGATGTTAAGCACGGGGATTAATGTTTGATTTAAGTCTTTCCATGCTTTTCATCGTCTCACCCATCGCTCAAAGTTGAGAGAAAGTACTTCAAAGTTCACATGTCCATTTCGTATTGGAGCTAACAAAATCAGGAGTGCAGTTTTATTGGCTCTAAGTACATGTTCATTCTCTGGCTCCTCACTGATTTGTTCTTGTTATTGTTTGTAGGATCAATTGTGCCTTGCTGGGATCTAATTCACAATTCTGTTCAGAATCAGGTTTATTATCACTGAAAAATGGCATGAGAACACTGTTTTGCAACAACATAAAAATACTATACATTACAATAAGAAATATTTAAAATCTATAAGTTGTGCAATAGGGAACAAAGTAGTGAGGTGTGTCTTTGGACCATTCAGAAATCCGATAGTGGAGGGGAAGAAACGGTTCCAAAAAAGTTGCATGTGGGTCTTCAGGCTCTACCTGATACTAGTAATGAGAAGAGGACATGTATTGATTTATTGTTGCTACGCTTTCCAAAATACAATAAAAATCTTTTGTTTTGCATGTCATCCAGACAGATCATGTCAAACATAATTACATCGAGGTAGCGAAAGAAAGCAAAGTGCAGAATGCCCAACAGAGTGGCTGTGGTGTCAGAGAAACTAGAGTGCAGGTAGATAAGTAAGATGTAAGATGATGAGAGGTCCATTCAAGCATCTGATACAGAAAGATAGAAGTTGTCCTTGGGCCTGGTGGTACCTGCTCTCAGGCTTTTATACCTTCTGCTCAATGGGTTTATCAACATTCAAACTGATCAGATTGATAATAAACTTCTGTCTTGTTTTAACGGGCAATTACCACATTCCTCACAAATAAGGACGTTCACGCATAGGAGCTTGCCCACTGGGAGTGTGCTTTTAGTGCTGGCATCATCAATGGAAGGGAGAACCATTAGGGTAGGATTCATTAGGGAGTGAGAAGGAGAGGGCGAGGGAGAGGGAGATGGAAAGAGAGTGAAAGGGAGGGGGGAGAGAGAGAGTGAGAAGAGAGAGGGGAGGGGAGAGGGAGTGAGGGGGTAGGGAGAAAGAGGGAGGAAGAGGAGAAAGGTAGAGAGAGAAGGGAAAGAGAGGGTAGAGAAGGGAAGACAGAGAGGGAGAGAGAGGAGGGGAGAGAGAGGAGGGGAGAGAGAGGGAAGGGGATAAAGAGGGAAGGGGAGAGAGGGAGGAGAGGGGAGAGAGAGGGAGAGGGGGAAAGAGGGAGGCGAGAAAGAGAGGGGAGGGGCGAGAGAGAGGGCGAGTGGAGAGAGAGAGGGAAGGGAGAGAGAGAGAGAAAACAGAAGAGAAGAGAGAGATATTCCATGTGATCTAGCTCACTGGCTACCTTATTGCAGATGGTATAAGGAACTAGATGGACTTTGTGAAACTTAGAGGTGGCATTTATATTTAATACTATTTTACCCTTGATACGTTTGAGTTTTCCAATACTATCCTTGAATACCATTGCAACACTATCCAGTATCTCCCTTAATTCATTTTCAGTTAACTATTGCAGGGGATGTGGCATGCAAATGGTGGATGAATCTCCAATCAAATTGTAGATGTCCAAACCAATCTTGACTGCACAACGCTGGCCCTTTTGTTTCTACCACATACAAACCCAATGTTGCTTGTGGTTGTCGTATTTGATTATTACGAATGTCATACCCACAGGCATTATCTTTTCTCCAGTATAAGTTCTTAATTGGGTATCTGCAGACTTCAGTTCAGTGTCTTGGAAATGCCATTCAAACTCATTTAGTGGAATGGTTGAAGCAGTTGTGCCAGTGTCCAACTCCATTTTAATTAATTTGCCATTCATTACGCCATACTACTTGTTTCTTGATAGATTTCACTTTGTAAGTCTCAGGGCCACCAGTCCTCTGTCACTCTCGTGCATATCAGCTTTTTCATCAACAGTATGCAGATTAGAGCTCTTTCTGAAACTGTCACTTGATTTTTTAAATCTTTTTTTCCTCCCTATGCAATCCATCTATTTTTGTCTGCCCGACATGCCCTTTGGATGTGTCCTACTTTGTTGTATTTTCGGCAAGTTTCGCTTTTAAACCTGCATTGGTCTGGTGTACCCTGCCACAACGGTAGCACAATTCGTTCAGCCAGACATTGTTCACGTACACTTTCATTCTTGACTGCAACTCAATTGCGTCATTGTCTGGTGCTTTCATTGATACAGCAATTTCAACTGGTCTTTTAAATGTAAGCGGTGCTTCAGTTAGGAACAGTTTTTGAATGACGAATAATCTCTTTTTGGGCTTCCAGCCAGGTACAGGTATTGCTTCTAACCGATGTTTCGATGACAAACTCTGCCATCTTCTTCAAGGATGATGCTGGGGCAAGTCAATCTGGCGGTATTTATACCTCTGTATTCCATCCCTCCTGATTGGTTAGTCCTCATCCAATCAGGTTTCCGCTCTCCCACCTTGTTTACAATCGAATTCCAGTTCTTACTTAGTGCAAGACCTTCCTCTTTGTTAAAATTCTTTTCTTCTAGTTTTATTTCGATTGCTTCTTTTACCAGGTGGTCCCAAAAGCCATTGGTGAGGCACAGTAGTTTTGTGCCGTTGAAGTCAACCCTGTGGCCATTGCGAATACAAAGTTCTGCTACCATCGATTTCTCCGGGTAACCCAAACAGATTCACCTCCTGTGCTTCTCGATGCGGGTTTCCACGTGCACCCGGTCTGTCCGATATACTCTGCTCCGCATTTATACGGAATCCTGTAAACGCCAGTGTCCCAGGTCATTTTTGACCCGCATGACTTGAGCTTCCTTATGGGGTTGTGGGTGGTATTAGTCCTGTATTTCTTCAGAATCCTGGCAGTCATTCCAGAAATCGTGGAAATATAGTGAAGACAGGCAGTAGCGACGGGTTCTCCACATTGTTAGGTTTTTTGTCAGCTCTTTTAAGGGCCTGATTGATTTCCTTCACCTTGTAGCCACTCTGTAGGAATGTTATGTGTAATCGTCTTATTTCAATTCATAATGGAGATGGAGAAGAATGGTTGCCTCCGGTTCCTGGGCATTCTAATACAACGGAAACCGGACAGTAGCCTCAGACATGGAGTCTATCACACAGACTTACAAACAAGAAAAAATCTGCGGATGCTGTAAATCCGAGCAACACACACAAAATGCTGGAGGAACTCAGCAGGCCAAGCCCCCATCTATGGAAAAAAGTACAGTCGCCTTTTCGGCCCGAAACCCTTCAGCAGGACTGGAGAAAAAAATGCTGAGGAGTAGATTTAAAAGGTTAGGGGAGGGGGGAGAAAGAAACACCAAGTGATAGGTGAAATCTGGCGTGGGGGGAGGGATGAAGTAAAGAGCTGGGAAGTTGATTGGTGAAAGACGCAGAAGGACATGGATGAAAGAAAGAAAAAGGGGGAGGAGCACCAGAGGGAGGTAATGGGTGAGCAAGGAGATAACATGAGAGAGGGACAAAGGGTTGGGAAATGGTGAAGTGGGGGTGGAAGCATTACTGTAAGTTTGAGAAACTGATGTCCATGGCCATCAAATTAGATGCTACTCAGATAGAACAAGACCATAAGACATAGGAGCCAAATTAGGCCATCTGGCTCATCAAGTCTGCTCCGCCATTCAATCATGGCTGATACTTTTTTTTCTATCTCCTCCTCAACCCCAGTTGCCGGCATTCTCCCCGTAACCTTTGATGCCATGTCAAGAACCTATCAAGCTCTGCCTTAAATACACCCAACGACTTGGCCTCCACAGCTGCATGTGGCAACAAATTCCCCAAATTTACCACCCTTTGGCTAAAGAAATTTCTCCGCAGCTCTGTTTTAAAAGGGCGCCTCTCTATCCTGAGGCTATGTCCTCTAGTCCTGGGCTCACCCACCATGGGAAACATCCTTTCCACATCTACTCTTTCTGGGCCTTTCAACATTCAAAAGGTTTCAATGAGATCCCTCCTCATCCTTCTGAATTCCAGCAAGTACAGACCCAGAGCCATCAAACGTTCCTCATGTGATAACCCTTTCATTCCTGGAATCATCCTTGTGTGCAATTCCTCTGGTCCAGGTGACTTATGTACCTTTAGGTCTTTCAGCTTTTTGAGCACCTTCTCTCTTGTAACAATAACTGCATCCAATTCTCTTCCTTCACACACTACAACATCAGGCATATTGCTAGTGTCTTCCACAGTGAAGACTGATACAAAATACACATTCTACTGACGATATACAGGAGGCCACACCGGGAGCACTGAACTTTCTGATTTCCACAGGGATCGCTCCCTTGTCCATTGACTCCTTTGTCCATTCATCCCTCCCCTCTGATCTCCCTCCTGGCACTTATCCTTGCGAGTGGAAAAAGTGCTACACCTGCCCCTACACCTCCCCCCTCACTGCCATTCAGGGCCCCGAACGGTCCTTCCAGGTGATGTGACACTTCACCTGTGTGTCTGTTGGGGATCATACACTGTGTTCGGTGCTCCCGTTGTGGCCTCTTGTATATAGGTGAGACCTGAAGTAGGTTGGGACCTTCGCTGAGCATCTACGTTCCATCTGCCAGAACAAGCGGATCTCCCAGCGGGTGCCATTTTAATTCCACTTCCCATTCCCATTCCAATATGTCCATCCATGGTCTCCTCTGCTGTCGGGATAAGTCCACACTTAGGTTGGTGGACAACACCTTATATTCCGTTTGGTAAGCCTTCAACCTGATGGCATGAATATCAATTTCTCAAACTTCTGGTAATGCCCCCCACTTCACCGTTTCCCACCTCTGTTCCCTCTCTCACCTTATCTCCTTGCCCACCCATCTGGCGCTCCTCCCCCCTTTTTCTTTCTTTCATGGCCTTTTGTCTCTTTCACCAATCAACTTCCCAGCTCTTCATCCCTCCCCTTCGAGCTTTCACCTATCACCTTGCATTTTTCTCTCCCCTCCCCCCGCCTTTAAAATCTACTCCTCAGCTTTTTTTTCTTCAGTCATGCCGAAGGGTTACGGCCTGAAATGTTGACTGTACTTTTTTTCCCATAGATGCTGCTTGGCCTGCTGAGTTCCTCCGGCATTTTATGTGTGTCACACAGACTTACATCTTAACAATAACAGCCATCATGGGGGTGGGGGGGTTCTTTCTGCTTTGAGTCTCCCTGAGTAAATAAGACATATGCGAGCCAAAGGTGACCTGGGACTCAGGTTGGCTGGTGTTTACAGGATTCCCTGTGAAAGCAGAGCAGTGTATATTGGCCAGACTCGATGCACGGTGGAAACCCACATCAAAGAGCACAGGAGATGTATCTGTTTGGGTTACCCAGAGAAACCGGTTGTAATTGAACGCTGTATTCACAACGATCATTGGATTGATTTCGACAGCACAAAACTACAAAGGCTTTTGGAACCGCCTGGTTAAGGAAGCCATTGAAATAAAACTAGAGGAAAAGGATTTTAATAAAGACAAAGGATGAAGTAAGGACAGGGACTTGATTGTAAATAAGATAAGAGAGCAGAAAGCTGATTGGATGAGGACTAACCAATCAGGAGGAACTGAATACAGGGGTATAAATACCATCAGACAAGACTTGCCCAGGCATCATCCCTGAAGAAGATGGCAGAGTTTGTAATCAAAACGTCAGTTATAATCAATACCTGTGCCCGGCTGGAAGCTGAGAAGAGCTTATTCCGCCGGGAAAGCAGTAGATCCTTTTTCAGTTTTTGAATGCTTTCTTGTATGATTCCATAAACTAAATGATCTCTCAGCGCAATTTTAAGCCCATTACTGAACTGACAATGCTCAGACAGAATCTTCAAATCAGCCACATATGCTGAAATGGACTTCCCTTCCTTTTGATTCCACTTATGAAACTTACGGTGATCTGCTTTCAACAATGGTTTCAGTTCTAAATGTTCCCACATTACTTTCACCATATCAGCAAAGCTAGTTTCTGCTGGTTTGGTTGGAGCAGTTAAACTTCTAAGCAAACTTTATGCTTTTCCACCAGTTGCACTCACAAAAGCTACCACTTGCTTCTCATGAGCTATTTCATTTGCTTTAAAATGCTGCTCAGTTTGCTCAGTTACCAATGAGCCAGTTATCTGTTATGCAATCGAATATGTTTATCTTTCTGATGTAGCCAGCCATTTCTGCCCTCTTACTTACTTATTTATTATTATTATCATCTGGTACTCACTGCTTATGATCCCCTGAATTTGTCTTTTTTCTGCTTTTTTTAAAACTCAAACATCTCGCTGTGCTTCAACAGATAGTTATTTTGAGTTCATTTAAAATGTCCTCAATTGTTCTGTAACTCCAAAACATAAAACTAGCCAAAATTAAAAACACAGTGAGACTGGGAGAACACGTACGCTTCGTTTCATTACTTTAGGCAAGGCACTCACTCATGACGTGGTGGCATGGTGACATAAGCCATTCACGTATGTTTACATATAAACTGAAATGAATTAAGTAAACAAGCAATGCTTAATCAAACAATATATTTACAATATTATTCAAATATTACTGAAATGTTAAATACACAACAGAGAGAAAAGGAAGAGAGGAAGTAAGAGGAAGAGAAAAAAGATAAGAGGGACAAAGAGAGGGATAGGGAGGAGGAGTGGGAGAGAGAAAGAATGGGGAGGGAGGGATAGTGAGAGAGACAAAGAGGGAGAGGAGGAGGAGAGAGAGAGAAAGAAGGAAGCCCCATTTTTGAGAGACTGCCAATAGAATCAGATCAGAATTGAATCAGTTTTATTAACACTGACATATGTTAAGAAAGCTGTTGTTCTGTGGCAGTAGTAGAGTGTGAAACACAAAAAAAATACTGTATGTTACAATAAATAAATAATAAACAAACAAACAAATAAATAAATACAGAAGCGGAACAGTGAGGTAGACACAAGAGATTCTGCAGATGCTGAAAATCTTGAGCAACAGCAATAAAATGCAGGAGGAACTCTACAGGTCAGGCGGCATCTACAGAAGGGAATAAACAGTTGATGTTTTCGGGATAAGACCCTTCATCAGGGTGCTTCACCAAATCAGTGAGGTGGTGTTCATGGGTTCATAGACCATTCAGAAATCTGATGGTGGAAGCAAAGAAGCTGTTCCTAAGTACTGAGTATGGGTCTTTGGAATCCCTAACCTTCTCTGTGATGGTAGTAATGAAAAGAGGGCAAACGACATTACCTCAGTAAAACACTCCAGTGTCAGCACAGTTTTTTTGTGCTTAGGTCTGATATTCTCTGCAACAATCTGGAACAACTCTCAGAGATAAGAGATTTTTGTTGGAAATTTTCAGTCCCTCCAATATTTTCCTTTTCAGTTCCGGGCCATTGCTCCAGATCTCCAGTTCCAAGCACCATGCAACCCTGCTCACAACAGTGATCTACATACTGTATATAAGATTAAATGAGTTATTCAGCTTCAGGAAACATGCAGAAAAGGCCACCAGTTACTCAGTCTCCACAGGTACACAGTCACTCCCTGTTGATGTCAATAAGCAGGTAAGTCCTTCTCATCCACAGTCCCGGAAGTTATCGGTCTACATTTACATTAAACTCAGAAGTTTCATCATTGCAATCTAACATCCATCATCAAAGATCTTCACCATCCAGGACACGCCATCTTCTCACAGCTGACAGTAGGCAGGACATACAGAAGCCTGAAGTCCCATACTACCAGGTTCGAGACCATCCAGTTTCTGAGCCAATCTGCACAACCCCAATCACTACCTCAGTTAGCAACATTACAACCACTTTCACAACTTTCCACTATAGTGGACTTCCTTTCTTTTGTTCTCATTGGGGTTTTATTTACTTTTGTATACCTTAGGTTTACTTTACATTTTTCTTATGAAAGTTATGTATCTGAGGCTATGTGCCTGTAATGCTGATGCAAGTAACCACCTATGCCTACATGGACTTGTATATATGACAGTAAACTCAAATTAGTCTCAGAATCCATTTCACTATCACTGACATATGGCATGAAATGTGTTGCTCTGCATAAAAACTACAACAAATTACAATAAGAATATAAAATAATAAATAGTGCAAAAAGGGAGCAAAATAGTACGGCAGTGTAATTGAGTTTATGGACTGTTCAGAAATCTGATAGTGAAGGGGTAGAAGCCTTCACTATCATTCCTAAAACTTACAGTATCTATCATCAAGCTCTTGTACCTTCTCCCTGATGGTAGTCATGAGAAGAGGGCATGTCCTGGATGATGATGGTCCTTCATGATGATTAGAATAAATATATTAGTAATCGAATAAACAACTAAACTAATTCCGTCTGACTATGCTCTGCCCATTTCCTCCAGTTCATTCACTTTCATGTGCCTAAGTAAACATCTTTTAAAAATCCCTAATGTATCTGCCTCTACCACCAGCCTAGGCAGGGCATTCCAGGCATCCACCACTCTGTGTAAAAAACTTGCCCCTCAAATTTCCTTTGACCTCTCACCTTAAATTCATGCCCTCTGATTTTAGACACTTCAACCCTGGAAAAAAAGATACTCTGTTTACTCCATCTATGCCTCTCGTAATCTTATAAATGTCTGTCAGATCTCCCCTCAGCCTCCACCTCTCCAGAGAAAACAACCCAAGTTTGTCCAACCTCTCATCATAGCACATGCCCTCTAAACCAGGCAGCATCCTGGTAAACATCTTCTGCACCTTCTCAAAAGCCATGACATCCTTCTTATAATGGGGTGACCAGAACTGTATGTAATACTCCAAATGCGACTGAACTAATTATAGAACCTGGGCCCCTGAACCTACCTCTGCAATTGGATTCTTAACTTCCTAACTAGAAGACCACAATCTGTGCGCATTGGTGATAATATATCCCCCTCGCCGATGATCAACACTGGCGCACCTCAGGGGTGTGTACTTAGCCCACCACTCTACTCTCTCTATACCCATGACTGTGTGGCTAGGCACAGCTCAAATACCATCTATAAATCTGCTGATGATACAAGCATTGTTGGTAGAATCTCAGATGGAGGTGAGAGGGCGTACAGGAGTGAGATATACCAGCTAGTTGAGTGGTGTTGCAGCATCAACCTGGCACTCAATGTCGGTGAGACCAAAGAGCCGATTGTGGACTTCAGGAAGGGTAAGACGAAGGAACACATACCAATCCTCATAGAGGGATCAGAATTGGAGAGGGTGAGCAGTTTCAAGTTCCTGAGTGTCAAGATCTCTGAGGATCTAACCTGTTGTCAACGTATCAATGCAGCTATAAAGAAAGCAAGACAGCAGCTATATTTCATTAGGAGTTTGAGGAGATTTAGTTTATCAACTAAAAGACTCAAAAGCTTCTATAGATGTACCATAGAGAGTATTCTGACAGGCTGCATCACTGTCTGGTATTGGGGGGTGGGGGTCTATTGCAAAGGACTGAAAGAAGCTACAGAAAGTCATAAAATTAGCTCCATCTTGGGTTCTAGCCTCCGTAGTACCCAAGGCATCTTCAAGGAGCAGTGCCTCAGAAAAATGACATCCATTATTAAGGACCCCCATTACCCAGGACATGCCCTCTTCTCATTGTTACCATCAGGTAGGAAGTACAGAAGCCTGAAGGCACACACTCAGCGATTCAGGAACAGCTTCTTCCCCTCTGCCATCCGATTTCTAAATGGAGGTTGAACCCATGAACACTACCTCACTTTTTAAATTTTAATACATATTATTTCTGTTTTTGCACTATTTTAAATCTAGTCAATATCCATATATATACTTACTGTAATTGATTTACTTACTTATTTTTCCCCCCTTCTATATCGTCCTGTATTGCATTGAACTGCTGCTGCCAAGTTAACAAATTTCACGACATATGTCGGTGATAATAAACCTGATTCTGATTCTGAACTAGAGTTCTACAAAGATACACAAGCTCTCCATTATTTCCCCTCTGAGTGTAGTTGTGAAATTGTCCCCGATTAGTAGTGCAACTTGCTCCCCTCTTTTATCTCCCTCTCTATCTTTTCTAAAACATCAAAACCCGGGGACCATTCCTGTCCTTCTCTTGACCAAGTCTCTGTAGTAGCTACAACAGAACAGTTTCATGTATTGATCCGTGCTCTAAGTTCATCACCTTTACCAATGATACTCCTAGCATTAAAATACACACACTTCAAACTATCCACCCCATTGTATCTGTTACTTTGCTCCTGCCTGTTTTCACTAGCTCTGACATCTACCTTCCTCTCCATAGCTCCACTTTCTGGCCTGGTGCTCTGGTTCCCATCCCCCTGCCAAATTAGTTTAGGCATCACCTTTTGAAGATGTCCTTGTTGGTAGGGAGGCGAGTGCCCATGATGGAAATGGCTGAGTTTACTAACCTCTGCAGCTTCTTCTGCTCCTATGCACTGGTGCCTCCATACCAGACTATGATGCAAACAGTCAGAATGGTCTCCATGGTACATCATTTGCTAGAGTCTTCAGTGACATGCCAGATTTCCTCAAATTCCTAATTTAGTTTTGACTTTGACCACCAACTGTATCTCCCCAGCCTCTGTTGGAGTCGCTCCTCCCTATCTCTATAATCACAAGAATCTGTCACTACCCAACACTTTTCTCAAACTTTCTTCTCACAGCGATGTACATCTCCTCCAACAAGCTTCCTGCTTTGGGAAATGGGTCAGCTTATGGTGACCCCAGGCCAGAATCAGGTTCACCCGAACCTCAGTAGTCAAGCTGCAATATGCAAACACTGCTTGTGTTTACTCAAACTCAAAGGCTGAGCCCCAAGCCACTTCATTGAAGCCCAAGAGAAGACTGCCTTATGGTCAGCATCCATGAGGCAAAGGTCCTCCACTAACTTGCCACTGTTGCACCACACTGGCCTCCAACAGTAAAGGCTCATGTGAACTTCTGGGTAACAAGAATTACGCATCCTGGTGAAGACAAGTATCATTATTTAAATTCATCTTCACCTTCCATGGACCAGCACATCCTTTGGACAATTGTGGAAAAGATGCTTGAAGATCGAGACCTTGGAGAGCTGCCACCAACTCCCAGATCTACTAAACATTGGTGATCTTTTCCCATATACGTATGTCTCAGACTACAGGTAAGTCACAATAAAAGATACCTCTGTAAATTCTCCAAATTCATTGTAAGGACAGATGAACCTAGTCTGTATTGTCTCCCAGGCCAACATCTCTGTGACCCTATTTACTAATGTCATTTGATGTAGCGATGTTCAGTTAACTCCTTATTCCTCTCCCTAGATGCTGCCGGACCTGCTGAGTTCCTTCAGCATTTTGCTCTGGATTTCCAGCATCTGCAGGATCTTTTGTGTTTCTCCTCTACTTTGCCTGAGACTAGCAGCCTGATGCAAATGAGAGTGGTACAACACATGGTCCCTGTTACACCGCTATAATCAGCTAAATGCAATGGCTTGCTCTAAAAGTGATGCAACATCGAGGTATATGGTGGGTATTCTCAGTTTTAGCATTTTAGCTTTGACTAAGCAGATGGCAATGCATTCTCAAAGCTTAGTGTCACAGCTAGGCTGGGTATTAGTTTTAGTTTTCTTGCTCCTTTCCCCACAGACCAGCCCTAGTTCCACATGCTAAGTCAAGCAAGAGATGCATAGCTGATGAAAAGTGAGTTTGCCAACAAGTGCTTTCTCATGCATTTTACACAAAGGCCTGTTTTCTTGCCCGCCTCTTGACATTGCTTAATTAGGCGAGGAGTTGATTAATTTGCTGTAATTGACAGCTAATTAATTCCCGGAGAATGATTGAATGGACATCCGGCTCAGTCCTTTGCTCCAGAGGTCAGCCAATGGGCTGGTGTACTTGCTGATTCCGGATCTCCAGCTGCGTGGGCCCAGGCCAGTCATCCATTTCCATCTGTTACTTTCTACTGAAGTGACAGATCCAGCACCAGGCAACCCTCGCGCATGTAACACCGTGCTCCTGAAATGGGAGCCCACTTCACCACGGCCGCAGGTGTAGGGCTGTGCATGTAACCCTCACGCATGTTAACACCGTGCTCCTGAAATAGGAGCCCACTTCACCACGGCCGCAGGTGTAGGGCTTTGCACAAATTTTCAGGGGACAAGGAAGAAAGGGAGTGAAAATTAAAGGGGACAGAAGGGAGGAGTGCAGGCTTGTGAATTCTCAGGAACCTTCTGGTACTCACTCCCAGATTCCAGAAAATGCTGTTGAAGAATGCGTCTCTCTCTCTCTCTCTCTCTCTCACACACACACACACACACACACACACACACACACACGCACGCACACACATACAGTGCCGGAGGAACTCGGCAGGTGTGGCAGCATTACGGAGAGGAAATAAACAGTTGAAGTTTCAGGCTGAGACCCCTCATCAGACTTGAAATGTCAACTGTTCAGTCCCCTCCATAGATGCTGCCTGACCTGCTGAGCTCCTGCAGAATATTTTGTGTGTTGCTCAGGATGTCCAAGCAAATGCAGAGTCTTTTGTGTTTATGACGCCCCCTCAAGCATGCAGCTCTGGAACCTGTTGTGTTCTTTATATTTATATGTACCATGGGTTACTAATAAAGAATCATACTCTGGAAGACATAGAACTTTTATTTACAGCAACAACCAAACCACGTTTCTTACACCATGTTCTCAGTCATTCTATCATTTCTACGCATGCTCAGAACTCTCTACAATCACGTCTGACACATCATATCACCACATCTTCTCTTCCTTAAAAAGACAAACAATTAGCAACATTGACCAGAGCAAATGCATAATTTAACATGTCTCTATCAGTCTCTCTGGGGGTTTATGAACATGAGTCGACCTTCTAAGTGGTTCACACAGTTCTTGTGTTTCATTGTTATTTCCATGTTTAAACTGGTCTGCATCAGTTAACTGAATCTCTGAAGTTGGCTCTTTCTTGAGGTCTTTGCGATTTCTTCTTACCACTGCTCCCTCCTCTGTTTGGACCATGTATGATCTGGGTTGTACTTCTTCGAGTACTGTAGTTTTCTTAATTCCTTCCACTTCCATTTGTAATGAAATACATATCTTCTTTTCTTCATCTAATTCATTCATTAACTGTGTAATCTCTTTTTTATGCTGAGACTTCATCATTTCAATAAAACTTCTCAATTCCTTCACTTGTGCTTTCACTTCTTCAATTGGATCCTGATTCTTGCCACTCTTTGGCTTCAGATCAGTATTGTACTGTATCGGCAAGTTTGGCCTCTGTCCTCCTGCCGAGGTGAGATTGTGATGGAATGCATCGCCCGTTGATGCATGTGCGTTACTTCCAGAGGGCAAAATTGCAACTCTTGGTTTTGGTGGCAATGTTTTGTCAGATGCTGGTAACAAAGGGATGGGTCTGGGAGCTTTCTTTATGACTCCTAGCCATTCCATTCTGTCACTGTATTCTGACTCTGTGTCACTGTCCAGGACTAAGACTCTTTTCACCAAATTCAGTCTCTCACAGGCAGATACAGCCAGTATTGACTGTACATTCTTTGGTACCACCACAAATGAAAGCATGTGCACAATATTTTTGTGAGATACTTTTGCCACACATGGTCCTTTAACTGGAATGTCTACACCTGAATACCCAGTCACTTTTATATTTGTCTTAAGTAACTTTGGTCTTGGCTTTAATGCATTAAACTCAGATTCTGCAAGAACATTTACTTGTGCTCCAGCATCAAGTTTAAACGGAATATTGTTTCGGTTCACTTGCAATGGAATAGTCCAGTCATTCTTACTTTGTTTGTTTTCACAAAGCACATCTATATAAAACTCCCCAAGTTCATTTTCAAGCACTGCATTTACTTGCAACACACATCAAAGTTGCTGGTGAACGCAGCAGGCCAGGCAGCATCTCTAGGAAGAGGTACAGTCAACATTTCAGGCCAAGACCCTTCGTCAGGACTGCATTTACTTGTTTTATTTTCTTTCTACTTCTGCAACAGCGTGAAAAATGATCACTCTTACTGCAGTCGTTGCACATTTTTCCATATGCTGGACACTGTCTTGGCCGATGCTGCCGCCCACAGCAATCACATAGTTTTCTTCTCTCAGATGACATCTGCTCTCTGACAATTTTGTTGTCATTTTATTATTTTTCCTAATATGTTCGCGTTTTTTCACAGCGTCTACGTTGCAGCTCTCAGTGAAAAGGTCTTTAGCCTGTGATGTCACGGTTTCAGAAGCTTTGCAGGGCATCAAAGCTTTTTCCAAGTCTAAGTCTTGTTCTCTTAACAGTCTTTCTCTCAGACCATTATTCAGAATGCCACAAACAACTTTGTCTTTAATGAGGGAGTCTGTCAGTTCTCCAAACTCGCATGTTTTACTCCGGTGTCTCAACTCAGTAACATATTGATCAATTGTTTCACCAGCTCTCTGCACACATGTAAAAAATTTGTGCCTTTCCTACGTCACATTACGCTTCGGTTTACAAAATGCTTCAAATTTGTCCATTATCGATTCCAACTTTAAATTATCTCCATTTTCAAAAATAAAATGATTATATACTTCAATTGCGTCATCACCTATTACGTAGAGTAGAAGCACAGCTTCGACCGCCAATAAAAACAATTCAAAATGTTGTTTAAATTTTCTCCGGTTTTCAGCTACGTTCCCAGACAATTGAAGAGTCAGTGGAGGCTGCAAACCTTCCATTTGTAAAACTGTTAGCGAACACCAAAACAGTTCGAACTCCTTTTTTATCTTCGATTCTCCCATGTTAGGAAACGTATTCTGCCAGACTGACTTTTGACACTATGTTGACTTCCAGAACCACTTCTGACACCATGTTGTGTTCTTTATATTTATACGTACCATGGGTTACTAATAAAGAATCATATTCTGGAAGACATAGAACTTTTATTTACAGTAACAACCAAACCACGTTTCTTACAGTACCATGTTCTCGATCATTCTATCATTTCTGCGTATGCTCAGAACTCTCTCCAATCACGTTCTGACATGTCATATCACCACAGAACCGACAGGCACAACCATATATTCCTCTCCATTATGCTACCTGATTTGCTGAGGTCCTCCAGCATTTTGTATATTGCTCAAGATTTCCAGCATCTGCAGAACCTCTTGTGTCTATGAAGAATGTGCACGATCAGTTCAAACTGTTGCCTTGAACCTTGAACTAATGCTTCAGAGGAAAGCGCACCAGTATCTTTACTTTCTTCGTAGGTTGAGGAGGTTCAGCTTGTCACTGAACACACTAACAAACCTTTGCAGATGCACTGTTGAAAGTATCCTGACTGTTGCTTCATGTTCTGACACAGCAATCCGAATGTGCAGGAACATAAGATACTGCAGAGGGTAGTTGACTCGGCAATACATCATGGGCACATTATTCCTCACCATTGGTAGTACCTACAGCAGGTGCTGCCTCAGGAAGGCAATATCTATCATCAAAGATCCCCACCACCTGGACCACGCCATCTTCTTGCAGCTATCAGCAGGCAGGAACCACAGAAGCCTGAAGTCCCACACCACCAGGTTCAAGAACAGCTACTTCTTTTCAACCTTTCTTCCATGGTCCACTGTCCTCTCCTACTAGATTCCTTCATTATCAGCCCTTTACCTTTTCTTCAAATCCTTCCTATCTCTTACTTCATCCCTCTCCTGCCCACTCACCTCCTCCCTCACCTGGTCTCATCCATCACCCCATCACCTGCCAGTTTATGCTTGTCTCTCTCCCCCTAACTTGTTATTCTGGGTTTTGCCTCTTTCCTTTCCAGTCCTGGTGAAGGGTCTTGATGCTCCTGTCCATGGATGCTGCCTGATTGCTGAGTTCCTCCAGCATTTTGTGTGTGTTGCTCAAGATAGCCAGGATCTGCAGAATCTTTTCTGTTTATGACTTACTTTCAACCATTCGGTTCTTGAACCAACATCAGCAACATGATGACTACTATGATCACTTTGCAGTAAAATGGACCTTTTGTTGTTCTAATTGCCTTCTTTCTTGTAACTTTTTAGATAATTTACAGTCTGTGGCCACTTTATTAGGTGCCTCCTGTACCTAATAAAGTGACCACTGAGTGTATGTATGTTCATGGCCTTCTACTGCTATAGCCCATTGAATTGACATGTTGTGCATTCAGAGATTCTCTTCTGCACACCACTGTTGTAACGTGTGTTTATTTGAGTTACTGTCGCTTTCCTGTCAGCTTGAGACAGTCTGGTCATTCTCCTCTGACTTCTCTCATTAACAGGGCACTTTCACCCACAGAACTATCACTCATTGCATGTATTTTTGTTTTTGCACCATTCTCTGTAAACTCTAGACACTGTTATGTGGGAAAATCCTAGAATCTCAAACTACAAGTAGTCATAGTCATAATTTATTGATCCCGGGGGAAATTGGTTTTCGTTACAGTTGCACCATATATGATAAATAGTAATAAAACCATAAATAGTTAAATAGTAATATGTAAATTATGCCAGGAAATAAGTCCAGGATCAGCCTATTGGCTCAGGGTGTCTGACCCTCCAAGGGAGGAGTTGTAAAGTTTGATGGCCACAGGCAGGAATGACTTCCTATGACGCTCTGTGTTGCATCTCGGTGGAATGAGTCTCTGGCTGAATGTACTCCTGTGCCCAACCAGTACATTATGTAGTGGATGGGAGACATTGTCCAAGATGGCATGCAACTTGGACAGCATCCTCTTTTCAGACACCATCGTCAGAGAGTCCAGTTCCATCCCCACAACATCACTGGCCTTACGAATGAGTTTGTTGATTATGTTGGTGTCTGCTACCCTCAGCCTGCTGCCCCAGCACACAACAGCAAACATGATAGCACTGGCCACCACAGACTCAGAGAACATCCTCAGCATCGTCCGACAGATGTTAAAGGACCTCAGTCTCCTCAGGAAATAGAGACGGCTCTGACCCTTCTTGTAGACAGCCTCAGTGTTCTTTGACCAGTCCAGTTTATTGTCAATTCGTATCCCCAGGTATTTGTAATCCTCCACCATGTCCACACTGACCCCCTGGATGGAAACAGGGGTCACTGGTACCTTAGCTCTCCTCAAGTCTACCACCAGCTCCTTAGTCTTTTTCACATTAAACTGCAGATAATTCTGCTCACACCATGTGACAAAGTTTCCTACCATAGCCCTGTACTCAGCCTCATCTCCCTTGCTGATGCATCCAACTATGGCAGAGTCATCCAAAAACTTCTGAAGATGACAAGACTCTGTGCAGTAGTTGAAGTCCGAGGTGTAAATGGTGAAGAGAAAGGGAGACAAAACAGTCCCCTGTGGAGCCCCAGTGCTGCTGATCACTCTGTCGGACACACAATGCTAAATACAAGAAACAGCATAGAATCAATGAAAGACCGCACCCAATTGGATGCACAACAAGAGTGCAATAAAAATACAATAAACTGTGCAGATATAAAAAGAAAGAGAAAAAAAGAAATTATAATAATAATACTAAATATCAAGAACATAAGATGTAGAGTCCTAGAAAGTGAGTCCATAGTTTATGGGGACACTTCAGTAATGAGGTGAGTGAAGTTAAGTTATTCCTTCTGGTTCAAGAGCCTGATGATTGAGGGGTAATAACTGTTCCTGAACCTGATGCTGTGGGTCCTGAGTCTCCTGCACCTTCCTTCTGATGGCAGCAGCGAGAAGACAGCATGGCCTGGAGAGCGGGAGTCCTTGTTAATCGATGCTGCTTTGCTCAAACAGTACTCCGTGCAGATGAGCTTAATGGTGGAGAGGGCTTTACCCATGATGGACTGGATTGGATCCAGTAGAGGCGCTGCCAAGTTCTCTTCATAACGGCAATTACATGTTGGATCCAAGACAGATCCTCTGACATTATAACACCAAGGAATTTAAAGTTCCTGACCCACTCCTGGTTGGAAGGGTGGAGATACGTCTCTACCAAAGGAGGTGCAAGGTTCTCCTTTCCTCTGCTAGCCTGCAGGTCATCCTTTGGCAAGGTGTAAAACCTGCTTAGCCCTCCACCCCGCCGCCCCGATCAGAGTCACGTGAAGCCACTGGTCAGGTGGTGGATGGTCGTATGAGCAGCCGGTGCATATCACACAAGTCCTGGTTATGCGGCCACTGATGCCAGGCAGACAATCTCTGAAGAGTATTGATAATGGCTGAGGTCACCCGTCTTGTAAAGACACTGCCCAGGAGAAGGTAATGGCCAGCCACTTCTGTAGAATTTGCCATGAACAATCATGGCCATAGACAATGATCCTCACATCATACAACATGACATATGAAGATGATAATGGTGATGATGATGGTGGCCGTCCCCACAGAGCCCCAATGAGGAGTAGCACATAGATCTCCAGTTTCCTCCTCCTAAATCCAATAATCATCTCCTCGGTCTTGCTGTCATTGAGTGAGAGGCTGTTGTTGTCGTGGCACCACTCAGTCATATTTTCAATATGCTAATTCGTCACCACCTTTGATTCAGTCAATGACAGTGGTGTCACAGGAAAATTTAAATATGGCATTGGAGCTGTGCTTTGCTTCTCATTATAAATGCAAAGTGACCAGAGCAGGGTGCTAAGCACACAGCCTTGTGGTGCACCTGTGCTGAGGGAGATTGTAGAGAAGATGTTATTGCCAAACCAAACTGACTGGGATTTGCAAGTGAGGAAATCGAGGATCCAATTGTACAAGGAGGTATTGAGGACTTGGACTTGAAGCTTATTGAGGGGTTGATAGCATTGAATGCCAATTTATAGTCAATGAAGAACAATCTGATGTGTGCATCTTTGCTGTCCAGATGTTCCAGGATTGTGTGGGGAGCCAGTTAAATGGTATTTGTTGTGCCGGTAGGTAAAAAGGAGCAGATCCAAGTCACTTCTCAGGCAGGCGTTGAACCTAAGGGACAAAGTCTGCTTGTAATAATTACCAATAAACCAGAAATTGCTGGTGTTTTCCAGAGTAGGGGTCCATTCCCAGCTCCCTTCTGAAGTGGCCAGACTTCACCTTATATTTATTTAAAAGGAGGCCATCCAACCCATTAGATCCATGTCACTCCTATCCACCAGGGACAGTAGTATAACTTAAGAAGCCTTTGGATACATACATGGAGGGATCCGGCTCAGGAGGAATGTGGGGTGTATGTAGGAAATTGGGATTAACTGGTTTGGCACTATGGTCGGCATCTGCTGGTTAGGCTGAAGAGCCTGTGTCCGTGCTATATTGCTCTATTTCCCCTCTCTATGTTTACCCTCAAATTTCAACCCAACCTCTCTCACACCTGCCCATCAGCAGCCCTTGGTTCCTATTTGCCACAAGCCTACCCTACATGTAGGGGGCAGCATGGGAGCGTAGTGGGTAGAGTAACACTATCTCAGACCCAGTGACCCTGATTCAATCCCCACCACTGTCTGTAAGGAGTTTGTACCTTCTTCCCGTGACCGCGTGGGTTTCCTCTGGGTGCTCCAGTTTCCTCCCAAAGTCCAAAGGCGTACTGGCTGGTAGGTTAAGTGATTGTTGTACATTGCCTTGTGATTGGGCTAGGGAGTTGCTGGGCCGGGAGAGCCTGTTCCGCGCTCTATCTCTAAATAAATAAATATAATAAAGGTAAAGAAAAGAAGCCAATAAACCCACCAGCATGTCTTTGGGACCTGGGAGGAAAATGGAACCAACAAGCTGCACATCGAAGGCACTGAGGGTCCGAGGTGATCCTCAGTTCCTGGAGCCATGAGGTGTGTGTGCAGGTTGGATAGTTAGTGCCATCAGGTTAGCTGACCGCAGGCGATGTTGGCAGTGACTGTCATTGGAGAGGTAATGCATCCTATCCTGTTCCCTGACCCGAACCCCACTCCATCAGGTTAGCTGACCGCAGGAGATGTTGGCAGTGACTGTCATTGGAGAGGTAATGCATCCTATCCTGTTCCCTGACCCGAACCCCACTCTATCAGGTTAGCTGACCGCAGGCGATGTTTGCAGTGTCTGTCATTGGAGAGGTAATGCATCCTATCCTGTTCCCTGACCAAAACCCCACTCCATCAGGTTAGCTGACCGCAGGCGATGTTGGCAGTGACTGTCATTGGAGAGGTAATGCATCCTATCCTGTTCCCTGACCCAAACCCCACTCCATCAGGTTAGCTGACCGCAGGCGATGTTGGCAGTGACTGTCATTGGAGAGGTAATGCATCCTATCCTGTTCCCTGACCAAAACCCCACTCCATCAGGTTAGCTGACCGCAGGAGATGTTGACAGTGACTATCATTGGAGAGGTAATGCATCCTATCCTGTTCCCTGACCCGAACCCCACTCCATCAGGTTAACTGACCGCAGGCGATGTTGACAGTGAATGTCATTGGAGAGGTAATGCATCCTATCCTGTTCCCTGACCAAAACCCCACTCCATCAGGTTAGCTGACCGCAGGCGATGTTGGCAGTGACTGTCATTGGAGAGGTAATGCATCCTATCCTGTTCCCTGACCCAAACCCCACTCCATCAGGTTAGCTGACCGCAGGCGATGTTTGCAGTGACTGTCATTGGAGAGGTAATGCATCCTATCCTGTTCCCTGACCCAAACCCCACTCCATCAGGTTAGCTGACCGCAGGCGATGTTGGCAGTGACTCTCATTGGAGAGGTAATGCATCCTATCCTGTTCCCTGACCCGAACTCCGCACTTGTCCTAGGTACCTGATGAAGAGCGAGAGTTCTGTTAGATTTGGCTTTCATTTCTGCTTAGACGTGCAAAGAATATTGCCGAGATTAGATAACAGAGGAATTCCCTCCCCAAGGAACTGTTAATATTATTATGTTACAATACATGCTGTCCTCTCATTACTTTATGGGCTGAGTGGCCTGTACCGTGCTGCATAAGTTCTACATCACCCATCAGGAAGGAAATACAAGATGCTGAAGATCCCCCACACTCAACATTTCCGGACCAGCTTCTACCCCGCCTCCATCAGATTTCTGAACAGTCCATGGGCCCATCAACACTACCTTCTTATTCCCTTTTCGTTCTATTTATTCATCCTGCAATTATTTTATAATTTATGTCTTCACTGCACTGATGCAGCACAACAAATTTCACATCACATAAGACAAATCTGATTCTGTTTCCATTATACACGGATTAGTTACCATTTTCTATAACACGGAAGCAGCTATAGTTCAAAACTGTTTTGCTGCTTCTATAGTACATTGGACTATTCTCAGATCATGAAAAGTGAAGTACTTGTACAAGGTTTATAAATAAAAGCTCAGGGTAACCAGGGGACTCCAAGCCTCCATGGTAGGGCTGGAAGAGCCTTTTCCACACGGTATCTCAATAAATGAATAGTGACCCAACCAAGATGTTTTAAATGATTCAATCCTTTGTACAGCTTGATTTTCAGGGTTACTTTTTGATTCAGTTTTGGCATTTTCTCAGTTGATGACTGATGGCCAAGACCCTGCAACAGGACTCATCCCTGATGTGCTGAGTTCCTCCAGCATTTTGTATGTATTGCTCTGGATTTCCAGCATCTGCAGAATCTCTCATTTGTTAAGGCATTTTCTCAGTTTATATTGGTATTTTAAAAAATTTAATAATTTTTATTAACAAAAACCCCATCATGTATCAATTGTCAGACTACAAAAACTAATGACATAAAAATTGATTATAACTATTAGATCTTAATAATTTCTTCACTATTTTTTGTTTTCTTTCATAGTTCATAAAACATACAGTCACACTACCCGGGACAGAAGGGGGAAGAGGAAATATAGACATTAAAAATCTACACAACAGTCAGATAAAACTTCTAAGGATACACTTTCATCAACAAGAACAGGATTCAGCACTCCACACAAGCAAAGGCAATTCTGATGAGATGTACACACCATTAAACTTAAATGAGAGCACAACGCAGAAGGCTGAAGGCTTTATCACTACTGGAGAAAAAGTTAACCAATGGAAGAGCATGGCCCTCCATGGACGACGTCCCACATAACTTGCAGAAATCAATAAGTGAAAAACGCCAGTAATATGCTGAATTTAAAGAGGAAATTGAAAGACTTTGGATATGCATTCTCCCAATAGTAATATCTACAACTTGTATCATCCCAAAGTCACTACAATATAGTGTAAAACAATTAGGGCTACACAGTAATATCCATGTAAATCCTCACAAAGCCACAATACTAAACACCACTAGCACAGTCCAAAAGTTCCTTGCAATTGACAAATGAGCATGCTTGACTACGCTCGTACCTCAGGTTTTATCAGCTTGAGCTGAGAAAATATGAATAATAGCAATGTAGTCCAAGCCCCTGAGAGTCACAGCCTGCAGTTTGATGTTGCACGGGATGATGTCCTGCAGCCACGTTTTCTGCAGGAACAGGCAGCAGCTCCTCACCTCGCACTCACGCAGCTGCGGACAAACATAATCCAGTTTGCCTTCTACCAAGCGAACACCGGAGAGCAGCACCAGCGGTACGGGCCAGCCCCAACCCAGAACGGACACCCACTGTGCCCACCGACTCTGGTGTCTCCTCCACTGAGTGGCTGCAATGGGTGACCCCACCGGCCGAGGGCCTGGTCCTGGTCTGCGTAACAATCTGATCGCAAGCACCTTTATTCTCCCACCTCAGTTTCTGTTGTACTCTGAGTTTGCTGGCCTCCGTTCACACCACCGACCAACATATCCCTTAGTTTTGATCAGTGATCTATGTGCAGAGTTTCTAAAGCCATACTTGTAGGGAAATGAACAAAAATGTAAATTTTGCAGGATTGACGTTAATTACAGTGCACAGAGCTTTGTCAGTAAAATGAAATGAAAATTTACAGTCCCGAGGCAGTATAAAGCCAAAATATTTGAGCCCCAGGAATTTGCAAATTAGCCAGCAAGAAAGTATTTGCTCTATTAGCAAGAAAGTATTCGACACAAGGTGTCAGGCTCCAATGGGGTACCTGGTAGGGCATTGAAAACCTGTGCCAACCAACCGGCAAGAGGGTTCAGAGACATCTTCAATCCTCACTGCTGCTGTTGGATTCAAGGGGGCAACAATCACACCAGTGCCCAAGAAGAGCAGGGTGAGCTGCCCCAATGATTATTGCATAGTGGCATTCACATCTACTGTGATGAAGGGCTTTGAGAGGTTACTCATGGCTAGAATCAACTGCTGCCAGTGCAAGGACCTGGACCCATTGCAATTTGCCTGTCACCACTATTAGCCTACAGCAGATGCACTGGCTCTCCTCTCGGCCTTGGATCCCCTGGACAATAGCAATACCTACATCAGGCTTCTGTTTATTGATTACAGCTCAACGTTCAACATCATCACACCCTCAGTTCTAATCAACAAGCTCCAAAACCTGAGCCTCTGTACCTCCCTCTACAACTAGATTCTTGACTTCCTCATCGGAAGACCACAGTGAGTGCAGGTCGGAAACAGCATCTCCTCCTCGCAGACAATCAACACTGGCACACCTCAAGGATGCATGCTTAGCCCTCTGCTCTACTCTTACACCCACGACTGTAGCTATGCACAGCTCAAACCCATCTCTAGATTTGCTGATGACACAACTATTATTGGCAGAATTTCGGATGGTGATGAGGAGGTGAACAGGAAGGAGATAGATTAGCTGGTTGAGTGTTGCAGAAAAAACAACCTTGGACTCAACATCAGTAAGACTAAGGAACTGATTGTGGACTTCAGGAAGAGGACGTTGAGGGAACTCAGACCAGACCTCATCGAGGCATCAGCGGTGGAAAGAGTGAGCAGTTTCTACTTCCTGGGTGTCAATATCTCTGAGAATCCATCCTGGGCCCAACATATTGATGCAGTTACAAAGAAGGCATGGCAGCGGCTATATTTCATTAGGAGTCTGAGGAGATTTGGTATGTCACCAAGGACACTTGTTAAGTACTGTGGAGAGCATTCTAACTAGTTGCATCACTGGAGGGACCACTGCAAAGGATTGGAAAAAGCTGCAGAAAGTTGCAAACTCAGCCAGCTCCATCATAAGCACTAGCCTCCCCAGCATCCAGGACATCTTCAAAAGGCAATGCCTCAAAAAGGTAGCATCCATCACTAAGGATCCCCATCACCCAGGACATGCCCTCCTCTCATTTGCTACCACCAATACACTCAACATTTTAGGAACAGCTTCTTCACCTCCGCCATCAGATTTCTGAATGGACAATGTACTCATATACACTATCTCACTAATTTTCCCTCTCTTTGCACTAATTTAATTTTCTATACAGTATACATATGTTGCCTGGACTGGGAGTATGCCTTATGAGAATAGGTTGAGTGAACTCGGCCTGTTCTCCTTGGAGCGACGGAGGATGAGAGGTGACCTGATAGAGGTGTACAAAATACCGAGAGGCATTGATCGTGTGGATAGTCAGAGGCTTTTTCCCAGGGCTGAAATGGCTAGCAAGGGAGGGTATAGCTTTAAGGTGCTTGGAAGTAGGTACAGAGGAGATGTTATGGGTAAGGTTTTTACGCAGAGAGTGGTGAGTGCGTGGAATGGGCTGCCAGTGGCAGTGGGAGAGGCAGAAACAATAGGGTCTTTTAAGAGACTCCCGGACAGGTACATGGAGCTTAGAAAAATAGAGGGCTAGGGGTAAGCCTAGGTAGTTCTAAGGTAAGGACATGTTTGTCACAGCTTTGTGGGCTGAAGGGCCTGTATTGTGCTGTAGGTTTTCTATGTTTCTATATCTCTTATTGTAATTTTAATGTTTCTATTATTATGTATTGCAATGTACTGCAGCTACAAAACAACAAATTTCACAACGTATGTCAGTGATATTAAACCTGATTCTGAATCTGTCGGGGATATAGAAACAAGGTACAGCACAAACCCTTACAGTGAGAGCTGGGCTGTTCAAAGGTGATATCACCAAGTCGTGTTTACCATGCTTTATAATGGAACTCTGCAACTCTCTCCCCCAGTACACAGCTGAAGCCTGACATTAACAATTCCAAAATCCTTTATTGGGGCAAGGGTATTAAGGAGCTGGACTTAATGTACAGAACATCCACAATCTGATTGGATGTGGAGCACAAATCCTTAAAATTTAAAGCTAGGCAGAATTTCAACCATTAAATTAGAGCAGGGTGACGTCACCAAGTAGAATCAGAATCAGAATCAGGTTTAATATCACCGGCATATGTTGTGAAAATTGCTGTTCTGCGGCACCAGTACAGTGCAATGCAAAATAATGAAAACACTATCATTGTAAACTACAGTAGGAAGTATATAGACATTTTTGAAAAGGTTAAATTAATAAGTAGTGCAAAAAGAGGGAAAAAGTAGTGAGGTAGTGTTCATGGGTTCAATGTTCATTCAGAAATCGGATGGCAGAGGGGAAGAGGCTGTTCCTGAGTCATTAAGTGTTTGCCTTCAGGCTTCTGTACCTCCTCCAAACATCTAGTGGAATTCTGTAACTATCTCCCCCAACCACACTTGGAGCCTGACACAGATAATTCTGAACACCTTTATTGGGCAAGGGTATTATGGAGATGGACATAAAATACAGATCAACCATGGGCTAATTGGATGGGGGAGCAAGTGTGGGTTGTTGAATAGGTCATCCTTGTTCCCACATTATTAGGTTGTCAACTGATGTCTTTAATTCAGAAACTATATAAAATCGTCTGATGGTGTCACGTCTAGCCGGAACACTGAGGACAATGATCTTTGTCAGTAGCTGTGGCATTGTGTGCAATAAACCTGCTCCTTTATCTCTGGGGTTAGGGCTTTGAATCCAGACCGATGGACCTGAAAATCTTGTGTCTGCTAGGTGTTAGGGATCCTAAGTGAAATAGGTCTGATCAGGCTCAATCCAGATCCAATCAGAAATTCCTTATGATATAGTCCATTTAAAATGTATGAAATTGACCTGAAACTGACAAGTGGGTCACTGGGGAAAAATGACGGCAGCTTTTAACCTTGGACTGAATCGTGCATCCCATCACTGCAAATAAGCTACTGATAATGGATGCCACTGTAAAGTTAAAGTTGGGCAAAAATGTTTTAATATTTATAACACTCATGTTGCTCCTAAAATGTAGAAATAAAAAAGTGTGTTTCTACTCAAAAGGGTATCATTAGGGCTCAGTAAAACCACACAATGGCTAACGATGGCTTCATGACTCAAGATTTTGAAATAGTGTACTACAGGAGGAAAGAAATTCAGGCTGAAAGAAATATATCGCCGTATTTTGTGAAGCTGTTTATTACAAATTCCTGAGGGAGAAATATTCTTGGGGTAATCAGAAGATTTGGAATTGGGTTGGTAACAATCTTTCTCTGGTGTCCGGACAATCATGTGTTAATTTTGAGCTTTTGGGGTTATTCAGGAATCAGAATTTTGTGCCCTAGATTCTGAGCACAGAATTCTCTTCACAGTTTCTGACACAATGTACTGAAATACATAAGATGATATATACCGATTTCCATATTCAGAAATATAATGCACTACATTAGACATGTAGGATCTCATCCTCAGTATTTTAAAGCATTATATTTGACACGCAAAATTCAATAGATAGAAATAGGCCATTCGGCCCTTTGAGCCTGCTCTACCATTCAATAAAATCACCGTTGATATCCACTTCAATATTCTGAAGATGAAAGATGAGCTTTATTTGTCACGTGTATATTGCAACATCAAAACATACAGTGAAATGCATCGTTTGCATCAAATCGAATTGTGATGGGCCGCCTGCAAGTGTCGCCACATTTCCGGTGCCAGCATAACATTCCCGTAATTCGCTACCTCTAGCCCGTCCATCTTTTGAATGTGAGAGGAAACCCGAGTATGCAGAGATAACCCACGTGGTCACGGGGAGAACGTACAAACTCCTTACAGACAGCAGCGGGAATCGAAGCCCGATCTTACAGCTGGCTGCCGTAAAGCATTGTGCTAACCGTGTTACGCTACACTCTGGTGCCCGAGGAAGCAGGGTATAACATTGTTCTCTTAACTAACAAAGAATATTAGAGCACGGTATAGGCCCTTCTCTCCCACAATGTTGTCCCAACCTTTTAACCTACTCGAAGATCTAACCCCTCCCTTCTTCACGGCCCTGCAGTATTCTTCCATCCATGTGCCCCTAATGAATCTGCCTCTACTACCACCCCTGACAGGACACTCCACATACTCAGCACTCTGTCTAAAGGACTTACCTCTGACATCCCCCTATACTCTCCACCAATCACATTAAAATTATGCCCCCTCAAATGAGTCATTTCTGCACTGAGAAAGAGTCTCTAGCTATCCACTCCATGCATCTTGATATGTTATACACCTCTATCAGGTTCAACGCTCGTCCTCCTTCACTCCAAACTGTTCACTCAACCTTTCCTCATAAGGCATCCCCTCTAGTCCAGGCGGCATCCTGGTAGATCTCCTCTGCTCCCTCTCTAAAGCATTCTTCCCATAATGAGGGACCAAAACTGAACACAATATTCCAAGTGTGGTCTAAGTAGGGTCTTATACAGCTGCAACATTACCTCGTGGCTTCTGAAGTCAATTCCACATCTAATGAAGATCCATACACCATACAACTTCTCAACGTCTCTATCAACCTGCGTTGCAACTTTGAGGGATCTATGGATGTGGACCCCCAGATCCCTCTGTTTCTCAGAACTGCCAGGAACCCTGCCGTTAAACTTGTATCTATCTATATACTACTAAAACTCTCCTGCTGTTTCTGTTTGTGACCTCCAATTAGCCCAAACGATGCATTACAGCGGCACTTTTTTGACTAAATCGACTTAAAATGCGCTAACTTACAGAATGCATGCAAAGTTCAGGGTTATATATTCGTATAAAATTGCTCACTCGTCAATCAACAGACCCCGCTTGCCACAACCCGAGCCGATTCCAGCTTTAATGGAAACCGCGACGTGACGCGACGCCACGACGCATGCGCACGGCCAGCCCCAGCAGCGCCTCATGATGCTCGCAGAGCCGATTCCACCTTTCGTAGAAACCGCGACGCACACGCCGACGCATGCGCACAGCCGGCCCCAGCAGCGCCTCACGATGCTCGCTGAGCCGATTCCACCTTTCGTGTAACCGCGACGCACACGCCGACGCATGCGCACAGCCGGCCCCAGCCGCGCCTCACGATGCTCACAGAACCGATTCCACCTTTCGTAGAAACCGCGACGCACACGCCGACGCATGCGCACGGCCGGCCCCAGCAGTGACACCAACCGCAGCCACAGGGCAGGGCTGTCACTTCCATTTAGGAGCGCGCCAACCACATCATCAAGAAAAATCAGCATCCTGGAGGCTTTGGTGTTACTGCTTCGTATCCTCTATCCAGCATTAGGGTAAAAAAATATGGACAGCCTAATTATGCAGCGTGGAAAGAGAAGGGGGACATTATGGTCAAGGCTGCACCATCTTTCTCTCAAAGGGTGTGTTATACCATGGGCGCTGGAAGCAGACCCGAATGCAAGGCACAGACACTGAAGTACTAGGAACAGGCCAAGGTTTGTCAAGAAAGCAAGGGGAGTCAGGAAGAAACGACGCTGGACATGGACACAGACCCTGGAGGAGACAAGGACACCGGGCCTGGGCTAGGACTAAGACCAGAAAAGCGGGACCAGGACAAGGAACTTGGAACTAGGAGCCTGGGCTAGGACTCTGAGCCAGAGACTGGACAGGGACCCGGAACCTGGGTCTTGACTTGGGCTCGGACCCCGGATCTAGGCGAGGACAAAACGTGGCTACAGGACTGGACGAGGAACACCTGCACAGGACGAGGCACATGGACAGGACGAGAACACAAAGCTTTGACTTGGACAGGATGAGGTTCTTGGACTAGGCTTAGACAAGATGAGGTTCTAGGACTTGGCTTGGACTAGACGAGGTTCTTGGACGTGGCTTGGAGTAGACAAGGTTCTTGGACGTGGCTTGGACTGGAGACTCCTGGACTGGACGAGAGACTCCTGGACAGGACGAGGGAACTCCAGCACAGGACCGAAGAATCTCCAGCACCGGACCAAGGAATCTCCAGTACCGGGCTGGGTGAGGTACTGCTGAGCTGGGTGAGGTACTCCAGGGCAGGACATGGAACTCTACGCCAAGTCTTGGTTCTTAGACTAGGCTAGGCTCAGCTCTTGGACTCAGCTCTGTTAGGCCCTTGGGTATGGAGCCGGGACTCCTTCTTGGAGCGCGGGGCCAGAACCCTTTCTAGGACGCAGGGCCGGGATGACTGCCAAGGATACTTGCCGAGGGAAACTGCCAAGGTAACTGTCAGGAATCTGTATGGGGAGGGGAGGGGAACAGTCCAGGCCAAAGGAGCTGAATCCCGAAGCTATTTATGTAGCCAGCCCGAAACTAGAATCAGGTGCCTCGATTAAGGAGCCCAACAGAACTGGGCAAAACAGGGAAAACCTGGAATACGGATCGATGGACCGGACCGTGAACCAGAATGCAGACTTCACGGACCAGACCATGACAGGGTTCCCCAACGGGTCACTGGGTTGTCTAGTTTTGCCTAAAATTCAACCTTCCAAAGTAAATCACTTTACACACTTCTGGGTTGAACTCCATCGGTATATGTCGTGAAATTTGTCCATTGTGAAAATTTGCAGTACAATGCAATACATAATAATAGAAAAATGTGAATTACTGTAAAAATATATATACTGTATATTAAATAGTTCAATTAAATAAGTAGAGCAAAAATGGAAATAAAAAAGTAGTGAGGTAGTGTTCATGGGTTCAATGTCCATTCAGGAATCGGATGGCAGAGGGGAAGAAGCTGTTCCTGAATCGTTAAGAGTGTGCCTTCAGGCTTCTGTACCTCCTTCCTGATGGTAGCATGCCCAAGGCATGACCTGGTTCAGGGGAAACATAAAATCCACTCACTGGCCAATCCTGGCCTACTATACTTGAGGCTATATCAGACTTGCACTATTTTTCTTGACTTCAGATTGATAAATCAGTTCATGTGTTCATCACGTAAACTTTCAAAATGTCAGTCTGGTTGTGCAAATACAAAACAACCACAGAGTAGAATGGAAATGCACAACTCGATAAGGCAGAGTTTTGCAGAAGGAATAGATAGTGTGTAGTGCAGTTTATATGTATCATCTGGGAGGTACCAGGCACTAAATTAGGGAACAGTTTCTTTGTGCATTGAGGGAACTGGATCAATTAGTCAGAAGAGAGTGGAAGAGCATAAATCTGGCTCAGGATTGGAAAATGGTCAGATTCAGACTGCAACAGTAATCTGAATCAAAAGGCAGAAGTTATTCTAATGGCTAAATTCCTCCCTTTTAATAAATTTATTAAATTCCCCTCCTGCAATTATATGTCTTTTGTTAAAACAATCAAGTGGGGTTTTCATTGTTGTGCATTCCAATATACTCATGGGTCTTCGTTAACAGAGAGAGCTACAGTGTCTATAAAAAAAGTATTCAATCCCTTAAAAGTGTAAATGTTAATTGTTTTACAATATTGAATCACGGTGAATTTAATTTGGCTTTTTTGACACTGATCAACAGAAAAAGGCTCTTTTGTGTCAAAGTGAAAACAGATTTCTACAAAGTGATCTAAATGAAGTACAAATATAAAACACAAAATAATTGATTGCATAAGAATTCACCCCCTGTCTGTCTGTATCTTGTTTTACGGCGGTTGGCATCCAGCTTAACCGCCACCCTCTGCTTCAGAATATGCACTAGACATATATTCTAAATCCCTTCACCCTATCGTGCACGCGCGCACACACACACACACATACAAACCTACACTTCACCCTCCCATCTTTGACCATCCTAGTATCCTATTCCTGTTTATTCGTCATATTCTATAAAAAACCCCTGTACCCCTTAAAAACACTAAAAATACCCGGACTTGTGCTCTCTCACCCATGCCCAGCAACCCTTTTAATGTGAATTCCTGCACCCCCAACTCCCTTAATTTATTTCTCATCATCTCTCTCTGTATCCCATACTTCCTGCAACACAAAACTACATGTTCTACTGACTCCTCTTCCTGACATTCCTCACACAATCCTGTCTGGTGTTTCCCTATCATTTTCAATGTTTTGTTTAATGCACAATGCCCCAGCCTTAACCTAGTCCACACAGTTTCCTCTCTTCTGTTTCCATTACCTACCCTAGTAACTGCAACACTCTTTTGTATTTGATATAAATGCCTCCCTTTCCCCTCCCTATCCCATCTTTCTTGCCACATTCGGTTGACTTTTTCCCAGATTACACACTTAACCTCTGCTTTACTGATACTAATGTGCATTTCCACATTTTCTTTCTTTAACGCCCTCTTTGCCAACTCATCCACCCTCTCATTCCCCTTCACCCCTACATGTGCTGGAACCCATAGAAATTTTACCTGACCTCCCTGATTTGCAATTCTCGTAACTAACTGAAGGACTTCATAAAGTACATCTTGCCGACTGTTTGTGTGAAAAGACCTTAAACTTGCTAGAACTGAGGATGAATCTGAACATATCAATGCTTTGGCTTGTCTGGCTTTCTGCACCCATTGCAACACAACCAACTCTGCCAGCATCTCCACTGTAAACACCCCTAACTTATTAGATGTTCTTCTGCTGATTCCAATTTCTTTTGCTGGTATTACCACCCCAAATCCTGTCACTCCTGTTTCAGGCTCCTTCGCACCATCCGTACAAATGTGAGTATAATCACTATACTCTTCCATCACATGACAGTTAAATGCATTTACCAAATCTGTTTTATATCTTTATTTCCTTTTTACCTCTAACAAATGCCAGTCTATGTCAGGCCATACAAGCTTCTATGGAGCTACAACCGGATAAACTACTGAAGGAAATTCACCCCCCCCCCTTTAATATGACACACCAAATCATCACCAGTGCAGCCAGTTGGTTTTAGAAGCCACATAATTAATTAAATTGAGATCACCTGTGTGCAGTCAAGGTGTTTCAATTGTTTGTAGTAAAAATACACCTGTATTTGGAAGGTCCAACTGCTGGTGAGTCAGTATCCCGCCCAAAGTCACGAAGACAAAAGAACACTCCAAGTAACTCTGTGAAAAGTTTATAGAAAAAGCACAAGTCAGGAGATGGATGCAAGAAAATTTCCAAGTCACTGAATATCCCTTGGAATACAGTTAAGTCAAACATCAAGAAATGGAAAGAACAGCAACAAAACTACCAGGAGCAGGCTATCCTCAAAAACTGAGTGACCATGCAAGAAGGGGACTAGTGAGGGAGGCCACTAAGAGACCTATGACAGCTCTGGAGGAGTTACAAGCTTCAGTGTCTGAGATGGGAGAGACTATGCATACAACAATTGTTGCCTACGTGTTTCACCAGTTGCATCTTTATGGGAGAGTGGCAAAGAGTAAACCACTGTTGAAAAAAACTCACATGAAATCTTGGTTAAAAGAACTGGAAGAAGGTTCTATGATCTGATGAAACCAAAATTGAGCTTTTTGGCCATCAGACTAAATGCTATGTTTGGCATAAGCCAAACACCACACATCATCAAAAACATCATCTCTACCATGAAGCATGGCGGTGGCTGCATCATGCTATGGGAATACTTCACTGCAGCAGGCTCTGGAAGGCTTGTGAATGTAGAGGGTAAAATGAATGCAGCAAAATGCAGGGGGAAACCTGATGCAGTCTGCATGAGAATGGCAACTTGGGAGAAAATTTGTTTTCCAGCAAGGCAATGACCCCAAGCATAAAGCCAAAGCTACACAGGAATGGCTTAAAAACAACAAAGTTAATATCATAGAGTGGGCACATCAGAGTCCAGACATCAATCCAATTGAGAATTTCTGGCTGGACTTGGCAAAGGGCTGTTCACTCAATCCCCATGCAATCCGACAGAGTTTGAGCAGTTTTGTAAAGAAGAATGGAGAAACATTGCAGTGTCCAGATTGGCAAAGCTGATGGAGACCTATCCCCACACACTCGAAGCTGTAACTGCTGCTAAAGGTGCATCTACTAAATACTGACTTGAAGCAGGTGAATACTTATACAATCATTTTTTGTGCTTTAATTTGTATTCAATTTGGATCACTTTAATAATTTATTTACTAAAGAGAGACAGCAGCCACTGGAAATCTAGAGTAACACACACAAAATGATGGGGGAACTCAGGTCAGGTAGTGTCTGTGAAGAGAAATGAACAGTCCCCATGAAGGATCTCAGCCCAAAGTATCAAATCTCCATTTGCCTCCATAGATGCTGCCTGACCTGCTGAGTTCCTCCAGTGTGTGTAATTCATTAAAGAGTCAGCCTTTTATTGAAGCATTGTGCAATAGCAACTGCTATTTCTTCCCACTTTTAATGTTCCTTTCAAATCTCCCTCCCACTGCTTGCACCAAATGTTTTTTTTCTAACTCCAATGGAAAGACTACACACAAAGATGGACAAGCAACGAATGTGCAAAAAAAAAGACAAAATGTGCAAATAAATAGATAATATTGAGAACATGAGTTGAGAGTCCTTGAAAATGAGTCCATTGATTGTGGAATCAGTTCAGTGTTGAAGTGAATGAAGTTATCCACGCAGGTTTGGGAGCCTGTTGGTTGAAGGGCCATCACTGTTCCTAAGCCGGTGGTGTGGGATCTAAGGTCCCTGTACTTCCTTCCTTCAGCAGTGAAAAGAGAGCATAGCCAGGATGATGGGGGTGCTTGATGGAAGTAATAGGTTAGTTGGGTACAACTACAGAAGCACTGTGATCCATTGCAGTATTCTGCAGTGACTATTAAACTGGCTAAAATCCAACAAAACCTCTTCAAAGGCTTTCAGCTGGTCCATACTTGCCTGAGTTTACAGATGACCTGCTGGAGGAACTCAGCAAGCTGCATCTGTAGGAGAAATCTGCCAACGTTTCAGGATGAAACCCTGAAGGACAGAGAATGGAGAGGGGAGATGATCAGTATAAAGAGGAGAGGGGAAGTGATGAGACAGGAGCCCAAGGTGGTCGGCCACCTGCCCACAGCACGTCTTTCCGTCTTGCAAATGACACATTTCACTAAGTTTCAATGTACATGTGAAAAGTAAATCTGTATCTGGTGGACTGACAAGAGGTGTAAGACAACAGGTAGGTTGTGCCAAATCAGGAAGGGGGAATTACTGGGCTATTGTTTTTTATTTGGGTGAAGGCCTATGAGGGAAAATATGAACAGTTTTTAGGTCAACTGAAATTCTACAGGGAAGAATCTTGTCTGACTGGGGATGGGTTTCTGTACCTAACAGACATCTCATTGTTCAAACTGACCAGTAACTAATGATAGTTTGCAGCGGTCTGTTGTGCAGAGGCACTTGGAGTGCTTGTGCATGAATTGCAAAAGGTTGGTTTGCAGGTGCAACAGGTTATAAGGCCATCAAACATGGGAGAGGAATTAGGCCATCGAGACTGTTCCACCATTCCATCATGGCTGATTTATTATCCCTCTCAACCCCATTCTCCTGACGCCGCACCCTCCCCCATAATCTTTGACACCCTGCTTAATCAAGAACTTATCAACCTCCACTTTAAATATACCCATTGACTTGGCCTCCACAACCATTTGAGACAATGATTCACCATTCTCCGGCTAAGGAAGTTCCACCTCATCCCTGCTCTAAAAGATTTTCCCTCTATTCTGAGGCTGTGCCCTCTGCTCCTCGACTCTCCCGCTACATGAAGCATCTTCTTCACATCCACTTTATCCGGATCTTTCAATATTCAGATGGTTTCATTCCCCCCTCATTCATCTAAATCCCAGCAAGTACAGACTCAGAGGCTTTTCATACATTAACCCTTTCATTCCTGGAATCATTCTCATGAACATCCCCTGGACCCTCTCCTATGCCAGCACATCTTTTCGAAGATAAGGGACCCAAAACTCCTCTCAATACCCCAAGTGTGGTCTAACCAATGTCTTAAAATGCCTCAGCATTGCATCTTTGCTTTTACATTCCTAGTCCTCTCAAAATGAATGCTAATGTTGCATTTGCCTTCCTCACCACCAATGCAATCTGCAAGTTTACCTTTAGAGATTCCTGCAGGGTGATTCCCAAGCCCCTTTGCACCTCTAATTTCTGAATTTTCTCCCCATTTAGAAAAGAAGGCAAATGAAATGTTGGACTTCATTGCTAGAGGGATTGAATTTAAGAGCAGGGGGGTTACGCTGCAACTGTACAGGGAACTGGTGAAGCCGCACCTGGAGTACTGTGTGCAGTTCTGGTCTCCTTACTTGAGGAAAGATATACTGGGCTTGGAGGCGGTGTAGAGAAGGCTCACCAGGTTGATTCCAGAGGTGAAGGGTTATGCTCTGATTCCGATTATACTCACTGAATTTCAGAAGAGAGGGATCTTGTAGAAACATATAAAATTATGAAAGGAATATATAAGATAAAGGCAGGGAGTTTGTTTCCACTGGTAAGTGAGACAAGAACCAGGGGACATAGCCTCAAGATTTGGAGGAGTAGATTTAGATTGAAGATGAGGAGAAACTGCTTTTTCCAGAGAGTAGTGAATCAGTGGAATTCTCTGTCCAAGAAAGCAGTAGAGGCCACCTCATTAAACTTATTTAAGACACCGTTAAATAGATGTTTGCATAGCAGGGAAATGAAGGATTTTTGGGAAAAAGCAGGTAGGCAGAGCTGAGTCCAGAGCCAGAACTGCCATGATCTTATTAAATGGCAGAGCAGGCTGGACAGGCCGGATGGCTGACATTTGCTCCTATTTCTTGAGCTCTTCTGTTCATAGGCCCCTTTATAACAGTGAGGGATTGTTCAGATGATTGGGTATCACTTCAATCTATTCATAAAATTAATAATTTCATTGTAGCTGGGACGAAGAAATTTGGAAGATCTGAGTGGTTTACAGTCGAATGTGCTGTTAAACATAGAAAGTCTCTGCATTTGCTACAGGGTGCCACACTGCACTATACTCCTGTCTCGCAAGTTTTATAAAATTCATTAGTACTCCAGCTAAATGCATAACATTTAAATGTAATTTCATTCTGACAAGTTGTAGTATAAAATATCACAGCCTGCCCTCCATTTACAGATTAACTAGGATTATTCCTTTGACAATTGTTTGTACATATTAATTACTTTTTGTTTCCAGCTTGGAGGAAAGGAAGCCTTCAAATTTATGTCAAAACTGAGCAGGATTTAATGGTGTTAATAATTATGAAAACCCATCTTCCTTTTCTAAAATAAATTATTATCTCAGTTCTATTCCCCAATATCCTCTTCACCACACTAAATAAACCATATCAGAATCCGGCTTATTATCACTGCCTTCTATGACATGGAATTTGTTGTTTTGCAGCTGCAGTGCAAAGATATAAAATGATTATAAAATACAAAATAAATAGTGAGAAAAGGAATAATGAGGTCCTGCTCATAGGTTCAGGGACTGCCCAGAAATCTGATGGTGGAGGGGTAGAAGCTGCTACTAAAACGCTGAGCGTGGGTCTTCAAGATCCTGTACCTGATGGTATTAATGGAGAGGGCATGTCCTGTATGGTGAGGGTCCCTGATGATGGATGTCATCTCCCTGAGGCACCAGTTCTTGAAGATGCTCTCAGTGCTGGGAAGGATCGTGCCTGTGATTCACTGGCTGACTCTCCAACCCTCTGCAGTCTCCTGCAATCCCGCGCATTCGAGATTCCAAACCAGGCATGCACTCTTCACCGTGTATCTGTAGGAGGCTCCTGAGACCAGGTGAGGGGTAAGGTGTGAGGGTGGAGGAGGGATGGGATGCAGTGAGCAGCTGGGAGGTGATAGGTGGAAGAGGTAAAGGGTTGAAGAAGGAGGAACCTGGTAGGAGAGGACAGTGGACCATGGAATAAAGGGAAGGTGGTGGAACGGGTGAGGAGAAGAGGGGAGCAGAACGGGATTGGAAATAGAGAGAAGGTGGAGGAGAGAGAAATTACAGGAAATTAGAGAAATTAATATTCATGCCATTAAGTTGCAGGCTACCCAGACGGAATATGGGGTGTTGCCCTTCAACCTGAGAGTACCCCCATCTTGGCAGAAGAGGAGGTCATAGACTGGCATGACTTCACAAATGCCTCAACTGATCAAGGCAAGCATGCCATATTCCTGATGAAGGTCTCAGCCCAAAATGTCAACTGTTTATTCCTCTCCATAGATGCTGCATGACCTGCTGAGTTCCTCCAGCATTTTGTGTGTGTGTTGCTGATCAAACTTGAACACTTTTGGGGAAACCTCCACTAGATACAATAAGCCTAAACCAAATAAAGACATTTTGTAACCACTTTGTTTTCACTTAAGCAGAGTAAAGCAGCCTCTTTAAACAAGAGTTGCAGCAGTGCCGTCTCCTTCTGGAGAGCGTGTGAATATGTACAGCAATTAAGGGCTTATTAGGGTCCTGACATGATGCATAACTTGCCAGTAGTAGCCAAAATAGCCCAGGTCTTCACAGCAAACCCCAGCTGAGAAAAGACCCAGCCATTGTCTTGTCTAATTATTCTGAAAGGGCCTTCTTTTTGTTCCCCTTTGCCATGGTCTGTCCAATTGCTTTTACCAGGCTGCTCCTTGCATCCGTGCTGGAAGTGTGCTAATTAACTGCGAAACGGCCACAGTAATTATGTCAGGTCTGGTTAAAATGACAACAATGTGGAATATTATTTTTAAGCAATGTTTGTGAAAGCCCCAGTTTTGAAATCTCATTAAAGAGGAAACAGTGCATGCAGTAAAACTCAGTGCTCATCATACTTACTTATTTTCCTGATTTTTTTTTTAAACAAGTGTGTGGCTCCTGGGTGATGTAGCCATGCTGTTATTGTGCTAATTACTGGTCTTGAGACAGACCACTGCTCTTGGACTACTGGTTAAGTGAGGTGAGAGCCACTTGCTTTGGGAAATCTCGGCTGGATTCTCAGTTGGTAGTTTATTTAACTCAATAAGTTGTTCAGTCATGGCTAGAGTCCTCGGCCGAAATATCAATTCCTTTCATTGTGCTGAATGACCTGTTGAGTTCTTCCAGCATTTTGTGTGTGTTACGCTGTCAAGTCTGTGCTTTTCTTTCTGTTTTGGATTCCTCCGGGTGTTCTTTTTCTGTTTTGATTCAAACTACTGTAGTATGCTTGTTCCCTTTTGCAGAGTGAATTATCAGCTGCAGGCATGACCTATCGGTTAGGAAGTTTTCTGGACACTGTGCCAGTCTTTTGCAAAGCATCTATGCCTTCAGCTATCTAGGCCCTATGCTCCAAAATTCCCTCTGTTCACCTCTTCTACACCCGTTTCTCCTCATTACAGCAGCCCTTAAAATCTACTTCTTTGATCAACTTGTTTTATTATCTCCTTATGTGACTTGACGTTGAACTTTTGATTGATAATTCTGGCTGTATACATGGGAAAGGATAGTATGGTGAAGAAACCAAGAGAGATGGAACATTTAGTCAAGAGGAAGAAGGAGGATTAGGAAGCAAAATATCATGCAGAGTACTTGAGGTTTATGAGATAGCCAGGAAGGAGCTTAAGAAGGGACTTGGAGAGCTGGAGCAGGAGATAAGAGGGCCTTGGTGAGTAGGATTAAGAAAAACCCCAAAGCATTCGACACGTACATGAGGAATAGAAGGATGACTAGAACAAGGGTAGGATGCTCAGGAATTAAGGGAGAAATATGTGCCTGGAGGCAGAAGAGGTAGGGGAGGTCCTTAATAAATACTTCAGTGTTCACCAGGGAGAAAGAATGTGACGAATGTGCGGACAGCTTGGGACAAACTAACCTGCTGGAGCATGTTGAAGTTAACAGAGAGGTAGTGTTAGAGCTTCTGAAAAGCATTAGGATAGATCATCTCCTGGAGTCCCAGGTTACTACTGGAAATGAGGAAAGAGATTACTGGGTTGTTGACAATGATCTTTGCATCCTCCCTGGCCACAAGAGTGGTAGCAGAGGATTGGAGGATGGCAAATGGTCTGTTGTTCAATAAAGTTAATAAGAATAATCCTGATTTATAGACCAGTGAGTCTTGTTTTGGTAGTAGGGAAACTATTGGAGAGGATTTTTAGGCACCAGATTTGGAGAAGCAGTCTGATTTGGGATAGTCAGCAAGGATTTGAGGATAGAAATGGGAAGGATGATAGAAAACAGTTGAGTTGCAGAACTTCAAGATAATACCTGAGGACAGAGTAGCACAGCTCAACAAAACTACTTTCCGATCTGCATTTGGTTTCTCTCCCCATTCTTTGGAGTCCTCTCTTAGAGTGACAAATACAGAATGGAGAAATAATGCATGAACTGATGTCAGTTCTATATAATACTGGGTGAAATTGGAAATGGAAGCAATTGTACTGCAGTGTCAGAGGCTAGAATGAAGTGAAGTTGATGGAAGGCAAAGACGGTGTACAGGAGTGAGATAGATCAGCTGGTTGAGTGTTGTTGCAACAAACTTGCACTCAACATCAGTAAGGCCAAGGAATTGATTGAAGACTTCAGGAGGAGAAAGTTTGGAGAACACAATCCAGTCCTCATCAAGGGGTCAGGAGTGGAAAGGGTGAGCAAATTCAAGTTCCTGGGTGCCATCATCTCTGAAGGTCTACCCTGGGGCCAATATATGAATGTAATTATGAAGAAGGTATGCCGACAGCTATATTTGATTAGAGGAAATTTGGTATGATATTAAAGACTGTAGCAAATTTCTACAAATGTACCGTGAAGACTACTCTGTCTGGTTGCAGTACTGTCTGGTATGGAGGCTCCAATAGAGTTATAAACTTAGACAGTTCTATCACGGGCATTAGCCTCCCACCGTCGAGGACATATTTAAAAGGTGGTGGCTCAAGAAGGTGGCATCCATCATAGTCATAGTCATACTTTATTGATCCCAGGGGAAACTGGTTATCATTAAGGACCCTCACCATCCAGGACATGCCGGCTCATTACTACCATCAGGCAGGCAATGCAGGAACCCAAAGACGCACACTCAACACTTTAGGAACAGCTTCTTTCCCTCTGCCATCAGATCTCAGAACCGTCCATGAACCCATAAACACAGCCTCATTAGTTTGCTCTTTTTTTACACCACTTTCTTTTAATGTTTCTTGTTGTAAACTTACTGTAATTCTATTATGTATTGTGTATGATGAATTGTACTGCTGTTGTAAAACAACAAATTTCACAACGTGTCAGTTGTAATAAATGTGATTCTGATGAATACAATGAAGGAAATACTGTTACGAAATTTGTTGTTTTTGTGGTAGCAGTACAGTGCAAGACATTAAAAAAGTACTATCAATCATAATAGTAAATAGTGCAAAAGGGAAATAGTAAAGTAGAGTTCATGGAACAGTCAGAAATCTGAAAATAGAGGGGAAGAAGCTGTTCCTAAAATATTGAGTGTTTTCGATAGGCTGCTGTACCTCCTTCCTTTTGGTAGCATTGAGAAGAGGGCATGTTGTATTGAGTTTTATTCAAAACTACGTACAGAAATAATGCTGCAGAAATGGTTAAACTGTCCAATTTCTACTGATAAGGCAGTTGCTGCATAACTGATTACAGCTACAGTCATAGAGCTTGTGTACGATTCCACTCCAGATTAAAGCTCAGATAATTCTCAGACAGTTTAATCCTGATTTTCTATTTCAGGAAGGCCAAGAATGACCATCGCAAATGATTTTTAACAACAAGTTAAAATTATTTTGCATTTAGTGCATAATTCAATTGACTCATGAAGAACATTGAATTCAGCAAAACTTTCTATTTGGTTTCTGCACCTCATTTGTCCTAAACTGTGTTTGGATGAGAGTATCCCTGGAAGAAAGCTTTGCTGTATATGGGAGAAACAAGCAATCTGCTGGAGAAGCTCAGTGGGTCAAGTACCATCTCTGGAGAGAAAAGAACCTATCAATGTCTTGAGTCCAAAACCCTACACCAGGACAGGTGCAGGGTTTCAACCAAAAATCCCACAGATGCTGTTCAATTTACTGAGCTCTTCCAGCAATTTGTTTGTTGCTCTAGCTTCTAGCATCTGCAGTCTCCTGTAAGGCTTCACATCCATAGGATCTCGGTGTGAAGTTTGGGCATCCTTTGAGAGGGAGAAGCACAACTCAGATGTGTCACTATCGCAATGTAATAAAGGGAATTACAGAGGCATGAGAGAGGAGCTTGAAGGGTGACATTGGCAGGGATTACAGCAGAGCAGTAATGTCTGAAGTTTCTTGGAATAGTTCACAAAGCATAGGATGCAAATGTCCCACAATAAAGAAGTTCTCAAATGGCTGTGGTAGGCAATCGTGGCTAACAAGGGAACTTAACAAATGCATAAAAGCCACATGAAAGGCCATATAATGAAGCAAAAATGAGTGGGAAGTTGGATGATTGGGAAGTTTGTAAAATGCATCAAATGGCAGATAAAATGCCATAAGAATGGAAAGGATGAAACCTGAGGGCAAACTAGCCAGTAATATAAAGCAGGATACTAAAAGTTTTTCAGTTATATAAAGAGTAAAAGGAAGGCAAGAGTTAATATTGGACCACTGGAAAATGATGCTAGTGAGGTAGTAATGAGTGACAAAGGAATGGTTGGTGAACTTAATGAGTACTTTGCATTACTGTGCAAGACATTTGCAGTGTGCCAGAGGTCCCATTGCTATTACAAAGGAAAAAGTGCTAGGCAAACTGAAAGGTCTTAAGGTGGATAAGTCACCTGGACCAGATTTTCTATATCCCAGACTTCTGAAAGAAGTTGCTGAAGAGATAGCAGATGCATTGGTCATGATCTTTCAAGACCCACTGCAATTTGCTTATTACTACAATGGGTCAACAGCAGACACAATCTCAATGGTTCCTCACATGGCCTTGGACCACCTGGACAATACAAACACCTGTGTCAGGATGCGGTTCATCAACTATAGTTCAGCATTTAACACCATCATTCCCACAATCCTGATTGATAAGTTACAGAGCCTGGGCCTCTGTACCTCCCTTTGCAATTGGATCCTTGACTTCCTAACCAGAAGACCACAATCTTTTTTATCTTCAGCGGTTTGATTGGGGCACGACTGTGCAAGCACGTGGATGTCAGCCAGTTAGAACAGCGAGAAGAGTTTAAAAGGAGATAGCTTTATAGAGCGGGTGTCAGTGGTGGAGGATTCTCAATGAAACCTACCGAATGTTGAAAGGACTAGATAAAGTAGATGTGGAGAGGATGTCTCCTATAGTGGGGGTGTCCAGAACTAGATGCCACAGCCTCAAAATTGAGGGGTGACATTTTAGAACGGAGGGAAGGAGGAAATTTTTTGTAAGGGTGTAATGAATCCGTGGAATGCTCTGCCACAGACAGCTGTGGAGGCCAAGGTTGTAGGTATATTTAAAGCAAAAATTGATGGTTTCCTGATTGGTCAGGGCATCAAAGGTTATGGCGAGTAGGTAGATATATGGGGTTGAGTGGGATCTGGGATCAGCCATGATGGAATGGCGGAGCAGGCTTGATGGGCTGAATGGCCTAATTCTATGTCTTATGGTCTATGGTAATAGAAGCGAGCTGACATGAATGATGGGCAGAAGAAATAGTTTGGAAGTAGACCTTCCTAACTAATATCTATCTCATCATCGTTGTGGCTATCCCTCGAGGTCGAGGATGATGGTCTTCGTTCTGTTGATCTACTTATGGGCTCTCAACGTAGGCACGAGGAACTCAGCAGATGATGGAAATTGACGCTCTGTCCGCCAGAGAACAGAAGAGATTCAAAGACGTCTTAAAAGCCAACATGAAGAAATGTAACATCGACATCAACAATTGGGAAATGCTCTGTCCACCAGAGAAAGCAGGATCTCCCAGTGGCCACACATTTTAATTCCACATCCCATTCCCATTCTGATATGTCTATCCACAGCCTCCTCCACTGTAAAGATGAAGCCACACTCAGGTTGGAGGAACAACACCTTATATTCTGTCTGGGTAGCCTCCAACCTGATGGCATGAACATTGACTTCTCTAACTTCGCTAATGCCCCACCTCCCCTTCGTACCCCATCCGTTATTTATTTATATACACACATTCTTTCTCTCTCTCTCCTTTTTCTCCCTCTGTCCCTCTCACTATACCCCTTTCCCATCCTCTGGGTTTTCCCCCCCTCCCCCTTTTCCTTCTCCCTGGGCCTCCTGTCCCATGATCCTCTCGTATCCCTTTTGCCAATCAACTGTCCAGCTCTTGGCTCCATCCCTCCCCCTCCTGTCTTCTCCTATCATTTTGGATCTCCCCCTCCCCCTCCCACTTTCAAATCTCTTACTAGCTCTTCCTTCAGTTAGTCCTGATGAAGGGTCTCGGCCCGAAACATCAACAGTACCTCTTCCTAGAGATGCTGCCTGGCCTGCTGCGTTCACCAGCAACTTATGGGCTCTCAAGTGGCTTATGAGTCCAATCTTGGCTTTGAAAGTTTTTCTGCATTCAGGACAGGTAGTTCCAGATGGCAGATCGGGCTTTGGTTGTTGCTGCCTCTCTTCTTCTCTTTTCTTCTAATTCTGCAGATCTGTTGGCTTTGAAAGTTGCTGTTCCTTCTCGGATAACGGCTTGCCAGAGTTTTCTGTCCTTGTCATTGGTTTCCCAATTGTTGATGTCGATGTTACATTTCTTCATGTTGGCTTTTAAGACGCCTTTGAATCTCTTCTGTTGTCCACCTCTTTTACGTTTGACTTCTTTAAGCTGGGAGTAGAAGATTTGTTTCGGCAGACATTCGTCTTTCATCTGAACAACATCTATCTAACCTCAACCTCATCCTCATCTTCTCTCCTGGAAGTTCCAGTCCCTTCCCTTCCAGCAGCAGAGAGATGCCTTGCTGCTTTCATCCTATCCTCTGGATTGCTAGCTCTTTCACCATTACCTGGTCCAGGTTCCAGAGGTTCTGTACTTCAGAGTAACGGTCCTCTCAACCTGCCACTAGCTATCACTTGCACCCTTCTCACCCAATATGATTTCAGCGGATATGGAGAGGGGTGGCTAAGGTTTCAAAAGTGAGGAGGAGATGCTTCAGTTCTACAGAAGCAGGATCAATGCTCATCTGGATTATCATAGGTCTGGTATGGAGAGAGCAATGCACAGGATTGCAAGAGGCTTTAGAGAGTTGCAGCCTCAGCCAGTGCCATCATGGGTCTCTCCACAATTGAGGACCTCTTCAAAAAGCGGTACCTCAAGTTGGTACCCACCATGAAAGACCTTCACAGTCCAGAACATGCTCTCTTCTCACCACTATCCTCAAGGAGGAGACATGCGAGCCTGAAGACCCACAATCAACATTTTAGGAACAGTTTCTTCTCCTCTGTCATCAAATTTCTGAACTGTCCATGAACTCATAAACACTACCTCACCGTAACTCTGCACTACATTTTTTTTTAATCATAACATGGAGTAATTTGTTATGCCAACATTGTGCTGCTGCCACAAAAAACAAATTTCATGACATGTCAGTGACAATGAACCTGATTCTGAAATGCTGACATTAGATGTAATTACCTTGTTTCTTTGAAACATTGCCTAAGTTTTATTTTCTATGGATTTGAGAGGTCAGGTGGGGCCTCAGTTTAATATCTCACCTAATAAAATGGATCGCCAGATGTAAAACTTGCATTGGAAAGTTAACAAATGCAGTGTGCTCAATTGTCTGCAATGGAACCTGAGCCTACAGCTTCCTGGCTCATAAACTAATCTGCTAGCATTCAACTATGATTGACAGACAACTACAAGAGTAAAGATAAAGATGAGCTTTATTTGTCGCAAGTACATTGAAACATGGAAACGTACAGTGAAATGTGTCGTTTGTGTCAATGACCAAAACAGTCTGAGTATGAGCTGGGGGCAGCCCACAAAGTGTCACCAGCTTCTGATGCCAACATAGCATGCCCACAACCCGTACTAATTCATACAAAGCCAGAGCACCCAGAAGAAGCCCAATGTGGTCACGGGAAGAATGTATAAACTGTTTACAGACAAGAACAGGAATCTAACCCTGATTGCTAGCGCTGCAAAGTGTTACGCTTGCTGCTACACTGCTGTGCCACAAACACATTACGGTCAGCAGCAAGACCCCTATTCAGTGAACAGCCAGTGTAAGTAACCATTGGCAGAGATTTCAACTTGCCTTTCTCCCTCTTGCTTGTCTTCATTAACATTGTGAATGAGAGTTAATCACATTTACTTCTATGTGAACCATTTCAGAATCTGATGCACTGGTAGTTGACTTCTACCATTTTCTTAATTCCAGAACAGTTCCCACAGAAAGCAAACATAAGTACACTACTTAGGATAGGGAGGAGTAGGTAGAAAACAGTAAAATGTTAATCATCTATTACATGGCATCAGACCATTTCAAAAATAATGATAGTCTTGGGCAGTCAACATAGGTTTATGAATGAATCCATGCTTGACAAATATCTTGGACTTGCAGTACATCCCAAGGTACCTTTATACATCAATACTTCTAAGGGTTCTGCAATTTATAGCGTACTTTCCTCTTGCATTTAACGTCCCCAAATCCAGCAGTTCATGCATCCAAATTACATTTCATCTGCCATTTTCTGGCCCATATTTCTGATTGTTTTACATCCTGCTGTAACATTCTTCGACAATTTCTTTGACAACTTTTCTCACTATCCACAACTCCATCAACTTTCATTCCATTTGTAAACTTGTGAATCAAATCACCTGTAATTTCCTCCAAATGTATACATTTCAAAATTCAAGATCAAGATTTTTTAATGTCATTTCCAGTACACAAGTGTTGAAGGTGAATGAAATAATTGTTACTCCAGATCTGATGCAGCACAAAAAACACAATAAGATAAAGAATACAATAATTTTAAAAACACAAATATAAACACTTACATGCATAGATTGATCACACAAACAAGGGATCCCTATAACCTTTCAAATTATTTCCCTTCTTTAAGCATGTAAGATGCTTATATAAGCCACTTTTTAAAAATGTGTGAGTTTAGAGAAAGCACCTAAAAGGAAAACAGAAGAAAGGAATGGACCCTCATCTAGTTTAGCAAGATTGCATTAGAATGCTGCAGATTAGCAGATTAGTTGTCTGATCAAGTCATCATGACAAATTGTCCAACCTTTCACCTTCTAATCCTTTGTACTAAGTAAGATCTACTCTAGGGAGCATGGCAAATCCAGTACAGTTTTATCTCCACTATAAAACAGAGCATTAGCCGCAATAAGTGATTGGACGCAGACTGCTTAACTGTAAAACCACATTGACTAGAAATCTCTATGTGGAGCATTACATTATTAAGATAAGGAAAATGTATTAAAGCATCTGTTGACTGCAGACTCATCTACATATAACTGTGAATACCTGTAAGATCTACCAACAGGCAGCATCTATGGAGAGGAATAAACAGTCAACATTTCAGGCTGAAAGCCCTCATCAGGTCCTTGTTGCTCATGGCTTCTAGCATTGCAGAATCTCCTGTATCCATATATCAGGTGTTTCTAACCCAGGGATGGCCTGTGTGCCTCTGGCTTGGTCTTCGGGGAAGGGTGTGAGGCAAAATTTCCAAGTCTGCGGATAGTGGGAAATTGAGAGGTATTGCAAATAATGAGGGGGATTATGATGCAGAGAAGAATGGGCGAACTCATGCACAGGAAACACAAAGCAGCAAAGTGTGAGCCTTAAACCCACCTCAGCAATACTGACAGGTGTATCTCTTCACCTTGGCACAGCTGGTAGAGTCACTGTCTCAGAGCTCCAATGACCAGGGGTTGACCCTGATCTCTGGTGTTGCTTAAACATTCTTCCTATGACTGCATGGGCTTCCTCTGGGTGTGGGTCACTTGGTTTACTACCCACTGTAAATTGCCCCTTGAGAGCAGGTGAGTAGAAAAATCTGATGTAGGTGGATGTGAATGTTTCAAAATTAATGTAATTGGGTGCTTGATGGTTAGCAGACTGTAATGTCAGTGTGATGGGTAGGGAGACATAGCACTGTGATGCCTTCAGTTGTCCATCAAAATCCAATGACGATGTCCACTCCTTTAACTGTGAGATCTTTGATGACTATACAGTCCACAGCAGTGCAGATTTAACTGCTTGCTTGTAGGTGACTCAGTGGCATAGCTGGTAGAAACGCTGTGTCACAGTGCCAGAGACCCCGGGTTCAATCGTAACATGGATGTTCCTTGCATAGAGACTGGAATTTCACCATAGGAGTTTCCTCTCACATTCCAAGGATGAAAAATGTCCTGCCAAAGGGTCTCAGCCCGTAAAGTCAACTGTACTTTTTCCCAAGGATGCTTTCTGGCCTGCTGAGTTCCTCCAGCACTTTTATGCGTGTAACTGACTAACCTGTACATTTTTGGAATGAGAGTGGAAACCGGAGCTTCAATGCAGACGTGGGGAGAATGTAAATCTCCTTACAGAGAGCAGCAGGATTGAACCACGTTGCTGACACTGTAATAGCATTATGCTAACCACCATGTTACTGCGCCGCCTTGATGGTTGGTATAATCTCAAAAGAGCTTGTTTCCATGCTATTTCTCATTGTGGAGGTGAACTACCATAAACCTATCACAGAATCAATGAATGATAACAGGAAGGGACCCTCAATCTTGCATCAGTGTGTTGAAAGAATTAATTGCTTCTTCATGTTATTTCTTGCAAATTTCCCTTTCTTGTATTCAAAAGCTATTTTCCATCAGCAGGCACTTGTATAGTGCCTTCAACATAGTGCGCTGTGCCAAAGCCTTTCACAAGAATTCGATCAAAGAAGACGGGGTGACATGGTAGCATAGCAATTAGCATTACACTTTGCAGCAACAGTGATTACCAACCGGAGTTCAATTCCCACCACTGCTTGTAAGGTGTTTGTACATTCTCTCAGTGACTGTCTGGGTTTCTTCTACGTGCTCCGGTTTCCTCCCACACTTCAAAGACGTACGTGTTAAGGTTAGTGTTAGTAACGAGTAGTCTTTGGGGTACTGCAAGTCTGGGTCTTTATTGATGCACGTTTGAGTGCTCGGTGAGGGGCAACGATGCTTTTTTACTGGTGGGGGAGTAAGGGGGGTTGTGCCTTGCTGGTGCTCATGTGTGTGGGAGGGGAAAGCTGGGGGTTGCTTTGGGGTTCTAACATTTGTCATTCATTCTTTGGGGGCACTCCTCTGTTTTTGTGGATGTTTGCAAAGAAAAAGAATTTCAGGATGTATATTGTATACATTTCTCAGACATTAAATGTACCTATTGAATTTATTGAGTTGGGAGCATGCTATGTTCATGCCAGAAACATGGTCACACTTGTGGGCTGTCCCCCAGCATCTGTGTTGGCCATTGATGCAAAAATCACATTTCACTGTATGTGTTGATGTACATGACAAATAAAGCTAATATTTAAAATCTTTACACCAAATAAATGGACGGACAAGAGGGTAGATGAGCCAAAAGCCTGGTGTAATAAGTTTTGTTTTGAGAGGCATTATAGCTGACTGTGGAAATACAGTGGGGTAGAAGGGTTTAGAGAGGGAATTCTAGAGCTGAAAGCCTTTATGTCTGAGGGTGTGGCTGCCAATTAGAATGCAGAGCAAGACAGAAGTACAAAAAGCTCATGGTTGAAAGGGATGACGAAGACTTGAAGTTAGAGAGTGGCAAGGGCTTGGGATATTTGTCAACAGCTAAAAGGCATAAAGATGATAAAAACCTGAAATTAGTTTTCAGGTTTTTATCATCATCTACATGAGGTACTTAATAAAGCGGCCACTGAGTGTATATTCATGGTCTTCTACTGCTGTAGCCCATCTACTTCCAGATTCGACATGTGAGTTTAGACATGCTCATTTGCACACCACTATTGTAACTTGTGGTTACTTGAGTTACTGTCACCTTCCTGTCAGCCTGAACCAGTCAGGTCATTTTCCTCTCACCTGTCTAATTAACAAGGCTTTTTTGTCCACAGAACTGCAGCTCACTGAATTTTTTTTTGTTTGTTTACCACACCATTCTCTGTAAACTCTAGAAACTGTTGTGTGTGAAAATCTTAGATCAGCAAATTTTGAAATACTCAGACCACCCCATCTGGCACCAGCAATCATTCCATTGTCAAAATCACTTGGATCATATTTCTTGCCCGTTCTGATCATTGATATGCACAGCTACTGAACCTCTTGACTATGTTTGGATGCTTTTATGCATTGAGTTGCTGCCACATGATTAGCTGATAAAATATTTGCATTAATGAGATGTACAGGTGTATTGAGAAAGCGACCACTGAGCAGAAATCACTATATTCAATAAAGGCAGCATCTGGACTGGAAGAGTAAACAGCTGAGGTTCAAGATTTTTTATTCCAGCACTGCTGATAAAGCAATATGCAGTGCTTGAAAATATAGAATCTATGTTATTTTCAAGATGAAGCATGCTGGATGTATACATTTGGTTCAATAAACTGCACGCATGCAGTTTTCTGCGTAGAACAGAGTTCATGGATGACACAACAGTGGTTGGCCTCATCAACAATGACGAGACGGCGTATAGAGGAGGTAGAGTGAGTGGTAAAATGGTGTAAGCAGAACTTGAGTCTCAGCGTAGACAAAACTGAAGAGATGATTATGGACTTTAGGAAGATGCAGGTTCACCACTCCTCACTGCACATAAATGGCTCCTCTGTGGATAGAGTTAGGAGCACCAAGTTTCTGGAAGTGCACAGAATGAACAATCTCACCTGGTCCCTCAACACCACGTCTTCAGTGAAGAAAGCACAGCTGGGTCTCCACTTCCAGAGGAGATTGAAGGAAGTGAGATTCCCCCCACCCCCTTCATTCTAACCAATTTGTATAGGAGCACAATTGAGTATCCTGACCAGCTGCATCACTGCCTGCTATGGGAATTACAAGGCATCTGACCACAAGATCCTACAAAAGATTGAGGACTGCTAAGCAAATCATTTTCACCCACAAGAGATATTTATCTGGAGCACTGCATACCCAGGCCCTTATATTGACAATGATCTCTCCCATTCTTGCTACTAACTCTGACACATTACCATCAGGCAGGAGGTACTGTAGCATTAGGACCAGAACCATTAAGATGAGAAACAGTTTCTTCCCCCAAGCCTAAAGACTACTGAACTCTCTGCCACCACCCAGGTCTCACCACATAACATAGTACTGTTTACTTTTTAACTTGTGATGTAAAATCATATTATTGTTAATTTGCAGTAATGTTTCTTGGTGTCGTGAGTTCTACGTACTCTGTTGTGCACCTTGATCTCAAGCAATGTTCCAAGGTGTGCAAGCACATCTTTTACTATTAGTGCAAAAAAAAATTTAAACTTGCACGAAAGGTTGTCACCCTCTACCTCGTTGGCAAGTTAAGTATATTTCACAATCGTGAAAAGGCAATCACATTTCCTTTTCCTGTTTCTGATGCAGACAGTGATGACAATGTGGAGTTTGCGATGATTTGACTGCAGGTTTTAGAACTGGCTTATTTATAATGTTTTTATTGAAGAAATTATTGATTCATTATGTCAAATTCCAAAGTAGCCAAGGGCATGAAGTGCAAAAGACTGCTAGTTCATTTAAAGCTGAATGGCTTATTATCCTTGGAGCAGCTTCAGGTTTACTTCCACTTAAAAAATTCAGTGCACACGTTTTGCTGTCACTGAGCAAAAAATTGCATAGCACAAGATTTTTACATACACTGGTCATTACAAATTACAGGGAACATTGGTCTAGAGCAGGGGTTCCCAAACTTTTTTATGTCATGAAGCCTTACCGTCAACCGAGGGGTCTGTGGATGCCAGGTTGGGAATGACTGGTCGAGAGGAACTTTGTTTCACTTGGCAGTATGCATGTATGGGGTTGAAATGACAATAAACTTGAACTTGATTTAATTTTCCTTTTTCAGCTTGGCTGAGTGGAGGCCTGGTACCATATAGTTTGTGTTCAGCACAAGCAGGTATCAATGACAAGACTTCCTGAGTGACTCTGGAAGATGGAGTAAGGAGCCTCTTTGTCTGAATCTGCATTTGAAAGAGGAAAGTTCTTTCAAATTTCCACAAGTCTGGTTGGCGAGTCCAGAGGTAGTGGTGGACTAGAAACAGGAGGCCCAATGTGTGCAAGTCTGGTAGTCCAACCCAGAGACAAGAGGTTGGAGTGCCGAGGTCTGCGAGTTTAAGTGTCCAGGGCAAAGGAATGTTTTCCAGGGAGCGGAGTGAGCAAGTGGGGGGGAAAGGGGCTTGTCTTGCTGTTGTTCTCTTGATATTGCTGCTGTTACTGCTTGTGTTGTCCTGTATTGTGTGTCATGTTGAGCATATTATGTTGGCGTCAGAATGTGTGGCAACACTTGTGGGCTGGTCCCAGCATACCCTTGGGTGTGTTGATTGGAAGTGACACATTTTAATATACATGTACATTATTTCAATGTACATGTGATAAATAATCTACCATTTAAAAGATTGAGAAGTGAAGAGCAAATTCTGAGTTTATGGAGCTAATTGAAGAGGGGAAAAAAATACAAGAGAAGATAACGCCATGCATTTTGCAAATGTGCAGATGAAACTAATCTGCTCGTGTACGTCAAAGTCACAAGGAAAGTGCTAGCAATGTTGGGGCTATTTCTTCCAATGGTGCACCTAAATTCTACCAAAACAGCACAGAATTTCTAGAGGACCTCAAATAAACTCTGATTACCACTAGGAGAACTGAGAGCTGGATGGATTTAGTTGAATTTATGTCACTAGTGCAAATTATTCTAATTGCAATTCTTTTGGGCTGGTAATTCAGGTAGGAAGGACCTCTAATATATTGACTTGATTTAAGATCCAACCTTAGAGACTGATAAAGATAACAATAAAGATATGCTATCCCTAGAGATTTTTTAATTCTATCTTGGCAGAATGTTGTGCATCTCTGAAAAGGGTTACACAGCTCTTAGACACCAATCACACTGGTTCAGAACTTCATGCTCAAAAGTAAAGACAGAAAATGCCAGAACTACTCAGTAGGTTGGACAGCATCTGTGGAGAGAAAAACAGAGTTAATATGTCAGGACTGTTAAAAGTTAGAAATGAATAAAATTTTTAAATTGCAAAGAGGAGAAACAATAGCAGAAGTTTGGGATAGAGTGTAGATGAGGAGAAGTTGAATGATAAAATTAAATATAGAAAATGCTCAACAGGTCAAGCAGCACCTGTGGAGAGCTGAAACAAAGCTTCAGACCTGAAGAGTTTCAAATTGTAGAGATGGGAAAAGGGACTGTGTGTGACAGGTGGAGATTAACAGGGATTTGAATGATATGAGTGATAATCTATCTGAAGAAGGTGTAAGCAGAGGAAGATGATTGAAAACCAAAGTAGAAAAAGAAAAAGCAATGCCAAAGCTATCCAATACAAAATCTTAAAAATGCAAAACACTGCAGATTTGGGAAATCTAAAATGAAAGCTGGAAATACTTAGCATGTTAGGCACCATCTGTAGAGAGAAAAGCATCTCAATTCTCCACAGATGGTGTTATTTCAAAGATTCTACATTTTAAATTCAGATTGCCAGCACCTGCGACTGTCTACTTCCCAATAGCTCAAGAACAGTTGTACATTTAGCATTTGACACCATTCATTCTTAATTTCACAAACAGCAAAATTACACTCACAAACATAATTAATGTGTATTTTCTTTTAGTCATCTTTTCTCCACCAGATTCACCCTAATTGGCCATTGCTATTTCCTTGTTTTTTTTTCTTTATCCACTTCTTTCATTTGACAGGTGAAACAAATCAAATTTTCAACCATGTACAGCAATCTGAAGGGCAATGGAAATCCAGTTCAAGTAGTTCAGGACAAGATGCACATTACAGCATTTTTGGATTATATTTACAATCATGATTAATAAATAATTTGCTCCAAAACATCTCCCAGATGTCCAAAAACACCTCCCAGATGTCAATCACATTTGCCCAAATGGACATAGTAAACCATTTATTAGAAAATGCAATAGTGGTTGATTTTCAATTAAATATTTATTTCCAAGGGCTGCATTCAAATGATTGAGAAGATATTTTAAAAAGTAATTCACATTTATTAATTCAAAAATAAAATGTATCATATAAGTATTTGACTAATTAGTGCACAAGACTGTTCAAGAAAATAAGTCCTGTTTCACATGTCTAAAATAAACTAAACCCAAGCATAAAACTTAAACAGCAATGGTCCAGATACATCTACGTTAAGTAAAAATCCATTGAATAGAGGCCTCAAAGATTCATGTGACTGAGACATAGGAGCCAAATCCTTTTACAAGTAAAACTGTAAGGCCTAATCTGTTTGGGATGCCTCCAAACTGCTTTAGTGGTCAAGTTTCCAGCTATATCTGTCGTCAGTCTATTCCTATCATATCACCCTGATCCTTATTCCAAAACATCAGACTTAAGCTCAATAAGGCTATAAATACATTCTTAAAGGATGGTTTTCACCTTACCAGAAGCTTGCAGTGGGTATTGTGTTTATTAGACTGGGCTGAACAGTATCTTGCAGAGCAACACATCAGACTGGATATGAAAATTTGGGGTCCTTCCACTCCCCAAGATTTCTAATGACATCTGTCCCAGATGTGTAAAGTTACCATAAAGTACATCAAGAGTTTAGCTTTATGTTCTTTACCTCAAATATAAAATAAAAGGAAAGGTACGTCGCATCCAGAGTTTCTCCAGTTAGCGGACGATTTCCCTCCACGCCTCTCTGATGTAGTGGGGAACTGCATATGAGGCAAGTTACAGCAGTGGTTTGCCATTGCCTTCTGCCGGGTGAGTTTCCAAAGAGCTTCACCAGCTCATAACTCACCACGGATGGAAAGCGTGCAGGGGAGCCGGCTAGATTCGAACTCGGGACCTTTCACCCCACTACGCCACCAGCTGGGTCGAAATATAAAATATTCAATCAAAATTTGGTTTAAAATATATTTATTTTTCTTAATATAACCCTGTCCCAAAAATTCACCTTCAATCTTAGCAGCCTACTTTAATTAAACCTCCAAGGTGATCACAGAACATTACAGACTAAGCCCTCCTGGAGGAAGGGTCAGTAAAACAAAGTAAGTTTTTTTTTCTTTCAAAGTTAATCAGGCAATAATTAAATGTGTCAATTTTAATGTGATACTGGAAGAATAAAAAGCAAAGTGAAATTTACTTCCCTAGAAAAATCATGCATTTAAATCAGAATTTCTTACCTGTTGTACTCTTTCCAATTTTTTCATATGGCCTTTCTCTGGATCAAAAAGATCCAGAAACAATTTTAATTGCTCTGTTTTGTCAATGGGCATGTTATTAATATATCTTATTTTGTTTCCTCCTTTGAATTTTTCTTTTGTTTGCCAGCCCAGTCTTTTATACCATGTTGGTGGAAAATGTACTTTAATGTATCATGAGAATTTCCAACTAAACCTTCCTGTTGTTCTACTTTGAAGAATACCAGTTCAGTAGAGTCAACTAAATTTTTATAGATTCTATCACAATATATGAATTAAAAAACACTGCAAGGCAGCAAAATAATAAAAACAAGATGATCTATCAAATTATCAGAAATGCTGAATGCTCGACTGACCTCATCTCAAACCTAGAAGATTGTTACATCTTTTGAAATGTGCTGTCTTGCATTAATCTACATGGTATTCAGAAGTGAGAATTGTGGTAGCAGTTTAATTGCATACCCAGGCACTGTATATTTTTGTAATTTGTTACCCCATCAGAAGTAATACTATTTATTTTGTAAAGATGGACATGTGCTGTTAAGAATCACATGTCTTTAACTAAAGTGCTATCATTCTGCATAACTTCACTGCTGTTGCTGGAGAACAGTAGATTATGGAAAATATATCTAGATTAGTACACCACAATAATAACTTTGTTATTTGACATGCATGTGATAAACTAAACTCTGTCTCTTCGACACTAATTGTGATCTCTGTTTGCATTTAAAAACGATTTGCCTTGCAGGCTAAAAGATGAGTTCTTCACAAAATGTGGTCTTGTGTTGCACTATTACATAGGCAGTTTGAACAGATGCCACGTGAAGGCATTTGTAGATCTGAAGCAGACAGTGACTGTCTCTGAACAAGTGCTGAGTCTTCTTGCAGAAGCAAGCGGTTTGGAGTTATACAGCTATTTCTTGGGCCGTTCCAAGATGTTTAAGAACTTTCCTCTTGTCATTTCTCGTGCTGGAAAACAAAATATGGTAGAATATAATAACATATGGACTGATTTGTGTAAAAACATCTTGTCTGTCAGTCATCTGAGAAGACAATGTGGTTGTTTGGTGGTTACAGCAAGAAATTAAAGAATATACATCATTATCTGTGAAATTGAACTGCATAAATCTGATGACCTGCTAGGTCAGTGGTCCCCAACCATCGGGCTGTGAGGAAACAATATGATTTGGCAATATGAAACGATATGAGTCAGCTGCACCTTTCCTCATTCCCTGTCACGCACTGTTGAACTTGAACACCCACCCCGCCCCCCCACCCATCGGCCGGTCCGCAAGAATATCGTCAATATTAAACTGGTCCACCGTGCAAAAAAGGTTGGGGACCCCTGTCTAGGTACCTCATGAGGAAGTTAGCCACATCCTCACAAACCTATCCAATACAAATAGCCTGGCAGGAGGGACCATCACCTGATCAAAAAAGTTTCATCTTTACAGTAAAGAATTCTTCATCGCATTCTATTCTAAATGGAACAAAAGATCTAGCAACCCAGAACATTAATACAGGAGTTATTCAGGGAAGTGTTCTTGGCCTATGTATTTTTAGCTATCCTTTCCATAAGTCAAGATACATATTATTCTCTGAAAATCTTACAGTGCTTGACATATTTCAAACACCTCTAATAACTTATACTCTACAGGAAGACTCAAATAAGATTTTGGTTCTTGACCAGTTCAAGCCAGAGATTTTGACCATCCCCACTATGAAAAAACTCCAATCTTCTTCTAATCAGCAGTAAAACTACCACTGCCATGCCCCCAGCATCAATATGTTGTAGGTGATGAGTGAAAAAACAGCTTAATTTCAGAGTAAAAGTGTAGATATTCTGCAATGAATAGATTATCAATTCCATTTCTCAAACTTTCTTCTACAGGACTCATCTGCACCATAATAGTGTTCTGACCATTTGTGTGGGAAGATGAAAGATCTATCTCATTTACCTGTGCTACACTTCTTCAGTAACTTTTACATTTTACTTTATTGTTTTACTTTACTCTAGCTCAATGCACGGTGTAATGATTTGACCTGTATAATTACAGATCAACAGAAGGATCTTTGAGTCCACATCCATAGATCCCTCAAAGTTGCTACACAAGTTGATAGGGTGGTTAAGAAGGTGTAGGGTGTGTCAGCCTTCATTAGTCAGAGGACTGAGTTCGAGAGCCAAGAGGTAATGTTGCAGCTCTATAAAACACTGGTTGGACCCCACTTGAAATATGTTCAGCTCTGGTCACCTCGTTATACAAAGGATGGACAAGTTTTTAGAGAAGGTGCAGAGGAGATTTACTAGGATGCTGCCTGGACTTGAGAGTATGTCTTATGAGGATAGCTTGAGTGAGATAGGACTTTCCTCTTTTGAGCAAAGAAAGATGAAAGGTGATTTGACAGAGGTATACAAGATGATAAGAGGCATAGATCAAGTGGATAGCCAGAGACTTTTTCCCCGGGCAGAAATGGCTAATACCAGGGGATATAATTTTAAGGAGATTGGAGGAAAGAATTTGTTTTTATACACAAAGTTGAATGGTGGTGGTAGAGGTAAATATATAAGGAGCATTTAATTGCCTCTTAGATAGACAACTTAATAGGAGTGAACTGAAGAGCTACGTAGGAGGGAAGGGTTAGACAGATCTTAGAGTAGGTTAAAAGGTCAGCACAAGATTGTGGGCTGAAGGTCCGTACTGTGCTGTAGTGTTCTATGTTCTAAATAGTACAGATTTCTGTATTGCTGAACAGAGTGAGTACACAATGTGGGTATGTATGTTTCTACATACTTGTGATAAATAAATGAGTTGAAACAGTATGCAAGACAAGTTTTCTACTATATCTTGGTACATGTGACAATAATAAACCAATACCAAAGCAAAGATTCAATTTTTTTTCTTGTTGACTGCTTAATGTCCTGCTGATGCCTACAATGATACAGCATGGCTATAGTTTCTGCTATGTGCACGGTTATTTTGCCACCATCTTTTTGCCACAAGCCTCAATGAATGAGAGGGGTGCATGTTAGCTAGCAAGTCCACACCCCTAAAAAAAAATTCTCCAAGATATTGCAATGTCAAAAGATTAGCAATCCTGAAATTCTTCTGGACATCACCTGCACTCAGAGGAATGAGTGGCGAATAACAAAGAGAAATCCTTGCAGCTCCTGTCTATTTTGGGATAATTATCATCTGTATTGCTAGAATTCTCCCTAAATGAATTCAGAAAATGAAAGGGCTAATTTTCAAATGCAGAACAGTCACTAATTTCTCCCTCCATGTCTTGAAATGAAATCAAAAATGCTTTGTTCATAAATCTGCAATTATAAATTTGGACTTTCTAACACTGGAACTTCTTGCATTCAGACTGACAGCAAAGTAGAATTAGTGTCTGAACTCTCAGAGTGAACTTACTGGTTAACGTGAACTCCTCTCAACGGGAGGAGAGTGGCTAAAAAATGGTGTCAAAATATCTTTGTCATCACTAAATTGATTGAACTGTTAGAAGTGAAGGCACGAAGTATACAATATTGCAGCACACAGATCATTTAGATCTTCATATCGCTATCAATTCTTTGAAGGAGCAGTTCAAATATTAACATACCAGTCACAGAACATTATAATGCCACTACATCACATCTGCTGCTTCACATCTTTAGTGATCTGGTTCAATCCTGACCTGTGGTGCTGTTTGTGTGGAGTTTGCAGACTGTCCCAGTGGGCTTCTTCCCATGTTCCAAAGAAATGTGTGTTGGTCATTTAACTGTCCATTGTAAATTGCCCCAAGGATAGGTGTGTGGTATAATCTGGGGAGAGTTGATGAGAAGATGGATGAATAAAATGAAATTAGTGTGAATGGTTACTTAATGGCTGACATGGATTCAGTGGGCTGAAGAGCCTGTGTGTGCTGTATGACTATGAAAATACCAGATGTAATCTGTTACTTTCCTGTTTGAACCCAACACATGAACTCTTCCCTTCAACCACCCAAAAAAAGGTATCACATTGCTATTTTCTTCATCTTGCAATCACTGGAGTTATCCAGGATGATCTCCCAAGGGGTTGTCTATTGGTGGGTCCTCAAGCAGAGGAGGTGTTGATCCAGCATCCACACGTTCTGGTGCAGTATTCGCACAAGTGGTTAGTGGATGAGACATTTGGTTGTTCAGTCTCCCTTTTCGCAGCTGCTGTTTGTTCTCTGCGGCACAGTGGAAGTCACTCTAATGTAACATAGCCCCCTCTTGAACAGATTTCCTCCAGGTGTATCCATTGAGTACAATGTCTTCCTAGTTTTTAGAGGTAATATTTAATTTCTTCAAGATGATTTTGAATCCATCTTTGAAGCATTTCCATTGCCCACCAGGGGATCGCTGACCTTCCTTCAACTGGGAGTAAAAGATCTACTGGAGCAGGGGTGTTGACATGACCCATCCATTGGTGTTGGTGTTACTTTATCATGGTGGAGATGCTGTTTATGTTGGCTTCCTCCAGAATGCTGGTGTTAGTACATCTGTCCTCCTAGCTGATCCTCAAAATCTTTCAAAGGGTTCTTTGGTGATATTATTCAAGGGCTTTTAGATGTATACTGTAGGTGGTGTATGGTTCAACTCCATTCAGAGGAAGGACAACTGCTCTAAAGACCATTGCACTACTCAGGACATGGTTGATCTGAGTCGATATCTGCTTTTGAGGAGAGAATGCGGCCAAGGTAGGGAAAGTAGTCCACATTTTCAAGGGCGATATCATCAACTTTTATGGAAGACTGGATAAATGGCTGGTTGGGTGGTGATTGATATAGTACCTATGTCTTGTTTATATTCAAACAAGACCCTATGTTTTATATGCATTGGCAAAGACATTCAGGATACATTGGAGTTCTTCAGAGTCTGGTACAAAGACAGTGTCATCTGTATACTGAAGCTCCATGATAGTGGTGATGCTGACTTAGTTCTTGGCCTTGATCCAGTTGAGGTTGAAAAGCTGCTGTCCATTCTATACACAACTGAGATTCCCTGTGTCATGGCCAACGAGGTGAATGATGGCAGCAATAAAAATGCCAGATAAGGTGGGCACAATGATACAGCCCTGTTTAACCAATCTTGATAGTGAAGGGTTCTGGTTCAGTGCCACTATTACTGAGTACTATGGCTGACATGCCATCAGGCAGTAGCCTCAGTATTCATAAGTACTTGTCAGGACAGCCATGTGCTGACAGCATACGCCTGAGAGCTTGGCACTCTACTGCATCAAATGGCTTTGTCAAACCTATGAAAGCCAAATACAAGGATTGCCTTTGTTCACAGTAATTTCCTGCAATTAGCATGCTGCAAAGATCATGTCTACAGTACCTCTAGATGAGCAGAAACCACACTGTGATTCAGGAAGTACTTCTTCAGCTAGTGGAAGGAGTCGGTTGACCAGGATACATGAAAGCACTATGCCTGTTGTTCACAAGAGGGAAATGCCTCTAATTGTCACAATCGGCCTCACCTCCCTGTTTGAACCCAACCTGTGAACTCTTCCCTTCACCCACCCAAAAAGGCATCTCTGCTCTTTTACCAACCACTCAATGCCACGGCTCTTTGGTAATCTTGAACTATATTATTTCACTTAGTTCATATGGGATTTTCATCATGTTCAGTAACATCTAACACAGAACAATATACCAAAGAATAAACAAAAGGAAAATCATTTTAGAAACATAGAAAACCTACAGCACAATACAGACCCTTCTGCCCACAATGCCCTCTATTTTTCTAAGTTCCATGCAACTATCCAGGAGTCTCTTAAAAGACCCTATTGTGTCCGCCTCCACCACCATTGCTGACAGCCCATTCCACACACTCACCACTCTTTACATAAAAAACTTACCCCTGACATCTCCTCTGTACCTACTTCCAAGCACCTTAAAAAAACTGTGCCCTCTCAAGACAGCCATTTCAGCCCTGGGGAAAAAGCCTCTGACTATCCACACAATCATCTTATACACCTCTATCAGGTCACCTTTCATCCTCCATCGCTCCAAGGAGAAAAGGCAGAGTTCACTCAGCCTTTTCTCATAAGGCGTGCTCCCCTATCCAAGCAACATCCTTGTAAATCTCCTCTGCCCTTTCTATAGTTTCCATATCCTTCCTGTAGTGAGGTGACCAGAACTGAACACAGTACTCCAGGTGGGATCTGACCAGGGTCCTATATAGCTGTAACATTACCTCTTGACTCAAACTCAATCCCACGGTTGATGAAGGCCAATGCACCATATGCCTTCTTAACCACAGAGTCAACCTGCGCAGCAGCTTTGAGTGTCCTATGGACTCGGACCCCAAGATCCCTCTGATCCTCCACACTGCCAAGAGTCTTACCATTAACACTATATTCTGCCATCATATTCGACCCACCAAAATGAACCACCTCACACTTATCCAGGTTGAACTCCATCTGCCACCTCTCAACCCAGTTTTGTATCCATTGATGTCCTGCTGTAACCTCTGACAGCCCTCCACACTATCCACAACACCCCCAACCTTTGTGTCATCAGCAAATTTACTAACCCATCCCTCCACGTCCTCATCCAGGTCATTTATAAAAATCACAAAGAGAAGGGGTCCCAGAACAGATCCCTGAGGCACACCACTGGTGACCAACCTCCATGCAGAATATGACCTGTCTACAACCACTCTTTGCCTTCTGTGGGCAAGCCAATTCTGGATCCACAAAGCAAGGTCCGCTTGGATCCCATGCCTCCTTACTTTCTCAGTAAGTTTTGCATGGGGTACTTTATCAAATGCCTTGCTGAAACCCATGTACACTACATCAACTGCTCTACCTGCATCAACATGTTTGGTCATATCCTCCAAAAATTATTTCATTTTCTCTAGAAATGCAGCAAATTAACAGGCTCTTCCAGCCCAATGGACCCATGCCACTAAATTACACCCATGTGACCAATTAACCTACTAACCGGTATGTCTTTGGATTGTGGGAGGAAACCCACGCAGTCACAGGAGAGAATGTACAAACACCTTACAGGAAATGAATCTGGGTGGCTGATGCTATAAAGCATTGCACTAACCCCTATGCTTTCGTGCCACCACTAAAACAAAAACTTGAGGTTATTAGTGTTTTTATCAATCTATGTAACACCTACAATAGAGAGTAGACCATGAAAAGGCTGGAATTGTGTTTCGTTTCACAGCACTGATATATATGTCACTTTCATAAAGAAGAGAATTAATCAAATGTCTTTCTTGAGAGAACATACTAATTTAACTAGAGGTAGCAAAGTAAGTGATTTTATTGTGGCCTTACTATTTCGGAGTTTATACTTTAATTCTGTATGACCATTTGAGTTGAGGGGTTATTGACAGGCAGCTTTCAAGTCCCCAGCATGAAGAGGAAAAGGTCAGCTTGTTTTCCAATCAGCTGTCAAGTGTTAGTCAATAACCAGATTCTTGCCACTGGCACCTGTCAGCAAACATGGAGGGCACTGTGTTGTACCTGTCAATAACTGACAACATCAATTGCATTGGCGTGGAGTTTCCTCAGTGGTAGAACAGTTACAGTAGCCCTTGCAAACACTTTGATTCACAGAACACTGAAGTTTTCCAAGGCAAAGGCATTCAAGAGATAAATAAAAATATGTGGGGGCAAAACCGAAATAAAACAGTGTAGAATATAAACTCAGTGGTCACTTTATTAGATACCTCATGTCCATATAGAGGGGCCACTGAGTGTATGTTTGTGGTCTTCTGCCCATCTACCTCAAGGTTCAGCGTGTTGTGTGTTCAGAGATGCTCTTCTCTACACCATTGTTGTTATGAGTGGTTATTCAAGTTACTGTCATCTAGAACCAGTCTGGCCTTTCTCCTTTGACTTCTCTCATTAACAAGGAGTTTTCACCCACAGAACTGTCACTCACTGGATATTTTGCTTTTTGCACCATTCTCTGTAAATTCTGGAGAATGTTGTGCGAAAATCCCAGGAATTTCAGCAGTTTCTGCGATACTCCATCGCATCCACGATCAAGGTCATTTAGATCACATTTCTTCCCCATATTGCTGTTTGGTCTGAACAACTGAACCTCTTGAGCATGTTTATGCATTGAGTTGCTGCCACACGATTGCCTAGTCAGATATTTGCGTTAGGGTGTAGAGGTGCATCTAATGAATGTAGTTTTACTGTTACAGAGGAAGTGGAATACAGATAGACAAATAAAGTACAAGGGCCATGATGAGTTAGATTAAGACAGTAAGATCAGTGAAGTTGTACACAGTGTGGAGGGTAGTCTTAAGTTACAAGGTGATATCGATGTGATGGTGAAATAGACTGAGAAATTACAGGTGATGCATTTTGGGAATACTAACAAGACAAAGGCATGTACCATGAATGGCAAAGCCTTAGAGAGAATCAAGTAACAAAGGGACTTTAGAGTACAAATCTATAAATTCTTGAATTTGGCAGAGCCGGTAGATAACACAGTTAGGAAGGCATAAGGGAGGCTGGCCTTCATTAGTTGGGGCAGTGAATATAAAAGGTATGGAAGTCATGCTCCAAATTTATAAAACATTGGTCAGACTTCAGCTGGAGTAATGCATGTGATTCCAGTCACCAAGGGATAGGAAAGATGTGATTGCATTGCAGAAGATACAAAGGAAATTCACCAGGTTGTTGCCTGGGATGGAGCAATTTACTAATGAGGAGAAACTGGAGAGACTAAATCAGTTTTCCAAAGAGCAGGGATAATAAATTGAGGAGTAAAGACAGGGTACATTTTTGGTAAGTTTTGCTCTTATCTAAAACTAGGGGACAGAGATTTAGATAAAGGATAATAGATTATGAGCCATAATTCCTTTCACTCAGAGGACGGCAAGTACCTTGAATCCACCGCCAGAGTGTGGTGAAAGCAGAATTGCTGACAGCATTTAAGAGAGTGTAATGAATATTTGAATCACCTAGGTATTGAAGGTTACAGACCAAGACCGTAAATGGAATTAATAAGAATTGGGTTGCCCTACAGAAGACAGCATGAACTTAATAGAGTGAATGGTCTCTTTTTCTGTCAAGATGATTTGAGGCACAGATAAACATTTATTGCATACCATGTCTCTGATGGGCTAAAGTGAAACAATGAGCAGATGACTGCGGCCTCTGTTTGTAACCTATTGCTTTTGGTAGGCTCTTTGATTTTTTTTGCTCATCACATCAAAAGTCAAAATCTATTACTCATTCCAGTTCTGCAACAGTCTCATGTCCTTTGGACTGGCCCTTTAATCTGTCCGAAAATGAAATCCCTAACTTCTAAGGCTTCTCATCCTGCGATTCCACTTGAACCCTTGACCTAAACAAAAGAGATTCCACAAATGCTAGAAATCCAGAGTTACACACCCAAAATGCTGGAGGAATTCAGCAGGTTAGGCAGAGTCTATGGAGAGGAATAAACAACCAATGTTCGGGCTGAAATATCAATTCATCAGGACAGGAGAGGAAGGTGGAAGAAGCCAGAATGTGGAGGAGGGGAAGGAGTACAAGGTGGCAGGTGATAGGTAAAGCCAGGTAAGGTGGAAAGTAGGTGGGTGGGTTGAAGTGAAAAGCTGGGAGATGATCCTCTTACTTCCCCATACTGCCTGCAAACAGCTCTTATTATTAAATCACTGATCAGTATTCTTTCCTAGTCCCGCTATCTCTATTACTCTACTCGTTCCGATGTGAAGTGCTTTGTGCATTTTATGTTATGGATGCCACAATAAACATACAGTAGATTATATTAGACCAGACTGTCCTAATGTAGGAAAATATTTAATTGAAAAGTAGTGACTACTGCTACACATCATGAAGGACAGACAAAGGCTGCCAATAAACAGTGTTATTACACAGTGTGGCAACAGCATTGATCACTGCATCGTTAGGTGGAACTAGACTACAAAAAAACATAGACTTTTCTCAGCATCAATAATTCAGAAATTTCCCGGCGAGTCCTCCTCATTGGTGCTACAACTTTGACAGAAACTTCAGATAAATGAATGAATTAGGTTTCTACTGACCTTCCAAAGATATTACATCTGACTGGAATGCATGAACCTCACAGAATGTCAACGTTTGTGATATGGAACAGAAGTAAAAAGATATCAGTTTATTTTAAATAGAGCTATCAAATATTAATCTCCATGAAGCATTACTTAATAGACATTGAGATCCAGCAGCAAATGACATGACTATTGCTCTCTACATCTGTCTCCAAGAGTGTAACTGCAGCATCAATGTATTAAAGTTTAGTTTTGTGTGAGATTATATAAAATAAATCAAACTCTAATCTCTCTACTTGCCCAGATGAGTGAAGCTCCAATACTCAAGATCAACACTATTCAGGAGAAAATATTTGAATGGCACCATATTAGCTACCATAAAAATTTACTCCTTCCATTACAGTGCACCAGGTCTATAACGTGCACTATCTAAATGTACTGCAATAAATTACCAAGTACCTTCCAAACCTCTAATCCCTACCACACAGAAGAGAGCCGAAGCGTAATTGTTTCTTACAGATGTTCCCTTTCACAAACTCTTACACAGGAGGTAGAAGCTCACCACTATCTTCTTAAAGGCTATTAGATGTGGCCACCATGTTAAACAACTTCTGCCAGTGAGCACATTGCAAAAATAAATAACAATGTGAAAATATTAAAGATAGAATAGGACTTTTTGAAGGACAAAGTCATATTTCCATTCAGTGCCATGCCAGATTTACATAATGGTTAGTAAGTGCGAAGATTTTGCATTTGTATTAGGATGGTGGATAAAGATGCAACAATAGCCTGCAAAAGGGAAATGGAATAAATGCAAAAGGAAAAATGAAGATCAAAGAAAGAGTAGAAAGCAGGAGATTAAACAAAAATAGAACATTATGGTAGAAAACAAAAAAGAATGGCAAGAAACAAACGATGGATCTGAAGGTGTAAACAGAGGCCGACAGTTGCTACTACAGTTGCTTGATTAAGGAACGTTTATGTAACAGAATATTATTCAGCAACTTCAGGTGGATTTATGAAACAAAACAAAAAATGCTGGAAACACTCAGCAGGATAGGTATCATCTATAGAAAGACAAAATTAATGTTTTAAGACCAAAATGTCTAATGAACAAGTTGTGTCAAGAGGCCAGTATTCATGCCGTATTCTTGGATGAACTGTTTCTATTTTCGTTCAGATTTAGGATATACAGCTTGACTTAGGATATACAGCTTGACATTGCTGCCCTCAGCCAAGTAGTGGATAGTGATATTATGTTGAGACTGATGACAACCTACCAAAATATTGGCAACCATAAAATCATACTTTGGCTTGCAGCCAACACTCAAGCAGACAAAGGAAATGGAAAATAAAAGTTCAGTAAAATAAAATAGTAAAACAATTAAGCCATTAGTTAGGAATGTACTGATTACATGTAAACAGTCAGTATTAAAGTTATTCAATAATGTTGTTAATTATCAACACTTCCTTACAGATTTGTCTCTTTTTAAATTTGTGCAGTGCTGTACTTTGCTTTAAGATAACTAAGAGCAATGTTAAATCATTTTGGCTAGATAGAAAAACAGGATTAACTTCACTGTAACCCAAATTGATTTTTTATCATTTGAATCCAGAGATTAGATTGCAGCCTCAAACTAACAGTTTGGTATCTGCTTTTAATAATACATATGACCCCATTTTATTTATGAGTTTCTTGTTTCCATTTTAGAGTTAGTCCAGTCAATTTTGTTCTCTAGTGCAAATTATTTGTCTCGTTATAACTTGTACACAACGGAAGAATTAAACATCTTTTGCAATCAATAAAAGAGCATTGGCCATTTCACCTGTAGTTCAGTATTAGGACTGTTTGCCAAGGCATGGAATTACAAAACGGTACAATGCCCCCCTATGCAAAGCAGGTACATTGAGTGTTAAGGTATTTCAAGCACATGATGCAGTGACTGAGAAAGCAGAGTAACAGATTTAAAAGCTGAAATCTCCACATAGTGACCTCCACCTCTTGAAATATGGTTATGGAAATAATAGCAACTGGAACTTTAGAGCAGGGTTTCCCAACCTTATTTAAAGCCATGGACCAATACCATAAAGCAAGGGGTCTGCAGAGCCCAGTTTGGGAACCCTGCTTTGGAGGGATACCAAGCTAAATGCAGGCAAATGAGACTAGCATCAACGGGCATCTTGGTTGGCATGTATGAGCTAGTCTGAAGGATCCTTTGTGTGCCCTATTACTCGATAACATTAGGAAAGGTGAAATCAACACCACAGGCCAAGAGAGTTCATGCCACATGAACACTGACTTCTCAAACTTCCGCTAATGCCCCACCTCCCCCTCGTACCCTATCCATTATTTATTTATATACACACATTCTTTTTCTCTCTCTGTCCCTCTGACTATACCCCTTGCCCATCCTCTGGGTTCCCCCCCCCTTTTTTCTCCCTAGGCCTCCTGTCCCATTATCCTCTCGTATCCCTTTTGCCAATCACCTGTCCAGCTCTTGGCTCCATCCCTCCCCCTCCTGTCTTCTCCTGTCATTTTGGATCTCCCCCACCCCCTCCCACTTTCAAATCTCTTACTAGCTCTTCTAACTATTTAGCAGTTACATTTCAAACCTCATCACCAAGATAACAGAACTTTAACACATGTAAACAACTAATTGAAAGCAGACAAGGTTGTGGCCTGGATAAATTCATCTTTTATAATTATTTATTGGAGTTCATGAACTAGTTCATGGACATTGTAAGAAGTACTTCTGTAACTGCTTGCTGTGCTTTTTAAAAAGTGTAAGTGGTCAGTTCTATATTTAAAATAATAATGGTGCAGGGTAAATTATAAATAATACATTTTTGTAAATGAATAGCATTACCTACACTGGTTGGCACATTGCAACATATCATATTACGGAAATAGATCTCTGCTAATTATAATGCTCCTGATATTCTGGTCAATGGTGAAGTAACTGCTCAGCAATACTCTCAAATAAGTGTCCTGTGGGGATTGACCCCTCCCTCCTGTGGATTTCCAAGTTCCCCAATGTTAATTACAGCACAAGTGTCAATTCTACAGCATCTCTGGCGCCCTGCAATAGTAGGCTAACCAACAGGGGGCAATCATAGTGGAAAATTCTTTGCAGGGTTTAGACTTCCAACATCTGCAATTTTTAATTTTCAGTAAAAAGCACAATTTGTAACTATGTTTTTTAAACACTTCAAAAATACATGCAAAGGTTAACATAGAAAATAAAGTATTATACACTCTTTAGAATAATAATAATCATAAAAAGTACAGAGGACCTCCATTTGTGAGGGTGAAACATAGACGTTGTGTTCTAGCTGTTGATTCGCAAGCCAGGGCGATACAACATTGGAAGAAAGCTGTTGATAATGCAGCAGGCTAACCCTCTCCACGTAGCTGATGAATCCAAAGGAAAGGCAGAGACCAAAACAGTTTGACACCAGTGGTGTCACAAGAGTTGCCAGACAGTGTTGAACTCAATGTTGGACTGTCTTAGGGACTGCATCTCCAGATTTTTCCACATGGTTTACTCCCAAAGTCTGGCCCATGAGTGGGTATAGCTGCAAGGTAGTACATTTTGAGGATTACCCCAAAAGAGGCTGCAAAACAGAATGTCCAATGGAGGTGCAGGACTCCACTGAAATTAACGTACATTCCCAAGTTTCATATTTCGGTATTTCGGAAGATAACGTTGTTTTCACAATGTAATGTGGCTATGCTGCTAGTTATGCCATTCACACAACAGCAATGTACTGTCCCCGTTTGCTTTAATAGCACTGTATTCATCTCTCACCTCTGTCAAATCCCTCCACCAATTCTGCAACCATCAAGGGAATTAATTCACACTACTGATTATTCGACCACGGTTCAATTAGGCTAGAAATTCACTAACAGCATTTTATAGGAGGGCTCTGCAATGGGTACTTAAAACTGCCCGATGCATCACCAGCACCAGTCTACCCACTGGACAAAGGCCAGCAATATCATGAAGGATCGCACCCACCTTGCTTATGGACTGGTTGTACCATTTCCATCAGAGAAGAGGTTACACAGTATCCATGCCAGCACCACTAGACTCAAAGACAGCTTTCTCCCCAAAGCCATCAAGCTGATCCACACCTTCACCCATTAACCCACCCATCTAATACCACCATTATGTCATACACATCACCTTATGAACATACTTCGCTTTATGTACATAAAATCAGTCTATACATATAACATTTGTGTTTTATAGAATTGCTTTTAGACTTTTGTTTTTTTTTGTGTCCTCTATGCTTATGATGTTTTTAAGCTGCATCGGATTCAGAGTAACAATCATTTTGCTCTCCTTTATACTCATGCACTACTGAATGACAATAAACAATCTTGAATTTGAGAAAACACAGAGCACTGGAATAAAAACAGAAAATAACAATGCATTGTTTTCTGTGCATTAATTTAATTTCAGAACCTGATGACATCAGATGAACACGAACAAATGTCTGCAGCGGAAATCAGTTATCTTGCATAAAATAGTCAGGGTTATGGTTTCCTTTCCTGAAATGTGTCCATAAAGTGATTTCCCCAAAATAAGAATGTGAAATCTTTAGACTCAAAAGCCCTTAAGAACTGACTTGCAAGGAGTAGACTAGGGTACGGAGGTATAGATGATAGTGGTTACCAGTGAGTGAACTGTGAGAAATGTTTGCCTGAATGCAGTCTAAGAGGGAGTGACTTGGAGAGCTAACCTACTAATCAGAGAGAAAGCCATCAGCAGTTTAATGAAAGAATATGTATTAACGAGAGGCGGCTCAGGGGTCATAATGTTTGATCCTACCCAAAGGAAAGTTTGGAAAGGACATTGGCTTTAACAAAGGCTGATCTCTGCATTGTTTACTGGTGGGGGATTTGAGTACTATACCCAAGAACAGACTCCAAGAGAATATTCATCAGGTTGAATTTCTGTCACCTAGTTCTTCCACAACCTGGTGAGGGCCTGTATTATTTCAATTTTAATATTGTTCCCAACACTGGTTAATTAGAAACTATAAGCCATATGATTTATGAAATAGTTTAAAAAGTTCAAACATTCGACATTTTTATCCTTAAATGAATTTACCTTTTGATAATTAAAACTTGAATTGAAGTTGTAGTCAAATTTTTTTTCCCCACATAAATACTTTTGCTTTTGTATTAATTTCTGGGTACGCTTTACTCACATACCATCTGCCATCCATTATAATTACACAGTACTACATAATGTAGTATCAGTGGTTTATTGTTCAATATTTTAAACCGTCCTTAATTTTTGTTTCATATTCTGCTTACTTTAAGCTAACAGTTGCATGCCAAAAATGTCTTCCAGCATCTATTTCAGTCTTATTTTAAAATTAAGTACTGGAGGCAGCTTTTAAAAGCCAAAGAAATCAAGCCATGCTAAGAAATAAGGTACTTAATTATGATTCAGTTGAGAGGAGCTAAATTGACTAATAGCAATCCAAAAATCATTATGAATACATCACCTTGGGGTGTCCATCACTAGGTTAAACATGATGCTAATTGGAAATGGGCTGATTAATAGCCCTCTGTCCTGTCTATTCAAATAACACTTAACAAAATAATCAGTGGTGGCTGGCCACCAATTTCCCTAAAAGGAATTAAGCCATCAGAATTAACTGATAGGAAACAAATGAAGATGACCTGTAATTACTAAACTGGTGAAGTAATTATCATATTATAGAAAATTATTCTTGATGAAAATCTTGTAAAACTGTGTCTCTAAGTCCGTTTCTTTTCAATTTCAGGCCCTTCATTTGTAACTCAGAAACACTTTTTCCTTTCATTTTAATTATTTGCCCAGAGACTCTGGAGGTATTTGCTGTCTGTGGTACTATAATTAAAAATGCAACTTGGTCAACAAACCTCTCCCTATTTTTGTTTGAAATTTAAACAAATTACAGATGCATGAGAGGGTTCAGTGGGTTACAACAACCAAGTGCATTCCCCTTACCATGACATAGGCAATCATTTTTGTAGCTTAGGATTGATTTTATGGGTGTATTGGATTTTTTTTAAGAAAAGGAAAACAACTTACACTTAATAGCATTATCTACGTGATAAACATCCAAGTGAGCTTTATAAGATTTCAGATAAAACGGAAGTGGATGTCAGTTGAAAGCTGAGTTTTATGGGGAGGCATTTTAAGAATGTCCCATGGCAGAGGTGTGGCAACTGACAGCTCATTCACTGAGAATGGATGGGAAGGAAAGGAAACAGAGGAAAGCAAGTGATGGAACTTTGATACCAGATATTTGAGAATCTGCTGGGGAGGTGGAAGCCAGGTTTTTGTAGGCTGGACTCCAGAGGCCTGTCCTGGGGTATGTGTGGTAACACTTGGGATGCCCCGTGGACACCAGAGCAAGGAGGCCTACAAACCTGACTCAGTTACACCAGTTCTATCTGGAGGAATGGAACAAAATTCCAGCAACTTGCTGTGAGAAGCTTGTGGAAGGCTACCCAAAACATTTGACCCAAGTTAAACAATTTAAAGGCAATGCTACCAAATACTAACAAAGTGTATGTAAACTTCTGACCAACTGGGAAAGTGATGAAAGAAATAAAAGCTGAAATAAATCATTCTCTCTACTATTATTCTGACATTTCACATTCTTAAAATAAAGTAGTGATCCTAACTGACCTAAGACAGGGAACGTTTTCTAGGATTAAATGTCAGGAATTGTGAAAAACTGAGCTTAAATGTGTTTGGCTAAGGTGTATGTAAACTTCTGACTTCAGCTGTATGAACCATCTACAACCACCCTTTGCCTTCCGTGGGCAAGCCAATTCTGGATCCACAAAGCAAGGTCTCCTTGGATCCCATGCCTCCTTACTTTCTGAAGGAGCCTTGCATGAGGAACCTTATCAAATGCCTTACTGAAATCCATATACACTGTATCACTGCTCTACCTTCATAAATGTGTTTTGCTACATAATGATCTGAGCTTGTCCCATCATAAAGGAATAGGCCATCTTACCCATCAGATCTGCTGTCATAGAAACATAGAAAATAGGTGCAGGAGTAGGCCATTCGGCCCTTTGAGCCTGCACCGCCATTTATTATGATCATGGCTGATCATCCAACTCAGAACCCCGCCCCAGCCTTCCCTCCATACCCCCTGACCCCTGTAGCCACAAGGGCCATATCTAACTCCCTCTTAAACATAGCCAATGAACTGGCCTCAACAGTTTGCTGTGGCAGAGAATTCCACAGATTCACCACTCTCTGTGTGAAGAAGTTTTTCCTAATCTCGGTCCTAAAAGGCTTCCCCTCTATCCTCAAACTGTGACCCCTCGTTCTGTCATTCAATAAGATCAGGGCTGACTTGATCTTAGCTCCACTTATCTGCCTTTTCCCCAGAACCCTCAATTACCCTGCCACGCAAAAGCAATTTTAAATTATGGTATGAATATAATTCACATTTATATACTAAGTGAAAGGAGCAGATTCTATATGTCAAAAGTAGTTTTTCTCACTGGAATTACATAAACGATGCAGCACAAACTAGCCTGATCTACTCAGTGTTGGTGGACTTCACTTCCTCCATTTCATTCATTCATTTTAGCTTCTCGGTATGCTATTTTCACTCCTTAATCTTACATAGGGTTGGCAGGTGGTGTAGTGGTATCAGAACTGGACTTCAAAGCAAATGGTCCCGAGTTCAAAACCGGCCAGGTCCCAACCCGGGTAGCAGCAATATCTGTGCAGAAGAAAGGCCTGGCAACCTACTTCCATGTATTGCCATGAAATGCTATGGACAACTACACCATCCATGTGGTCACCATGAGTCAACAATAACTTGATGGCTCTCAACAACATTCTTACATACCCCAGTTTCCTTTAAAAATAAAAGTTAGTTTTAAATTAGATCTGTTTTATATAATTTAGATTAGGAAAGTCTAAGTAGCTTCAATCCTAAACATTCAGTCGCTCCACCACTAGTGTACCATGGTTATACCATCTACAGAAAGTACTACAGTAACAGTCTTCCAATATCTCCTGAACTTGTAAACTCTAGCACTAAGGACAGTGACAGCAGGCCAAGAGGAGTGCCACCACCTGCAGGTTCCGTCTGCGTCACACATCATCTTCATTTGGAAGCATCTCCGTTCTTTCATTGTCACTGCAGCCAACCTTAAAGGACTGGAGTGGTACAAGACAGTTCACATATTTTCAAGAGTAATTAGTGATGGGCAATAAATGTTAATCTTGAAGGTGATACCCATGGTCTGTGGAAAATACCCTTCCTGGACAGCACTAATCAATGCCATTCAATCCTTCCAATGTAACATGATTTAAAAAAGCAACTAGAAATCTACTGACTTCATGTCATGTAATATGTAAATACTAAAATGTTATGATATTCCACCCCCACCACCACTCCAACAGGAGGGGAATATTGATTACAATTTTGTTTCTATCTTCTGGTAGATACTGAGGAAGGAACTGCACCTTCCTAAGAGATACAGTCACAGGTCATCTGTTTGTATAAAGCCACTTTGCATTTGCAATTTAAGCCGCAAAAGTCATTTTTTTTCTCTAAAGCAATTTTGAACAAGACCATTCAGAAGTATGCAGCTCCCCTTCTCATCTCCTGAGACCTTAAGGGTTAACTCCACCCACATAACAATTCAGGACTTATTGAAAGGCCATTTAATATTACTACAGATAGTGACCAGTTAAAAACCTGGTAGAATTAGAGATCACAAGCTTCTCCACTAAGCTTATGCATGATTGCTAAACTCAAAGTGGCCTTTTTTTTTTAACATAAATCTGATACAGGGCAAACTATAGCAACACACACAAAATGCTGGAGGAACTCAGCAGGCCAAGCAAAAAAGTACAGTCGACATTTCCAGCCAAAACCCTTCGGCAGGACTGGAGAAAAAAAGCTGAGGATAAGGGTTTCCCTTCCTCCACCACCAACGCTGCCCTCAATCATATCTCTTCCATTTCATGTATGCCTGCTCATGCTCCATCCTCCCGCCACGCTACCAGGGATAGGGTGCCCCTTGTCCTTACCAACCACCCCCCCCATCCTCCACGTCCAGCAGATAATTCTCCAAAACTTCTGCCATCTACAACTGGATCCCACCACCAAACACATTTTTCCCTCCTCTCCACTTTCTGCTTTCCGCAGGGATCACTCCCTATGCGGCTCCCTTGTCTATTCGTCCTTCCCTACCTATCTCCCTCCTGGCACTTATCCTTGCAAGCAGAACAAGTGCTACACCTGCCCCTACACCTCCTCCTCACTACCATTCAGAGCCCCTAGACAGTCCTTCCAGGTGAGGCGACATTTCACCTGTAAGTCTGTTTGGTCATATACTGTATTTGGTGCTCCCAGTGTGGCCTCTTGTGTATCGATAAGACCCGATGTAGATTGGGAGACCGCTTCGCCGAGCATCTATGCTCTGTCCACCAGAACAAGTGGTATCTCCCAGTGGCCACCCATTTTAATTCCACATCCCATTCCGATATGTCCATCCATGGTCTCCTCCATTGCCGGGATATGGCCACACTTAGGTTGGAGGAACAACATCTTATATTTTGTTTGGGTAACCTCCAACCTGATGGCATGAACATCGATTTCTCAAACTTCCAGTAATGCCTCCCCCTCCCTCATTCCCCTTGTCCCTCTCTCAAGTTATCTCCTTGCTCACCTATCGTCTCCCTCTAGTGCTCCTTCCATCCCCCACCCCTTTTTTCTTTCTTCCATGGCCTTCTGTCTCTTTTACCAATCTACTTCCTAGTTCTTTGCTTCATCCCTTCCCCTTCAAGTTTCACCTATTGCCTGACATTTCTCTACCTTTCAAATCTACTCCTCAGCTTTTTTTTCTCCAGTCCTGCTGAAGGATTTTGGCCTGAAATGTCGACTGTACTTTTTTCCATAGATATTGCCTGGCCTGCTGAGTTCCTCCAGCATTTTGTGCGTGTTGCTCAAATTTCCGGCATCTGCAGTTTTTCTTGTTTGTGACAGGGCAAACTACGACAATTACATTTGTCATAGTTTCTAGTAATGCCTTGAAAGCCATCTTTCACATCATATACAGTGTCTTCAATAAGGAATCTATGATAAAAAGCAGAAACATTGCACTCATGAGAATACGATTGCATTTGCCCAGCTTCTGTCTTGGTCACATTTGTGGCGAAGATATAACATTCTGTATAGGTTCCTAAAATATTTCCTTCTTCCTGAACTACAGTACCCCCTTTACCACAGTCAACAGAGCCCTTGACCACATCGCAACTCTTACCCCTTCTCCTAGAGGGGGCAGGAACACAGGTGCTTACCTTCTATCCCATCAGCCTCCACATCCAACTGATCAACTTTCACATTTCTGCCAGCTGAACTACCAGATATACAGTAGTCAGAGTAATAGAAATAGCACAGAATCAGGCCCTTCAGCCCAACGAGTCCATGTCAACCACACATCCTCCCTGCTAGTCCCAGATGCCCACTTACAGCCCATAACCTTCCAAGCCTCTCCCATCCATGTACTGTACCTATTCAAATGCTTCTTAAATGTTGCAATCGTACCTGCCTCAACAATTTCCTCTGACAGCTCATTCCAGGTACTTACGACCCTCTGTGTAAAGAAGTTACCTCCCAAATATCTTAAATCTCTCCCCTTTGTATCTGAGGTCTCTAGGGCTCCCGACCCTGGAGAAAAGACTATGACTGACCACATTATCCATAACCCTCATGATTTTAATAAGTTCTATGAGATCACCCCTCATTCTCCCCTTTCCTTTTCACGACATATGCCAGTGATATTAAAATGATTCTGATCCTAATTCTGTTCTATGTTCTATAATTACTAGTCAGAGGAAGAAATTGGGTCTAGTGCTAGCTGGCCACAAGCTGGCAATAGAGAGGCAGGAAGGTTTGGTGCCAAAAAATGGAAGGTATTGCCAAAGACAAGTATCAGAGAAAGAAAGGGTTCAACTTCATCGAGTAATTTAAAGTAGAGGATAAGATTCCTAACTTCCAATTGCTCCATCTCCAGAATTCAAGGAGTTCCTCTTGTTTCTATTGGGAACCAAATGGCTAATTTCAACCCAATTTGTAGGAAAATCATTACATAAATCATAATTATGACTCCTTGCTGGGGCTCAGCAGGCACCACTTCTAATGAAAATGGAGAGATTGATGGGATGCTGCACTATATATATGTGGCACCAATGGAAATTCACAGATTATCAATTAAACATTTTAATCAACAGAAAATTAAACAGCTACTTAGCCCCTTGTCATCAAGCCAGCTGTTATTTTACAACATACAGACAGCTCATCTGATCGTTAAAGGAATGATGCTAACATTGGATTTAATAACAAACACTCAAATGTACTTAATCCATGCAAATTGGAGGCCTGATGGGCAAAAAATCAACGAGATGCTGAAACAGCATTTAAGCATTCATCTAATGATGGTTAAATACTCAATTGTTCCCCTAAATTAATAAAATATTCAGCTCCAAATGCTAAATGTAATGATACAGGCTTACTAATTTAAAATATTGTTTTTTTAAAATTGTCCAAAAAAATAACTACTTCAGTAGATTAGTGAACCTCTTTGTAATTTAATAAATAACCCAAACCTCAATTGGATCCAAAACAGTCTGTATATTAGCTTGATGCACAAAGAAATAAGACTCAAAACTGGACTCATCCACAATATCCAAATCTCCAAGGGAAATACAGACAGAAAGGCATGTGTTTTGCCTACAGTGAAGCCATTTCCCCACAAGTTTATATATGCTGGTGAAGGGGCAAGTTAATCAGCTCAATCACGCTTAAGTAAATTAATACTTCAAACTTTTACAGTTAAGTAGCATTATAGCACCAATGCTGCAGTATCAATTCAGAGTGCTCAAGGATAAACAAGGTAGAAGTTCAGCACCTCCCCATGCAAACACACTTCTCTTAATGAGTGTTTCATCTCATCTACTTTATAATGAGAATTTGCAATTGGAAAGAGGGAAAACTTATCACCAGACCACTTACACACTTTTAAAGCCTGTAGGGAGATTGGGAGCAAATGTAAGTGTGAAATAAAGATAATGTAACAATAATATGTAAATACAGGCAGACTTTTTCCACTGAGGTTGGGTGAGAATATAGGGGGTCTTTGAGGAAGGATGAATGGCAAAATGTTTGAGGGGAACGTGAGGTTGAACTTCTTTACTCAGAGGGTGGCAAGACTGTGAAAGTAGTGGATGCGGGTTCAATTTCAATATTTAAGAGAAGTTCGGATAAGAACATGGATGGGAGAACATGGAGGACTATAGTCCAGGTGCAGGTTGATGGTCTAGGCAGACTGTGGCTCCTCCACAATCACCATCAGCACAGGTGTACCAAAAGGCTGAGTGCTTAGACCTTTGCTCTACTCACCTTATACCCAAGACTGTGAAGCTAAGCACGGCTTCAGTGCCATATTTAAGTTTGCTGATGACACCATTGTCGACACCAAATCAGCGGTGGTAACGAATCAGCAAATAGGAGGGAGATTGAAAATCCAGCTGAGTGATGCCACAATGAGGACCTTTCGTCAATGTCAGCACGACCAAAGAGCTGTTTATTGACTACAGAAGGAGGAAACTAGAGATCTGTGAGCCTGTCCTCATCAGGAAATCAAATGTTGGAGAGGGTCAGCAACATTAAATTCCTCAGCATTATCATTTCAGAGGATCTGTCCTTGGACTTGCACACAAGAGCCATTACAAAGAAGGCACAACAGTTCCTCCACTTTCTTAGAAGTTCGCAAAGATTCGAAATGTCATCTAAAACTTTGACAAAAACGTCTATAGATGTGCAGTAGTGAGTATACTGCCTGGTTGTATCATTGCCTGGTATGAAAACACAAATGCCCTTGAACAGAAAAGCCTACAAAAAGTAGTGAATACAGCCCAATACATCATGGGTAAAGCCCTCCTCATCATCCAGTACAATAAAGGTCGATAGAGTGGCTGTGGAGAGGATGTTTTTTATAGGGGGAGGGGGAAAGAGTCTAGGACCAGAGGACACAGCCTCAGAATAGAGGGGCGTCCTTTTAGAACAGAGATGAAAAGGAATTTCTTTAGCCAGAGAGTGGTGAATCTGTGGAATCCTTTGCCACAGGCAGCTGTGGAAAGTCTTTATTTATATTTAAGGCAGAGGTTGATAGATTCTTGATTGGTTAGGGCATGAAGAGATACAGGGAGGAGGCAGAAGAGGAAAATTGGATCAGCCATGATGAAATGGCAGAGCAGACTCAATGGGCCAAATAGCCTAATTCTGCTCCTTTATCTTTTGGTTTTATCTATAAGGACATGTAGCAAGAAAACAGCATCCATCATCAAGGACTCCCACCATTCAGGTCAAACTCTCTCCTTCTACTGCCATCAGGAAGAAGGGTAAAGGAACCTCTGGCCCCACACAACCAGGTTCAGTAACAGTTATTACCTTAGGCTCTTGAACCAGAGGGGATAACTTCCCTGAACTTCACTTACACCAACACTAAACTGTTCCCTTTCCCCTCATCCCTCATCACCTTGTGTTTCTCTCTCCCACCTTTTAAATCTACTCATCTTTTTTTCCTCCAGTCCTGCCATGCATCTCTGCCAGAAACATCGACTGCACTTTTTTTCATAGATGCTGCCAGGCTTGCTGAGTTCCGCCAGCATTTTGTGTGTGTTGCTTAGATTTCCAGCATCTGCAAATTTTTTCTTGTTTGTTACTGAATTGTTCCCACAACCTATGGACTCACTTTCAAGGCCTCTCTAACTCATGGCCTCAATATTTATTGCATATTTATTAATATTTGCATTAGCAGTTTGTTGTCTTCTATACTCTTCCTCTTTCATTGATCCTTTTTAGTCACCATTCTGTAGATTTGCTGAGTGTGCCCACAAGAGAACGTAGTTCAGGGTTGTACATGGTAACGCACATGCACTCTGATTATAAATTTTACCTTTGACTTTTTTTTATTATTTTGTCAATACAACAAATTTTTCTGAAGTGTTACTTACTCAATTTTTCTTGTTTATGATAGACCACATGAAGCAGAACAAATATGATTTCAGACTTGTATCACATAGGAATTTGGAGAAACAAGAAATTAACTCTTATGGAATATAATGTGTTTAAATGCAAAACAGTGCTAATGCTTTGCAATAGGTCAACTAAGCTAAAAATGTTTTGATGATTTTTGTTTGTACTCAGTGTCTGAGACTTCTTGCTTAGGTGTCCAACAACAATCAGCCAGCATTAATGGATTCCAGTTGTCCTGATACCATTTCTTCATGACAGCAATGTCTGGTGAAACCTATCACCATTCTTGTCATCGGCAATGCCTAAATTTTCAGGGAAGTCGTCTAAATGGGAATGCAGAAAATGAATCTTTAAGTGACATGTTGCACTTCATGGTTTTGTATGCTTGAAACATGTTGTCAACCAGCTGCATGTAGTTGCCAAAATAATTTTCAACAATTTTCCATGAGACTTTCTCCATTCCCACTAGAAGTTCTTTGAATTGCCTGTCAATGAAGACCTGTTTGATTTGTGGACCAACAAAAATGCCTTCCTTAATCTTGGCATTAGTTATTCTGACACAAAGTAAGAATTGATTTAACAAAAATAGGTGAATTTTTAAAATAATGGTGTTATAGGGAAATTTTGTAATTTTCATGATCAGCAGCCCCAAATCCATAAGATACACCCAAAAATATTCAGGAAGCAAAATCTTTGTTGTCCAGAATATTCAGGATACAATAGGATCTTTTAAGAGCCCCTTAGATAGGACAATGGAGTTTAGAAAAATAGAGGGTTACACACTAGGGAAGTTCTAGGCAGTTTCTACAGTAGGTTACATGGTCGGCACAGCATTGTGGGCTAAAGGGCCTGTAATGTGCTGTAGATTTCTAAGTTCAATAGGTTTCAATGAGATTCCACTTATTCTTCTAAACTCTAGCAAGTGCCGGCCCAGAGCCAAACACTCCTCATAGGTTAGCCCTTTCATTGCTGGAATCATTCTCATGAACCTCTCCAATGCCTGCACATTTTTTTCTCTTAGATAAGGGGCACAAAACTGTTCACAATACTCCAAATGTGATCTGACCAATGCCTTATAAAGCCTCAGCATTACATCCTTGCTTTTATACTCTAGTCCTCTCGAACTGAATGTTAACACTGCACTCCTTACCACCAACTCAACCTGTAAGCTAATCTTTAGAGAATCCAACACACAGACTCCCAAATCCCTATGCACCTCCGATTTCTGAATGTTCTCTCCAATTAGAAGGTAGCCTAAGCCTTTACTCCTACTACCAAAGTGTATGACCCTATATCTGCCACTTCTCTGCCCATTCTCCTAATCTAAGTCCTGCAGACTCCCTGCTTCCTCAACACTATCTGCAGGTCCACCCATCTTCCCCAGAGGATGGGGAATTTGTAGAAATCATTGCCACAGACAGTTGTGCAGGCCAAGTTATTGGGTATATTTATTTAGTTTGGAGGTTTATGAGGTCCAAAGGTGATGGGAAGGTGGCAGGAGAACGGGGATGAGGGGGATAATAAATCAGCAATGATGGAATAGCAGAGCAGGAGCAGACTTGATGGGCTGAATGGTCTAATTCTGTATGTCTTATGGTCTAAATCCTACAAGTTTCACTGAGAGGTACAACTCTGACATGATCTGGTCCACTTGGCTTCAGACCCAACCTCAAACTCCAAATCACTGTCTAGCTTGTACCTATCGCCTTCTAGATCACACACACAAAATGCTGGTGGAACACAGCCAGCCAAACAGCATCCATAGGAAGAAGTACGGTCGACGTCTCCGCCTGAGACGTCGACTGTGCTTCTTCCTATGGATACTGTCTGGCCTGTTGCATTCCACCAATATTTTGTGTGTGCTGCTTGAATTTCCAGCATCTGCAGATTTCCTCGTGTTTACCTTCTAGATTAACTCCTTCCCCTCACCCCACTTTCTTAAATCAGGCATCTTCCCCGTTCCTTTCCAGTCCTGATGAAGGACCTCAGCCTGAAACATTGACTGTTTATTCATTTCCAAAGATGTCGCTTGACCTGCCAAGTTCTTTCAGAATTTTGTGTGTTGGTCTGGATTTCCAGCAACATCTCATGTTCAAACTGCTTTCACAATTCAAGATATATAGGGATGGACAATAATCGATGTCCTTTATCAATGACATCCACACCTTATTATCCATAGATGTTCCAACCATGCAGTGTGAAATAGGAGAAAAACAGGGCAAAAAGGACACAAGATAAAAACAAACATGCTTTGGTACATCCTTGTTGCAGCAGAAGTTATCATTACAAGAAACAAAATTATTAAAATCTAAATTAGAATGAGAAGCCATACAGTAGTTAAGGTACCATCCTTTCAAAATTTCAATCAGCACATAACAGGTTAAGTAGGAATGCAGAAAAAATGCATCACCCATTATGTAGGTAAAATGCCATTTTGAAATGTTACAGTGCGTAATCTTTACTTAATGGATTTAAAGGCCATTCTATTTGGACTGATCCCGCAGAGGACAGTACAGAGGAAAAGACAGCCCCTTCCTCTCCCTTGCCACCTGTATGTGATGTTTGTGTTCAGGATTCAATTACACCATTATTGATACCTCACAAGGATATTTAAAATGCAGACGTGGAGCCTGATTTCCCATGGGCCTGCTCATCTTTATTTCAATGCCAGCGTCCCTAGGTGAATTCCTAAGGCGTCCATATTAATAGGCCTTCAGTCTGGATTCATTCATTAAACACTGTGCAAAGTTTATGATGCTATGATTATTAGCCGACAAGTCCTTGAATCTCAATTTACTTATGCAAATGCAAGTTTTCTCCTTGAATTGCCTGAAAAAATACTACAGACTGATCCAGTAAACTCAGAAGCCATAAAAGAACTAAAAGGTTTTAATTTATTGCTCCAGCTAACTACTTGCAATCTGACCCAAGAAATAAAAAGCTACTATTTGCTTCTATTAAGTACTTGCATAAGAATATAAAACAAATTTGTCAGTGTGAACCAATCATCCAGAATGTCTAAAAATTACTATGTTCAATAGTTTGGGGAATAAAGCACTTTCATTGCAAAGTAAGTATTAAGCACATATATACAACAAATATACCAGATGAATTGCACACAATAATAAGATCATGAGACATAGAAGTAGAATTAGACCATTTGGCCCATTGAGTCTACTCCACTAATCCATCATGGCCGATTTATTATCTCTCTCAACCTCATTCTCCTGCCTTTTCCCTGTAACCTTAGGTGCTCTTACTAATCAAGAATCTATCAACCTCTGCTTTAAGTATATCCAATCACTTGGCCTCCATAGCCATCACTGGCAATGAATTCCACAAATTCACCACCCTCTGGCTGCAGAAACTCCTCATCTGTTCTAATGGACGTCCCTCTATTCTGAGGCTGTGCCCTCTAATGCGAAACACCCACACTATAGGAAACATCCTTCTACATCCACTATATCTAGGCCTGAGGGGTGCAAGTGGCTACACTTCAGATCCAGTTATAAGCTACAATCTAATCAAGGAGCTTAGATGACTGCTGGAAAAGAAGCATGCCTACCTGGGAGTGATTAGAGGTGGCCTATCAATGTATCATATCTCAACACAAAATAATCTGCAGATGCTGGGGTCAAAGCAACACTCACAACACGCTGGAGGAACTCAGCAGGTCGGCAGCCTCCGTGGAAGCGATGAGTCGACGTTTCGGGCCAGAACCCTTCATCCTGACGGATGCTGCCCGACCTGCTGAGTTCCTCCAGCATGTTGTGAGTGTTGCAATGTATCATATCTATTTTGCTGTTACAATGCAACAAAGTTAATATAAAATTAAAGACCTCAACTGGGCATATAGACTCAATGCTTACTCTCCTTTTACCCCAAAGAATTACAGACTATGAAGATCACATCAATGACTTTAAGCAGCATCATTTTTTAAATTTGCTACCGTTGGTTCTTAATGAACTCCCAGTATGGTAGCATATAGGCTAGTACAAAAATTTACAATGTCAGTGATCACTGATTGGGGTTCAATTCCTATTTGTAAGAAGTTTGGACATTCTCCCTGTGATCCCATCAATTTCCTCCCACATTCCAAAGCCATACCAGTTAGGGTTAGTGAGCTGAGCTGTGGGTAAGCTATGTTGGCACTGGAAGGGTGATGATATTTGTGACTGCCCTCAGCAATCTTTGGACTGTGTTGGTTGTTGACACAAGCAGCATATTTCTGTTTCAATATACATGTAACAAATAAAGCTCACCTCAAAATTAATCTTCGGGTGTAAGAATGTTCAACCATAATGGGCTTACACAACTTGTACATTTACAGCTATCATTACTCAGAAACTATACCATTATTAAAATACAATTATCTTGTACTGACTTCCAGACTTGATGGGACTGGTTTTGAAGTTTTTAGGCAACAGGACACAGATGTCACTGTCAAAGCCAACATTTAGTGTCCATCTCTATAGTTCTATCCTGCAATGAAATTGGAAGTTTTCAAGCTCACTATTACCAAGAGAGCAGTGGCGTACAACTAAATCAGCAGGGAGAAAAACGCTGATAATCAGAAACTGAGAGACAGTCAGGCAAACACTGATATCCAGATATTCTAAGAAGCCCTCACTGCTATCACTCCAACTGCATTTAGACAGTCGATTCTTGGCAAAATTCAATGCTTCCTGGGAAGCACCGACTAAACCTGTGTGCAGATTTAATCCTTCCATTCAAGTTTCAAATTTCTAAGTACATATATGTCACCATATACAACCTCAATATTAGTTTTCTTGCAGGCCTCATTGTAAATCCAAGAAACATAATAGAATCAATGGATGACCACACCCAACAGGAAGAACAAACAACCCATAGGCAAAAGACAACAAACTGCACGTACAAAAGAAAAAAGAGCAATAAATATTGAGAACATGAAATGAAAAGTCCTTGACAGTGAGTCCATTAGGTGGTGGCAACAGTTCAGTGATGGGTGAGTGAAGTTATCACCGCCGGTGTTATCAACAATCAAATATAGCATTGGAACTGCGCTTGGCCTCACAGTCATAATCCCAGATCAGTGGCTTTCAGGTCTGGCAACCAAGAAAGATATAAGATGTCCAATTATGATCTCCAGAATGCCAGCTCACAGGTGAAGTAGCAATTCCAGACCAAACTTGAGTCACTGGGGGATGCTAGACAGCTGTGGCAGGATTTGAATACCTCTTACAACGTGAAACTAACTGACATTGGTGACATCAAGGCTTCACTCACAGATGAGCACAATGCCTTCTATGCTCACTTTGACGGTCAAAACATGGAGGAAACTTCACGAACTCCCACAGCCCCTGATGACCCTTTGATTTCAGTCTCTGGAGCTGGTGCGAGTGCATCCTTCAGGAGGGTGAATCTATGGAAAGCAGATGGCCCAGACTGGGTACCTGGCTGAGTACTGAAGACCTGTGCTGATCCCCAATATCTTTAAACTCACGCTTGAGCAGTCTGAGGTGCAAGCAAACCTGTTTCAAGCAAACTTCAATTATACTGGTGCCCAAGTGGATCATGGTAACGTGTCTCAATGTCTATCGTCCAGAAGCACTTACACCAACTGTGATGAAGTGCTTTGAGAAGTGGTGATGAAACACATCAACTCCTTCCTGAGAAGCAACTTGGGACCACTCCAATTTGCCTACCGGCACAACATGTCAATGGCAGATGCCATCTCTTTGGCCCTTCACTCAACCCTGGAGCATCTGGACAGCAAAGATGGATCCATCAGGATACTCTATACAGCTCAGCATCCAATACCATCATCCCCTAAAAACTAATCGATAAGCTTCAAGACATTGGCCTCAAAACCTCCTTTTGCAATTGAATGCTCGAATGACTCACTTGCAGATCCCAGTAAGTTTGGATTGGCAACAACATCTGCTCCACAATCGCGATCAGTATAGGTGCGCCACAAGGCTGTGTGCTTAGCTCCCTCCTCTAATCGCTTTTCTCATTCACTTCAATAATGAAGAGTGGTTCCAAAGAAGCTGAGTAAACTACTGGTAATTAAAAGGAGCTGAGTATAAACCAGCATCTGCAGACTTTCTCTTGTTTGTGAGCAAAAAGTGCTTTTCTCCCCCTACACATTTTTCCATTGCTTCATGTTTCATATGCATATTTTGTTTAAAAAAAACTTATGATAGTTAATTTTCTATTATCAAGGTTCAAAGTTCAAAGTAAATTTATTATCAAAGTGTAGTCACGCGCAAACATGCTACTAAAGAAACACGCAGACGCAGAGAGAGCTGAGCTCAGAATGCCCTTACTGATTCAAAATCGCGAGCTTAAATCTCCCCTCCCACGGGCCCCGGCGACCCACCGACTCTCGGGTGCACTAGGAGGGCTGCCTTTGCCAGCACCTCCTGGGCCTGCTCGAACACCTCCGTGGACTCCGTGTCCCGTGCCACTTCTTTGGCCTTGTTGGCCATCAGGCTGAACAAGGGTCTCATGATGCGTGCCGCCGCCGGCACGAACCGATGATAAAAGTTGACCATCCCTACAAACTCCTGCAGGCCCTTGACCATGCTGGGCTTGGGGAACTGGCAGATGGCCTGGACCTTATCCAGTAGGGGAACTGCGCCATCTCGGTTAACTTTGTGGCCCAAGAAGTCGACCTCCGTCAGCCCAAACTGGAACTTTGCCAGATTGATTGCCAGTCTGTGTTCGCTCAGGCGTTGGCAGAGCTGGCGCAAATGTGCCACGTGCTCTTGGTGCGAACTGCTGACCACCAGGATATCGTCCAAGTAAATGAAAACAAAATCCAGGCCACGTCCCACCAAGTCCATGAGCCTTTGGAAAGTTTGGGCTGCATTCTTGAGACTGAAGGGCATCCTCAGGAATTCGAACAAGCCGAACTGGGTGATGAGTGTTGTCTTGGGCACATCGTCGGGGTGCACTGGGATCTGATGGTATCCCCTGACCAGGTCGATTTTCGAGCAGATGGTTGCTCCGTGCAGGTTCGCCGTGAAGTCCTGGATGTGGGGTACCGGGTATCTGTTGGCGGTTGTGGCATCGTTGAGCCTTCTGTAGTCTCTGCAGGGCCTCCAGCCTCCTGCGGACTTGGGCACTATGTGCAGCGGGGATGCCCACGGGCTGTCTGAGCAGCGTACGATTTCCATCTCTCCCATCTTACTGAACTTCTGCTTGGCGAGGTAGAGCTTGTCGGGTGGGAGCCTGCGAGCTCGGGCGTGCAGCGGCAGTCCTTGCGTGGGGATGTGGTGCTGCACGCCGAGCTTAGGGTCGGCCGTGGAGAACTGCGGGGTGACTATGGAGGGGAATTCCGCCAACACCCTGGCGAATTCGTTACCCGAAAGTGTCACAGATTTCAGGTGGAGGGCCGGTAGCTTGGCTTCTCCGAGCTGGAAAATCTGGATCATCTCGGCGTGGACCAAACGCCGGCCTTTTAGGTCGACCAGGAGGCAATTGGCTCGTAGGAAATCTGCCCCTAGTAGGGGCTGTGACAACGCTGCCAACGTGAAAGTCCAAGTGAAGTGGCTGGATCCAAAATGCAGTGAGATAGTTCGCGGGCCATACGTCTGAATACTGGTGCCATTTGCAGTGGTGAGTTCGGGACCTGGGACCGTGTTACAAGTGTCCAAGTTCGGGGGGGTGGGGGGGGGGGGAGTACGCTGACTTCGGCCACGGTGTCTACCAGGAAGCACCACCCGGAGTGTCGGTCCCAGAGGTACAGGAGGCTATCTCGATGGCCAGCCGTCGTAGCCATTGGCAACAGCTGGCCCCGGCGTTTCCCGGAAAAGCACACGGTGGACGGCAGCGCCGCGCGCCTGAGCCCCATCTTTGGTGATAGAAACACCATTGCTCCGAACTTTTGTCTTTTTCCCGTGGGTCTCGACGGCTTCGGTTGTGGGGCCTGGGCTTTGGGGCACACAATCATGGCTAGGCCGATGGAGGCTGCTCCACGTTGCTTGCTCTGCCAAATGACATCTGCTTTAGCTGTGACCCTGCGTGGGTTGCTGAAATCCTCACTCGCGAGGAGGAGGCGAATGTCCTCTGGCATTTGCTCAAGGAACAACTGTTCAAATAGAAGGCATGGCTTATGACCATTCATGAGCGCCAGCATATCATTCATGAGCTTGGATGGCGTGCGGTCGCCCAGGCCGTCCATGTGTAGGAGCCGCGTGGCCAGTTCGCAGCGGCAGAGACTGAAGGTACGGATCAGAAGCGCCTTAAGCTTCGTGTACCCGTCCTCCGTTGGTGGCTGGCGTAGGAAGTCGATGATCCGGCCTGCCGTCTCCTGGTCGAGTGTGCTGACCACGTAGTAGTATCGCGTGGCATCGGCTGTAATGACTCTGATATTGAACTGGGCCTCAGCCTGCTCGAACCAAACGTGGGGCTGAGTGGCCCAGAAGGTCGGGAGCTTCAGAGAGACCGCGCTGTGCGAGTTGCTCGAACTCATGGCTGGTCGCTGAGTCCCCAGCTCCAGAAGCCGTCTGGAACGTCGGGGTTACCAATGTAGTCGCGCGCAAACGCGCTACTAAAGAAACACACGGAGGCAGAGAGAGATGAACTCAGAATGCCTTTAGTGATTCAAAATCGCACGCTTAAATCTCCCTCCCATGGGCCCCTGCGACCTGTGGGGTGGACATGATGTCAGACTATCCCCGGAAGGTCCGCCCCAAGCGGGTAGTTCCAAACGCGCTATCGCGTGTTTGCCTGTGGCTCCCGATGGCGGTTCGAGTCCCGCGTGTGCAGGCCGCCACAGAAGTACATATATGTCACCATATACAATTATGAGATTCATTTTATTGCAGGCATACTCAATAACTCCATAATAGAATCAATGAAAGACTGCACCAACTTGGGCATTTAACCAGTGTGCAAATACAGAAGTAAATAATAACAATGATAAGTAAGTAATAAATATCAAGAAATTGAGGTGAACTGTCATAGATTGTGTGAACATTTCAATGATAGGGCAAGTGAAATGAGGTGAAGTTATCCCCTCTGGTCCAAGAGCCTGACATTGAGGGATAATAACTGTTCATGAACCTGGTGCTATGAGTCTATAGGCTCCAGTACCTTCTTCCTGATGATATCAGCAAGAGGAGTGTATGACCTGGGTGGTGGGGGTCCCTGATGATGAATGCTGCTTTCCTGAGAAAGTGCTCTGTGTACATGTGCTCAGTGGTAGGGAGGGCTTTACCCACGATGAATTCAGTCATATCCACTACTTTCTGAAGGATTTTCCATTCAAGGGCATCGGTGTTTCCATACCAGGCTGTGATGCAACCAGTCAATATTCTTTCCACCACACACCTACAGAAGTTTGTCAAAGTTTTAGATGTTATGCCAATTCTTCGCAAACTCCTAAGGAAGTACAGGCGCTGCTTCTTTGCAATTTCTTTGTAATTGCACTTGTGTGCTGGGCCCAGGACGTGTCCTGTGAAATGATAACACCGAAGAATTTAAAGTCGCTGACCCTCTCCACCTCTGACCCTCCAATGAGGACTGGCTCATGGACCTCTGGTTTCCTCCTCCTGAAGTCAATAATCAGCCAAATAACACGCACACAATGCTGGAGGAACTCAGCAGGTCAGGCAGCATCAATGGAGAAGAGTAAACAGTTGATGTTTTAGGCCAAGACCCTTTGTCAGAACAAGAGGAAATTGATGAAAAGTCAGATCAAGAAGGTGGGGGGAGGGGAGGAAGAAATACAAGGTAGTAGGTGATAGGCAAAACCAGGAGGGGAGAGGGGTGAAGAAAAGAGCTGGGAAGTTGATTGGTGAAAGATGAAGGGCCCGAGAAGGGGGAATCTGTTAGGAGAGGACAGAAGGACATGGAAGAAAGGGAAGAGGGAGGAACATCAGAGGGAAGTGATGGGCTGATAAGGAGATAAGGTGAGAGGGAAATGGGAATGGTGGGGTGGGGGTCACATTACCAGAAGTTCAAGAAATCGATGTCCATACCATCAGGCTGCAGACTACCGAGACGGAATACAAGGTGTTGCTCCTCCAACCCGAATGTGGCCTCATCGTGTCAGTAGAGGAGGCCATGGACTGACATGTCAGAATGGGAATGGGAAGTGGAATTAAAATGGGTGAACACTGGAAATCCTGCTTTTTCTGGCAGATGGAGCATAGGTGCTCGGTGAAGCAGATTCCCAATCTACGTCGGGTCTCACCAATATATAGGCCACACTGGAAGCACTGCATACAGATGACCCCAACAAATTCACAGGTGAAGAGTCACCTCACCTGGAAGAACTGTTTAAGGCCCTGAATGGTAGTGAGGGAGGAAGCATAGGGGAGGGTATAGCACTTGTTCTGCCTGCAAAGACAAGTGCCAAAAGAGAGATCAGTGGGGAGGGACGAATGAGCAAGCGAGTCATGTAGGGAGCAATCCAATCCCTGTGTAAAGCAGAAAGTGGGAGAGGGGAGGAAAGATGTGCTTGGTGGTAGGACTGCTTCGCAAAGCACCCACGTTCCATCTGCCAGAAAGAGTGGGATCTCCCAGTGGCCACCCATTTTCATTCCACTTCCCATTTCCATTCCAACATGTCAGTCCATGGCCTCCCCTACTGCAGCAATGAGGTCACACTCAGGTTGGAGGAGCAACACCTTATATTCTGTCTGGGCAGCCTCACACTGATAGCATGAACATCGATTTCTTGAACTCCCGGGAATGGCCACTCCCCACCCCCCCCCCATCTCACCATTCCCCATTCCCACTTCCCTCTCGCCTTATCTCCTTACCTGCCCATCCCCCTTCCCTTTCTTCCATGGCCTTCTGTCCTCTCCCATCAGAGTTCCCCTTCTACAGCCCTTTATCTCTTTCACCAATCAACTTACCTGCTCTTTACTTTATCCCTCCCCGACTTCTGGTTTCACCTATCACCTACTTCCTCTCCCCCACACCCCCCCCCCACGTTTTTAATCTGACCTCACCTTTTTTCTCCAGTTCTGATGAAAGGTCTCAACCCAAAATGTCAACTGTTCACACTTTCCATAGATGCTGCCAGGCCTGCTGAGTTCCTCCAGAATTTTGTGTGTTGCTTAGATTTCCAGAATCTGCAGATTTTTTTCTGGTTTGTAATCAGTCAAATACATGCTTTTAATTAAATATACATTACGACTAAATATATATATACTTCTTGCTCTAATGAATACTTATGAGTGCCAGAGATGTTCATAGAAACTTAAATTTCTTTGATAGGCAATGGTGTGACGTATTTTCCAATATGTTTGTCTTGCACGAACAGAACTTGCCAATCAGAATCCCCAAGACAAGCTGGATGGGATAATCCTATGGGCCACATACTGAGAGTAGCAGGACAGTTTTTCTATTAATCATTCCAGTGAGGGCTAGCTGCTATCTGCCAACAGACAACAATAGGAACAATCCAATGGGCCATACATTGAAAGCATCCAAGAAAGTACCACCAACAAACAGCAACACAAGGAATCCAAGAGTACACTGGATTATCTGATCTACCTCACACAAGAGTCAAGGGAACAGGAGACAATGATTTGAGGTTTGCATATCCCTATCAACTATGACCGTACCATAGAGTGCATATGTAGATATGACCATACTGTAGAGGACGACAGCACAGAAACAGACCCTTCATCCCATCTACTCCATGCTGAACTGTTATTCTGTCTAGTGCTATCAACCTGTATCTGGACCACAGTCCTCCATATCCCTCCCATCCATGTACTTAACCAAACTTCTCTTAAGTGTTGCAATTGAACCCGGAATAATCACTTCCACTGACAGCTCATTCCACTTTTGCACCAGCCTCTGCAGAAGTTGCTCCTCGGGTTCCCCTTAAATATTTCACCATTCAACCTTAACTTGTAACCTATAGTTCTAGTCTTACCCAAGCTCAGTGTAAAAGAAAAACCTGCTTGCATTTACCCTACTTATACCCCTCGTAATTTTGTATACCTCTATCAAATCTCCCCTCATTCCCCTACACTCCAGGGAATAAAGTCCCAACCTATTCAACCTTTCCCTATAACTCGGGCCCTCAAGTGTCAGCAAACATCCTTGTAAGTTTTCTCTGTACTCTTTTGATCTTATTGATATTACCAGCAATGCTTTCAAAAAATATTTTGAATCCCTCGATAAGAGAAGCATGTATACAAAAACAGACCTCTAAATGTGGTACTGAAAAAGTATGCAACTGGATAGATCATGCAGAACTGCACAAAGAACACATAACAACATCTCTTCTTTATACAGAAGAAAATGAAGTCAGCCAAACAGTTTCAGCTCAGAGCTTTTCCCATCTGAACACAAACTAAAACTCACTAATGGACAAGTGACCTTGGTTTATCCACATTCATGATTAATGCAAGATGGAGCTGCTGCTATCCTTTAAAGTCAAAAGGGACAACTGATCAAAGTTAGACTAATTCACAATAACTTTGATGCAAAGTTCTTTCTGTATTTGATAACAATGCATATTGATTTTTTTGGTAAATCCATTTTATGTGACTGTGCATTGTTTACATAAAATATAGGAATGCAAAAGGGCATTGATATGAGATTGTAGGTAATCTGCATCTTAAATCCATCCATAAACCTTGGCTCCTTTATCCTTCTGTACCATATCCAGCAATAAGCTAACGTTTTCAAGACTTCAAATTAATAATTAAACTAGCATTAACACAAGAGATTCTACAGATGCTGGAAATCTTCAGCAATACACACTGCTGGAGGAACTCAGCAAGTCAGGTAGCATCTATGTTTCGGGCTGAGACCCTTCACCAGGCTGGAAAGGAAGGGGGCAGAAGTCAGAATAAGGTGTTTGATGGAGGGAATGGAGTACAAGCTGGCACATCTGCCCTCACCCCCATTGTCCTAATCCCATTACAGGGATAGGGTTCCCCGTGTTCTTGTACCACCTCATGAGCCTCATTAACATAATTCTTTGCATCTTCTGCCACCTTCAATGTATCCTATCACCAGGCACATCTTTTCCTCCAACCCGTCCCCCACTCTCCACTTTCTGTAGAGAGCACTTTCTATGTGACTTCTTTGTCTACTCATCTCTCTTAACCGATCTCCCTCCTGGCACTTACCCTTACAAGCAGCACAAATGATACACCTGCCCTGACACCTCCTCTATCACAACCATTCAGGGCCCCAAACAGTTCTTCCAGCTGAGGCGACACTTCCCGAGAGTTTTTTGGGGTCATCTGCGTACCACGATGAGCCCTCTCTCAGGTTGGAGAAGCAATACCTTTTATTCCACCTGGGAAGTCTCCAACCTGATGGCATGAACAGCATGGAGTTCTTTAACTTCCAGTAATTACTCCTCCCTTCCCCTTCTGTCCTTTACCAATTCCCTTCTTCTCCTCACCTGCCAATCACCTCCCTCCACCTTCCCTTTCTTTAATAGTCCACTGTCCTCTCCTAATAGATTCCTTCTTCTTCAGCCCTTCAGCTTTTCTGCTTATCATATTCTAGCCTCTCACATCAACTCCCCCATCCTCAACTCAGCCACCTTCCTGCTCACCTGGTCTCATTTATCACTTGTCAGCTTGTCCTTTTTCCTTTCCAGTCCTGATGAAGGGTCTTGCCCAAAACGTTGAATGTTTATTCCCCTCAATAGATGCTGCCTGACCTACTGAGTTTCTCCAGCATTTTGTGTTGCTCTGGATTTCCACCATCTGAAGAATCTCTTGTAATTAAATCTAACTACCTTTCCCTGATATCCAATGAGATTACTATTGCTGAGTTTATTTTAGAAAGCTGGAGGGAGTCATATTTTTCTCTACTGCAAACAGGACATGCGCCACATATCTGATTACAAGGAGTTGAGAGAGCTCAATGAGATGCAAATTATTGCATGATTCATGCATTTTATTATATACTCATGCCTCAGTGCCGGTATGACTCAATGTACTGCTGCAAAATGCAAGGAGGTTAACCAATTTTGCTAAAAAAGTGCTTAAGACTACACCCCTGACGTGCAATTAGCAGGGAAAATAAAAGGCTGCAGATATAGTGATAGCCAAGTATACAAACATGGGTTTGCAAAAGTTAATTGTTTGGTTCTCATATTTCTATATAATACAGAATGTGGCCATTCAGACCATTGAGTCTCTGCAAGTTCTTACACCCAACCCATTCCCCCACTTTTATTTCCCTGTAACTTATTCTCTTATCCAGTCCATTACTTCCCCTTAACTTCTTACCACCCTCACACACTACAGGCAATTTACAGTAGCCAATTAACCTCACAATGAGCATTTTCTGAGGGGTATGTGGTGAAAGCAGAGCAGCTGGGGAAATCCTCATGGTCACGGGGAAAACATCGAAATGAAGACAGGATTAAACCTGGGCTGCCGCAGCTGTGTCACTGTACTGTCCTTGTCGGTCTCCACTGACAATTAAAGAGGTTACATTAGTCACAGAACGAGTCACCAAGATAAATGAACTTACATGTCCAAACAGGGGACTTCACTAACATAACAGCAGTGTATTCCCTCAATCTTGTAATGACGGACATTCAGACAGGTGATTCATTTCTAAAGAGCCTCATTAGGAAGTCAGAAACACAAATTCACAAAGAGAGATCAGGGACCTAATGAACCCATTTCAGATCAAACTGCACTCATTTCTCTATTAATCCTCTTAGCCATCAGCTTCTTTTTTAATCTGATTCTCTGCAATAAAATAAAGGATTTTTTTAATATACAACAAACTGTTAAATGCTCGTGGAGGAAAGTTAAGCAGAGTAGATAAACCCCTTCACAAACAGAAGATCCTCTTGTCATTTCATTTTGCATTCTGGATGACTTATAGTCATGAAATCTTCTCATTGACCACTGAATTTAGGTGGAGGTCAAACTCTTAAAACAGGGTACAAATCCACACAAAATAGGAATGTGGTATTCACTATGTTCAGCCTATATTAGTTTGTGAGGGGGGGGGGAAAAGAGCAACTTTTGGTGAGGGAGAGGTCTGCTACGAGTCCCAACCTGCTACAAATTAGCAGGCAATTTGCATCAGTTCAGCATTTGCCTTGGAAATACAAGAAAAATCTAAAACTTTGCCGTGATACTCAGTACTAAGATAAGTTTCACGAAATTGCTAGATTTACGTTGATAATACAAATTAATCTTGCTGCAGCCATTTAGTGCTGGTAATTCTAAATTGATGCAAACACGAGGAAATTTGCAGATGCTGGAAATTCAAGCAACACACACAAAATGCTGGTGGAACGCAGCAGGCCAGGCAGCATCTATAGGAAGAGGTACAGTCGACGTTTCAGGCCGAGACCCTTCGTCAGGAATAACTGAAAGAAGAGATAGTAAGAGATTTGAAAGTGGGAGGGGGAGGGAGAGATCCAAAATGATAGGAGAAGACAGGAGGGAGAGGGTTGAAGCTAAGAGCTGGAAAGTTGATTGGCAAAAGCAGTGGTCCCCAACCACCGGGCCGCAAAGCATGTGCTACCGGGCCGCAAGGAAACGATATGAGTCAGCTGCACCTTTCCTCATTCCCTGTCGCGCACTGTTGAACTTGAACATAGGGTTGACAACTGTCCTGTATATGCCGGGACACTCCGTATATTGGGCTAAACTGGTTTGTCCCATACGGGACCACCCTTGTCCCGTATTTCCCCCGCTAAGGTAGAGCGTTCCTATGAAACCTTTTGTGCCGAAATGGCGTAAAGCGAAGAAGCAATTACCATTAATTTATATGGGAAAAATTTTTGAGCATTCCCAGACCCAAAAAATAACCTACCAAATCATACCAAATAACACATAAAACCTAAAATAACACTAACATATTGTAAAAGCAGGAATGATATGATAAATACACAGCGTATATAAAGTAGAAATATTGTATGTGCAGTGTATTCGGAAAGATTAAGCCAAAACTGATTTGTGGGAAAAAAAATCGGCACGTATGTGCATGCGTACGTCACATATGCGTGCACATGTACCCGTGCAAGGCTTCATGGTCATGGTAGTCTTTCTCAGGGTAAGCACAAGTGTCCTGTATTTGACTGCTACTTTTGTCCCTTATTTGGGAGTGAGAAATTTGGCAACCCTAACTGTAAAAGACATGTTAAGGTAGGTTTAACAACCCTGCTTGAACACCAAACCCCCTCGCGCCCCCCCCCCCACCCCCGGGTCAGCCTGTCCGCAAGAATATTGTCAATATTAAACCGGTCCGCGGTGTAAAAAAGGTTGGGGACCCCTGGGCAAAAGGGATACAAGGCTGGAGAAGGGAGGGGATCATGGGATGGGAGGCCGAGGGAGAAAGAAATGGGGAGGGGAGCACCAGAGGAAAATGGAGAGCAGTCAAGGAGTCATTGTGAGAGGGACAGAGAGCGAGAGCGAGAGCGAGAGAGAGAGAGAGAGAGAGAGAGAGAGAGAAGGAAAAGGAAAAATAAATAAACAGACAAAAATAACTGGATAAAAATGAATGAATGAAGGAATAAATAAATAAAGGATGGGGTAAGAAGGAGAGGAGGGGCATTGACGGAAGTTAGAGAAGTCAATGTTCATGCCATCAGGTAAGTCGACTGTACTTCTTCCTACAGATGAATTCTAAATTGACCTTGTTAATAATGTGATTTATTGTCCTGATGTAACACTAAACCTTGGAGGCCCAGAAAAGGACCAATGAATGTACAGTCTCAATTGAGCTGGCAGTGAATTGTTCTTGCACGATTTTTAAAACTCTTTAATCTGTCTTAGCATTATCTTTGTGTCAGTCTTACAATTCATAATGCCGATGGTATCAGATGAAAAGTGGTGTAAAATTGCTACAAGGCTGAGAAATACAAAATCAGAGGTTTTCTTTTCAGGAAAATTTTGGAATTCTGTACAAGACTAATTTGAAATATGACATGCTACATGCAGTAGGCTTGAAGGAAGATAATGATTTGGACCTATGATTCCCAAAGCTCAGCATCCTTGAGTTTGCCTTGAACCAATTGCGTGATTAGTCAAAAACAGTTTAATCACCGTATTACGTGACTACCTTGTTGCTAGAAGGTAAAGCAGACAGAACTGATCTCTTTGCTGTTCTTGAAGGACAAGGCTGGTAGTTTTTCATTTGGTTGGTCAATAACATTTTACAGATTTCCCTCCTATTCATTCAACTTCTCAAAGCCTAGTACAACTCCCAAACGCAGCTCAATCACAATATCTTCATCTGTTTGTTCATTCAAACAATTCTCGTCTCCTTCCCCACTTTTTAATCTATTCTCTTTATTCCTGTTTATATTCAATCTGACTTTATTTTACATTATTTCATTTTCTGTTGTTTGCTGTATTCTGTTTATTACAATTTTATTTTGTTAATCGAGAAGACAGATCACCAGTTTTAACACTCAGAAGATCTGAACAGTGATAATGACATTACAGGTGTAAAGTAATATGCAAGCAATATGCTGAGGAACTTGATGGTTGAGGTATAAAATTTTATTCATATTTGCTATAGTAATTTCTGACTTCCTGTCAGCCTTTCATTTTCTATCTTCCATGTACTTCATCTAGCTACATTCTGTTAACTGTATTTTTTTAAACAAAGACATTTAACCTTTTGAAAGTTGCAACTTTAACAAAGGAAAATGGTGCGTGGCATATCCCATAAAGAGGAAGCACATACTGTGAAACTCCCTCCTACAAATCTTGGGACAATGTTCAAATCAACACTTTTTGAAGTTCCACACACAAAACGCTGGATGAACTTAGCAGGTCAAGCAGCAGCTATGGAGAAGAATAAGCAGTTGACATTTCGCGATGAGACCCTTCATTAGGGCAATCTGCAGTGTGATGAAGGGTCTCGGCCGGAAATGTTGACTGGTTATTCCTCTTCATAGATGCTGCCTGACCTGCTGAGTTCCTCCAGCATTTTCTGTGCGTTACTCTGGGTTTCCAGCATCCACAGAATCTCATGTTTATTTCTTGAAGTTTGGATGATACAAGTAAAAATGTTAACAGTCATTCTTCTCCCCTATTTCGTGACCTCACTTAATGATATTTCAGAAACTAAATTTTCCACTGTACTGTATTACCCCGCATGAAACACACCACCCAATCCATGTGCTTGATAATTGCTCTTCTCATTTTCATGGCTGTCATTGACTTGAAACAGGAACTGTTTTTTAAAATATCTGCACAAATCTTACCTGACCTGCACAATACAGCCAGGACTTTGTTTTTAAACTTAACTTGAACGTCTTAAAGCAGACTATTAAACTTGCACCCAATGCTCCATCTTTAGCATTAACTCTCTCCATCACCAATGCAGTAGCTACAATGTGCACCAGCAACAAGATGCACAGACCAATGTACCAGAAGTACTTCAACAACAGGTCCCAAAGTTATAACCAAGCCACCTTGAAAATCTGGAAGCACTGACGCTTCTGTAATTGTCAGGTTGAATCATTCCTAGCATAAATGTACTGTGAAAGTACAAAGGCTCAAGAGCAGTTTTCAGCCATCTTCAAGGCCAATTGCAGATAGGCCAAAAGATAATGTTTTCACCCAGTGAAGAACACATCCTAAGGAGTTGTTACACACTTCACTCACCTATTTATTCACCTCTTAGCTCCTGAGAACAATTTCATTAGAAGTGTGGAATGCAATGAAGTGCTCTACTTATCTGGAATTGTTTCAGTAATTCTCAAAAAGGTTGACCCCATCCAAAATACAGTGGTCTGCTTAACTAATGGCTCGTGTGCTACCTTAAACATCTATCTCCATCACCAATCATACATGATAGCTGCAATTCGTATATCTAAAAAAAATTACCACAGAGACTCATCTTCTATCACTAAAGAGGAATAGGGCAACATCACCTACAGGTTTTCTTTCAAATAACATGCTACAATCAGTGTCTACTTTATTAGGGACAGGAGTAGAACCCAGTGTGGTTTTCTGCTGCTGTAGCCAATCCACTTCAAAGTTCAATGTGTTGTGCATTCAGGGATGCTCTTCTGAACACCACATTTAATGCATGGTTATTTGAGTTACTGTCGCCTTCCTGTCAGCCTGAACCAGTCTGGCAGTTTTCCTCTGACCTCTCTCTTTAACAAGGCATTTTCACCCACAGAGTTGCCGCTCACTGGATGTTTCTTTTTTTAAACCATTCTCTGTAAACTGTAGACACTGTTGTACACGAAAGTCCCAGATCAGCAGTTCCTAAGATGCTCCAACCAACAATCATTCCATGGTCAAAGTCATATTGCATCACATTTCTTGCCCATTCTGATGTTTGGTCTGAACAACTGAACCTCTTGACCATTTATGCATTGAGATGCTGCCACATGATTGGCTGCTTAGATATTTGCATTAACAAGGTGTACAGGCATACCTAATAAAGTGGCCATTGTGTGCATATCCAATATGACTAATTAACATTAGACAGTGGAGAAATTATATTGAAAAATAAAGAATTCACGTAAAATTTGAACAAATACATTATGATTGTCTATTTGGAAATAGTGAAGGACTAAAGGCAAGAGCTAAAAAAAAAATGGTTTGTGGATTGAAAACAGAGGGCAGGAATAACTGGGTCATTAAGGGGCTTTAACAATTAATTGGGCCAGGAAATGAAAAGTGATATATCCAAGTATGCACTTGATAGAATGCAAGGTGGCAGAGAGGCTTCATTGGGTGAAGGGTATAGACTGGCAAGAACATAGCAAATGGAATATAACGTAAAAGAATGTGAACATAATGATGAAAAACAAAGTCAGAAAATTTTTACAAACACTTGAGGTTGCCAAGGATTAGGTGTTCAGATGTGCTTACTCAAAATACAAGAGAGTGAGAAGTTTCCAGGAAACAAGATGGACCTTTATCATTGATTCTGTTCAGTTGCTTGACTTCTTATGTTTCCAAGTTGTGCCAGATACAGGGATGAATCTGAACTAATTGTATTTGTTAATACTAGTTTTATTCATGTCAACACAGTAGCAGGACTAATTATGTTGCTGTCCACAGACTCTGTGACTTACATATTCTCCCTGCAACTACATCGGTTTCTTGCACATTCCCAAGGTGCAAGATGCTTATTTAATTGGCCACTATTAATGTGTAGGCAAGTGGTAGAAACTGGAGCCTTTGATGGGAATGTAGATAGAATTAAATGAGATTATTGTAAATGAGTATTTGGAGAGCAAAAGGGCCTGTGTTATGATATGCAACACTTTCAGCCAGCCACTCTTGTAATATTACAGTGAAATTAAAGATATGGATTGGTGAAAAATACTTATTGCTTATTTTGAACATTGCATACGATAAAATACAAAACATTCTTCAATCTAGACATATTATTTCTTTAAGTAATTTGCAAATTCTATTTGCAGCAATAGCATCAGCATGACTGAGACATCTTAAGATGGCAGCTGAACCATGGATTCATTGGGCTGCAAGTTAAATGAATCAGCTTTGCTCTGGAAACGTACTCTGCATTAAAGAAAGCTTAAAGCATAAGATCAAAATGATCTAAATATTGTGCCTCAACACGATGGTCTACTAAATCCTCCTCGCAAATATATTTAAAAACAGGATCTGGCCAAAACCAACAAGTGTTTAACTATCAACGTACTCACAAGACCCAAGAGAGTAATCCGAATTCAATTACTATAAATAACATTAGTTAGAAAACAAGCAGAGAGCCCCTGAGGGACAGGGAGCCGTGATGACAAGCTGCAGCCTCTTGCTGCAGAACAATTCATTAGGCAGAGCGTAACAGATGTGCCACGTGCTTACTGAAACCCATCAATTCTACTGGGGATTCATGTAATTATTTGAGTTTCGAGTGGCAGGCGCCACCAGTGGCACGGCAGCTGCACAGGCACTGGGGACCCTCGTGTTTTAATCAGCATCACTTAGACGGGCCCTCAGTGCACTTGACGCTAGCTTGATATGCAGTCAAGTGCAAATCCAAGCTGATAGCACAAGTAACTACCATCTAGATTGTTTTTTAAAGTGAGACCTGTAACAATTCACCAGTGCAATGTTCATACCCATCTGCCTATGAGAGTCTGGAACTGAGACTAATGAAAGACAGAGTAACTCACTGACTCGGATGGAATGCACTGAACTGACAGATTAATTTATACAAGGAGAAAATGCATCATGTACCAACCTAAGAAATGGTGGTTTCTCTCCTAATCAAGGCACTTTGGATGCCATTTTCTATCAATGCTGGATGAATGAGGCCTCTGCCAATGCTGCTCTGTAAACTATCACAATGGGAATGGCTCACGGACTTCCTCCTTCGGATTGATTTCCTGTTGAAGGGTCTCTGTCTGAAACGTTGACTGTTTTCCTCTCCATGCTGAGTTTCTCCAACATTTGTTGTGTGAGTGTGTTGCTCTTTCAGATCTGTATGCCTTCATATGGATTCTGCAAGGCATGACCTCAATTTGGCACAATGGTGGTAGCTCTGTCAGGCATTCATATAACTATTGCAAAACCTTACTGCTCTTTCTAACTGTCCAACTAATAACAATTAAAACTTTACAATGTCTTTGAGAAATAATTAATGTGTAATTGTATTGAATTAACCATCACCAGGCTACCAGCCACCACACATCATTAGCTATATTGATCTCTCTATAGATTAGCAATAGGTAAGTTTGTTTTGTTTGCAGGATGTCTTCCTTTATCTCATTCTTAGATTTTGCCTTCAAAATGGGACGCTGGTAAAAGCTGTGACATGGGAAGGAGGGGGAGGGGTCAAGAAATTTGGAGGAAAGAAGTACCTTTGCAAATAAGTATGCTCACACGTGCATACATGACTACATTCATGTCTTGGTGGTTCTGAGCCAATAACATTTGGGTGTCATAGCAAACGACTACAAGGACTGTGTGTTTGCAGGAAGTGATGAATAATATAATTCCTTCCAAATTTTATGATCTGCAGCAATTGCATCACAATCTGGGGCTCATTACCGAGAAACAGTATTGTCAGCAGACATACAAGCTAAATGGAACATGGTATTGGAAAAGAGAAATTTGCATTCAATTCTTGACAATTCTGAATTGTTGCTCTTCCCTCAATACACAAAGGTGACAACTGACATTGCAGGAAGACAGTGTTCTGCCCACCAACTCACTGCTAACAGAAAATACATTCTATGAGAAGTAAAGGCATTTTCTAGACATGCAGTGTTAAATTTTAAATCTCTTCAGCCTTACCATCCTGTTCTAAATGCAAGAACTAAATGGCAGGCAAAAGGTCCTCAGGGTGAAATTCCAGCAGTCAATAACTGAATCAAAAAAGTCAGTGTGAATATGAAACAGGATTTTACATTTTGCACACTCATTGGCTATTTTACTAAAATAGTGACAGGAGAAATTTTACATACAAAAGATTTATGTTATGGATGAGGTCTCAAAGATAATTAGAGAAGAGATCAAGACCTGCCTTTTGAACACTATAAAGTCAGACAGAAAGCTTTGGGGCTGTTCTCATTATAAATGAGGAATGATTTAATAGAGGTGTATAAAATAATGAAAGGGTGGGACAGAGTAGAAGCAGAGGAGGTCCCGGGGATTAATAGCTCCAGAACATGAGGACACAGCATAATATTAAATACATGAGAGTAGCACAGAGATCAGGAGAAACTTTTCCTTTTATCATTGGGATTTAAACTTCTGTGAGATGTATCACTTATCAAGAATTATCATCAATTACGTTTTAATTAATTTTAAAACTTTATAACAATAGCTTCAATAGGTAGTTGCAGGAAAAGAGAAATAAAATGATTTAGTTACAGTGCAGCCACACAATATTGGAACTGAAAATTTTGTGAGGACAAATACCAACACAGATTGTTTGGACCCAATTGCAACTTCAGTGCAAGTGAAAGAGAACTATAGCACAGAAACAGGCCCTTCGGCCCATGCAGTCCATGCCAAACTATTATTCTGCCTAGTCCCATTGAGCTGCACTTGGGCCAAAGCCCTCCCATCCATGTACTTATCCAAACTTCTCTTAAATGTTGAAATCAAACCCCCATTCATCACTTCCACTGTCAACTCATTCCACACTCTCACCACCCTCTCAGTGAAGAAGTTCCCCTTCATGTTCCCCTTAAATACTTTACCTTTCACCCTTAATCCATGACATCTGGTTCTAGGCTCACCCAACCGCATTGGAAAAAACCTGCATATACAAATGTAATTATCCTATCAATACCCCTCAATTTTGTATACAGGTTTCCCCCGCTATCCGAAGGTAGAGCGTCCTATGAAACAGTTCGTAAGCCGGACTGTCATAAAGTGAATAAGTGATTACCATTTATTAATATGGGGAAAATTTTTGAGCGTTCCCAGACCCAAAAAATAACCTACAAAATCCTGCCAAATAACACATAAAACCTAAAATAACAGTAGCATATAGTAAAAGCAGGAATGATATGATAAATACACAGCCTATATAAAGTGTCTAGCTCAGCGAAAATCTCGCTGAAGCGCTCTCAGCAGAAAAACTCTCTCCAGTAACCTTAAAGCTATGAAGCTGTCAAATCACACCAAATAACACATAAAAATACACAGCCGATATAAAGTAGAAATAATGTATGTACAGTGTAGTATCACTTACCGGAATCGGGAAGACTTCAATAAATTGCAGTTTTGTCACAGTTAAACACTTGCTTATACGAATAACCATCTGACGCAATCGGCAATTGCCTCTGATCTGGGCCGACATTTATGTGCTGGGCGGCACATAAAGCTAATTAATTAGCTTGTTTATTTTGGCTCTTTTCTTAAGGATGTGCTGGGTGCATTCCGACTACTGCTGCACCCCTGCATACTTCACGGCAATGTATCAGTCCGCGGCCCAGAGGTTGGGGACCACTGCTTAAACTATGAAGCTGCCCTCGCCTCAGAAACTGATCAAATCACCCATGACTACCTTTAAATTCCACTTTAGCAACACTTTCATCACCATCGTCCAGTGCTTTCTGTTTCAGCTTATTAAAAAGACTGATTTCTCCTTAAGTATAAGAAAATTTAACAGAACACCACGCTTTGTACACCCATCAGTCCACTCAAGCAATAGACATTCCATTTTATCCATTATTGGATGCCGCTAAGAGAGACCACTTTGCTATGAGCAGAACCAACAGTAACATCCGCAGCTTTCAAAATTTTTTCTCTCTGCGTATAAATAGTGCGAATGGTGGACGCAGGCAAGTTCAACACGTGGACAATGTCCTTACTTCGTTCACCACGATCGAAACAATTAATTATGTCTAGTTTTACGCTAAGTGTAACACCCTTACGAGCTCTTTTAGGCTTTTCCGATACCTTAGAACTAATCTTGCTAACGGTTGCACAAAATAAAACAAGATAAAGTACGTGTTTAAGCAATGCCGGCTAGAATGCAGTTCCAGGGGGAGGGGCTTGGCTGTTCAGGCGTGCGTTGTATTTTTTCGTAACAGTGAAAACACCTTCTGTTAGCAAAAACAGGTAACTAATGTAGGTCTTTCATAACAACGAGGTGTCATAAAGCAAATGTTCAGAAAACGGGGGCCACATGTACCTCTATCAAATCTCCCTTCATTCTCCTACACTCTAGGGAATAAAGTCCTAATCTATTCAAATTTTCCATATAACTCAAGTCTTCAAAATCCTTGCAAATTTTCTTTGCATTCTTAATGTTATTGATAACTTTCCTGTAGGTATGTAGGTGACCAGAACTATATACAATTAGTGTTGTTAAAGTCAAGTCTGGTCAATTCATTTAAACAGGTAACTATTCTAAGGCCTATAGCTTTTCCAATCCCCACACCACCACCCCACACTTTAAAAAATCACATATTATTTAAATTCATTTTTTACTTGTCTGCAAAAGTTACACCACCCCTTCAATTATTTTCTCTTTCATGTTCAGTTAGAATAACAGTAACTGCTGAACAACTCTAGTAACTGTTGAATGGGAAGAATACTGTCAGAGACCAAATTTACTTTTTGTCATTAACCTAACGTAACGTGAAGTAACTTTCAACATGTACCATGAAACGTAACCAGAACTGATTTTTTTATATATTTATTAACTTTTTATTTATTTATTGCAAACAAAAAAACAAAAAAAAAGCACATCCATAAAAACCACAACCATAACAAAATCAAATTAAATATTGGGCAGTAAAAGGGAGAAAAATATAAAGGCAAAAGTAAACATACACAGCAGAGGTGCACCGCACCAAAACACCTCAGTCCTCACCCCGCAAGAAAGCCAATACAGGGCCCCATATCCTTTCAAAGATGTCCCCTCTGTCCTCATTACATAGTCTTAGTCTCTCCAAATGTAGAGTTTTTGCCGGTTCTCTCAGCCACAGATCGTACGTAGGCACAGTCCATTTTCCACATTTGCAGGATTAACTTCTTAGCAATCACCATTCCAAACAATACAGCCATTTTTTCATACATATTGGCTGAAGATAGGGAGTTTGTTGCTCCAAGCATGGTTATGAGCGGGTCTGGTTCCCACTTATATTGACACTCCGATTTGTGACAATCATTCCTTTTTGCCTGGCCTGAATGATACTGTTTTTTCTACCTGGCATCTGTAGTGTAGGTGACAATATATTAATGGAAACTTTGCCTCATTTGCACAGATACAAGCAGTTTACAATATCCCTGCATCTAGTTGTTTTTTTTTAAGATATTTACAAATTCGAGATTATGTTAGGGAAATATATACCTAACTTCGAAGTTTTAGACAAACACGAGTCCCTGGAGACAATAAATAAATTTGAACTTGTTACTCATAGTGTGGTATCCTATTTTTATCAGATCCTACATAATGGAGCTCTGGTGAATTCTGCAGATTTTAAACAGGCATGGGTAGGTGAATTGGGTATAGAACTGACAGAGGACGTCTGGGATGAGTGTTTAAAGAGTATACATGATTGTTCGGTCAACGTCAGACACAGACTTATACAGTTTAAAACAATACATAGACTCCATTATTCCAAAGAAAAGTTGCAGTTTCTACCCTGATGTTTCACCAGTTTGTAATCGATATAAATCTGTGAACAATAACTTGTCACGTGCATTCTGGTCATGTTATAAGCTTTATGTATACTAGAAAAGCATTTTTCACTGTTTCTATAACCAGAACTGATTTTTAAAATATGATAATATAATTAAAAGCAGCTAGTCTCAGAGGAGAGAATGATAGTTCTTACATTTGAAAACCACAGTATTTGCATGTACTTTATACTGCTTACTCTGAGGTTCCAATAGTTAGTGGAGAGACAACTGGCAAGTTTATATGAAGAATTCTGGTATAGATGTACAACAAAAATTAGCCTTAATTATATTTGTCTATCCTGGGTAAAGAATCTGTAGCCCTCCAATACATAATTGATTATAACCCCAGCATGGAATGTCACAAAAGATCAATTAATAATAGAGGAAATATCTTGCTAAAAATTAAACATATACTTCGAAAGACGTTAGCAGAATACATAGGAGGAAACTCCTCTCTTTGGAAGGACAGCTGATAACCACAGAATACTGAAGGCAATTGGCAAAAGAAAAATTTTTTTTCAGCAGCAGGTTTATGATTTGGAATGCATTGCACAAAAGATTAATGGAAGTTGATTCATTAGCAAGTTTCAATATAGAGTTGGTAAATACTTGAAAAAGGAAAAACACTAAATCTATGGGGAAAGAGCTGTGAGGTGGAACCAATTAGAGAGCTCATTCATAAAGCTATACAAAGTACGGAGCCCTCTCACTCATCCATATCCAGGGCACATTAAATATTAAATATTACAACAAAAAATAAATATAAAGTATTTTGCTGATCCCTTGAATATGAAGAATAACAGACATTCATATTTATTTTTAAAATTTCTTTTACAGATAAATCCACTCTTAAAGTTAAAATGCACAATACACGATCAAATCTCTGCCTAAAATCCTTAAGATATAGACTATAAAATATAGGAACAGAATTACGCTATTTTGCCCATCACATCTGCATCGCAAAACCCTTCTAATTAGAAAGCTTATTCGTAAAGCTACACAAGTACTGAGCCCTCTCACTCATCTATACCCAGGGAACATTAAATGTCAAATACTACAACAAAAATTACATACAAAATGTTTGTTGATCCTTTGAATACTTGGAATAACAACTGAAATATATATTTATTTTAAAATTTTCTTTTCCAGGTGAATCCACTTTTAAAGTTAAAATTAATTTTGATGGTAGTGCAGAGTGCATGATCAAATATCTGATTAAAAACCCTTCGAGTTCGGCATTTTTTTTAAAAATAATGTCCTTAATTTTTTTTTCTCCTTGTTATTACGAATCAGTGGCCAGTAAAAAGAGACCCATGTTCCTTTGGTGGACAATGAATAAAATCACACATTTTACTACAGAGTATTATACTGACAGTTGTGAATAATCTACAGTATATAATTTACCTTATTCATAGGCACTTTTGCCTAAAGGACGTTCAGCACATTGGGCCACCTCAACCCATTTCCTAATTCATACCAACCTACAAATTTAATCTTATCCTTTGGAGTTATTTTTTGATCTACTGAATAAGGTTATAAAATTGGCCGGTTAGAGAAATTAACATACATATTGAGTAGTAGACCAGCATCTTCACTGACACCAAGAATTAATACAGATACCAGTGGAAAGCTGGGAAGCAGCCCTTTGAGTGATGGGGGATTAGCCAAATAAATGTTCAAGAGCTCTGGAAAAGATTAAATGCTCCTCTTGTTGTTTATCTTGTCCTGTCCTAAAGCATTCCACTTACATTAATTGCATTAAAGATCCTTCGATAACAAAAAGAAAAAAAAACAAATACATTGCTGGTGCTAGAAATCTAAAATAAAACAGAAGATAGTGGAAAATCTCAGTAGGCTTGGCTTTTATTTCAAGGTTTTCATTCTTTATTAAACAGGTTGCATTTATAAAGCACCATTAACACAGTAAAATGCCTCAAAGGAACATTACCAAAGTAAGTATGATTCAAGTTACACAAGGAGAACACAGATGATTTAAAATTACATCAAAGTAAGGATTAAGGAGGACAGTACCAGGAAATTTACAGAAGGAATTTTAAAGTTTCAGATCTAGGCAGCTGAAGACTGAGCTGTCAAGAGTAGAGTGATGAAATTTGAGAATGTGCAGAAGGCCACAAGGCACAATTTAAGGTGCACAAATGGACAGCTGCAGAAGGTTACATAGAGTGAGGAAAGGGGAGGCACTAAGGATTTTAAAAACTAGGATAAGAATTTGTAGAGTTGGTGGATATTACTTAGAACTTCACAGGCCTTTATCAAGATATATATCTATAGTAGGTAATACAGGTTTCCCCCACCATCCGAAGGTAGAGTGTTCCTATGAAACAGTTCGTAAGCCGAAATGTTGTAAAGCGAAGAAGCAATTACCATTTATTTATATGGGAAAATTTTGTGAGCGTTCGCAGACCCAAAAATAACCTACCAAATCATGCCAAATAACACATAAAACCTAAAGTAACAGTAACATATAGTAAAAGCAGGAATGATGTGATAAATACACAGCCTATATAAAGTAGAAATACTTTTCCACAATCATTACTGAACTGTTCTCCATAGCGAAAATCTCACGCAAGCGCCGTTGGCAGAAAATCTCACGCAAGCGCTGTTGGCAAGAACGCTCTCTCCAGTAACCTTTAAGCTATGAAGCTGCCAAATCATACCAAATAACACCTAAAAATACACAGCCTATATGAAGTAGAAATAATGTATGTACAGTGTAGTATCACTTACCGGAATCGGGACAGCGCCGAGCAGACTGATGATGGTGTGTTAGACTGAGTCGTCGCAGGCTGGGTGGTGCAGTGGCCCCCACCCTCCGGGCCACCAACCAATACCGATCTGCGAAGCATGCAGGGGTTCAGCGGTAGCCAGGAGGTACACAGAACATCTTTAAGAAAAAAGCCAAAACAAACATGCTAATTAATTAGGTGCCGCCCGTAATTGTCGGCCCAGATCAGTTTCTCTGCTGTCTCGTTGTCTCTGATCTGGGCTGACAATTACGTGTCGGCGGCACCTAATTAATTAGCAGGTTTATTTCGGCTTTCTTCTTAAAGATGTGCTGTTTGCCTCCCGGCTAACTTTGCATTCTACGCGAATCAGTATCTGTCCGTGGCCTGGGGGTTGGGGTGGTGGGACACTGGGGTGTCATCTCGTCATCTGTTTCCATTAGAGCAGCAGCTCATCTTCTCCTATCTCTGCCCGCCTCGATGTCGAAGGTCGAGGTTCGTCGTCTGCTGCGGCTGATGTGGAAGGCTTGCTTGACTGCTGAGCCTCGCACATTTTTCTATCACACAGTTCTTTAATAAGGACTCAAACCATCCTGCAAATATCTCCTAAACCGACATACCCTTTCAAAATTAAAGTCGTACTTTATCATTACTCATTGTTATCCTTTTTTCTTCCAATTGCATCAGCTCTTCATCTGTCAGTTCTTGGTGATGGGATGCCAAAACCTCTTCAACACCATGTTCGTCAGCTTCCACAAGCCAAACTCACGTTGTCCTTACTTTGTTCACCACGATCAAAATGCTTAATTATGTCTAGTTTTGCTGTAAGTGTAACACCCTTATGAGCTCTTTCAGGCTTTTCCGATACCATACTCATCTTGCAAACGGCTGCTCACAGGCACGTGTTAAAGCAATGCCGGCAAGAATCCGGGGGAGAGCAACTGCTTGGGGTGCGCTGCTTTTTATCACGCGCTGATTTTTTCACGCGTTGAATTTTTTTTCATAACAGTGAAAACACCTTCTGAAAGCGAAAACAGGGTACTAATGTAGGCTTTTCATAACAGTGAAGTTTCGTAAAGCGAACATTCGAAAAGTGGGGGACACCTGGTGTATATTAGAATTAGATAAACCAGTACCCAACTAAACACTACCCTGCAAAAGCCCAATTTGCTAGAGGGGCACTTAGACCTTCGGTCAGAAGCTGACAAGTAATATCCTCCGCACTCCTATACTTTTAAAGGGGATATATGCTTGGGTCGCTTGCCGCTGTGCTGGGAACATTGCACAAATATCTACCTAGCCTGCTGTTGTTGAAGGGACCTGGCACAAAACCCCTGCAATTCACTGACACCCTTGTAGAAAAGAATCACCAACAGCTTGGTGAACTGAGTTTATCTGTGAGGGTAGTGTTGATCTGGAAATGATATTGTCCAGAAGGTTCTTCAGAAGTCAGAAATGGGGCCCAAAATGGAGTCTCAATTTTGAACTTTAACAAGTTACAAAACAAAATCGGGCAGCATCGCCAACAGTAGCAGATCCTATCCTGATGAGCTTAACGCATTCTTTGCACGTTTTGAACAAAGGGAAATGGTTGTGTCACCACTCATCCTGACAGCCTCCAGTGCATCTAATTCTACAGTCACCATCACAGACATAAAATTAGTCTTCTGCAACAAGCATCAGGCTTGGATGGTTTCCCTGGCTGTATCCGTAGATCCTTAGATCCTGTGTGGGTCAGCTGGCAGGGCTATTTGCAGACATTTTTAACCTCTCCCTGCTTCAGGCCGTGGTTCCTCCTGCTTTAAGAAGGTCATTATCATCCCGGTACCAAAGAAAAACAAGATAATTGCTTTAGCAACCACCAGCCAGTGTCTCTGACACCTACCATCAAGTACATCAAGCGGCTGGTTATGACACATATTGACTTCAGCTTTCCAGACAAACTCAACCACTGCAAACTGCCCACTGCTGAAATGGGTCTACGGCGGGCAATATCCCCCTGGTCCTACACTCATTCCTGCAGCATCTGGATAGCAAACACAAAATGCTGAAGTATCCCAGCAACTCAGGCAGCATCTATGGAGAGAATAAAGAGTAAACGTTTCAAACTGAGATCTTCCATCAGGACTAGAAAGGAGGGGTTAAAAGCCAGAAAAGGGTTTGGGGGAGGGGGGACAGAGAGAAGGAGTATAAGCTGGCTGGTTATAGGTGAGACCAGATGATGAGGAAGGTGGGTGGGTGAAATAGCACCCCCCCCCCCACACCAACCCACCTTCCCCTCCTCTCTTCCCCCACCCGTCCACGTTATTACTCTAAGTAAGCTCATCACCAAACTCCAGAAACTGGGAGTCAATGCTTCCCTCTGCAAATGGATCATAAGACCATAATATATAGAAACAGAATTAGGCCATTTGGCCCATCAAGTCTGCTACACTGTTTCATCATGGCTAATCCAATTTTCCTCTCAGCCGCAATCTCCTACCTTCTCCCCATATCTCTTCATGCCCTGACCAATCAAGAATTTATCAACCTCTGCCTTAAATATATGTAAAGACTTGGCCTCCACAGCTGCCTGTGGGAAAGAATTCCGCAGATTCACCACTCTCTGACTAAAGAAATTCTTCTTCATCTCTGTTCTAAAAAGACACCTCTCTATGTTGAGGCTGTGACCTCTGGTCTTAGATTTTCCCACCATAGGAAACATCCTCTCCACTTCTACTCTATCAAGGTCTTTCACCATTCAATAGGTTTCCATGAATTCTAGTGAATACAGGCCCAGAGTCATCAAATGCTCTTCATATGACAAGCCATTCAATCCTAGAATCATTTTTGTGACCTTCCTTTGAACCGTCTCCAGTTTCAGCATATCCTAAGATAAGAGGCCCAAAACTGCTCACACTATTCCAAGAGAGGCCTCATCAGTACTTTAAAAAGTCTCAACATTACATCCTTGCTTTTATATTGTAGTCCTCTTGAAATGAATGCTAACATCGCATATGCCTTCCTCACCACAGACTCAACCTTTATGGCACTCTGCACAAGGACTCCCAAGCTCCTTTGTGCCTCATTTTTTTGTATTGTTTCTCCCTTTAGAAAGTAGTCAATCCTTTCATTTTTTTCTACTAAAGTGCATGACCATACACTTCTGACACTGCATTCCATCTGCCACTTCTTTGCCCATTCTCCTCATCTGTCTAAGTCCTTCTGTAGCCTCTCTACTTCCTCAAAACTACCTGCCCCTCCACCAACTTTCATATCGCCTGCTAACTTTGCCACAAAGCCACCAATTCAGTCATCCAAATCATTGACATATTACATAAGAAGAATCGGCTGGCTACCACGAGCCACCAGCGGCCAACCAGAAAAGGCTCCCTTTATTTCCACTCTTTGCCTCCTGCCAATCAGCCACTGCTTCATCCATGCTACAATCTTTCCTCTAATACCATGGGCTCATAGCCTGTTAAGCAGCCTCACGTGTGGCACCTTGTCAGAGGCCTTCTGAAAAATTGAAGTGCACAACATCAACCAATTCTCCTTTGTCTATCCTGCTTATTATTTCTTCAAAGAATTCCAACGGATCTGTCGGTTTTTGATTTTCCCTTGAGGAAACCATGCCTACTACAGCCTATTTTATCATATGCCTATAATTTCCTTTCTTCTGCCTCTCTGCCTTCTTTGCCCATTCTCCTATTCTGTCAAAGTCCTTCTGCAAACTCACTGCTTCAACACTACCTATCCCTCCACCTATTATCCAGAACCTCGACCACAACAACAATTGACTCCATTTCGCCAATTAAAGCTTCACTGGGCGCTAATTAAAGAGATGAGGGACATTGAAGCATCGAGGCGAATGTGGAGAGTGAGCGCTGGCTGTCTGTCTTTTTGATCGCTCTGTACTGGAGAGGGGTGAGCCTGCTGCAGTGCCTGGAGGGTGTTGCCCAGGTTTTCTGCCCAGGATGTGGTCTATAGACGTTTTATCCAGTCTTAATAGTTTTTTTTATATTCTGTGTTTTTCATCAGATCTTTCTTTTTTTTGTGTAGGTGGGGGATTTGGGGGGGGTCAATGTGCTGTTCTATTTTGCTTGCTTTTTGTGCAGGGAGGTGGGAGTTGGGGGTCGATGATTGCACTGCCTTTCTTTTCTTTCTTGTTTTCATGGCTACCTGGAGAAGAATAATTTCAGAGTTGTACAAGGCCAAAAGAGATAGGAGTAGAATTAGGCCATTTGTCCCATCGAGTCTGCTCTGCCATTTAATCGTGGCTGGTCCTTTATTCCCCTCCTCAGCCCCAATTCCCAGCCTTCTCCCCAAAACCTTTGATGCTGTGTCCAATCAAGAACCTATCAAGTTCTGCCTTAAATACATCCAACGACCTGGCCTCCACAGCTGCCTATGGTAATAAATTCCACAGATTCGCCAGAGATGCAGAGCACACGCGGCCTCTCCGGTGAATGAATCATATCTGTTATCTGTCAAGTAGGGGACCGTGCACAATTCTGATTTGATGGAGACAGGCGTGAGAGTACGGAGGAACATCTGGAAAACTTCTGAAATGCCCGCTTCACTGCCGCTGCTATTGTGTGGTAACCGGAATCTCCAGAGCAGAAGGTCCTGAAATCCTCCGCTTTGCGTGTTTCAGCGGCCGGGGCGAGGTCGAAGGCGCTCAGCAGAGGATGGCGCTCGGGAGGCTGTATTGAAGCGGCTGGTCGGAGGCTCGAAGTTTTCGGACAGACGGACTGGGTGTCGGCTTTGGTCAGCTGCTTCCAAGGCATCGGCAAGTTGACAGTGCTTGGAGGTTTATGGCAGGCAGTTTCTCCCTTTTTCTGCCTGCTATCAGGAACTCGGGAGTCAATTGACTCGGGGACTTTGAGACTATTTTTACCGTGCCTATGGTTTGTTCTTCATCAAATTATGGTACTGTTTTGCACTGCTGTAACTACATGTTATAATTATGTGGTTCTAGTCAGTGCTGGTCTTTGGTTTGTCCTGTTTTCTGTGATATCACTCCGGAGAAACATTGTATCATTTCTTAATGCATGTATGCATTTCTAAATGACAATAAAAGAGGACTGAGTGTTCTCATAATCTAAATCTAAGTGAATACCCCTCTATTCTGAGCCTGTGCCCTCTTGTCCTAGACTCCCCCCAGTGGGAAACAACCTTTCCACGTCTTCTCTGTCTAGGCCTTTCAAAATTCAAAAGGTTTCAATGCGATCACCCCTCATCCTTCTAAATTCCCGTGAGTACAGACCCAAAGCCTCAAATATTCTTTGTATGATAACCCTTTCATTCTTGGAATCATCCTTGTGATCCTCCTCTGAACCCTCTCCAATGCCAGCACATCTTTTCTTTGATGAGGAGCTGTTCACAATACTCAAGGTGAGGCCTCACCAGTGCCTTATAAAGCCTCAGCATCACAACCCTGTTCTTGTATTCTAGGCCTCTTGAAATGAATGCTAACATTGCATCTGCCTTCCTCACCACCGACTCCACCTGCAAGTTAACCTTTAGGGTGTTCTGCCACCCTCTGGCTGGGTAGCCTCCAACCTGATGGCATGAGTATCGATTTTTCCTTCCGGTAACAAAAATTTTCCCTCCCCCTCCCCTCTCCTTCTATTCCCCACTCTGGTCTCTTACCTCCTCTCGCCTGCCATCAACTCCCCTGGGTTCCCTCCTCCTTCCCTACTTTGAGAATAAGTGAACCTTAGAACAAAACCATCAATTCCATCATCCAAATCATTGACGTATGACATATAATGTGGAAAGAAGCAGTTTCAACACGAACTCCTGTGGAACACCATTAGTCACTGAAAGTCAACCAGAAAAAACACACACACACATAAAACAGTTGAGCTGCAATCTCAAGGCAGTGCTGCCATCTTGTGGTGAAGCTGACACCCTAACAATCAATTCACTGAACTTCATTCAACACAGATACACAGAAAGCTCCACCACTTTGTTGAAGAGTGGGCCTTTTGTGATTTGCGTTTACCAAGTGTAGAATGTGCAATCTCTTTGTAAAAACATAACCCAATTATGCAAGCTCTGACAGATTTACTATAGACTGGGAGAGAAAAAAGGTTAGGGTTCTCCAGATACACACAAAATAATTAATGAAAATCAATCAACTAAAATTAAAAGACCACTGGTATGCTTAATGTTAATTGTCCAGCTGGGTCCATCTTAATCATGAGAGTTTTAGCCTGAACACAATGCATTATGATCCTCTCCAGACACCAAACTCTTTTTCAAACCTTCCACCTTTTAACTTTCCAATACCTCCTGATTCCAACAAAGCGCAGGATAGTTCGATATTAGCATTGTCCTGGAGTGCTGTGTAACCCTCTGATTCAGGTTCATGTCTGCTACGTATGAACTCACTCAGATCCAAACCTGAAGTATCAAGTATGTCACCTTGGATCCAAATACAAGAAAACTAAAATAAGAACAGAAATGGAAGCAGGAAGAGCATATTAGACCTCTTAGGTACGCTCCACTCAGTAGATGACTTAAACAGCACTACTTTTCTATGTAATCTCCTATACCTTTGATTCTATTTATATCCAAAAATATTGATTTCCATCTTGAAGATACTCAGTGCCTGAAACTCCATAGCCTTCTTGGTCACTGAATTCTAAAAATGATTACTGCACGGATACAGAAAGGTTTTCTCAGTTGAATTTTGAAATGTCACCTTTTTAGTCTAAGGTTGTGACCCCCTAGTTTTAATCATTACAGCCAGGAAGAATCTTATACTATCATACTTTATACTAGGAACTTAGTCACCTCTTACTTTTCTGAACACAAGAGGATAATCCACCACAAACCCATGCCAGAAATCAAGAGAGTAAAGCTTTGAAAATTTCCTCTCGTCCAAGATAGGGAGGCCAGACCTGCATGTAATGTCCCAGGCAATCTCAGCTGAGCCATATACAAGAAACTTTTTTCTTCTTGTACTTACATATTGCAATAAGTTTAAAGGAAAGAGAAACCTAATACCACAAAATATGAAGAGGTGACCTCAGTAAAACAAATTTTGTTGCACTTACACACCACATTCCTCTCAAACCCAAAATCTTTCAACATTTAAAAACACGGCTTTCCTTTTTCTCCCCTCATTACATCAGCCACATCCTCAAGCATTTATTAATCCTATCTAATACTCCAATGCCCAAAATTTCTCTGCAGCCCTTTGTATCATAAACAAATGAGGATATATTATACATGGTCTCCTCAAGCATATCATTGCCATAGACTGTGAATATTTTATACTTTATTGTCGCCAAACAATTGATACTAGAACGTACGATCATCACAGCGATATTTGATTCTGTGCTTCCCGCTCCCTGGATTACAAATCAATAGTAAATATTAAAAATTTAAATTATAAATCATAAATAGAAAATAGAAAAATGGAAAGTAAGATAGTGCAAAAAAACTGAGATGCAGGTCCGGATATTTGGAGGGTACGGGCCAGATCCAGGTCAGGATCCGTTCAGTAGTTTTATCACAGTTGGAAAGAAGCTGTTCCCAAATCTGGCCATACGAGTCTTCAAGCTCCTGAGCCTTCTCCCGGAGGGAAGAGGGACGAAAAGTATGTTGGCTGGGTGGGTCGTGTCCTTGATTATCCTGGCAGCACTGCTCCGACAGTGTGCAGTTTAAAGTGAGTCCAAGGACGGAAGATTGGTTTGTGCTGCGTCCTGTTCACAATTTTCTGCAGCTTCTTCCGATCTTGGACAGGACAACTTCCATACCAGGTTGTGATGCACCCTAGAAGAATGCTTTCTACAGTGCATCTATAAAAATCAGTGAGGGTTTTAGGGGACAGGCCAAATTTCTTTAGTTTTCTCAGGAAGTAACGGCGCTGGTGGGCCTTTTTGGCAGTGGACTCTGCTTGGTTGGACCAAGTCAGGTCATAGCTAGGAACTCTGGATTGATCGGAACTCCATATCAAACAGAAAAGCCTACAAATAGTGGATACTGACATTCTCTTCACTCTTTCTGCCCTGCTACTTCTCTCTGCAACTGGAAACTTGTTTTACCTCCAGCTTTTCTGTGTTCTGATGAAAGGTCATTGTCTTGAAATGTCAGCTCCACTGCTACTGTGTGACCTCATGAATATTCTCACCATTTTCTATTTTATGTCACCTTGGAGCCACATCAACAACACCTCTCCCAATGAGGCCACTTCAACTTACGTTATTTTGCTTTCTCTTTATCAGTTCTGCCTAAAGTTCTTAGATCACAGAAAGTGTTTCTTTTTGAATACACGCTACCTAAAGGAGGGAGGAGAAGATGGCGGCGCGACACAGCGCACGCGGCCGTTCTAAATGATATCGTGTGTGTTAACTAGGGGCCGTGCACAATCCTGATTTAATAGAGACAGCCGTGAGAAGCACAGAGGAACACCTGGAGAAACTTCTGAAATGCCCACTTCGCTGCTGCTGCTACTGTGCGATCGAGAATCTCCGGAGGGGAAGGTCCCAAATCCTCGGCTTTGCCTACTGCATGTTGCCGGGGCCGGGGTCGAAACACTCGGCAGAGATGGTGCTCGGTGCTCGGTGTCAGAGAGCTGGTCGGAGGCTCGGAGTTTTCCGATGGACTCGGAGTTGGACTGTGGTTGGACGCTTCATTGGCAAGTTTGCGGGGCTGGAGGTTCACCATCTGCGTGAGATGATGGGACTTTCGAAAGACTTTGAGAGTTTTTACCGTGCCCATGGTCTGTTCTTTATCAAATTATGGCATTATAACTATATGTTATAACTGTGGTTTTTGTCAGTTTTTCAGTCGGTTTGTCCTGTGTTTCTGTGATATCATTCTGGAGAAACATTGTATCATTTCTTAATGCATGCATTACTAAATGACAATAAAAGAGGACTGTGTGTCCTCATAATTTAATCTAATCTAATCTGCTGAATGTTTCTAATATCTTTTTATTTTTAAGAAAGTAAAACGTGCATGCCCGGCTCCGTACTTGTCCAACACTACCAGCTTCTGCTTGGATTCTGAATTGGAAGATTGCAGGTTTAAAGCTCCTCTGCAGAAACATACATTTCATCCCCCTCGTGGACCGGGAGAATGAAGGGCATGTCACTGTGAGGAAGTTCAAGCGCAAGTGCAACTCTAAGGATTTGCAGCCAACAAATGGAGGTGCCTCCTTCCCTTTTTTGAGACGAAAGGGTTTTTGTAGTGTTGCAGGAAGAACTGATCCCAGGACAAACAGATTATCCCTACACTAAATATATTTGAAGCGAACACTGAAGTAATGCACTGTTAAATTATACAGGAACAGCTGAAACAGTGCAAACACCTTTTAAGTGCAAGACATCGTCTTCGCTTTTCCCCAGCAACACATTGTAATAGCATGCTTTCCCCAAATATACATTTCTATGAGGAAAGTTTGAATAAAAACAGTACATTACAGCTTCAATTCACTGTAGAATTGAATCTATCCTTTCATTCAATGTCGATGCAACACGCATCAAAGTTGCTGGTGAATGTCGACTGTACCTCTTCCAATAGATGCTGCCTGGCCTGCTGCGTTCACCAGCAACTTTGATGTGTGTTGGTTGAATTTCCAGCATCTGCAGAATTCCTCGTGTTTGCGTTTTTAAATTCAATGTCGATGATTGGACTCCAACCACTGTTAGTTTTTTTATTGTCAAGGTACATGATGATAATTTGTGGATATTCATAGCAGCAACAGGAATATAGTGCGATTTAAAAATCACAATTTTTAATATAGGGCTTTCATTGCCTTTATAGCTTTAAGATTCCTTAACCCTTTACTGAGATTACCTTTGAATAAATCAGTTGAATATTCGTGAAACTCTAAAATCATGTGGCAATAAAAATTTCTATTAAATCAACTTCCAGCCATTCCTTAATAATTGCTGTAATTATGTTCCAAACATTATTCCTTCAGTGTGAATGCTATCAGACATCAATATTGAAGGCCTTTTCCAGTCATCATTATTGCTTTTAAAATTGGACCAAAACAATTTCAATGTTATTGTAATTTTGCTTTCATTTGACAGTTGTAAATCCTGCAAGTATTATTCTGACAATTTAGGAAATCCACAAAACAGCTCAATTAGTGTCTTGTAATCATTCCCAGGGATCCATTATATTCTGTATTATTATAAGTTCATGTGGATCATTATACATATTGCTCACAACGATGACAATACAACAGCTTCAATCAATCTTCAAGCAGTAGGCAGTGTCTATTTTATAATATGCTATGACATTACATATTCTTCTTTCCTATTGCCATTCAAGATTTTTTAGTTTATAATTCTCTATTTTCTAACCAGAAGAAATACCCAAAGTGATTGCTTTTCCTATACCTTTCACATCTCCCAAATCTGCAAAAAAAAATCATACTCTTAGGGTTGCTCCAAATAAATTCTCTATAGCCAATATTCTACAACACTCAGCTTTAGATTTGTGATATGAATCAGTCCAGTGGTATGATTCTGGGAACCACCTAAAGTCAAGAAATCATTATATGTAGACAAGTTCCCTTAAGACCAATCTTGTTCCAATGAATAGCAGCACAACTTTTACTCAATGAGGCAAAGTATGTTTGAAAAGCAGGACTTCATGCCTGGCACAAAGCTCATGCTCTACCAAGCAATACAGATCCCCATTTTTCTGTACTTCAGTGTCATGATCTACTTACAACAGGCTCCTTAAAGCACTGGAGAAATACTACCAAAAATGTCAACACAAATTAGATTTATTGCCATTATCCTCTGTCAGGCCAATATCTTCAGCATTAAAAGGCTCAAATTACCCTCAGCCAGATCCAATGGGTAGAGTGTCTGGTTTGAGACATTCATCCTTTGCATCTCTCAAACCTTCTTTAATAAAATTGAAGAAATCATTGATTCCTGGGAAACCATGGCTTTTGAGTGACAAAAGTGAAGGATGAGTAACCAGAAGGACTCTGAAAACCTCAAGTCACTTCAACAGGAAAATGTGCAATCCAAGTGGAAGAGGTGCAGCAGCTCCCAACTCTACAGGCACCACCTATGCTACAGAAATTGTCCAAGAAGGATAAGACAACAAGAACACTGTTTCAACCACAGCTCATATTCTGACCCAATTGTTATAATTATTGAATATGGAAGTTATATTTTGCTGCTACTATGGCTTTTTGGATATCATTTCAAGGTCTATATACTTCGACTGTATGCACTACATCCAACAGGTTTCAAAGAGCGGGCCTTAATGTTTATATTTTCCTCACATCATAACTAAGCATAGATCACAAAGCTATTTGTATTCACAATGACCATCTCAATTTATGCCATATCATGCTTAAGCCAGTGAAGGTGGATGATGGGAACTCTCTAATCATCACTATAGGTCCTCTCCAGGTTACTATAGAGAGCCTATATAAACAAATGTGCATTTGGAAGACCAATGAGATGGATTTTCTCGCTGTTGCAAGGCTGCTGGCATCTTCTACCCCCTGGATAGATGGCTGCATTTATAACCTATAAACAGCTGGGTTACGAACAGTTCACGAGAGAATTCATTTAAAAGAGAAATCAGGAGGGCTATTTAAGGGCATGAGGTTGCTCTGGCAAGCAAGATGAAAGAATTCAAATAATTTCTATAGCTATAGTAAGAGTAAATGGATAACAAGGGAATCCTCTTGAAGATCAGTGTGGTCACCTATGCATGGAGCTGAAACAGATAGGGGAGATTTTAAATGATTTTTTTGCATCCATATTTATTCAGGATACAGAGACTACAGAATGGAGGCAAAAGGGTAGTGAGGTCATGGACTGTATCCAGATTACTGAACAAGTGGCATTTGCTGTCTTGAGGTGAATTAGGTGCATAAATCACCAGCAACACACACAAAAGGCTGGAGGAACTCAGCAGGCCAGGCAGCATCCATAATAAAAAGTACAGTCAACATTTCGGGCTGAGACCCTTTGGCAGGACTGGAAAAAAAAAAGATGAGTAGATTTAAAAGGAGGGAGAGGGGAAAAAGAAACATAAGGTGATAGGTGAAACTGGGAGGGGGGATGAAGTGAAGAGCAGGGAAGTTGATTAGTGATAGAGATACAGGGCTGGAGAAGGGGGAGTCTGACATGAGAACAAGAGGCGACACTTCACCAGTGAGTCTGTGGGGTCATCCACTGTTACCGGTGCTCTCGGTGTGGCCTCCTGTATATCTGTGAGACACGTCATAGATTGGGAGACTGTTTCTCCGAGCACCTACACTCCGTCCGCCAGAAGAAGCAGGATCTCCCAGTGGCCACCTAATATAATTCCACTTCCCATTCCAATACGTCAATCCACAGCCTCCTCTACTGTCTCGATGAGGCCACACTCAGGATGGAGGAACAACACCTTATATTCATCTGGGTAGCCTCCAATCTGATAGCATGAACATGGATTTCTCAAATTTCTGGTACTGGCAACCTCCCCCACCCATCTCCTTAATCCCCTTTTCCCTCTCCCTCCTTGCCGACCCATCACCTCACTCTCGTGCTCCTCCCTTTTCTTTCTTCCACGGCCTTCTGTTCTCTCTTGTCGGACTCCCCCTTCTCCAACCGTGTATCTCTTCCACCAATCAACTTCCTAGCTCTTTATTCATCCATCCCCTTCCCGGTTTCACCTATCACCTTGCATTTCTTTCTCCCCTCTCCCAGCTTCTAAATCTACACATCTTTTTTTCCCTTAGTCCTGCTGAAGGGTCTCCACCCAAAATGCTGACTGTACTTTTTTTTCCCCCCATTGTTACTGCCCGGCCTGCTGAGTTCCTCCAGCATTTTGTGTGTGTTGCTCGGATTTCCAGCATCTGCAGATTTTTTCTTGATTGTGCGTAAATCACCAGGGCTTGGTGAAGTGTCCTCTCACATCTTGCATGAAACTGAGGGGTTGGGGGGGGGGGGGAAGGTGGGGTGTGCTGTAGCAGACAGCAAGGAAGGCCATCACAGCTTGCGAAGAGATCTCTGGACCAACTGGGAATACAGGCTGAAAAATGGCAAATGAAATTTAGTGCAGACCAGTGTGAGATGTTGCACTTCGGGAAGGCAAACAAGAGTAAGCCTTACAGTGAATGTTAGAGCTCTGAGGCATGCAGCAGAAAAGGACTTCAAGGAACCTGGGATAGATCTTTAAAATGTCCTTAGTCACAGGTGAGATCCTGGAGGACTAGAGTATAGTTAATGTTGTTCTATCGTTTAAAAAAAGGCTTTAAACATAAGCCAAGAAATTATAGGCCGACGAAATTATACACCCAACAACCTGGCCTCCACGGCTGCCTGTGGTAATAAATTTCACAAATTCACCACACCCTGGCTAAAGAAATTTCTTTGCATCTGTTTTAAATGGACGCCCCTCTATCCTGAGGCTATGTCCTCTAGTCCTCGGCTCACCCACCATGGGAAACATCCTTTCCACATCTATTCTATCAAGAACTTTCAACATTCAAAAAGTTTCAATGAGATCCCCCCTCAGCCTCGTAAGTTCCAACGAGTACAGACCAAGAACCATCAAACATTCCTTATACGATAACCCCTTACTGTAACAGTAATGAAAACCAATTTCCCCAGGGATTAATAAAGTATGACTATGACTTTCACTCCCAGGATCATCCTTGTGAACTTCCTCTGAACCCTCTCCACTGCCAGCACATTTTTTCCTAGATGAGGAGCCCAAAACTGTTCACAATACTCAAGGTGAGGCCTCACCAGTGCCTTATAAAGTCTCAGCATCACATCCCTGCTCTTGTATTCTAGACCGCTTGAAATGAAGGCCAACATTGCATTTGCTTTCTTTGCTACAGAATCAACCTGTAAATTAACCTTCTGGGACTCTTATACAGGACTCCCAAGTCCCTCTGCAACGCTGATGTTTGAACCTCCTCCCCATTTAGATAATAGTTGCACTATTGTTCCATTTACCAAAATGCATTATCGCACATTTCCCAACACTGTATTCCATCTGCCACTTTTTTGCCCATGCTTCCGATTTGTCTTAGTCCTGTTGCAATTGCTTTGCTTCCTCAGCACTACCTACCCCTCCACCTATCTTCGTAACATCTGCAAACTTGGCCACAAAGCCAAATCATTGATAAACAATGTGAAAAGTAGTGGTCCCAACACTGATCTCCAAGGAACACCAGTGTCACTGGAATGTTGGAGAGTGAAGGGTGACATTATAAGAGGTACACAAAATTGAGGGATATAGGCAGAGTGAATTCTTGCAGGCTTTTTCTCCTCAGGTTGGGCAACACTAGAGCTGGATGTCTAAGGTGAAAGGTGAAATACTTAAGGAAGATATGAGAGGGAGCTTCTTCATTCAGAGGACATATGGAATGAGCTACCAGAAGTGGCAGATGCAAGTTTGATGGTAACATCCAAGAGAAGTTTGGACAGCACATGGATGAGAAAGGTATAGAACATAGAACATAGAACATAGAATAGTACAGCACAGTACAGGCCCTTCGGCCCACAATGTTGTGCCGACCCTCAAACCCTGCCTCCCATATAAGCCCCCACCTTAAATTCCTCCATATACCTGTCTAGTAGTCTCTTAAACTTCACTAGTGTATCTGCCTCCACCACTGACTCAGGCAGTGCATTCCACGCACCAACCACTCTGAGTAAAATACCTTCCTCTAATATCCCCCTTGAACTTCCCATCCCTTACCTTAAAGCCATGTCCTCTTGTATTGAGCAGTGGTGTCCTGGGGAAGAGGTGCTGGCTATCTACTCTATCTATTCCTCTTACTATCTTGTACACCTCTATCATGTCTCCTCTCATCCTCCTTCTCTCCAAAGAGTGAAGCCCTAGCTCCCTTAATCTCTGATCATAATGCATACTTTCTAAACCAGGCAGCATCCTGGTAAATCTCCTCTGTACCCTTTTCCAATGCTACCACATCCTTCCTATAGTGAGGTGACCAGAACTGGACACAGTACTCCAAGTGTGGCCTAACCAGGGTTTTATAGAGCTGCAACATTACATCGCAACTCTTAAACTCTATCCCTCGACTTATGAAAGCTAACACCCCATAAGCTTTCTTAACTACCCTATTCACCTGTTAGGCAACTTTCAGGGATCTGTGGACATGTACCCCCAGATCCCTCTGCTCCTCCACACTACCAAGTATCCTGCCATTTACTTTGTACTCTGCCTTGGAGTTTGTCCTTCCAAAGTGTACCACCTCACACTTCTCTGGGTTGAACTCCATCTGCCACTTCTCAGCCCACTTCTGCATCCTATCAATGTCTCTCTGCAATCTTTGACAATCCTCTACACTATCTACAACACCACCAACCTTTGCGTCGTCCGCAAACTTGCCAACCCACCCTTCTACCCCCACATCCAGGTCGTTAATAAAAATCACGAAAAGTAGAGGTCCCAGAACAGATCCTTGTGGGACACCACTAGTCACAATCCTCCAATCTGAATGTACTCCCTCCACCACCACCCTCTGCCTTCTGCAGGCAAGCCAATTCTGAATCCACCTGGCCAAACTTCCCTGGATCCCATACCTTCTAACTTTCTGAATAAGCCTACCGTGTGGAACCTTGTCAAATGCCTTACCAAAATCCATATAGATCACATCCACTGCACTACCCTCATCTATATGTCTGGTCACCTCCTCAAAGAACCCCATCAGGCTTGTTAGACACCATCTGCCTTTCACAAAGCCATGCTGGCTGTCCCTGATCAGACCATGATTCTCTAAATGCCTATAGATCCTATCTCTAAGAATCTTTTCCAACAGCTTTCCCACCACAGACGTAAGGCTCACTGGTCTATAATTACCCGGACTATCCCTACTACCTTTTTTGAACAAGGGGACAACATTCACCTCCCTCCAATCCTCCAGTACCATTCCCATGGACAACGAGGACATAAAGATCCTAGCCAGAGGCTCAGCAATCTCTTCTCTCGCCTCGTGGAGCAGCCTGGGGAATATTCCGTCAAGCCCCGGGGACTTATCTGTCCTAATGTATTTTAACAACTCCAACACCTCCTCTCCCTTAATATCAACATGCTCCAGAACATCAACCTCACTCATATTGTCCTCATCATCATCAAGTTCCCTCTCATTGGTGTATACCGAAGAGAAGTATTCATTGAGGACCTCGCTCACTTCCACAGCCTCCAGGCACATCTTCCCACCTTTACCTCTAATTGGTCCTACCTTCACTCCTGTCATCCTTTTTTTCTTCACATAATTGAAGAATGCCTTGGGGTTTTCCTTTACCCTACTCACCAAGGCCTTCTCATGCCCCCTTCTTGCTCTTCTCAGCTCCTTCTTAAGCTCCTTTCTTGCTTCCCCATATTCCTCAATAGACCCATCTGATCCTTGCTTCCTAAACCTCATGTATGCTGCCTTCTTCCACCTGACTAGATCATGGAGGGCTATGGTCCAGATACAACCATGATGGAACTTGGTAAAAGATCAGACTGTCATGGACTAGATGGGGTGGGTGGCCTGTTCCAGTGCTCTATGACTAAGAATGGAACATGCAGTAACCTGTACATTGTTTTACACTACATTGGATTAATTGTCTTTACTCTAAAATGGAACCAAGACTCATCTCAACTGTTCAGCCCAAAGCTGTAAAAATATAACAAACAGATTAGGTTTAATAACCAAAGAAGATGCTGCTACCATCAACAATGGCTTAGGGCAGCAACAGCAAGTAATCTGTAATTGATCACCTACTTTTAAGCCTCCGATCGAATTTCTTAGTGACCAGAAACTAGTGAATAAATTGTTACATAACATTGCAGTATTATAATAACATGTAAAACTCAGAACAAAAATCAGATACCTACATTCATCTAGTCCAAGCTGATATGCAAGATTCTGGAGCCCTCGTACTTTCTCCATTAAGTTTGCAGTTGTAAGGCTTCCCAACTCTGTGATAGAAACCACAATTCACTAAGATACCATAACTAGAGCATAACAAGATGTTACAATTAAACTTGTTCAATATGCTAAGACCAAGTCCACAACTTAACGTGACAATTTTATTTTAAACACAATTGATTCGGCAGATGCTGGAAATCCAGAGTAGCAGACACAAAATGCTAGGGGAATTCAGCAGGTCAGGCAGCATAAAGTTTCAATGTTTTGGGCCAAGACCCATCATCAGGACTCAATTTAAAACTATTGCAATTTCAGGACAATCTGCAAATTGAGAAGCATTTGAGAGGGGGAAGAATAATTTCAGGTCAAAACCCTGCATCAGTGCATCAAGAGCTGTGCTTATCACAATAAAAAAAAACACAAAATATTTCAGTGAAATCCTATTCAAAATTTAAATACTCCATAGGAGTCCCCAGTGCATAACAGTCCAAAGGATTTCACAGTGGATAAACAGTTAATAGTAAGAAAACATTTATTAAAGGAAAGGTTTAGAAAATTCAGGAGTCTGAAAATGCTGCATGCCAGAATTTTCATCTGTGAGCACAGGAAAATTAAGACCAGATCCTTTATTACCATAACAGCCCATGAACATTGCATTCATTTTTAAAAGGACCATTCTACTCTTTTCACGTGGATATTTTGGTTGCTACTTCTTTCAACTGATCTCTCATGTACAGACAGAAACTATACAAACGGCTCCTTGAAAACTACATCACTAAGGGAAAAGAGCACTTGCCAAAAATTATGAAATTAAAAGAATAAAATGAAAATAGGCATGTACCCTAGAAATTAGGAGTGATATAATCACAAAATATTGTTAAGCAACATATAAGGAAGTAATAATTTTGTACATGAAGACACTGACAAGGGATATTTAAATCAACAAAATGTTTTGGCAATTATGATTAGATAAAGGGTGGTAAGGTGCATTGTGGGTCATTAAAGATTTGGTAATCTTGGAAGACAGGATTTAGGAAATATTTCAACTTACAAAGGGCAATTAAGATTTGGGACTTTCTTTGCAGCTGCAGCAAATTCCAAAATCAGAATCAGGTTTATTATCACTGACATATGACATGAAATTTGTTGTTTTGCAGCAACATTACAGTACAAACATAAAAAATATAAATTAGAATAAGTGTATATAAAATATTAAATAAGTACTGCAAAAAGACCAAAAAAGAGAAAAATAGCAAGGTAGTGTACATGGGTTCATTGTCCATTCAGAAATCTGATGGTAGAGGGGAAGAAGCGGTTCCTAAAACATTGTGTCTCATTGGGCTTCTCTGCCTCCTCTCTGATGGTAATAATGAGAAAAGAGGCAATAGTTAATGTAGATAGCAGTTTTATGTTGAACTTTAACTTCAAATCTATATGTGACAAATTTTTGTTTATCAAATGTATGAAGACATGAAATATGAAATGTACAAAGATTAATGGATGAAACTAATATATTAAGTGACAATGATTCCTCTAAATGGCAGAGCCCACACGTGGGATTAAATAATTATATTGCTGACCAGTATTTTCTTCTCTATCTCATGTACAAAACCCACTAACAACTTTCAATATGTTCCTTTCTGCACTTTGTTTCCTAATCTTGTATTCCTTCTACACTTTCCATACACCTTGTGATTACTTAAGATTTTTTGCCTTAACTTTACTGATAGGCTGCCTTATAAAATATGTTGGAATTTTATGAAATTGTGAAAGGTATTATACAAATGCACATTCTATTTCATTTATACTCCCAACTTTGAGTCCATGCATTAATGTGCTCTGGCTCTGTACTATTCTAGATTATTTGAAAATAATTACTGCACAATTTGAACAGAACAAATACCTTTCAGCATGTCAATATCATCTTTCTCAAGTTCTGCCATCCATTTGGGTGGAGAGCTGGTAATGGGCTACAACAAAAAAAAATGCAAATTAGCCTTCATTTGGATCTTACAATTCAAGCTTTACTTCATGTTACGTTTTACTTTTGATTTGGGGAAAAGAAGTGGCACATCAAATTTCTAATGTATTTTCACCTTAGATTCAGAATTACAAAATATGGAAACAGACCCACATGACTAAAATGTCTCACTTGCCTGTGTTTGGCCGATATCCCTCTAATACAAAGTTCAAAGTATGTATACATTATACAACCTTGTGATCTGTCTCCTTACAGGCAGCCACAAAACAAAGAAACCCAAAAGAACCCATTACAAAAAAAAAACAGTCAAACATCCAGTGTGCAGAGAGGGAAAAAACACAGATCGTGCAAACAATAAAAGCAAGCTAGTAGCATTCAGAACTGAAGTTCATGAAAGAACTTCATCCACAACTCTCAGTTTAATGCAGAGCTAAGCAAACATCACAGAGAAGCAAGCTGAACCAGCCCGTTTCTCACTCAGGCCCTGACACCCTGACCTTTTCATCATATTCATATTATCTGTCCAAGAGATTTTTTTACATGAACGTTGTGATTGCACTTACCTCTACCATTGCCTCTGGTAGTTCATTCCATACGCCCACTACCCTTTGCATGGAGAAAACTAGTCCCTCTAATCCCTTTTAAATCTTTCCTCTCTCATCTTAAAACAATGGGCTCTAGCCTTGGACTTCCCTATACTGGTTTAAAAAAAAGATACAAATTTTCTACCTCTCAATTTTATAAAGCACCCTTTATCTCCTTTGCTCTAGGGAAAGCAGTCCCATTTATCTAATCTCTCCTTATAATTCCAGTTCTTCAGTCCAAACAACTTTGCTGTGAAGACTTTCTTCATTTTCTTCAATTTATTATCTCTTTCCTACAACATAAAGATCTCTGGGATTGAAGCTCCTATTCACCCATCGTAAAGAAATGCATTAGCATGGGTTGTTAAGGTTCAAGAGGAGAGGAGCCAATCTACAACTATATCATGAAGAGAAACAAATATGGAAGCTGTATATCATTTACAATGAAGGTTCAAATATACATACATGGGGAAATACATTTTATTTTCCCAATATTAAGCTTTATTTAAAGCATTTGTTTCCAACAATATCATATACTCAAATTGGAACTGGTACTTTGGAACTTATCAAGACAGATTGTGGAATAGGATCTTAAATATTATACTATTTATCCACAGTTAAGGAGGCAAAGTTCCTCATGTAAATAAATTTAAGAAAGCAGAGTAGTCTGCTTTTACAGGGATTCTAGCTTCACATGTAATTATTTACTAAGAATCTGTATTTGTATAACCCTATGTATCAGCAATACTCACACTATATTCATCAGAACATCAATTTGCGCAAAGACACTTACACTTTTGAAAGATGCAGCAAATTCTGCTACCCCTGGCACTGAAAGAGATAATGAGATACACGATTAGAATAAAATGAGATTAGCTTTATTTGTCTCACGTACAGCGAAACATCGAAACATACAATAAAATCCGTTGCTTACGTCAATGGCCAACAAATCCAAGGATGTGCTTAGGGCAGCCTTCAAGTGTCACCATATTATGATATTGCACAACGTCTAAAAGAAGTGAATTTAAAATATGTATGGGGTATTCATATGTATGGATGCCATCTCTCTGGCCCTACATTCCTCCTTAGAACACCTGGAGAATAAAGACGCATATGTAAGGCTCCTTTTCATTGACTACAGCTCTGCCTTTAATACCATCATTCCAAATAAACTGATTCCTAAGCTCTGGAACCTTGGCCTTAGCACTCAGATCTGCAGCTGGATCTTCAACTTCCTCACAGACAGGATCCAGGCTGTGAAAATAGGGGACAAGCTCTCCTCTACAATCACTCTGAGCACCGGTGCCCCACAAGGCTGTGTACTCAGCCCCCTGCTGTACTCACTGTACACCCATGATTGTGTAGCCAAGTTTCCATCAAACTCAATATATAAGTTTGCTGATGACACAACAATTGTAGGCCGTATCTCGGGTAATGATGAGTTTGAATACAGAGAGGAAATTAAGAACCTGCTGGCATGGCGCGAAGACAATAACCTATCCCTCAACGTCAGCAAGACGAAGGAATTGATTGTTGACTTCAGAAAGAGTAGCAGACCACAAGACCCAATTTACATCGGTGGTCCGCAAGTGGAACAGGTCAAAAGCTTTAAGTTCCTCGGGGTCAATATCACAAATGACCTGACTTGGTCCAACCAAGCAGAGTCCACTGTCAAGAAGGCCCACCCAGTGCCTTTGCTTCCTGAGAAAACTAAAGAAATTTGGCCTGTCCCCTAAAACCCTCACTAATTTTTATACATGCACCATAGAAAGCATTCTTCTAGGGTGCATCACAACCTGGTATGGAAGTTGTCCTGTCCAAGACCGAAAGAAGCTGCAGAAGATCGTGAACATGCGCAGCACATCACACAAACCAATCTTCTATCCTTGGACTCACTTTACACCGCGTGCTGTCGGAGCAGTGCTGCCAGGATAATCAAGGACACGACCCACCCAGCCAACACACTTTTCGTCCCTCTTCCCTCCGGGAGAAGGCTCAGGAGCTTGAAAACTCGTACAGCCAGATTTGGGAACAGCTTCTTTCCAACTGTGATAAGACTGCTGAACGGATCCTGACCCGGATCTGGGCCGTACTCTCCAAATATCCACACCTGCCCTTCAGTTTTTTTGCACTACCTTACTTTCCATTTTTCTATTTTCTATTTATGATTTATAATTTAATTTTTTAATTTTTACTATTTTTAATATTTAATATTTGTAATCCAGGGAGTGGAAAGCACAGAATCAAATATCGCTGTGATGATTGTATGTTCTAGTATCAATTGTTTGGCGACAATAAAGTATAAAGTATTAAAAGCAGTAACATTAAATGGTCCCAAAAATCCCTCAATCCAGCACCAAAGTTCTGAGTGTGCCGGATTACCACCCCCCCCATATACTTCAAATAAAATAAAAGAATGTCAAATATGTCTGCATATTCTAATCTTAGAGCATGGCACTTATAAGTCATTGAGTAATTTGTACTATTAAGAATATCACTTGCGGTAGAATATATTTATTTGCAATTCCATGGTGATTATGAAGAATGCAACTGCCCTGTACAATTCAGTCCACTTTTATTGAATACAAGGTTTCCAAACTGCGCTGTGCATACAATTAGGGGCATTAAATTCATCCCTGAGGTACTCATTTCTTCCTCTCCAAGTGGTCACCGAGTATAGGACTGTGGTGGCAGCCTCTTACTTCAAGCTCAGTGGTGGCAGTGGTAGAATCCCTAGAGATTCAGCTGTTCCATACACTACTGCCCGATGTCTGCTTTAGTCTTCACAAAACATGGCTGACACATTGTTCTGAAGGCCTCTTTGGGCTTCTAAGGAAGTTTCTCTTAGGAGTTACAGAGCTACATAGCAAGGAAAACAGGCTCTTCAGCCCTAATCATCAACAGTAACCAAATTGGCAATTTAAGCTAGTCCCATTTAGCCCATATTACTTTAACTTTTCCTGGCCCATATACCTGTTCAAAGTGCTATAAAATGTCAATATTATACCATCTCTACTACTTCCTCTAGCAGCTCATTTCAATGTGTACCAAACTCTGAAACAAAATTTTCATAAGATTCCTTTTAAATCTTTTCTCTCACTTCAAACCTAAGCCCTTTAGCTTTGGATTCCACTACCCCGGGAAAAAGACTGGTTATTCGCATTATCTGTGCCCATCATGATTTTAAAGAGTGTTTTTATTTGTCACATACAGTGAACTGTGTCCTAAGAGGATATTCTGTGGACAGCTCATAAGTGTCACCATGATTCTGGAGCAACACAGTATTTCGGGTAGATGGAGCTCGTCAGCCTGAGAAGGCAGTCCATCTAAGAGAGGGAAAACTCTGATTTCAAACCTCCATTGCCTTGCGGCCATACCCACACAAGGGAGAGGCTTCGGGAGTAAATACCGAGGACAAATCCGGAGCTGGAGTCCCTAAGGCAGTCCGATGTCGCCTTCAACCTTGTTCTGGCAACTGCTGCAACAACACTGGTGCCAAGCTGTATCGGCCCTTGCCCCTCCCTTGGACGACATCAGTGTCGTGGAGAGGGGAGACTTGCTGCATGGGCGACTGCCAGTCTTCCATAAAACCTTGCCCAGGCCGGCGCCCTGGAGACCTTCCAGGCGCAGATCCATGGTCTCACGAGACCAATGGATGCCATCATAATATGTCCACAACATACTAACCCTACCCTATACATGTTTGTAATACAGAAGGAAACCCATGCAGTCACAGGGAGAACATACAAACTCTTTACAGACAGCAGCAGGAATTGACCCCGAATGCTGGCACTATTACAGCGTAATGCTAACTGCTACACTACCATGCTGCCCTTATATAAACCTTTCCAAAGGCCATCAGCTTCCTATACTCCAGGGAAAAAATTCCTTGTTAATCCAGTCTCTCCTTGTATCTCAAACACACCATTACCAGGAACATCCTTGTCAAGACTGACTGTTGGCTTCATAGTTCCAGCTACTGCAACTCCTTAAAGTCCAAAGTAAATTTTATTATCAAAGTACATGTCATCGTGTACAACCCAGTGTGGGCACATGGCCAAGTGGTTAAGGCATTGGACTAGCTACCTGAAGGTCATGAGTTCGAGCCCCAGCCGAGGAAACGTGTTGTATCCTTGAGCAAGGCACTTAATCACACATTGCTCTGCGACAACACTGGTGCCAAGCTGTATGGGTCCTAATGCCCTTCCCTTGGACAACATCAGTGGCGTGGAGAGGGGAGACTTGCAGCATGGGCAACTGCTGGTCTTCCATACAACCTTGCCCAGGCCTGCGCCTTGGAGAGTGAAGACTTTCCAGGTGCAGATCCATGGTCTCGCAAGACTAACGGATGCCTTTACTTCTACTTTTATACAACCCTGAGACTCTTTTGTCTACTCAACAATCTATAAAATAATAACTATAACAGAATCAATGAAAGACCGCCCAACCAGGGCATCCAGCCAGAATACAGAAGACAACAAATGCTGCAAATACAAAAAGAAGAAACAATAACAATAAATAAACAAACAATAAATATCAAGAACATGAGATGAAGAGTCCTTGAAAGTGAGTCTATTGGTTGTGGGAACATTTCAATAATGGGGCAAGTGGAGTTATCCCCTTTGGTTCAAGAGCCTGATGGTTGAGGGGTAATATCTGTTTCTGAACCTTGTGGTGCAAGTCCTGAGGCTTCTGTACCTTCTACCTGATGGCAGCAATGAGAAGAGAGCATGTCCTGGTTGCTGGGGGTCACTGATGATGGATGCTGTTTTGCTGAGGAGGTATTTCTGTAGATGGGCTCAGCGGCTGATGCACTGGGCTGTATCCACTACTTTTTGTGGGATTTTCCTTTCAAAGGCATTGGTGCTTCCATACCAGTCTGTGATGCAGCCAGTCAATATACTATTCATTACACATCCATAGAACTTCTTCCAAAGTTTTAGCTGGCATGCCAAATCTCCACAAACTCCTAAGGAAGTAGAAGTGATGCTGTGCTTTCTTCATAATTGCTCATGTGCTGCCAGAACAGGTCCATCAAAATAATAACACTTTGGAACTTAAAGTTGCTGACCCTCCAATGAGGACTGGCTCATGGACTTCTGTTTCCTTCTCCTGAAGTCTATAATCAGCTCTCTGGTCTTGCGGAAATTGAGTGAGAGGTTGTTGTTGCGGTGACACTGCTCAGTCAATTATGGTAACTGAATTATGGTATATGCTGATATACAGCACTCAAATCTGGTAGACAGCAAATCTTCAGGATCTTCTGTGATATACCATTGACTTGCTGCGAGTCTTCCTTAGTCTTCAATCTTCCCTAGACATTAAATTATGTGGCATGAATTCCCATAATTATTCCATGTGGGGGACATTCATAGTCCACTGCAGGTACTATCACCTTCTACATTTAGATGTCAATACCAGACAACCATTTTAACACAACTATTGGATCTGTCTGATACCTATTTGAATCATTGCAATAGTGTCTTACTTTGTTCTGGCCATAAATCTGGTGAAGCTCGGTCTAGTTTCTCAAAACTCAGCAACGACTGCTCCAAGTCTGCACCTGATAACATAGAAGCAGAAATAACGAGTTAGACCTTGATGGGCCAATGCCATTAAATTTCTGAACAGTAGTGGAATAACATATTTTGCATAATTAATTTGGCCTGGAGAAATTAAATGAAGAGTTAATGTATTCAAAAATGTTACATCTAGCATATGGGACCACTAACAAGAAAAAAGTCTGCAGATGCTGGAAATCCAAGCAACACACACAAAACATTGGAGGAACTCAAGCAGGCCAGGCGGCATTTATGGAAAAGAGTACAGTCGATATTTCAGGCCGAAATCCTTCAGCAGGACTCCGTGGCACACAGAACGCATGGGAGAAGCAGTCAGTTGAATGCAAGTACATGGGATCCTTGGAGGGTCCAAATCGAGCAGCTTGAAAACAAATCTGGAAACTGTGTGCTATAAACTGGCGGCAAAGACATGTTCCCAGAAAGGATACATGGCTGTAGTAGTGGGTCTGGGTAAACACATGGTCAAAGAGTTGGAGGGCAGCAAGTATCACAGCAGGAAAGCAGTGAGAGAGAGTTTCACTGAACTCCGAAAGGGAAGATTTAAACTTCTTCAGGGTAGGCATCCTTGGAAGAGACTTCGCAGAGTAGTAATCAAACCATAAATGAGAAAATCTGCAGATATTGGAAATCCAAGCAACACATACAAAATGCTGGAGGAACTCAGCAGGCCAGGCAGCATCAGTTCTGCCAAAGGGTTTCGGCCTGAAACGTCGACTACTTTTTTTCCATAGATGTTGCCTGGGCTGCTGAGATCCTCCAGCATTTTGTGTGTGTTATATGGGACCAATGATCCCTTCAAATTTGATATAAGAGGATCACTATTAAATTTATGGAGCAAATTTGTGTGAGCACCACCAAAGGCAGTGAGTTCTTTCTCCTTGGGTGGGTTTTTTCTTATTTTTTTAAACCATACAAGACAGATATGGTCTAGCAGAGCGGCCCATCATCGGAATAGGAACTAGAGTCAAAGTAGGAACTTAAAGACTTTGACTTGAGAAATCGAGGCCAAAGAAACAGATAATGGTAGGTTTTTCCTTTCATTATTGTTGATTTGATCTCAGTACAGTGCAGGCAGGATGGCAGATATGGCAGTGGAATGTTCCTCTTCTAGGATGTGGGAATTCAAGGAACTTGATAGTCTCCCTGATGACTACACCTGCGGGTAGTACAGCCAACTCCAGCTCCTGAAAGACTGCATTAGGAAGTTGGAGATGGAGTTGGATGAGCTAAGGATCATCCAGAAAGCAGAGGAATTGATAGATAAGACTTTTGAGAATTCAGGGAGTAGATGGGTGAACACTGAGGAAGTTAAAGGGAGAAAGAAGTCAGTGCAGGATCCCTGTGTGGCCATTCCCCTCAACAACAGGTATACCCCTTTGGATACTGATGATGGGGATGAGCTATCTGGGCAAGGCAGCAGCAGCCAAACCAATAGCACTGTGGTCAGCTCTGAGCCTCAGAAGGGTAGGGCAAAGTCAGACAGAGCAACAGTCATAGGGGACTCAATAGTTAGGGGGACAGAGAAGAGATTCTGCGGCAGCAAGAGAGACACCAGGATAGTGTGTTGCCTTTTGGGTGCTAGAGTCAGGATGTCTCTGAGCTGCTGCAGAATATTCTTGAAGGGGAGATTGAGTAGCCAGAAGTCATGGTACATATTGGTACCAATGACATAGACAGGAGAGGGGTAGAGGTCCTGTGTAGTAAGTTTAGGGAGTTAGGAAGGAGGCAGAAGAGCAGGACCTTCAAAGTGGTCATCTCTGGATTACTCCTGGTGCAACTAGCTAGGTAAGGTCAGAACAGGAAGATAGCGCAGACAAATGAGTGGTTGAGGAAATGGTGCAGGGGGCAGGGTTTCATGTTCTTGGATCATTGGAATCTTTTCTGAGGAAGAGGTGACCTGTACAAGTAGGATGTGTTGCACCTGAACGGGGGGGGGGGGGGAGAGAGAATGACTATCCTAGGAGGGAGTTTGCTAATGCTATTGGGGAGGATTTAAACTAGATTTGTAGGGGACTGGGAACCAAAATGAAGAGGCAGTTGGTACAGAGGTAGAGACAGCTTGTAGGGAGGTTATGAGGAAGGACAGGCAGTTGTTAGAGCAAAGACGCACTCAGCCAGGTGGTTTATTGATGTGTCTACTCTAATGCAAGGAGCATCATAAACAAGGCAGATGAACCTACAGCGTGGATCAATACGTGGAACTATGGTGTCGTGGCCATTACAGAGACTTGGGTGTCTCAGGGGCAGGAACGGCTGCTGAGTATGCCGGGCTTTAGATGTTGCAAAAAGGACAGGGAGGGAAGCAAGAGAGGTGGGGGTGTGACATTACTAATCAGGGATAGCATTAAGGCTGCAGGAAAGGAGGAAGTCATGGAGGAATTGTCCACTGAGTCAGTGTGGGTGGAAGTTAGAAACAGGAAGGGGGCAATAACTCTACTGTGGTTTTTTTTTTATAGACGTCCCCAATAGTTATAGAGACATCGAGGAGCAGATAGGGAGGCAGATTCTGGAATGGTACAATAATAATAGGGTTGTTGTGATGAGTGATTTTAACTTTACTAATATTGACTGGCATCTCCTTAGAGCAAGGAGTTTGGATGGGGTGGAGTTTGTTAGGTGTGTTCAGGAAGGTTTCCTGATGCAATATGTAGATAAGCCAACTAGAGGAAAGGCTGTACTTGATCTGGTATTGGGAAATGAACCTGGTCAGGTGTCAGATCTCTCTGTGATCACAACTCCATCTCTTTTACCATAGCACTGGAGAGGGATAGGAACAGACAAGTTAGGAAAGCATTTAATTGGAGTAAGAGGAAATATGAAGCCATCAGGCAGGAACTTGGAAGCATAAACTGGGAACAGATGTTCTCAGGGAAATGCACAGCAGAAATGTGGCAAATGTTCAGGGAACATTTGCATGGTGTTCTGCATAGGTATGTTCCATCGAGGCAAGGAAAGGATGGTTGGGTAAAGGACAATGGTGTACAAAGGATGTAGAAAATCTAGTTAAGAAAAGAACAGCTTATGAAAGGTTCAAGAAACTGGGTACTGTTACAGCTCTAGAAAATTACAAGGTTGCCAGGAAGGAGCTTAAAAATGAAATCAGGAGAAATAGAAGGGGTCATGAGAAGGCCTTGGCAAGCAGGATTAAGGAAAACACCAAGGCATTCTACAAGTATGTGAAGAGCAACGGAATGAGCCGTGTGAGACTAGGACCAATCAAGTGCGATAGTGGAAACATATGCATGGGGTTGGAAGAGGTAACGAAGGTATACTTTGCTTCAGTATTCACCAGGGGAAAGGACCTTGGCAATTGTGGGGATGACTTACAGCAGACTGAAATGATGTAGCATATAGACATTAAGAAAGCGGATGTGTTGGAGCTTTTGAAAAGCATTGTTAGATAAGTCGCTGGTTCTGAACAAGATATACCCCAGGCTACTATGGGGAGCATGGAAGGAGACGATCTTTGCATCATCAACAGGGATGGGAGCAGTACCAGATTGGAGAGTTGCAAATGTTGTTCCCTTGTTCAAGAAAGGGAGTAGAGATAACACGGGAAATTATAGACCAGTGAGTATTACTTCAGTAGTGGGCAAGTTGTTGGAGAAGATCCTGAGAGGCAGGATATATGAGCACTTGGAAAGACAACCTGATTAGGGATAGTCAGCGTGGTTTTGTCAAGGGCAGGTTGTGCCTTACGAGCCTGATTGAATACTTTGAGGATGTAACAAAACACATTGATGAAGGTAAAGCAGTAGATGTAGTGTATATGGATTTCAGTGAGGCATTTGATAAGGCTCATTCAGAAAGTAAGGAGGCATGGAACTCAAGGAGACATTCTTTGTGGATCCAGAATTGGCTTGCCCACAGAAGGCAAAGGGTAGATAGTTCGTATTCTGCATGGTGGTCAGTGACCAGTGGTGTTCCGCAGGGATCTGTTCTGGGACCCCTCCTCTTTGTGATTTTTATAAATGACTTGGATAGGGAAGTAGAAGGGTGAGTTAGTAAGTTTGCTGATGACACAGAAGTTGGGATTGTTGTGGATAGTCTGGAGAGTTGTCAGGGGTTACAGCAGGACATCGATAGGATGCAGAACTGGGCTGAGAAGTGGTCAGCACAACATTGTGCACCGAAGGGACTGTAACATGCTGTAGATTTCTATAATAAACCTCAACTTCAGTTCTACAGCAAATTGTAAATACTTTTGCTCTTCTATGGCTATGCTTGCCAAACAAAAGCAGAAATTACCCCTACATCAACATCAATTAACTTCAATAAATTACGTAAGTATTACCATGAAAGAGTTAAATAGGTTACTAGCAAATTAACTGTGGTGATAAGCAATTTTTTAAAAAATATATACATATGATTTTGACAGGCAGGTTTCAGAAATTTAGCCCCACCCATGTAGTAAAATATTGGCTACAACTACATAACTGACAAGCACTTTAAGTAGTTATATGGACTGTTTCAAAGATAACTTCAAAATTTTGATCAAACTAGTTTATATATAGCCAATTGGTAAGTGGCATTGTACAAGAAATGTTCAAGTTTGTTAGAACAGATGAAAAGAAATTTCTGGAAATATTCAGCAGATCAAAGGCACTTATTCAGCACTTGAGGAGAAAGGACAGAACTAATATTGATCTTTCATCTCTCTGCCCCAATGTTAATCAAATTTTTCCAGAATTTTGTATTTCTAATTTAACAATTCTAGCAATTCTGGTTGTGTCCCCCCGCCCCCCCACTGGGAACAAATGCCAATTGTCCGAATCCTTTTTACAATTTTGTGGTTATTTCACAACTTCCCTGTATGATTCATTGGATGAACCCATTTATCTATTTACCTTCCCAGTTTTTAAATTTTCAATGGCTTATTATGGGGAGAATTTCAGACTTTTACTATCTTTTGTGAACTTAATGTAAACCAGATTTCACTCCATTTGTTAAACAGATCAGTATATGCAGATGATATTCAGTATTCACTTCAAAGGATGAGCATTGTGTCTTTATTTTGTACTATTAAATAATTCCAGGCCACAGCCAACACCTCCTTGGAGAAGAGGCTGTAATTATACCATACAAGTCAACAATTGTTTTTTTCAAAAAAGACTAACCAACTGCAGGGAACAATAGCATTGTAGTTAAGTTCCTTACCTGGTACTCAGAAATCTGAACTACTGAAAGGGAGATACAAGTGCAGAATCCAGTGCAACATGTTTGCCATTTATATGAATGATTTGGATGCAAATGTACATGCTTACACAAAAATAGGAAGTATCACAGACAGTGAAGGTGGTTATGAAAGATCATAGAGGGATCATAGAAACATAGAAAATAGGTGCAGGAGTAGGCCATTCGGCCCTTCGAGCCTGCACCGCCATTTATTATGATCATGGCTGATCATCCAACTCAGAACCCTGCACCAGCCTTCCCTCCATACCCCCTGATCCCTTTAGCCACAAGGGCCATATCTAACTCCCTCTTAAATATAGCCAATGAACCGGCTTCAACTGTTTCCTGTGGCAGAGAATTCCACAGATTCACCACTCTCTGTGTGAAGAAGTTTTTCCTAATCTCAGTCCTAAAAGGCTTCCCCTTTATCCTCAATCTGTGACCCCTCGTTCTGGACTTCCCTAACATCGGGAACAATCTTCCTGCATCTGGCCTGTCCAATCCCTTTAGGATTTTATACGTTTCAATCAGATCCCCCCTCAATCTTCTAAATTCCAACAAGCCTAGTTCATCCAGTCTTTCTTCATATGAAAGTCCTGCCATCCCAGGAATCAATCTGGTGAACCTTCTTTGTACTCCCTCTATGGCAAGGATGTCTTTCCTCAGATTAGGGGATCAAAACTGCACACAATACTCCAGGTGTGGTCTCACCAAGGCCTTGTACAACTGCAGTAGTACCTCCCTGCTCCTGTACTCGAATCCTCTCGCTATAAATGCCAGCATACCATTCACCTTTTTCACCGCCTGCTGTACCTGCATGCCCACTTTCAATGACTGGTGTATAATGACACCCAGGTCTCATTGCACCTCCCCTTTTCCTAATCAGCCACCATTCAGATAATAATCTGTTCTCCTATTTTTGCCACCAAAGTGGCTAACTTCACATTTACCCACATTAAATTGCATCTGCCATGAATTTGCCCATTCACCCAACCTATCCAAGTCACCCTGCATCCTCTTAGCATCCTCCTCACAGCTAACACTGCCACCCAGCTTCGTGTCATCTGCAAACTTGGAGATGCTGCATTTAATTCCCTCATCCAAGTCATTAATATATGTTGTAAACAACTGGGGTCTCAGCACTGAGCCTTGCGGTACCCCACTAGTCACTGCCTACCATTCTGAAAAGGTCCCGTTTATTCCCACTCTTTGCTTCCTGTCTGCTAACCAATTCCGTATCCACATCAATACCTTACCCCCAATACCGTGTGCTTTAAGTTTGCACACTAATCTCCTGTGTGGGACCTTGTCAAAAGCCTTTTGAAAATCCAAATATACCACATCCACTGGTTCTCCCCTATCCACTCTACTAGTTACATCCTCAAAAAATTCTGAGATTCGTCAGACATGATTTTCCTTTCACAAATCCATGCTGACTTTTTCCGATGATTTCACCGCTTTCCAAATGTGCTGTTATCACATCTTTGATAACTGACTTCAGCAGTTTCCCCACCACCGACGTTAGGCTAACCGGTCTATAATTCCCCGGTTTCTCTCTCCCTCCTTTTTTAAAAAGTGGGGTTACATTAGCTACCCTCCAATCCTCAGGAACTAGTCCAGAATCTAACGAGTTTTGAAAAATTATCACTAATGCATCCACTATTTCTTGGGCTACTTCCTTAAGCACTCTGGGATGCAGACCATCTGGCCCTGGGGATTTATCTGCCTTTAATCCCTTCAATTTACCAACCACTTCCCTACTAACATGTATTTCGCTCAGTTCCTCCATCTCACTGGACCCTCTGTCCCTTACTATTTCTGGAAGATTATTTATGTCCTCCTTAGTGAAGACAGAACCAAAGTAATTATTCAATTGGTCTGCCATGTCCTTGCTCCCCATAATCAATTCACCTGTTTCTGTCTGCAGGTGACCTACATTAGGAGAGTGGACCATGGAATGGCAAATGGCATTCAATTCAGATAGATTTAAGATATTGCACTTCAGGAAGTCAAACTAGGGTAAGACTTTCACAGTGAACAGAAGAACCTTGGGAAGTGTTGTGGAACAGAGGGACCTAATATTACGGTATACAGTTCCTTCAAAGTGCTGTCACACATAGTCAAGGTAGTGAAGAAGGCATTTGGCATGCTGTCCTTTGTCATTCAGGGTATAGAGAATGGAAGTTTGGACTTTACGTTGTGGAGGAGTGGGGTCATTGCTTTGCTGCTGCTTATGCATGGGAGGGGGGAGTTGGGGGCTTTGGGGTTCTAACACTTAAATGTCATTCATTCTTTGGGGCACTCCTCTGTTTTCGTGGATGTTTGCAAAGAAAAATAATTTCAGGATGTATATTGTATACAGTTCTCTGACATTAAATGTACCTATTGAAACCTACTGAGTTACATAATATGTTGGTGAGGCCACATCCATTAAAGCAAAGACATCTTCATCTAATAAAACTAAAGATTTACGAGAATGTAAATAGAACTCACGGGCCTCCGTTACAAAGGTTGTCAGACTAGGACTTTAGTCTGTGGAGCGTAGGAGGCTGACAAGTGACCTTTTAGAAGTGCAAGACATCTAGAGAGTGCAAATGTACACACACCTTTTCCCCAGGAAAAAAAGAATCAAAAACTAGAGAACATAGGTTTAAGGCAGAAAGGAGAGATTTAAAAGGGACCAAAGGGGCAAATTCTCGACACAGTGTGATTTGAAGAGTTGCCAGGGAAATTATTGAGGCACATACAACAAAAACATTTTAAAGAGTTTTTGATCAGTAGACGAGTTGGAAAGGTTTAGAGCAGGGGTTTCCAACTTTTTTTATGCCGTGGAGCCTTACAATTAACCAAGGAGTCCGTGGACCCGAGGGTGGGAACCCCTGGTTTAGAGGGATATGGGCCAAAGGAACCAGCTCAGCTGGGCATCTTGGTTGGCATGGACAAGTTGGTTGTATTATTTTGTAACACAGCTGCTGGGAAATTAAAATTCAAAAGCCAAACTAAAATATGGTTGATTCTTCAATGATGACTTCACAATTCAGGAGCAAGAGGGTTTGGGCAGAATAGGCAATAAGTTGTGTCCTGACCAATGAAGTGTCCAGTAAAAGATCAAATGGGCAAAAAATGTTGGAGACCAAATATGGTATTCAGGTGATGTATATTAAATGCTAAAGTCTGTTATCAATAACAATTAATAAGCAATGTACTTGTAGCAAAATCAAAAGAATACAAGATTGTGAAGCTAATAATCAAACATTACAGTACCAGAGAGCACAATCTATTTTTGTTATCAAATGAACAAGGCAATCAAAACCTGAAGGTTAAGCAGAAAATAGCCACATGAGAAATCAAAGTAATGCCATCAGGTTGGAGACTATCCAGATGGAATACGAGGTGTGGCTCCTCCACCAGAGAGTAGCCTTGTCGTAGCCCAAGATGAAGCCATGGACCAATCTGTCAAAATGGGAATGGGAATCAGAATTCCTTGTTGATTCCCAGTGTGTGTTGCTTTGGATTTCCAGCATCTACAAAATTCCTTGTGTTTATGGAAGGCCCAGATAGAGTGAACAAGGAGTGGCTTTCCATTAGCAGGACAGTCCAGGATCTGAAAGCATAGCCTCAGAATAAAGGGACATCCCTTTAAAACTGAGAAGAGGAGGAATTTCTTCAGATAGAGGGTGATGAATCTGTGGAATTCGCTGTCACAGAGGATTGTGGAGGATTATGCCCAAGTCACTGGGGGTACTTGGGCGGAGATTGACAGCTTCATAGTTGATTGGGGGCTCAAGGGTTACAGGCAGAAGGCTGGATAATTGGTTTGAAAAAGAAATTGATTGAATGGCAGAGCAGACTCGATGAGTCGAATGGTTTAACTCCGGACCTGCGTCAATCAGACAAGGCACGCGTCTATTCCCAATAAGTGTGGTTAGGCCACACTTGGAGTACTGTGTCCAGTTCTGGTCACCTCACTATAGGAAAGATGTGGAAGCATTGGAAAGGGTACAGAGGAGATTTACCAGGATGCTGCCTGGTTTAGAAAGTATGCATTATGATCAAAGATTAAGGGAGCTAGGGCTTTACTCTTCGGAGAGAAGGAGGATGAGAGGAGACATGATAGTGGTGTACAAGATAATAAGAGGAATAGATAGCGTGGATAGCCAGCGCCTCTTCCCCAGAGCACCACTGCTCAATACAAGAGGACATGGCTTTAAGGTAAGGGGTGGGAAGTTCAAGGGGGATATTAGAGGAAGGTTTTTTACTCAGAGAGTGGTTGGTGCGTGGAATGCACTGCCTGAGTCAGTGGTGGAGGCAGATACACTAGTGAAGTTTAAGAGACTACCAGACAGGTATATGGAGGAATTTAAGGTGGGGGCTTATATGGGAGGCAGGGTTTGAGGGTCGGCACAACATTGTGGGCCGAAGGGCCTGTACTGTGTTGTACTATTCTATGTTTCTATAACAACCTTAACTTGTAATTACAACTCTGCCCGGTAATAACGCCCTCTGGGCGAAGGGAATTTATTACCCACACTAACGGCTGTAAGTTTTGATCCACTTTTCAATCACCATTCCCACTGGCAAAGCAGTACCCATGTTTTGACAGCTTCTAGTCAATGCTGACGTTGGGGGGGGGGTGCTGTGGAGACCAACGAAAAGAAAAAAATTAACTTTTTTTACGAGACAGAAGGAATCTGTGTCTCTTTCGTCTCACTTCCCCTCAGAAACGTACGAATAGCGGCCTCCAGGGCACGGTACGGACCAACACACTGACGGCTCTCACACGCACTTTCTCTCAGTCTCAAAAGCAAATTAGAATTTACCCGCACTCGGCGACGCCATCTTCTCAGCACCATCACATGACCTACACGTCAGCGAATGTGGAAAAAGCTCGCCATCATATTAATACTTCCAGATGATAAAATAAGTTCTTATCTCAAACCAGAAATACGCAACTGTAGACTATGCTAAATAACGCTTAAATGAACTCACTGAATGCTCGAGGGGCGGTTTGTAAAATGGGTTTGGATGGACGTCGGAGTGGACCAATGATAAGAGGCGGTGGGTGGAGGCTGCGCGGCTACGTCAAGGCGCTGACAGGAGGCCCCGCCCCCCAGCTGGGTCGGCCTTTCGCGGTTTTTCGTGGGCAGTCTCCCCTCGTTCAGCTGTTATCGGCTGGTCGCTTCAATCATGGCAGCAATCCTCAGAATAGCCTTCAGACGCAAGGTAAACCTGCAGCAGAGGCGGGGAGGTAGAAATAGGGGAAAAAATTACCATTGGAGACTTTCTTATTAGTGTTCTGGCGATAAATAGCGGTTATTTTTTTAATTGTGTGCAAGACAGACCTAACGCATCTTGCAGCCTTCAATGAGCTAATCCAAACTCTCTACCTGGCAGTGAGCAATATGAGTGGTTGGCATTTTGGGGTTTTTTTTGTGTGTTCCCTATTTACCAACCAGCGGAAACAACAATGTTCTGTCTACATGGTTTGTACTGATTTATTTCGTTATGTCATAATTTTATATTACTTTTGCTTCTGTTCGTTTGGTGACTCCTCTGCAAACTCTGTTGCAGAAACTAAGTCGCCATTTTTGCGTGAAGGGAGTTTGCACTTTTTCACATCTAGTTGTAGACCACCCCTTTAATTTTCTCGTCTTTAATGATCAGGTTGCAAACTTCAGTCGCTTTCCAGTGATTTCCCTGAAAGGAAAATCCAGTTGTCTTTTTTTTTGGCGTTGTTTATTATAGTTCTACCTTAGTGCTTCACGACCAAGGGCTTTTTGAGGTTGCAACTAATTAATCGTTTAACTGTCACCGATTCTGATGTCTTTCCCCGCAGAAATCTTTGTTTCTTGCAGCTTCTGGTCGAAATGTCTGAAAGAAAAGCAGATTCCTTTTTATTTTGTATTCAAGGTCTGTAGTTCATTCGCCTGGAAACAACCCTGTAGGTCAACGTTAGTGGGTGGCTTCCAATGCTTGTTATTTATTGGTTCGTACTTGCTGGAAAGGTCTGTCTTTGGTTCACAACTCTGGAGCATCTTTTGCTCTTGTTTTCCTGAAAGTGCGTGAATATTTTGTTCCCTATTGGAAAGGGACGGTGGAGATAAGTCAGGAGATTGCAGCTGGTGATTTTTATATCAATGTAGGGAAATCTTCGGAAAAGTAATGTAAGAGACATATCGTGGAAATCAGGTTTATTCTCATTGGAATTTGTTCTGCGGTAGCAGGTCCCTATAAGACAACTGTAAGTTGCAAAAAAAAAGTGCAAAGAGGACTAGTAAGGCAGTGTTTATGGGTTGTTAAGAAATCTGATGGCAGAGGGGAAGAAGCCGTTCCTGGAACATTGACCATGTCTCTTCAGGCTCCTGTACCGCCTCCCTGATGGTAGTAAGAAGAGGACATGGTGAGGATCTTTAATAGCGGATGCCACCCTCTTGAGGCACCATCTCGGAAAGATGTCGTTGATGGTGCGCGGAGGGGGGTGGTTCTGGCTGAGTCTGCACCCCTCTGCCCCTCTGCAGCTTCTTGCAATCCACTGCACTAGAGCCTCCACCAGGGGCTGTGCTGCACTAAGTCATGCCATCAGGTTGGAGGCTACCCAGACAAGAATACAAGGTGTTGTTTCTTCAACCTAAGTGTGGCCTCATCACGACAGTGGAGGAGGCCGTGGATGGACATATTGGAATGGGAAGTAGAATTAAAATAGGTGGCCACTGGAAGATCTTTCTCTGGCGGACGGAGCATTGGCGCTCGGTGAAGCAGTCAGTCTCCCAATCTACGTTTGGTCTCACCGATATGTAGGATGCCACACCAGGTGCACCAAACACAGTATATGACCCCCAACAGACTCATGGGTGAGGTGTCGCCTCACTTGGAAGGACTGTTTAGGGTGCTGAATGGCAGTGAGTGAGGAGGTATAGGGGCAGGTGTAGCACTTGTTCCACTTGCAAGGATAAGTCACCTCTGCTCTTACCCCATCCTCCCACCACCCTACCAGGGATAGGGTTCCTCTTGTCCTCACCTGCCACCCCACCAGCCTCTGCATCCAGCACAGAATTCTCCAAAAAAATTAAGTGGCGCGATTGTAAGAAAATGAGGAAGAAATAGGCCAGAGAAATGTATACAGTCCAAAGAAGTCCTGATGGAGCAGGTGAAAAAAGATGGTCAGGATTTTTAAACAGCTGATCAGCTTTAGCTACACTATGATGTTTTTATCTTTTTGTTCCAGCTCACTCCATGTTTGGGACGGATGTGCTACTCATCATCTCCAGTAAGTTCACACCTGCAGCTGTGCAATTATTCAATGAAAGTAGTTGTTCAGTGGTAATGACTTTGTTTTGTTTTACTTTTAAATATCAAAAATTGCTATTGAGTGCTGTACCAGCACCTGAAGCTAAGTCATGAGTGTAAGTCGTTAATTTTACACTGGGCTGTGTAATTAATTACATAGATATGCATTCACAAGCAAGAGAAAACCTGCAGATGTTGAAAATCCAAGTAACACACACAAAATGCTGGAGGAACTCAGCAGGCCAGGCAGCATCTATGGAAAAGACCCTCCTGCCGAAGGGTCTCTGCCCAAAACGTTGACTGTATTCTTTTCCATAGATGCTGCCCGGCCTGCTGAGTTCCTCCAGCATTTTGTGTGTGTTACATAGGTATGCATGTTAGGTTTATACTTTTATTGCAAGTATACTTTACCTGGTGAAAAGATTATTGACATTAATCAGTTTCAAACAAAGTTAAAAGTTCAGCAACAATTAGCACTTTTATCAGTGGAGCATTGGGGCATTCTGGTGTAATCTTACCTCTAGTTTCTTTGTTCTGACTTTCCGCCAGTGTTAGAGCATCTTGTGTTGAGTGTTGGCGCGTGGCCAAGTGGTTAAGGTGTTCGTCTAGTGATCTGAAGGTTGCTAGTTCAAGCCCTGGCTGAGGCAGCATGTTGTGTCCTTGAGCAAGGCACTTAATGATGACACTGGTGCCAAGCTGTATGGGTCCTAATGCCCTTCCCTGGGATAACATCGGTGGCGTGGAGAGGGGAGACTTGCAGCATGGGCAACTGCTGATCTTCCATACAACCTTGCCCAGGCCTATGCCCTGGAAACCTTCCAAGGTGCAAATCCAAGGTCTCATGAGACTAACGGATGCCTAAAAAAACAGCATCTTGTCAGCTTGATAATAACTGGATGAATAGCAAACTTGAATCAAATTCAAAAGATTTTTAAAGAAAGTGTTGAGCAAAGAAAGGGCAAATGCTGAGAAGGTCCTTCCAATGAAGAGAGCTTGCATAGCATAAGACCATATTAAGAAGAATAACCTTTTTGAAAAATGATTTCCTTCAACTGAAGAGGAATAAGGGGTCACAGACTCTGGGTAAGGAGATGAAAAATGTTCACTCATGGTAAACTTGTATTTTCTGTTGGAAGAGAAGTGGATGCCTATTCAGAGATTCGTAGATTGTTGGACACTAAATGAAATTGGCAGGAAGAGTGCGAGAAGTAGAAATATTCAATCTTATTTAATTGCAGACGAGCCTGCTGACCTATCCCTTTATTATATTGAGCATGCATACATGGGAAAAAATATGACTGAGACTTGAAAATAAAAAGCCATTTTATGGGCACATTAAATAGTTGAGATTGATCAGTAAGTCAAAGAAATGAGTGGTGGCAATGACAATGTGCTCTAAATTATATACTTACATCATACTGCTAGTATGTTGGGTGGTCGATAGGTCTTAACCCTTTGTTTCTCAGGAATTTTACACAGATCTGGGAAAGCCTCATCCACCCAATGGAGCATATGCTTAGTTATAGATTGTGCAACTGGAGCAGAATGGCCCATCAAGTGAGCTCTGCCATTCATTTGTGGCTGATATATTTTCCATCAAAACACCATTCTCCTGACCTCACAATAACCTTTGATGCCCTTACTAATCAAGTACCTATCAACCTCCACTTTAAATAAAGCCAATGACTTGAATTCTACAGCTGTGGCAATGCATTCCACAGATTCACCACCCTCAGGCCAAAGTAATTCCTCCTCATCTGTTCCAAAGGGGCTTTGCATTCTGAGGCTGTGCCCTTTGGCCCTAGATTTTCCCACTATTGGAAATAACCTCTCGGCATTTCAATGTTTGGTAGGATTCAATGAGATTATCCCTCATTCTTCTAAGCTCCAATGAGCACCAGGCCAGGGCCATCAAGTACTAATGTTTTGTGCAAACTCACTAGGAATCTGTGGTGACAGGAAATGAGTACTGTAAATGAATCGCCAATCAGTCAGTGCATTGAGAAAATAACTTGCTGTTTGTAGTTTGCCAGTGCATTTTTATTGGCACAAGATGGTTTACTATTATAAAAGAGGGGAATGTTTCTTTTCTCACATTAACAAGTCAGCATTCTATATAGAAAAATTCGAAGTATTGAGGTACTGTAGTGTGCAAATGGTTTTGTTATACGTGAATTCTGTTTGACTAATTTGTTGGATTTCTTTGAATGAAGAAGCATTTCATAGTTGGGAACTGAGATGTACTACACTTCGATTTCTAGAAGGCACATTAAATGTTATATCTTATGAAGTGCCTTTTAAGATGTGGAGGCAGAATCTAATACAAAAGTGGTAAGTTTTGCCTGAGATTGGTCATTAGTGAAACCATGTGTACACTGCAGTACCCCATACATGAAGTTAAATATGTTATTAGGTATTAGTTCCTTGGAAGCAACTTATGGTAGGTTGTTTTAGACAAGCAACTGGAATAGGCTGCTTGCCTTGTGTGGAAGGCTGGATAAGCTAATCTTGAATTTGTTGGAATTTTGAAAAATGGGAAGGGACTTGATTGAAACATATAATATTCTTAGGGTCTGGACAAAGTGGAGCACTAGAAACTGTTTAAAAGTAAAGGATGGCTCATATAAAACTGGGGCTTTTTTTTTCTTCAGAGGGCCCTGAGCTTTTGGTACTCAAGTTCCTCAAAGGGCAGCAAAAACATAAATTTTGAGCTTTGACAAGCTTTGAGATGGATTCATGTTGAATAAGTGGATGAGATGGGACCAAATCCAGCTGCCTGTGACTCAAAGAACAGGCAGTGTTCAAATATTCACAGTTGCAGACAAACTGAATGACAGATACCACTGTCATTTCTATTTCACTGCCACTGGGGCTCCATACAGAGTCCCATAATGCTCAGGTTGCCAAACTCGGGAGGCATAGATTCTGTCTGTAAATGTTAAGAACTACAGAATGAGAATTTGGTCATCGAGTGTGCTCTGCTATTCAATCATGGCTGATTTATTTTCCTTCTCAGCTCCATTCTCTCGCCTTCTCCCCATGACCATTGCTGTCCTTACCTCCAACTACATAAAGTGCCACCATCCTTTAGTAGTGTTCTCAGAGCTATCATTTTAATCTATTGGTGCTGTGCATTGTGTCCCTGCATTACCGTCCACTGACCTCATTCTGTTTTACAGCCTACAACAAAATTATTTATTGACGGAAAGTTTATTGAATCAAATACTTCTGAATGGCTTGACGTCCACAACCCTGTGAGTATCTCTTTTTATATTTGATTTAAATTTTAAGATAGCTGATTCACCCAGTATTTAAACTGGAAAACCCACACAGGTTATCAGCAAAGAAATGGTGTTCAGTTTTAGAAAAAGAAAAGTCCTTGAATTGTGTATATTCTATGAAGCCTTCCACTTACAGTTTTAAAACAAATTAAGAAAATTTTAAATGCATATTGAACTATGCTAGAAGTATTGTTAGTCTTTGTGAACAATCTGTATTTGTGCAACAAATAAAAGTGAGAAATCAATGAGGGATGTATTAAAATGTTATTTATTATTGGCACATATTTTGTTTCCATGCTATCCATTCCAATCATTTCAAAGCATAAGTACTTCAAGGTGATATGAAAGAAAAAGCAATAAGAGAATGCAGTTCATGTTGTAGTTCTAGAGAAAGCATTGCAGGTAGACAGTAAGATACAAGGGTCACAATGAGGTAGATCAATCTTGTTGTTCATCTATAATGTATTTAACACCAGGTGGGTGCTGCTGAGCCTAATGGTATATATTTTAAAGCTTTTGTATCTTCTGTCTGAAGGGGGGGGGGGCACGGTGGAAGAGAATGACCAAGATGGGAGAGATCTTTTATGATGCTGGCTGCTTTCTGGAGGCAGTGGTAAGTGTAGACAGAGCTCATAGAGGGAAGGCTGGATTTCATGATGATGGACCTAACTCTGCCCATAACTCTCTCTGCAATTTCTTGCGTTCTTGTGCAGAGCAGATGCCATACCAAGCTGTGATATGTCTGGATAGGATACTTTCTGTGGCACATCAATAAGTGTGTGCAGTATTGTTTTGAAAGTTCCTTTTAACTCTGAGTTTGCTTTGTGTATTGGCATGCAGCAATTTTCCCACTGAACCACTTGCCTGTAACTGCTGTATTTTACATTTGGGAAAGATAAAGGCAACTTCCTTTGTTGAAAGTTCAGAGATTCAATTGTTCATACCATTTAAAAGCATAAGAAATCAAAGCTGGAATAAGCCAAGTTGAAGTTTGTTGTGAAAACAACATACCCAAGTTTGGATGCCAGGAAAAATAGCTTTACAACAATGGCACAGAATATCGCAAACATGACAAACACAAGCTAACATAAATTTAAGTTAATAAAATATATGAAACTTGCATGACAATATAAGCAAATAACAACGTTCGAATAGGTTAAGAGAAGAAAAAAAATATTGTCCAAACACATGTTAGTGTTTTTCTCGCTGGTTCAAGTACCTGACAGCAGTGGAGAAGAAGCCGTTGTTGAAAATCCCCTGTACTGGGGAGAAAATTCAAAAATCTGAAGTGCAAAGGGGCTTGGGAGTCCTTGTGCTGCTTCCCTCTTGTTGTGTTACTTATCTGATATAGGCTGATCCTATCTGACCTGTACTATGATGAACATCTTATAAGGTTCTGTAACCATAAGCACAAGAGATACTGCAAATGCTGGAAATCCTGAGCATCACACTTAAAATGCTGGAGAAACTCAGCAGGTCAAACTGCAACCCTTCATCCTCAAAGACTTCACGGTCTCAGCCTGAAACTTTGACTGTTTATTCCTCTCCGATGCTGCCCTACTTGCTGGGTTCCTCCAGCATTCTGCCTCATTTGTGGTTTCTGAAGAACCTGAACAATATTATCTCCAGATCCAGCGACGCCCTCAGTGGTGGTGACAATTGTACCTGTGACTGAACAGGCTATAATCTTCCATCTGTAGCCCTTTGACTATCCTTGCCTAGCCTCTTATTTATTTCATCTTGTAACACAGTCCATTTCCCATTATTTCTTTATCCAAAAATCTTTGCCTCCACTGCCAAAAAAAATCCAGATTCGCAATCCTTGCGATTGGGAAACTTAATCTTACCTATATTCTGAATTGCTGTGCCCTTATTAAGATCCTTGGTTCTAAATACCCAAGTCAGAGGAAGCATCAACCCTGCATCTGTTCTGTCAAGCCCAGTAAGCGTTTTCAAAGTGATTACCTTTCATTCTTTCACGTTTATAAGTCCACTCTTCTTTATTTCTCATCAGAGGGCAGTGCTTCCATCCCCAGGAATTAATGTGGTAAACACAGAAAATAGGAGCAGACATGGGTCACCAGGACTCTCCAGCCTGCCTGACATTCAATATGACCATGATTAATCTATGCTGGTCTGAACTTTTCTTCTGTGCCAGTTCCTCATAGCCTTCAATTCTTCAATCATTTCAAACTTCTATACACCATGATTTTAAATTAATGGCCCCTTATTTTATAATTATATCCTCCTGTTTGTGACTCTCACAAGTGTAAACATCTCAACGTCAACCCTGTCAAACCCCTTTAGGATCTTGTATATATGAATAAGGTTGCCTGTCGTTCTTCTAAATGGCAAGGATTTCAAACCCAAATTGCCTAGCTGTTTTTGATAGGACAATCCTCTCATCCCAGGAGTTAGCCTTCATTATATTCAAGTTATACTTCCATGAATAGGAAGACCAGACCTGTGTACAGGTGTGCCCTTGCCAGGGCTATATTTAATTTCAGAAATACAGTTTCTTGTGTCTCACTTGTCTACCTTTAGGCAACGAGTGAAGTGATTGGCAAAGTCCCAAAGGCCACTCAGGAGGAGATGCTTGCAGCTGTGAGTTCCTGTGAGCGAGCTTTTGTTTCATGGTCAGAAACGTCAGTACTGACTCGGCAGCAGATTTTCCTGAAATACCAGCAACTGATTAAAGAAAACCTGGTGAGTCATGTGGAATAAATGTGCTACCGAGTTGAGTTTCAGGGAAACAATTGAGGTGGAGGTGGTGAGATGAAGAATGCTGAGTAAACAACTGACTTGTTTAATTGCACAAGAGTTCCGTCTAATTATTTATCAAAAGTAACCTCATTGAGATAGTTTGGGAATGTTATTTTTAGATTAGATTCAAATTTATTGTCATTGTGCCAAGTACAGATACAAAGCCAATGAAATGCAATTAGCATCTGACCAGAAGTGCAAAAGAATGGTGCTATTTACAAAATAACTGCAAATAAAAAGTAAGTGTTACAGCACACAAATATAAAAGTACTGAGACAGTACAATATGGGTGCAATACTGCTTTGCGCTGTGATGTGAGGTTCAGCAGGGTCACAGCCTCAGGGAAGAAGCTCTTCCTGTGCCTGCTGGTGCAGGAGCGGAGGCTCCTGTAGCACTTACCAGATAGGAAGAGAGTAAAAAGTCCATGGTTAGGGTGAGATGCATCCTTTTATAATGATTTTTGCCCTGCCCAGGCAGCGTTTATGGTAGATGTTCTCAATGGTGGGCAATTGGGTGCCAATAATCCACCGGGCAGTTCTCACCACACGCTGGAGTGCTTTGCGGTCCGATACGGGACAATTACCATACCACACTGAGATGCAGTTGGTGAGTATGCTCTCAATGGTACAGCGGTAAAAGTCCGTCAGTATCCTGGGACAGAGGTGAGCTTTCCTGATGCTCTGCAGGAAATAAAGGCACTGTTGCACCTTTTTGATCAGGATGGAGGAGTTCAGGGACCAGGTGAGATCCTTGGAAATGTGGACAGTTGATGTAGATGGGGACATGAGTGTGGCTCCTAGCATGCCTGAAGTCCACAATAATCTCCTTGGTCTTCTGGGTGTTAAGGGCCAGGTTGTTGTCGGTACACCATGCAGCCAGGTGCTGGACCCCGTCCCTGTAGGCCATCTAGTCATCCCCTCTGATCAGGCCAACCACCGTGGTGTCGTCTGTGAACTTGGTTATGGAGTTAGAACCATGTAGAGGAACGTAGTCATAGGTGAAAAGGGAGTACAGAAGAGGGCTCAGCACACAGCCTTGAGGCACACCGGTATTCAGGGTGAGAATGGAGGAGGAGAGGTTGTCTAACTTAACAGATTGGGGTCTGTCAGTCAGAAAGTCCAAGGTCCAATTGCAGAGGGATGAGCTAATACCAAGCTGGCAAAGTTTGGCGATCAGCTTGGAGGGGATCACAGTATTGAATGCCGAACTAAAGTCAATGAGCAGCATTCTGACGTAAGAGTTGGGGCTGTCCATGTGGGTCAGGGCAGAGTGAAGTGCTGTGGAGATGACATCCTCTGTAGACCTGTTGGTGCGATAGGCAAATTGATGGGAGTCTAGGGTAGTGGGCAAACAGGATTTCAGATGCAATAGAATCAGTCTCTCAAAGCACTTTGCATCGATGGGGGTGAGTGCAACTGGGCGGAAATCATTCAGGCCAGTGGTAGTGGAATGTTTCGGCACTGGCACAATGGTGGCGATCTTGAAGCCTGTGGGGACAACTGCCTGGGCCAGGGACAGTTTGAAAATGTCCGTGCAGACCCTGGCCAACTGCCCTGCACAGACTCTGAGCACATGGCACACTCCGGACCAGCTGCCTTCCGTACATTCACCCTGCTCAGGGTGGCACAAACATCGGAGGTGGTAAGTGAGAGAAGCAGTTCACCAGGTGGGATATCCACTTTGAGGGTGACCTTGTTCTCTCGGTCAAAGCGAAAATTAACCTCCCGACTTCCTGCTGTTGGACCCACTAACTATCCATCAGGCCTCTTTATTTCACTATATACTTATTCGATGTGGAAGCAGAATTAGGCCATTCAGCCTGTCACTTCTGCTCTGCCATTCAATCATGGCTGATAGTTTCTTTGCCAACTATAGCACTACTTGTCTAGGGGAAAACAGAGACAATAAGGCATAGGAGCAGAATTTGGCCATTCAGCCCACAAGTCTGCTCCGAAAATTAGAGTTTCTGCCGAGATACTTGATAACACAAAACGAGAGATCGAGACAAAGCAGGTTACCAGCTCGCTAAATATGACAATGATGTTTTGTGTTCAATCAATGAGAGCATGGTATCTAATGTCCCCTGTTAGAGCTGATTTATTTAGCACAGTATGCAAAGGGCTCAAACATTTCATGCTCTCATTTCCCAAAAAACATCCTAAATGTTAATTGAGGTCCTAGTATATTTTTTAACCAATTACTCCGAGCTACACAATAACAAAGGGTAAATTAAGCCTCATTTAATGGGAAACTTAGAATCTTCAATTGACTTAAATGGGTACCCAATTTTGTCAGTCTACTACTCAAAGGTTAGACTAAATTGCAGCTTCGTGGTATGGTTTTCCTTTTCACCAGATAAGTGTTTTATTAGCATCTCCCTATGCTAGTTCAGAAGAGCTTGCGTCTTTCAAATCATGGGCTTAACCCCTCCTGAGTGCAGACTTCTCTATTCTGTATAAACATTGTTAATGCTATGGTGCAAAAAGTGATTTCTTTCTCTGTGCATTCAAACAGATCTTAATTTATTTTATTTATTAACAGGGAGAAATTGCAAAGCTCATTACAAAAGAACAAGGAAAAACCTTGGCAGATGCTGAAGGGGATGTTTTCAGGGGCTTGCGTAAGTGAAGTGTAAAACTTTAAATAATGATGTGTATTTTTCTTTCCTACTGAAATCTTAGCCTTGAATAGAAATTCACAAAGGTAATCATAGATGAGAGAAAATCTTTGGCCCATCACTTTCATATTGTTTTAAACTTTCTCCTATCTTTCTTCCTTTGCTTTTCCTTTAAATATTTACAAAATCTTTCTGGTATTGTTTCCAAATCATGATGTAGAGACAACTTTATCTTTTCTTTTCATTGTATTAGTTTGCCACATACTTTTGAGAATACTTTCTAAAATACTATTCAGGTAGCTCATCTTTTTCAAGTTTATAGCTGCGTTAGGGGTATTTATTTGTCCTGTATATTAAATCTCTGCTTTCCTTTCCTTCCCACAGAGGTTGTTGAGCATACTTGCAGTATCACGTCTCTCATGCTTGGTGAGACCCTGCCCTCCATCACCAAAGACATGGACACGTTCACATACCGTTTGCCATTAGGAGTGTGTGCTGGCATCACCCCATTTAACTTCCCAGCCATGATTCCACTATGGATGTTCCCTGTGGCTTTGGTCTGTGGAAACACCTACCTGCTTAAGCCATCAGAGCGAGTACCTGGAGCTGCCATGTTGTTGGCCAAGTTATTGCAAGATGCAGGAGCTCCAGATGGCACACTTAATATTATCCATGGTCAACATGACGGTAAAAACCTAAAGCATATCTGTAAATTGTTTATGAAAATTAACTTCAAAGCTGTAATAATTTCTTAAACATTTTAGACATGGGATGTAGTAGTGTCAAGTAACTGCAATTTTACAATACAGGATAATAGATGGTTACATTTACTTGCATTTCAGCACACAAAGCTTGGTGTAAGGTTGTACACCCCTTTAGCATGTTTGATTGAGGATTGCATGCCTTCATGTTCAGATTGCACCTTTTTATCCTTGCTATAGCATTGTTGAGAAAAGAGAATAATGTAGTAATTTCTCATTTTATTTCCAGCTGTGAACTTTATTTGTGATCACCCAGCTATCAAGGCTATCAGCTTTGTGGGGTCCAATCAGGCTGGCGAGTACATCTACACAAGGGGCTCCAAAAACGGCAAGAGAGTACAGTCCAACATGGTGAATATTTTGTACCTTTCCTGCCACTCGGTCTTTCTTCGTATACAGGAAAAAATAAATAAACTATTTCCTGGCCCTCCTGCCCACCTATAAATGCACTAACTTTCTTAGGATTGTATTTTCAGGCTTTGTGGAGGCTGTATGTTTTACCAGTGTTCTGTTGTGACCTGTTAAAATTTGATTAGTGTACAGTATATATGCAGAAAGTCTTGTAACTAACTTGATGTAAGCCTTGGTTTGAAAAGTAAACCATGGATTATTTGATATAAATTGTAAAAAGCTCAGTTTAAATTAAAGCATTTGTTGCTGGTCATGATTGATAGAATTTTTCTACTGTTTTAAACTGCTCATCACCCAAATGAGTGAGTTTCAGGATTTCACTCAGTTAAAGGAATCAGTTTAGTAAATGTTTCATAGATTGAAATTACTAGTATTTTGAGACAGGCATTACTTTAGAAGTTCTGTTGTTCCAGTCTGTCTTTGGTTGTGTATTTACTCTTAGGGTATTGGGTGGTACTTGCTTATCACTCTTAACTATGAACTTTCAGGGTGCTAAGAACCATGGAGTGGTGATGCCTGATGCCAACAAGGAGAACACTTTAAATCAGCTGGTTGGTGCAGCTTTTGGAGCAGCTGGGCAGCGTTGTATGGCTCTGTGTACTGCTGTCCTGGTTGGGGAAGCTAAAACTTGGCTGCCTGAACTGGTGGAAAAGGCGAAGAAATTGAGAGTCAATGCAGGTGTCTTTGTTTTTCAATTGGTTTAATACAGTGTGTATAAACAGTATGATGCAGTAGGTGTCTACTACTTTTTTCTGAACATTTATCACTCTCTATCCCTCTGCAATGACCTTCTATAACCAAGGAGTACTAGAAGATTCGGTGCAGTATCCGTGCAATTTTTATCCCTGCTTGGTTCTTAAAATCTTAGGCTGTCTCCCATTTGGTCCATAAAGTCGAGTTAATAAAGATAAGTTGATAGGGATGTGGGGAAAATAAAATGGGATTAATGTAGGTTTTGTTTAAATGGTTGTTTGTTAGTTGGTGAGAACTTGTTGGACATGAAGCAAGTTTATCTTTGTACAACTCTACCTTCATTGTTTTGGAAGCACCCTCTTCACCACTGATGGCATGTAATGTACTCATTTAGTACCTTTTACAATGTTTTTCCTGATTGCTACACTCCTCCATGTATTATCTTTTTACTATTTATAAGCTTCACGAACACTTTTGAATTCTCATTTAAGTTGACAGCTCATCTTTTTCTCATACACTTCCTTTGCCTCTCTGCTTTCCACTTCCCTTTGGATTCCTTTATAATCAACCTGATTCTCGCCATCCTGACACTTGTAGAAACTGTAAGAGGGATGGAAGAGTGAGGAAAAGTATCTTGCTTGTTACGTGCTCTGTTTGCAATCTTGACTCAAGTAGACTTGCCCACATTCTGAAAGGGTGAGGATTCACTTAGTTGATTTATGTACTTAACATTTTTCCTTCCTGACACCAGGTGACCAGCCAGATGCAGACCTTGGACCCCTCATCTCCCCTCAGGCAAAAGCCCGGGTGTGTGACCTGGTCCAGAGTGGGTTGAGCGAGGGTGCTACACTACTGCTGGATGGACGGACTATCCAGGTGAAAGGATATGAAAATGGCAACTTTGTAGGACCCACCATCCTTGCTGGAGTCAAGGTAAGTTGGCCCTTTATTAAATGCAAGACAACTTGTTTCAATTTGGTCCTTAACATGGATGTTTATCACCGATGAAGCTAGCACCAGTCACTGAGAAACGTTATGGATGGAATAATCTTCATGCCCTCTACCTTACAGTTGTACTAGCTAGTGTAACGCTCAGCTATATTGGCTCGTATTTATGTAGGGGAAACCCCATCCGCCGCTCACCCTTGTCTCCTGATTACGTCGGTTGCTGTGTAATGCCACCTGATTCGGCTTCAAACATCAATCATCAGCCAGCACACAACTTACGTTTTATAAATCTTACTAGGACTATGAGATTAATAAAGGTACAATTTTTTTTTTAAAAAAAGGAATGAAAAAGGTGCCACACTTATCAAAGTTCAATTTCTTCGTGCACACAGTTGGAGCTCGGGACCATCTTTCTTCCCCCTGCGATCAACTCGGACCCACTCGACTCGCAGCTCGGGACCACCCAGAGTGATGGACCAGAGCACCCCCAGCACATCCGTCGTCCTCCCGGTCTCTCCTCCAACTCCCCGCCATATCCCCGTTTCCCAGCCATATGAGACAGCATATCACCCCAAGAAAGAATAACACGGACACCCATTGGTTCACTCGCTCTGTTAATACTAATATAACCCAAGCAAACTGCTAGCAAAAGAACTTTCTCAGCATTTAACATAACAAAGAAGCCATTTTGATTAACATGCGCAGTCCCACAAGGATCTGTTCTGGGACCTCTACTTTTCGTGATTTTTATTAACGACCTGGATGTAGGGGTAGAAGGGTGGGTTGGCAAGTTTGCAGACGACACAAAGGTTGGTGGTGTAGATAGTGTAGAGGATTGTTGAAGATTGCAGAGAGACATTGATAGGATGCAGGAGTGGGCTGAGAAGTGGCAGGTGGAGTTCAACCCGGAGAAGTGTGAGGTGGTACACTTTGGAAGGACAAACTCCAAGGCAGAGTACAAAGTAAATGGCGGGATACTTGGTAGTGTGGAGGAGCAGAGGGATCTCGGGGTACATGTCCACAGATCCCTGAAAGTTGCCTCACAGGTGGATAGGGTAGTTAAGAAAGCTTATGGGGTGTTAGCTTTCATAAGTCGAGGGATAGAGTTTAATAGTTGCGATGTAATGATGCAGCTCTATAAAACTCTGGTTAGGCCACACTTGGAGTACTGTGTCCAGTTCTGGTCACCTCACTATAGGAAGGATGTGGAAGCATTGGAAAGGGTACAGAGGAGATTTACCAGGATGCTGCCTGGTTTAGAGAGTGTGTATTATGATCAGAGATTAAGGGAGCTAGGGCTTTACTCTTTGGAGAGGAGGAGGATGAGAGGAGACATGATAGAGGTGTACAAGATAATAAGAGGAATAGATAGACTGGATAGCCAGCGTCTCTTCCCCAGGGCACCACTGCTCAATACAAGAGGACATGGCTTTAAGGTAAGGGGTGGGAAGTTCAAGGGGGATATTAGAGGAAGGTTTTTTACTCAGAGAGTGGTTGGTGCGTGGAATGCACTGTCTGAGTCAGTGGTGGAGGCATATACACTAGTAAAGTTTAAGAGACTACTAGACAGGTATATGGAGGAATTTAAGGTGGGGGCTTATATGGGAGGCAGGGTTTGAGGGTCAGTACAACATTGTGGGCCGAAGGGCCTGTACTGTGCTGTACTATTATGTTTTATGTTCTAACATAAAAGAAGAAACCCCTTACACTAGCTAATTACCCTAAAGTAAGATCTTGTTATGATCAGAGTTCTGGGTATGTTCCAGTAAATGAATTGCACGTATAAATGTGGATGGAAGGGGTTTAAATCATTCATTTGTTTTATCAGGTTAAAAAGCTCTAACTACCCCCAACTTTGAAATATTTTCCTGACTCTATTGAAGGTTCAAGAATAAGGTTGCCACTTTCTCCTGAGCTACAGACTGGAAGCTGGCTGATTCCGACTTCAGAAGGATTTTAGGGCTGAATGAACTAGAGGTCTGCAGGGAAGAACCAGTAGAAGTAACATGAAAATGATGGTGACATTTAAATTTGTTTCAAAAGGCACCGGTGTAAATCAAAGTTAAGGGTGGCACGAAAGTGGTGCGATTAGCATAACGTTATTATAGTGCCAGCTGAAAGATTGGGGTTCAATTCCAACTGTCTGTAAAAGGTTTGTACATTCTCCCCATGAGCACCTTGGTTTCCTTCAGGTGTTCTGGTTTCCTCCCACATTCCAAAGACACATGGGTTAGGGTTAGTAAGCTGTGGGCAAGTTATGTTAGTGCTGATCACTAATTTGATGCAAACAACACATTTCACTGTATTGATGTACATGTCACAAATAAAACTAAGTTTTATTTTAAAGTTATAACGGATAACTGTACCCAGCTGGAAGCCTAAGAAGTGTTTATTCATCATATACGAAGAGAAAATGCGATCCTTTTTCTAAGCTTTCTTCGTTAGAGATTGGGGATTTTGGGCCAGTTTAGATTTCTATGAGATAGACAGCGTTTTGGTGCAGAAGTAGGACCAGACTACCTAACTCCATCTGTTAGGATGATCAATGAAGCAAAGTAGAATGTGTATAAAATCATTAAATTGTTTTTCTCCTCTTTCCTCCTTAGCCTCATATGAAATGCTACACTGAGGAGATCTTTGGCCCAGTCCTGATTGTCCTTGAGGCAGACACGCTAGATGAAGCAGTTGATATCATCAACCAGAATCCATACGGAAATGGCACTGCCATCTTCACCACCAATGGTGCCACAGCTCGTAAATACACACACCAAGTTGACGTTGGGCAGGTGTGTTTTAAATTGAGGGTTGCAAGTTTACTTGAATGGTTCTCCACGGACCTAACCTTAGTTACAGCTGGTTGCTGATTGATTTCAAAGTACAACATTTTAATTATTGATTAAACTATTGAAACTGTTTTGGGAGGAAACAATTCAATATGACTGACAAGACTTTAATAACACAGCAGTGCAGCTAATGGCTCAGCTTCGTTGCAGTACCAGATATCCGGGTTCATTCTTGATCTCAGCTGCTGTCTGTGTGCAGTTGGCACATTTTCCCCATGATCACATGGGTTTCCTCCAGCTTCCCTAGTTAGCCCCCATATTAAAGACATGCAGGTTGGTGGGTTAACTGGCCATTGTAAATTGCCTTGAGTATGTACGTGAATGGTAGCATTTAGAGAGAGCGTGGAGAAAATATATAGCACCATTGTAAATGGGTAGAGTAGTGGTCAATGTGGGCTGAAATCCCTGCGTTTGTGCTGTATCTCTCTGGCACTAGAGTTTTATTTAGATGGACCTTCAGAATTCTGCAAGATATTCTGAATAAAAGATGACAAAAACCATTATTTGTCTGCTACCTAAAGCTTCTACAGTGTTCAGTCAGTTACTGCAAACTCAATCAGTATAATGTTATTTTGATAATGTAATACCCAAAGTCATCCAGCCTTAACATGTATCCAGGATGCAAAAGTGCAGTTTAATGCAAAACAAAAGAACTTCTGGATGAACTCAGCAGGTCAGACAAATGACATTTTGGGATTAAGATCCTATCCAGATGAAGTGCCTTCACCTGAATAACAATGGTCCAGTTTCCTTTGTAAATGCTCCCTGGTGGGCTAGGTTCCTCCAGATTCCAACATCTATAGTCTCTTGTGTCTCCAAGGGCAAATTAATGTTTACATTAAACTGACAGAGTAACTGGAACTTAGATTTACACCTTTGTATAGAATCATCAAGGCTAGCTGGTTTTGCTTTTTTTTTACTCTCTATAATCTCATTTTACAATTCAGCTGCTGCCATGGTTTCCCCCTCATTTGAACTCTCCAATGTTTCAAAGCATCTTGATAATTGAGAATTGCAAACAGGGATGTACAGCCCTCAGTTACTGCAGAGAGAGCATCTATTTTGATGTTGTTCTGACTGTTTTAATCTTTTGTAACTGTCTGTAATATTTTCAGATTGGAGTGAATGTGCCTATCCCAGTTCCACTGCCCATGTTCTCATTCACTGGATCAAGGCGCTCATTCAGAGGTGATACCAATTTTTACGGCAAACAGGTATGTATGCTCATCCCCAACACAATTGTGTGTAGTACCACCTGGTTTTTGAAGGCTGGGTCATTGGAATTATTTTTTAAAAAAAAGGTCAATATATTTTTTCTAAGATCAGAAAATTAAGGGCTCTGCAGAACTAGAAAAGCTTGGGGCAAATCAGATGGTCCTCTCCAGTTTGTGTTCAAAGCCACAGGAGCATACGGGTTAGTATGATGCTATTGCAGTTCAGGGGGTTCTGGAGTTTGGAGTTCAGTTCTGGCACTGTCTGTAAGGAGTTTATACATTCCCGTGAACCATGTGGGTTTCTTACGGGTGCTCAGGTTTCCTCCCACAGTCCAATTAATAAGTTAATTGGTTATTGTAAATAATCCTCTGATTAGGCTAATGTTAAATGGGTGGATTGCTGTGCAGTTTGGTGGACTAGAACAGTCTGTCTCTAAATAATGAATACTAAATGTAGATATAACCTTCAAAGTAGTTTAACCAACACAACTTTGGTCAAACTGTGTCAGGCATCTGGTACACATTGGGTTTGGGATCCAGTTTGTTGCATTTTAGATCCTGATGACATGGCAGTCACCCACCAAGTGTTGTTAAGAAGCGTGAAAAGATAAAGAACCAGGAATTTCAGGCGTGTCTCCATATTAATGGAAGAGAGGTTAAAATTACATTTTCTAAAAAGGTTTCAGATACATGTAATACTTACTTTCATGAGGAACAGATTCTGGCTCTCACATGCTATATTGTCTATATTGGCAAAAAATTGATCAGAGGAGGATTGCCCATTCTGAGTGCAATTCCATGACCTGAATTCAGTTGCCATTTACCCATTCCTTGCCACTGATCACTCAACACATCCATCCTTGTGCATGGTTTCCCCATGTCAATTGATTCTCATTGCCATTTGGGGTGATACTTCATTGTAATTGACTTCATTGTAATCGACTTCATTGTAATCATTCATTGTTCAATTATTTTAATTTTTGTTCCTTTGGTTTTGAGCTTCCTCACAGCAGACTGGTATTGAATTTAGATAGACAGATAGACATACTTGATTGATCCCGAGGGAAATTGGGTTTCGTTACAGTTGCACCAACCAAGAATAGAGTATAAATATAGCAATATAAAACCATAAATAATTAAATAATATGTAAATTATGCCAGATGGAAATAAGTCCAGGACCAGCCTATTGGCTCAGGGCGTCTGACCCTCCAAGGGAGGAGTTGTAAAGTTTGATGGCCACAGGCAGGAATGACTTCCTATGACGCTCAGTGTTGCATCTCGGTGTAATGAGTTTCTGGCTGAATGTACTCCTGTGCCCACCCAGTACATTATGTAGTGGATGGGAGACATTGTCCAAGATGGCATGCAACTTGGACAGCATCCTCTTTTCAGACACCATCGTCAGAGAGTCCAGTTCCATCCCCACAACATCACTGACCTTACGAATGAGTTTGTTGATTCTGTTGGTGTATGCTACCCTCAGCCTGCTGTCCCAGCACACAACAGCAAACATGATAGCACTGGCCACCACAGACTCGTAGAACATCCTTAGCATCGTCCGACAGTTGTTAAAGGACCTCAGTCTCCTCAGGAAATAGAGACGGCTCTGACCCTTCTTGTAGACAGCCTCAGTGTTCTTTGACCAGTCCAGTTTATTGTCAATTCGTATCCCCAGGTATTTGTAATCCTCCACCATGTTCACACTGACCCCCTGGATGCAAACAGGGGTCACCGGTGCCTTAACCCTCCTCAGGTCCACCACCAGCTCCTTAGTCTTTTTCACATTAAGCTGCAGATAATTCTGCTCACACCATGTGACAAAGTTTCCCACCGTAGCCCTGTACTCAGCCTCATCTCCCTTACTGATGCATCCAACTATGGCAGAGTCATCAGAAAACTTCTGAAGATGGCAAGACTCTGTGCAGTAGTTGAAGTCCGAGGTGTAGATGGTAAAGAGAAAGGGAGACAAGACAGTCCCCTGTGGAGCCCCAGTGCTGCTGACCACTCTGTCTGACACACAGTGTTGCAAGCACACGTACTGTGGTCTGCCAGTCAGGTAATCAAGAATCCATGACACCAGGGAAGCATCCACCTGCATCGCTGTCAGCTTCTCCCCCAGCAGAACAGGGCGGGTGGTGTTGAACGCACTGGAGAAGTCAAAAAACATGACCCTCACAGTGCTCGCTGGCTTGTCCAGGTGGGCGTAGACACGGTTCAGCAGGTAGACGACGGCATCCTCAACTCCTAGTCGGGGCTGGTAGGTGAACTGGAGGGGGTCTAAGTGTGGTCTGACCATAGGCCGGAGCAGCTTCAGAACGAGTCTCTCCAGGGTCTTCATGATGTGGGAGGTCAATGCCACCAGTCTGTAGTCATTGAGGCCGCTGGGGCACGGCGTCTTCGGCACAGGGACGAGGCAGGATGTCTTCCACAACACAGGAACCCTCTGGAGACTCAGGCTCAGGTTGAAGACACGGTGAAGTACTCCACATAGCTGAGGGGCACAGGCTTTGAGCACCCTGGTGCTGACACCATCCAGGCCTGCAGCCTTGCTTGGGTGGAGACATTTCAACTGTCTTCTCACCTGTTCAGTTGTGAAGCCCACGGTGGTGGTTTCATGTGGGGGAGGGGTGTAGTCATGGTGCAGGTGGGGGGCTGTGAGGAGGGGTAGGAGGGGAGAGTGGAGTATGTGTTGGTTGGGGGCCGACAACAGATGAATCATGTGGGGCATGGGCAGGGGCCACAATGTCAAATCTGTTAAAGAACAGGTTAAGTTCGTTAGCCCTGTCCACACTGCCTTCAGCTCCTCTGTTGTTAGTTTGCCAGAACCCAGTGATGGTCCTCATCCCACTCCAGACTTCTCTCATGTTGTTCTGCTGGAGTTTCCACTCAAGCTTCCTCCTGTACCTGTCTTTAGCCTCCCTGATCCTGGCTTTCCGGTTCTTCTGTATTGTCCTCAGCTCCTCCCTATTTCCATCTCTAAACGCCCTCTTTTTAGCATTCAAGATGTCCTTAATGTCCTTTGTTACCCATGGCTTGTTATTTGAATAACAAAGGACAGTTCTTGCCGGAACATTGCAGTCCACACAGAAGTTGATGTAATCAGTGATGCACTCTGTGAGCCCATCAATATCCTCTCCATGTGGCTCACAGAGTGCCTGCCAGTCTGTCACCTCAAAACAACCCTGGACCGCCTCATAAGCCTCCTCCGACCATTTCCTCACTGTCCTCGAGGTTGCAGGTTTACTCTTCACCAGAGGCACGTAGCAGGGTTTGAGATGCACCAGGTTGTGATCTGACCTTCCCAATGGGGGGAGGGGAGAGGAGCTGTATGCATCCTTAACGTTAGCGTACATCAAGTCCAGAGTCCTCTCCCCTCTGGTTGTACAGCTGACACACTGCGTGAAGTTAGGCAATATTCTAGCCATGGTAACCTGGTTAAAGTCACCCGAGATGGTAATGAGGGCACTCAGGTGCTGGGTTTGTAATCTGGCTATGACGGTGTAAATGATGTTACACGCCGACGTCGGGTTGACAGGGAGGGATGTACACAGCAACCACAATTGCATGTGAGATTTCCCTTGGCAAATAATATGGCCGGAGTCCAACAGCAAAAAGTTCAATATCTGGGCTATAAACACGTTCCTTGATCGTAATATGACCAGGATTGCACCATCTGTTGTTAACCAGAACAGCAAGCCCCCCTCCTTTACGCTTACCACTCTCAGTGCAATTCTGGTCAGCCCAAACGGTCTGGAAGCCCTCTATGGAAACGCTTTGGTCGGGTATGTCCTCGTGCAGCCATGTTTCAGTAAAGCACATGACACTGCTCTCCCGAAATGTTCTCTGACTCCTGGCTAGCGCCATCAACTCGTCCATTTTATTACCCAGAGATCTCACATTGCCCATAATGAGAGAGGGGAGACACGGCTTATAACTCCGCTTCTCCATAAGTCTCTGTTGTCTTGACCCGGTCCTCTTCCCTCGCCTTTTTAATCCCCCTCTGCATCCTCTGTGTTTTCCTCCAGATCTCAGTAGGGGTGTCTGCTGCTCTGTTTGCTAAACCGGTCGGCATAAGCGCAATCAGCTGGTCCCTGGAATAAACAATGTGACCATACTGCTGCCCCGCTAATGAGACGTGTCCGAATGTAACTATTTCCAGCGCTAAAAACCCAAATAAAACTCTCTCCACCAGCATGTTAGAGAGGGTGCAGCTTTAACGTGTTACCATGGGGGGGAAAAAATACAACAAATAACGCAAGTTAAAAAAGTAAGAAAACTAGTCGGAGCGGCTGTAACAGGCCAGCGCACCTCAAAATCTCTAGAGTAAAACTAAAAAGTAGAATACCCTGGTCAGAAACTAATCAAATGAAAGATGGATGCCCAAAGCTTATCCATTGATCAATAGCTTAACATTTTCTCAAAAGCAACACACAGAGTGCTGGAGGAACTTCAGGCAGCATCTATGGAAAAGAGTAAACAGTTGACATTTTGGGCCGAGGCCCTTCTTCAGGAACAGTACCATCTATATATACGTTTAATTCATCTGCTTTTCTACTTTTCCAGGGCATTCAGTTTTACACTCAGATAAAGACTGTAACCTCACAGTGGAAGGAAGAAGATTCAACTTTATCCAGCCCAGCTGTTGTCATGCCAACAATGGGACTCTAAGTTCATGTTACTGAAATGGCAAGCTGCATGTTCAGCACACTGCTTGGTCTTGACTTTCCTGATCTGACCAGTGGAGAATTTAAGATGGAAATGAGTGGGGAAGGTGCAACTTAACCCTGGGTGATTGTAAGAGGTGTGCACAGGAATGGAAAGGGGTGGGAAACTAATCACTTGAATACCCTGGCAACTTTGAACATAACATCCCTACTGTGTTTCTGATCTGTAAAGAAAAATTAATTTCTAATCAGACAACTCAACTGTTCATAAATGGAGCAAAATGCTAAACAAAAAAAAAATGTAATTCTCTTCCCTGTCCAACTTGAGCTTTTGTTTGCTTAGTTTACTCTCTCAAGATGTGATTTAAAACATGTATGTGGAAGTACGTGATCTTTGCAGCTTGTTGAGAATGTAACTGAAGTGGCCGAAAAAATTATGAATTCTGCAACTGTATGGGTATTGTAATGATTATTTTAACTTTGTTATTAGTCATTATAGAAGACCATAAGATACAAGAGCCATTTGGCCCATTGAGTCTGCTCCGCCACTTTATCATGGCTGATTCATTTACCCTCTCGGCCCCAATCTCCTGCCTTCTTCCTTCCTGTATCCCTTTATGCCCTGACTAATAAGAATCTATCAACCTCTGCCTTAAATATACCCAATAACTTGGCCTCTACAGCCACCTGTGGCAATGAGTTCCACAAATTCACTACTCTGGCTAAAGAAATTCCTCATCTCTGTTCTAAAAGGATGTTCTCGTAGTTCCAGTAAGTGGAAAGGAAACCATATAGTTATGAACAGCAATTGTTAGTAAAAGGCAAATGCGACTAAGATTCTTTTCTATATAAAATGCACTCTTATAGTTATGAAAATGTGATTTAATTTTAACTGTTGTGCTTTATATGCCAATAACCTTAATAAGAAAATGATTAATTTTGGGAGAGAGTTTCAGACTAGTACACTCCGGCAAAGTTAGATGAAAATGAGTTGTTGTAGTGGCTCAGGTCAGTCCCTTGTCTGGTGAGATACTGTGAAAGACAGGTCAAAACAAACTCAAATTGGGACATTTGAGAAACCAGGTCCCGTTCAGGGCAAGCAGCAGAGCCACAGTTATTGTGGCATTGACATGGTTCTGTCTGGTGAATGGTATGCAGCAGCTTCTGCTGGAAAGGTGGATAGCAAATTCTGATCATGTAGCACATAACTGGATAATCACTAAGTAAAGTTAACCTGCTGCTCTCTGTCCTGCCCACAGTTCAAACTGCTATTTGCCTAGTTCACTTTCTCCAACATTTCATTTAGGACTAATTCTCCATTTCATATCATTGTCATTGCTTGCTGCTGAGTGGTACTGTAGGGGAGGTGGAATCAATGAGCCCTCACTCCAACAAAATGGCAATCTTCAGAACAAATATGTGGATGACGTTCATGCAAAAACAACATTGTAGAAAGACTTTTAATTCTAAACTGTTTTTAAACGTTTTTTATTTGCAGCCCTGTTCATAGTCTGGCTCAACAACAAACAACTGACTTGAATATCACAGATCTCCCAAAAAAAATTGATGATAACTTGGTCTTCCTCGTGTCTAGTTGAGGTAACAATATTGTGTGCAACTGGCATGTTAATGGATGGTACTTTCTGTTGCTTGTGTAACCAATATACTGGTATCTTTACACAGACAATGTGATTTTTGTACTCAAGTTTTGAATTCATGCGGACAATAAATCTGACTTCAATGCATCTAGGCAGATATAACAGAAGATAAGTTAGTTATGCATTATCACCCTTCAGTTGGGGTGGGCGAGGGGAAGATCATTTGGGTGTACATGAGGACTGTACTGTATTTAATCATGTGAAATATACTTGATGTAGGTTGACAAATTAAAAATATTGCATCATCTTTGTGATTTTTATGGATACTAGAACATTTTTTCTTTTGCATCTTTTAAATGCAGTGTCATTCATAGAGAAGTTAGATGTCTTGTGGTCTTAAGTGAACATGGTTCAAAAAGAAAAATATATTAGAGCTGACACTTCAAATGTCTTTTGCCATTTTCTCAATGATAGAATTGCTGGTTCTTGGGCAGTCTCTGGAAAGCGAGAATGATTTAAGACAATAAGACATAAGAGGAGAATTAGGCCATTCAGTCCATTGAGTCTGCTTGCACTCTGGCTATGAGATGACTAACGAGGCCATTGTAGATTATTTCACCTTTTGGGCATATGAAGGCTAGCTTGTTTGTGATGTGGTCCATCACATGACCTCAAGATTCTGTCTCATCTTCAATGCTCTTCCATGGGCGAGAGGTTCCCATAGGTTGGTGGGGACAAATACAAGAGATTCTGCAGATGTTGCAAATCCAGAGTGCAACACATAAAATGCTGGAGGAGCTCAGCAGGTCATACAGCATTTATGGAAATGGATAAGCAGTCGATGTTTTGGGCTAAGACCCTGCAGGACCTCATCAGATATTGAGTCCTGATGAAGGGTCTTGGCCTGAAACATCGACTGTTATTCATTTCCATTATTGGTGGGTATGTTCATTTCTTCAAAAAGATAGCTTGGATGCCTAAGACTTTTGCACAGTACAGTATAATGTCATTCCAGTCTCCAAATAGCACTTAATACTACTGACCTAACACAAAGCTGAGTACTCTTATTTCTGTTTCCTGACCACCTTCCAATTTTAATCAATATATAGTACTGTGCAAAATGTCTGGCGCCCTAGCTATTCATATGTGCGTGAGATTTTTGCACAGTACTGTATGTGTAACTATAGTTTCTGTGCTGCAGATGTTGGTCTGGCAGGCTCTGCTGACATGGTCCGCTTATCCTAATGGTGAGTTTGGAGGTCTTTGATATAAATAGTGTTGGTATTTTTTGAGTGCCTTGAGCTAATGGCCATAGATCTCCAGGTACCACATGTAGGAGGGTGAGAATCACTGATACCTATAGTGGACCTATACATTTTATGCCAGATTGGATAATTGATCCTCAAATACCTGTTTTCTTAATTGGCTAAAGAAGCATAGAAGATTGTGGTGAATTTCATCATGAATCATCTGGAAGACTCCACAATATGGGGGAAGATCTGTTTTTCTAGAGGCTTTCTGTAACTATCAGTGGACAATATGATGCAAAAGGGAGAACCTTTGCCTTAACACTGAATGTAAGACCTATTTTCTCACACTTCAATCAAGCGTTTAAAGTTCAGCTTCTCAGAAAGCACAAATGGTTGCCACAGTGGCGATGATGCTATTGCAGTTCAGGGCATCGGAGTTCTATTGTGGTATCCTCTATACAGCGGTCCCCAACCACTGGGCCTCGGGCCGTGAGGAAACAGTACGAGTCAGCTGCACCTTTCCTCATTCCCTGTCACACTGTTGAACTTGAACATAGGGTTGCAAACTGCCCTGTATTTATCGGGACATTCCGTATATTGGGCTAAATTGGTTTGTCCCATACGGGACCACCCTTGTCCCATATTTCCCCCGCTAAGGTAGAGCGTTCCTATGAAACCTTTCGTGCGGAAATGGTGTGAAGCGCAGAAACAATTACCATTAATTTACATGGGGAAAATTTTTGAGCGTTCCCAGACCCAAAAAATAACCTACCAAATCACACCAAATAACAACTAAAACCGAAAATAACACTAACATATAGTAAAAGCAGGAATTATATGATAAATACAGAGCCTATATAAAGTAGAAATAATGTATGTACAGTATAATTGGGAAGATTAAGCCAAAACCGATTTGTGGGGGGAAAAAGTCGGCGCGCATGCGCACGCAGGTGTCCGTGCAAGGTTTCGTGGTCATGGTAGTCTTACCTGGGGTAAACGCAAGTGTCTTGGGATTTGACTGCTAATTTTGTCCCTTATTTGGGAGTGAGAAAGTTGGCAACCCTAACTGTAAAAGACATGTTGAGGTGAGTTTAACCCTACTTGAACAACCACCCCCGATCAGCCGGTCCGTAAGAATATTGTCAATATCTACCGGTCCATGGTGCAAAAAAGGTTGGGGGCCCCTGCTCCCTAAGGAATCCGTGTATGTCCTCCCCATGAAATGTGTGGGTTTTCCCCCCACAGTCCAAAGACGTATGGGGTAGGTTAATTGATTATTATCAATTGTGATTACTAATCGTGATTAGGTTGGGGTTAAAATGGGGTTTGCTGGGTGGTGCAGATCTTGGGGCCAGAAGGGTCTATTCATGCTGTATCTCAAAATAAAATAAATAAATGCAAGTGTGCTTGCTGGAGCATAATTACTAAAGTTTGGATCATTTGGTTCTGCCGTGTAGGTGAAACTTTCCCATTAGTGTTGAAGATTAAACTCTTCCATAGGTTTGTTGAAGGCATAATGTAAATTGCAGCAGGATAAGATTTGAGGGAAGTGTTAGGATGTAGATGCATCTTTGACACCACCCTTCACTGTAGGCCCATTTGTTAATATCACAGCTTGCAGGTCATAGTAAAACACATGAAGTGTAAGGTGGAGAAATATTTGTGTGCAGCTGAACTTGGAGGAAGTCAAATGCTAGTACTGTACAGCTCCCTGAATTTTTTGTGGTGGAGTTTTAGGTGACAGGGTCCACTGTGCCTCTAGATTGGAAAGTCCATAAGTGTCTTTGGGAGTTGCTCTTCAGCAACTGTTAGGTATTCCACAACACAGAAATCCATTTGTTGACTTCAGGGTGAAAACCAAATATCTAGGTTACATAGCCCTGGGGCAACGCAGCTGAAATCATAGTTTTAGTGGGGTGATAAAACCAGAATGTGCTTTGCCTTTCTTCTGCATTGTCCAATGTACAACTCCGTCCCACTTAGAGCAAAGTTTCTATTTTAAAATGTGATGTTTGAAGCTCTTAAAAAAACTTAAATTTTAATTGAAATTTCACTCTTTGAGCACCAATTTTAGGATTTTTCTCACATGCACCTTTTCAGATACTAATTCACTATAAATCCATTGTTTAATTTTTTAACAATCTACGTTGGTACAATTTCTGGTAACATAACTTCTTTCGGCAACTGGAGATCTGGTAAAGTGCTGACATGACTTGAAACCGAATCAATAGGAGCCTGGGTTATAAAAGTGGGATTGGGATTTTCATCTTGTGTGCTGCAAAGGAAATGATATCAATTAACTTTTTGAAATTTGAGACAGAAACAAAACCACAAGCTACCAGTGTAGTCACATTTATCCAAGTTGTGAACTTACTGTGCCCAGTATCTTTATTAGTAAGAATAACATCATATAGGAATACTGTACTGCTCATTCTGCTTGCTTCAGATGCAAACAATCTTGAATTTAAGAACAAGAAATAGAGGTGAAGTAGGCAATAGAACACCTTGAATCTTCTCTACCATGACTAGGTCCAACCTCGACTGTATTTATTTCCTTAAGTGTCAATCTCCATCTTGAAGGTTGTTAATGACTGAGCACCCACCATCCACTGGGACAGAATTCCATAAAAATAGTACCTCATTTCTGTTTACAAGTAGCCAAATATTCACTTTTGAGATTAAAACCTTAATCATTTTTGGGCATCCGCCATTTGTTGACGAGTTCAGCATTTATTGCCCATCCATTATTGCCATTGAGAACCACCTTTCAAAATTAAAAGTAATGAGTGGATCTACAGAGAACAGCATGCAATAAGAGTTGCAACACTTTGGTGCCACCTTGCTTCAGTCCTGATGGTTGCACTGAATGGTGTTAGGTCGAAATTTCTGATTTTGACTCAGTTACAAAGGTCCTGTGATATATTTTCAAATCAGAATGGAGGATGACTTGCATTTTCAGGTGGTGCACCTATAAAAATACTTGTAGGTAGGGATAGTGGGGGACAGTGACCACCGCTCCCTAACCTTTATAATTATCATAGAAAAGGATAGAATCAGAGAGGACAGGAAAATTTTTAATTGGGGAAAAGCAAATTATGAGGCTATAAGGCTAGAACTTGCGGGTGTGAATTGGGATGATGTTTTTGCAGGGAAATGTACTATGGGCATGTGGTCGATGTTTAGAGATCTCTTGCGGGATGTAAGGGATAAATTTGTCCTGGTGAGGAAGATAAAGAATGGTAGGGTGAAGGAACCATGGGTGACAAGTGAGGTGGAAAGTCTAGTCAGGAGGAAGAAGGCAGCATACATGAGGTTTAGGAAGCAAGGATCAGATGGGTCTATTGAGGAATATAGGGAAGCAAGGAAGGGGCTGAGAAGAGCAAGAAGGGGGCATGAGAAGGCCTTGGCGACTAGGGTAAAGGAAAACCCCAAGGCATTCTTCAATTATGTGAAGAAAAAAAGGATGACAGGAGTGAAGGTAGGACCGATTAGAGATAAAGGTGGGAAGATGTACCTGGAGGCTGTGGAAGTGAGCGAGGTCCTCAATGAATACTTCTCTTCAGTATTCACCAATGAGAGGGAACTTGATGATGGTGAGGACAATATGAGTGAGGTTGATGTTCTGGAGCATGTTGATATTAAGGGAGAGGAGGTGTTGGAGTTGTTAAAATACATTAGGACAGATAAGTCCCCGGGACCTGACGGAATATTCCCCAGGCTGCTCCACGAGGCAAGAGAAGAGATTGCTGAGCCTCTGGCTAAGATCTTTATGTCCTCGTTGTCCACGGGAATGGTACCGGAGGATTGGAGGGAGGCGAATGTTGTCCCCTTGTTCAAAAAAGGTAGTAGGGATAGTCCGGGTAATTATAGACCAGTGAGCCTTACGTCTGTGGTGGGAAAGCTGTTGGAAAAGATTCTTAGAGATAGGATCTATAGGCACTTAGAGAATCATGGTCTGATCAGGGGCAGTCAGCATGGCTTTGTGAAGGGCAGATGGTGTCTAACAAGCCTGACAGAGTTCTTTGAGGAGATGACCAGGCATATAGATGAGGGTAGTGCAGTGGATGTGATCTATATAGATTTTAGTAAGGCATTTGACAAGGTTCCACACGGTAGGCTTATTCAGAAAGTTAGAAGGCATGGGATCCAGGGAAGTTTGACCAGGTGGATTCAGAATTGGCTTGCCTGCAGAAGGCAGAGGGTCATGGTGGAGGGAGTACATTCAGATTGGAGGATTGTGACTAGTGGTGTCCCACAAGGATCTGTTCTGGGACCTCTACTTTACGTGATTTTTATTAACGACCTGGATGTGGGGGTAGAAGGGTGGGTTGGCAAGTTTGCAGATGACACAAAGGTTGGTGGTGTTGTAGATAGTGTAGAGGATTGTCAAAGATTGCAGAGAGACATTGATAGGATGCAGAAGTGAGCTGAGAAGTGGCAGATGGAGTTCAACCCGGAGAAGGTGGTACACTTTGGAAGGACAAACTCCAAGGCAGAGTACAAAGTAAATGGCGGGATACTTGGTAGTGTGGAGGAGCAGAGGGATCTCGGGGTACATGTCCACAGATCCCTGAAAGTTGCCTCACAGGTGGATAGGGTAGTTAAGAAAGCTTATGGGGTGTTAGCTTTCATAAGTTGAGGGATAGAGTTTAAGAGTCGCGATGTAATGATGCAGCTCTATAAAACTCTGGTTAGGCCACACTTGGAGTACTGTGTCCAGTTCTGGTCACCTCACTATAGGAAGGATGTGGAAGCATTGGAGAGGGTACAGAGGAGATTTACCAGGATGCTGCCTGGTTTAGAAAGTATGCATTATGATCAGAGATTAAGGGAGCTAGGGCTTTACTCTTTGGAGAGAAGGAGGATGAGAGGAGACATGATAGAGGTGTACAAGATAATAAGAGGAATAGATAGAGTGGATAGCCAGCGCCTCTTCCCCAGGGCACCACTGCTCAATACAAGAGGACATGGCTTTAAGGTGAGGGGTGGGAAGTTCAAGGGGGATATTAGAGGAAGGTTTTTTACTCAGAGAGTGGTTGGTGCGTGGAATGCACTGCCTGAGTCAGTGGTGGAGGCAGATACACTAGTGAAGTTTAAGAGACTACTAGACAGGTATATGGAGGAATCTAAGGTGGGGGCTTATATGGGAGGCAGGGTTTGAGGGTCGGCACAACATTGTGGGCTGATGGGCCTGTACTGTGCTGTACTATTCTATGTTCAATGTTCTATGTTCTATGCAGTAGAAATACCCTAGATGAGTAACTGCAAAACACTTTGTAGATGTTAAAGGTTCAAGTCACTGCTCTAATAGGGGAGGGAATGAATAATTAGAGACACAAAAGCATTTGTTCTTTTCGATTTCCATTAACTATAGCTTTTCCCCAGGAGTGTTAGCTATAAAGTATTAACCATAGTAAGTAGATTTTAAGCACGGTTAATGATTTACCATGTTAATTGTGGCACAGTCTTGATTTTAATGTTGACCAACTAGTTACCTTTAATTAAATATTCCTAAGGTAAAATGCAGAGTAAACAATCTCTGCATCGACATAAGCAAAGTTCATCAGTAAAATTAATTTGACCCAGACATGGAAAAGAACAAAGATCATTGCTGTATCATGGAATGCTTATACACTTATTGCTCCAGGACTGATATTAAATTTAAATATGACAAAAAAAATGAAATGGGAAAAATTATAACCCCTTAACTACCATAGTGGCCATAAGGAATATCATTAGACTGTATTTTCTGCTCAGGAGGTAAGGATTCGTTTTTCATGTGTTGTGAAACAATCCAAGCTCAACGCCCATTCTCCAATGTAAATTAATGTGCAGTTGAAAATAATTAAGAAGTTGAAGTGAACTATTAAAAAGGGAATCTCAAGCAAGTGCATTCTATGTTGTGGGAATAAGAGGGGAGGGATGCACTTAAAAATACTGGTATTTGGTGAAAATTAAAATAAAAATGGAATCTCAGTCAAATCATTATCATCCAGTCTTCATCATCTCCTTCACTTTAATCATTCATGCTCCTGGATCCTCCCAGAATATGTGGCATTGCTTAATTACTGTGTTATGCAGAATTAAATTGGCTCCCCCATTGAACTCTGGAAAGTAAAATTGAAATATTTGTAAGCAGTTTCCTGTATTGATCTGAGTCTTACCTTGCTTGTTCTACCTCTTTTATAGTCTCGGGTGAAGCTGAGGAGACCAAATTTTTATTATACTGTTTCCTATAGGGAATATGAATAAAATAAATGTAAAGTAAGTGTTATCTGCAGAATATTAAATGTCATTCCTATTTTATTAAAAAGTGCATCAAAACAAATATATGGCTAATATAGTTAGGTAATTTCGGTGTCATTGCAGCTCCTACTGTTTTATTACACAAATTTGATTCACAGGGTGGTGCAGAAGATTTAGGAAGTTGAGTAGTCATATTTGCGATAGATAACCATTTTCTAATCTGCTTTACTTTGTTGATCTAATACAGTTCATGCACGCTGCCAGCAGTGATGCTCATGCCAATGAACGTCAAAGGGGAATGGTCTGTGCCTGATGCTTGTTTTGCTCAGTGTCACTTGCCATTTATCAGTCCAACTGAAGATGTTATCCTGGTTTTTTTTCCACTTACGAGCCAGTACACAGGTCGCAAATCATTTAAAGAAATGGCAGTTAAAGAAATTGACCCTGGTAGGAAAGGGAGCAAGGAAGATCTGATTCGCTAAACTGCATTTATTTTAATGCAAGAAGTCTTGACAGGAATGAGAGATGAGCTGAGACCATGACTAGGCACATGGGGTTGTGACATTATAGCTATTACAGAAACATCGCTGAAGGACAGACAGAACTGGCAGCTCAGTGTTCTATGGTACAGATGCTATAGGCTTGATAGAGGTGAAGCAAAAAGAAGGGGGAGTTGTGTTTTGATTAGGGAGAATATCACATGGGTATTCCTTGGGGAACATCTAGTGAGACTACATGGATAGAACTTTGCAATAAGAAGGTGGTGATCACTGATGGGCTCATATTTCAGGCTCTCCAACATCAGGAATTAGAGGAACAAATATGTAGGGGGATTGCAGCTAGCTGTAGGAATAATAGGGTTATATTAGCAGGTAATTTTTACTTCCCTGATATTGACTGGGGCTGCCAAAATGCTAAGGGATTAGATGGGCAGAATTTCTTAAGTGTGTCCACGGAAGTTTTCTCAAGCAATATGTACAGCCTATTAGAGAGGGACAACACTTGACCTCATATTGGAAAATGAAATGTCAGTGGGGAGCACTTTGGGACAAGTAACTATAATTCTATTAGTTTCAAAACAATAATGGAAAAAGATAGAACTGGTTTGCAAGTTAAAATTCTAAATTGGAGCATGGTTAATTTTGACACCATTCAACAGGGAATATCAAAAGCTGATTGGGAGAGGCTTTCAGTGGGTAAAGTTGGAAGCTTTTAACAGTGAAATGGAGAGCACTCAGAGCCATCATGTTCTTGCTAAAATAAAGATCAGGTTGGCAGGATGATAGAACCCCAGCTGATGAGGGACATTAAGACTCTGGTTGGGGAAACAATGGTAAGGGCAGCCGGGATCAAGTCAAAACCTTGATGAATATAAGGGATGTAGGAGTACAATTAAAAAGGAAATGAGGAAAGCAAAAAGTGAACCTGAGATGTCCTTGACAAAAAACATGGAGAATACTAGGAGATTCTACAAGTATATTAAGAGCAGTGTTGTGGAACATGGCGATCTAGAGACACAATTCCATAGTTACCTGAACGTGGCGACTCAGGTAGTGCAAGGATGAATGGCATGCTTTCCTTCATCAGACAAGAGCAACGAGTACAAGAGTTATGATGTTATCTTACAGCTGTACAGAATTTTTGTAAAATACTGTGTGCAGTTCTGGTCACCGGACTATACAATGAATGCGATTCAGCTACAGATGGTGCAGGAATGATTCATAAGGATGTTGCTAGGTCTACTTGATTTGAGGTTTAATGAATGATTGGATAGGCTGGGACTGTGGGAATGAGAAAGGCTGAGGGGTGAGCTTATCAAAATCCATAAAATCATGAGGAGCATAGAGACTGTGGCTAGTCACAGTATTTTCCCCAAAGTAAGGGAGTCTAAAACTATGTCATAGGTTTAAGATGAGAAGGGCAGGACTGAAAGGGGTCTTGAGAGGAAAGTTTTTTTTCTGCTTAGAGAGTAATTAATAAATGGAATGGGCTGCCTGGTGATCTAGTGCAGGCAGGTACAATTATAAAGTTTAAAAGACACTTACAGTAAATGAGCTCATGGCAAGGAAAGGTTTAAGGATATGGGCCAAATGCTAGCAAATAGGACTAACTCAGGAAGGCACCTTGGTCAGCACAGAGGAGTTGGACTGAAGTATCTGTTTCCATTCTGTATAACTCAATGACTATGACACATCATTTACCACCAATGCACTTTCTCTACAGCTGCAACTCTAGATTTTATATTTGGTTTTCTTTTTACTTATGAAGCCCTCCGCTGGTTGGGGTTGACCCATGGATATTGTGCCCTAGCTGCCTACGTGATACTCAAGCCAGGGTAGTGCGCTATGGAAAGCAAGCACTTGCCCACGTAGCAGTCTCCTCCTCTCCGTGCAGGTAATGAATCCAAAGGAATGGCAGAGATCAAAACAGTTTGGCACCAGCAGTGTCACAAGAGTTGCAAATCAGCACTGAACTCAACGTAGAACTCCAACACCAGAGTTTTTCCTTGGAGTTTACTCCAGAAGCCTTCCTTGTAAGTGAGTAAAGGTGCAAGGCAGCAGAGGATTGAGATCAGAGTTTTCCTTCTCCTAGATGAGCTGCCAACCACAAGTGACATCTGCCTGAAGCAAATGGTTTTAAGATGTCTTTGTCCTTCTCCTGTCTGTAGAAACAGTTCCACCAAACTTAGTAGTTAAGCCACAGTTGAAGGCCAGGAGCTGGTCTTGTTGTCAGAGGCTATTTGAGATGCACACTATTGGGAACATTTAATAGGTAGTGGGAGCTTATCCCCACCACCTCTCCCCCGACCCCTGGCTATAACAACCTTAAGGAACCAAGGTTGCTTTTTACTACCTCAATGTAATTATGTATGGAATGATCTACTGGGACGGTACTCAAAGAGAAGCTTTTCACTACATCTCAGTATGTAAAGTAAGTAAAGTAAAGGCATCCGTTAGTCTTCTGAGACCATGGATCTGTGCCTGGAAAGTCTTCACTCTCTGAGGCACAGGCCTGGGCAAGGTTGTATGGAAGACCGGCAGTTGCCTATGCTGCAAGTCTCCCCTCTCCACAACACCAACGTTGTCCAAGGGAAGGGCAAGGGCCGATACAGCTTGGCACCAGTGTCGTCGCAGAGCACTGTGTGATTAAGTGCCTTGCTCAAGGACACAACACGCTGCCTCGGCTGGGACTCGAACTCACGACCTTCAGATCGCTAGTCGAATGCCTTAACCACTTGGCCACATGCCCACGTGGTTATTATTGTCAGTATGTGTGCCAATAATAACCAATACCGATAAGCCTGGTGCCTGTCACTGATTAATTCAAAGCAGTGTGTTTTTTGTACTGAGTAGTTGAATTCTACAATAATTGAATGAAGCATCATCATTAGCAGAGCAAAATGAGAATTTAGAGATAAAATAACTGAACTATCAGACATAAAAGTGGAAAATCTAGAAACACTCAGCAGGTTAGGCAGCATTGATGGAAAAAGAAACAAGGGTTAATGCTTCAGGTTGAAACACCTACATCACAACTGGGAAAAGTTAAATATGTTAAGTTAACTGGTTTTTCATACAACAAAGGATCTTGACCCAATCTGTTAACTTGTTATCCTTTCAGATGCTGCCTGGCCTCCTACGTATCTTCAGCATTTTACTGTTTTCATTTCAAATATCTAGCATCTGTGGTTCTGTTATTTTCATGAATAATCAGAATGTCTGAACAAGTAACTTAGACTACATTAATATATATTTCGTTGTTTACTAAATATGCTTCAAACAAGAAACCAGAAAAAATAACAAGTGAAAGTTTCAGATTGGGGTGGAGCGGGGTGACGGAGGACAATTTTTGAAACAGATTATGCATATAATTGTATGATTCAAAACTGCAGTGCAATACCATCAGACAGAGTTCAATTTCTAATCACTAGTGGCAATGAGAAGGGAACCACATTTCAGTCCAACATACCTGTTTGTTTTCAGTCCATTCATCTTTGCAAACAAAAGGCGTAAAACTTTCTCCTTCTGCTCCCAGGTCAAGTCGGAGATACTCACTTTTCCAATATGAATGCTTAAAAATAAAGAGTATTGTTTATTATTAAAATGTGAAGGCTCGAAGTGTAAACAGGAAACAATGAATGAGGGTACTGAATGAATCAGAAAACATCTGCGGAAGAAGAAATGGAGTTAATATTTCAGGTTGATGATGCACTCGACCTGGTACTCAAATTCATTAAGACCAAAGAATTGATTGTGGTCTTCAGGAAGGAGAAATTGGGAGAACACACGGTGGTGGAAAGGGTGAGCAGCTTCAAGTTCAGGAAGTCAATACGTCAGAGGGTCTATTCTGGGCCCAACATTTTGATATAATCCAGAAGGAAGGCACATCAGCAGTTATATTTCATTAGGAGGTTGAGGAGATCTGGTATGTCACCAAAGTCTAGCAAATTTCTAAAGATTCTTGCGTCACTGTCTAGTATGGAAGTGCCAACCATGGGATGGGAAAAACTGCACTGGGTTGTAGACTTACCCAGCTCCATCGTGAGCACTAGCCTCCCACTATCGAGAATATCTTCAAAAGAAGATGCCTCGAGAAGGGGCATCCATCACGAAAATACCACCATCATCCAGGACATGATCTTTTTCATTACTGCCATCAGGGAGGAGGTACAGGAGCCTAAAGAAGCACAGTCAGCCGTAGTGCCTCTTTCCTGCACTAACTTGATAATCACTAGTTGTTTTTTTTTAGTATATTCAGTCCCCGTTACAAACCACAGAATGGTTATAATAAGGTAGGATGCCATTTTGCCCATCAAGTCCATACCATCTCTGTGTAAGGGCAAATTGAACGATTCCAACCTCATGCCCCATCTCTGCAGAGACCTGCAAGTTCTTTCAAGCATCCATCCAATTCTCTCCTGAGCTCTGCAATTGAATCTGCCTTCAGTACTAGCCATGGCAGTGCACTCCAGAATCATTACATAGAAATGTTTTCCCTCATAATTTTTTCTAAGTTCAAAGTAAATTTGTTAGCAAAGTACATGTACATCACCATATACAACCCTGAGATTAATCTTCTCGCAGAAATAATCAATAAATCCATTGAATAATAGCCATAACAGAATCAATGAAAGACCACATCAACTTGGATGTTGAACCAGTGTGCAAAGGACAACAAGCTGTGTAAATACAAAAAGAAAGAAGTAATAAAAATAAATCAATCAGCAATAAATATCGAGAACATGAGATGAAGGGTCCTTGGAAATTAGTCCATAGGTTGTGGGCACATTTCAATGATGGGGCAAGTGAAGTTATCCTCTTTGGTTCAAGAACCTGATGATGGCTGAGGAGTAATAACTGTTCCTGAACCTGGTGGTCTGAGTCGTGAAGCTCTTGGATCTTCTTTCTGAGGACAGCAGTGAGAAGGGAGCATGTCCTGGGTGGTGGGGTCCCTGATAATGGATGCTGTTTTCCTGCGACAGCATTTCATGTCAATATACTCGACGGTGGGGAAGGCTTTACCTTTTTTGGGCCATATCAAAGGTGGGGATGAATCAGCATACAGGAGAGAGTTTGAAAATTTGGCAGAGTGATGTCATAACAACCTCTCACTCAATGTCAGCAAAAACCAAGGAGCTAATTGTAGGCTTCAGGAGAGGAAAACCAAAGGTCCATGAGCCAGTCCTCAACAGAAGATCAGAGGTAACTTTAAATTCCTGGGTGTCACTATCTCAGAGGATCTGTCCTGGACCCATCATATAATTGCAAAGAAAGCACAGCAGCACCTCTACTTCCTTAGAAGGCTGTGGAGATTTGGCATGTCATGAAAAACCTTGACGAACTTCTATAGATGTGTGATTGAAAGTATGCTGACTGGCTGCATTATGGCGTGGTATGGAAACACCAATGCCTTTGAACGGAAAATCCTACAAAAGGTAGTGGATTCAGCCTAGTACATAACAGTAAAGCTCTCCCAAACATCGAAGACAACAAACTGTTGAACTTGATGGACTGGGCCAGTGATCCAACAACGAAACTGATGAAGAACATAAACATATGTTTGAAGAAATTGCAAGACCTACAACAGATCACAAAGGAAAAATGGTGGAGAATTAAAGCAGCTGAATCAGATATTGCTCAATTCTACGGACTACTGAAAATACACAGGGAACATACCACTACGACCAATTGTGTCATTCCCTGGCACACCTACATACAACTTAGCAAAGGACTTGTGGAGACGGCTGAAACATTTGATCGCTGAATCCCAGTACTCAATCAACAACACTCTACAATTCCTGGAGAAACTCAAGAATATGTGAATGAGGATGACAAGATAATGGTTTCCTTCAATATCACCTCACTGTAAACATCGGTCAGTTTGGAATTTGCACAAGAAACTGTTGCAGAACAATCAATAAGTGGGACACTCAGGATAGAAGGCATATGTGAACTTCTCAATCTGTGCTTATCAATCTACTTCAAGTTTGATGGAGAAGTTTACAAACAGATGAAAGGTGTACCAATGGGATTTCCTATCTCTGGCTTAGTTGCAGAAGTCAGAATGCGGAAATTAGAAAATACAATTATACCAGAATTCAAACCCAGACTCTGGGTGCACGATGTAGACAACACCTTTGTGATAATCAAGGAAAATGATGTACAAATGATGCATCAGCTGCTAAATAATATCTTTAATGACATCAAGTTCACAATGGAAATTGAAAAAGAAAGCCAGCTTGCATTCTTGGATGTTCTTATCAAGAGGACTACTGCTGGTCAATTACAGACATCCGTCTACAGGAAAGCAACACACACTGATCAGATTCTGAATTTCAATAGCAATTACCCAAACAGTCACAAACAAAGCTGCATGAAGACCTTATTCAAGATGATGGAGTCCCATTGCAACACCATAGATATAAAACTAGAAGAAGAAAAGCACCTCTTCAAGACCTTTCAACAGAATGGATATCCAAGAAGCTTCATCTGAAGGTGCCTCAAGGTCAGAAACCTGAATATGCAAACTACATGAATAACAAATAAATGAATTGTATTGCCAGACATAAAGAATGTCTCGGAAATGACGGAAAGATTGCTTCAGCAACACAACATCACAGTTGCTCACAAACTGACTGCAATTTTGAGGAGGAACCTATCAAAACTCAAAAATGCAACAAAATGTGACTGATAGAATAAATTGAATCTACAAAATCCAGTGTATTGACTGGGACAAGTACTACTTTGGTCAAACAGGAAGAAAACTATCAACCAGGCTACGTGAGCATCAGCGAGCAAGCAGAAGGCATGATCCACTCTCGCTAGTATCAGCTCATGAAGACGAAGAAGGACACCATTTCAAATAGACAACAGCCAGAGCCTTGGCTCAAGCAAGAACAAGAAAAGAACAATAATTTCTCGAAGCTTGGTTGTCTACAGAAGGACCCATCAGCAAACACATAGACATAGATCTGGTATATGAACCCTTACGGAGAAAAGAGAAATTACGATGTCAATAATCAACGAATCGCCAGTCATCTTGGGATCTGGACAACAAAGCAAACACTTCCAATGGACCTCCCTCAAAATTAGCCAATCTGAATATTGTACTGCTGAACTGTTCACAGTGTTTTGAACTGCCAATTAGATCACAACATCTAATCAATATGCATTTGGACAGCACACACAAAATGCTGGAGGAACTCAGCAGGCCAGGCAACATTTATGGGAAAAAGTACAGTCGACATTTCAACCGAGACTCTTTGGCAAGGAAGAGGAGTAGATTTAAAAGGTGGGGGAAGAGAGAGAGAAACACAAGGTGATATGTGAAACCGGGTTTGGGGGGGGATGAGGTAAAGAGTTGGGAAGTTGATTGGTGAAAGAGATACAGGGCTGAAGAAGGGGGATACATGGCTGTAGCAGCGGGTCTGGGTATGCAAGTAGTCGAAGAGTCAGAAAGTAGTAGAGATCACAGAGGGGGAGCAGTGAGAGAGGGTTTCACAGAACTCCCATCGAAGGAAACATTTAAACTTCTTCAGGGTAGGTATCCCCAGAAAAGACTTCACAGTTTCATAATCCAATCACAAACAAGAGAAACTCTGCAGATGCAGGAAATCCAAGCAACACACACAAAATGCTGGAGGAACTCTGCGGGCCAGGCAGCATCTATGGAAAAAAGTACAACCAATGTTTCAAGCTGAGATCCTTTGGCAGGACTGGAGAAAAAAAGATGAGGAGTAGATTTCTGCTGCCTGGCCTGTTGAGACTTTTAAATCTACTCCTCATCTTTTTTGTCTCTCCCTCTGTCCCAAGCACATCCTTCTTTATGAACAGAAACTAGACCTGTCCATATAGTGCAGGTAAATATAGTCTTAGAGCCCCGTAAGCAGAATGAAAGCAATAAGAAAAAGGATGAGACAGAGATACTGATGCATGCAGCAGAGGGACACAACTGTGAAGTTCTGGGTTCAGGATGTGTGTCTAATTTTGATAGCCAGTAAACTCAACTCCTGAATTCCTGGCTAGGCTAGGAATACGTTTGCATACTTTCACTGCATGGTAGTTTTATCACTTCAGGACAGACTCAGTTAAGAAAATCCGAGTTTATGTTCATTATTGCATAGGGAGCATCCTGCAAATTGAAACATTGAACTTTCACTTACCTCTTATCAGCTTCTTCCATATCTTGGTACACACAGTTTGTACTGTACTCGCTTTTCGCAAAGGTCCTGATTTTGGGATAATCCTCCTTGCCAGTCTGTGCCTTTAACATCTTTCTCTGAAATGCAATTTGAGCTGCTTGTTTATATTGAGCCCGACTATAGGCAATTTGTTGCCTCACTTCTTCAAGGGATTGCAGAAAAAACATTTCTACATCGGTGCGCTGGTCCAAGATGTTTTTAGCAAGTTTCTTCACCCGGTTCATTTCTTTATCTTTCAGCTTAATTACTTCCCCTAGCCTTGAGATCTCTACCTGGCTGGTTGCCATTTTAAAGTCATTTTCTTTCTTTATCTTCTGTTTCGCTGTCTCAAACTCAGCCGCCATGTGTCCCAAAGCTTTCTCCAGGTTCTCAACCTTTGTTTGAAGCTCATTGATCTTTTCTCTCTGCTGCTTGCTGTCTGACACTTTCTCTTTCACTAATTGCTCATTGGTTTCCTAGAATGAGAAATATCCTAATTGAACATCAATTCAGTCTGAACAAAAACAATTGCAAGAAGTTGCATTAAAGGTTCAAAGTTCAAAGTAAGTTTATTCTCAAAATATGTATATGTCACCATAAACTACCCTGAGATTCATTTTCTTGCAGGTATTCACAGTAGATCTCCAAGAGGACCACAACCTTGTCGTAGGGTTGGAGACTTGCGTGCCTCACTGACCTGGAGAGCCAGGTTGGCTTGTGCTTTGGCTCTTGGTTGGTCACCCATGCCAAACAGGTCAAAGGGAAGAGGCCAGACTTAGAATGGTCCAGTGGTCCTCCAGGTTCGGGGGTTCAGCTCAGGGCTAACAACCCTGACTGGTCAAACAAAATTGTAATGGAAACAGCAACGAAAAATCCTTCTATACAGACAGAGATGGAGGACCTACCTATACTGCTGCCCTAAAAGCCTGCAGTATTACGGGCAGTAAGTAAGTAAGTATTCACAGTAGAACAAAGAAATACAATAGACTCAATGAAAAACTACACACAAGTAAGACTGACAGAACAGCCAAAGTGCAAAAGAAGCCAAACTGTGCCGATACAATATTAAACATAATAATAAATAAGTAAATACTACTGAGAACATGAGCTGTAGAGTCTTAAAGTCTAAAGGAAGTGGATTAGGAAATAAAATCAGAAATTAAAAAGGTTTACAAACTGTGGTCTAGAATGAAAGCAGTGACTTAATGAACTAAAAATATTATTCGGTGCTGATAAACAAATTCAAAAGATTACTGAAATTCGTCTGGTAAAAACAGTCATGGTACATTAAATTCAGAAATATTCAAGTGGAAAATTACCAGGAAATCACTTTGAACTCTGTCAAGTTCAAAGGCCTTTTATCATCTTTATTTTTGATTTTGCTACTTGCCTCCCAAGAGGCCTTAATGATAGGTGCAAACAACATGCTTCATGGTGACTTCAGAAATAAAATTGACATTTATCAATCTTTTGGAAATTGCTAGCATTATCTGACACTGTAATATTTACCTGATAACGAGGACTGTGACGAAGGTTGTCCAAGTTTACAACAGGTTATTATTAATCTGATAAGAGGTCAAAGGAATGGCAGATGGACTTTTAACTCCAACAAGTGCAATGAGATGTACTTTGGGAAGTTAACCATGCAGGATCTACACAATGAATGGTAGAACTTTGGGGTGATTTGTTGAACAGAGCACTCGGGGGTACAAGTACTTAATTCTCTAGAAGTGCCAAAATGCCAGGCACCTTTGGCATTTTTAGAGTGCCAGGATGTTGAAAAAGGTGTATGGCATCACTAACTGAGACACTGAGTAGAAGAATTGGGACAACATGTTACAGTTGTACAAAATGTTGATTAGGCCATATTTGGAGTATTGTGTGTACTGTGGGTTGCCACAAAGATGTAATTAATGGAAAGGGTGCCAAAAATTTCACAGTAATATTGCATGGGCTTAAGTTGAAAGAAGAGGCTGGATAGGCTGTGTCTATTTCTCCTGGAGCAAAGGAGGATGAGAGGTGACATGATAGAGGGTTTAAGAAATTCTGAGTGGGTAGATGACCAGATTCTATTTCCCAGAGTCTGATGGGGTATCTAAAATTAGATGGTACATGTTTACGGTGTGGGGGAGGAAGTTTAAAGAGTACTTAGTTTTCAACAGAAAGAGCAGTTGGTATCTGGAGGATGCGGTGGAAGCAGGAACAGTAATGACATTTAAGAAGCATCTAGACAAGTTCTTGAATGAGCAGGGTATAGAAGGATATGGAAGTAGTACTGCATAGACAGGCATGATGGACCAAAGGGCTGCTTCTATGCTGTACAACTCCGACTCCAAATGAATCCCACAATGATTAGCAATTTTCTCACCTCCTCACCTGACAATACCGTAACCTGGACCAAAGGTTCCAATCAGTGTGGAAGGTGATCTAGCTATAACATGGTTTCAAATGGTTCCAAAACAGGGCATTGTCCCTTGTGCTAAAGATAATCAGATTTCCTAATGATGATCCATCAACACAGGAACTTGCTTTCACTGCTAAGCACTGGTATTTGTCCAGAAATATAAGAATTCACCAGTAACAATAGATTTTTAAAGATTTCATTCCTGGTTCAGTGCAGTGCAGTTATGAAAAAACCCCATGTAAACCAGTTGCCTTTCAAGATTAAGATCAATGAGAAATCCTATTCCTATCTCTTGTGCCTCCTGTATTTTCGTGGAGAATGAAACTAAAGAAGAGATTCTTGCTAAAGATGAGCTTTATTTATCATATATACATTGAAACATAGAGTGAAATGTGTCAAATTGTTAAAATTTTGCGGGTCAGTCTGCAAGTGTTGCCATGCTTCTGACACCAACATGGCATGCCTGTGACTCACTAACCCTCATCTCTTCTTTGGAATGAGGTAATAATCCGGAGCACACAGACGAAATGCATGTGGTCACGGGGAGAATGTACAAATTCCTTTCAGGCATTGGCAGGAATTGAACCCCTAATGCTGTAAAGTGACGAGCTAACTGCTACGCTATCATGTTGCCCTAATACTGTAATTCAAACTAACCTGCAATCCAGCTCACGGGTCTAAACTCAATCACCTAGATTTCTTGGTAATGGGAATTCTTCATTTCTATTTGTGGAGTTGGGTTTTACAAAGAGGAAAAATGTTACAAGATGTTCATTGTATGCAAAACCTTTTCACTGGCAAGCTGTGTGTTTTTATCTTCTAGAGCCTTGTAGCTCTTCCTCCTTTGTTCTTCTTCCATCTTGTAGATCTTTATTGTCTCATGTAGTCTTACATTTTCTTTAAAGACACTTTGAGCCCTTTCGTTAAGATTCCTGTGGAAGGAGAGATACAGAATTTGATATGATTAGTCAATACTTACACCGATTTGTTCCAGCAAGAATAGATCAGTGTTGGATCCCCTAGTGTTTGACGTATATATTAACAATTTGGATGGAAAATGTAAGTAGCACGATTAGTAAGTTTGCAAATGACCAAAATAAGTGGTATGGTACACAATGAAGAAAGTTATCTAAGATTGTACCAGGATCACAATCAACTGAGAAAGTGACCCAAGCAATGGCAGGTGGAATTTAATTTAGACCAACGGGAAATAATGCATTTTGGAAACAAACTAGTGCAGGATTTGTGCAGAAATGTCAGGGTGCTGGGGAGTGTTGTAGAACAGCAGAGCTTAGGAGTCAAACACATACTGTAATTCCATGTAAATGGCAACACAGGTAGACAGAACACTCGGCTACATCAGGTGAGGCTTTGAGTACAACAGGTGAGACGTCATGTTAACAGTTGTATAGGACATTGGTGAGACCACACCTGGAATATGGAATGCAGGTCTGTCAGGTTGCCATAATGTAGGAAGGATGTAATTAAGCTAGGAGGGGTGCAGTAAAGGTTCACAAGGATGTTGTTGCAACTGAGGAGCTTGAATAATGAGTAAGCACAGGATAGTCCCAGCCTTTTTTCCCTGGAGCAAAGGATCTTATAGAGATTCATAAACATAATAAGGGGCATAGATAGAGAAACACCAATACTTCTAAAAGGTAACTTGACGAGCAACTAAAATTTGAGCTGGGAAGTAGTATTGACCCAGACAGATACTTCTTATACCTATGTTATTTACTTCTTTAGGGATACAACATGGTAACAGGCCCTGCTGGCTCAAAAAGCCCAAACTGTCTAATTACAGATATGTGCCCCATTAACCTACTAACTCGTATGTTTTTGGAACGGGGAGGCAACTTCTTGATCATTCTGGACTCAATACACCAACTAGCTTCTTTACTGTGATGTTTTTTTTATGAGGTGTTCATATCTGATTAGCAAATTATAGTGTTCCTGTTAAAGTGGTTCTTCCAGCTAGAGTGAAATTCAAAGAAAAAATCTGCAGGTGTTAGAAATCTGAAAAAATATGGAAAAACTCATGGATCAGGCAAATATTCTGCTGGATTCAATTTCAATACATGAGTGCTAAGGTGTACATCTTTGTACTTCTGTAGAATGGCAGTTCACAACATCGATCTTGCCAGCAAAACCCAGATCCTGAAATGCACTTTAGACAGAACTATACACATTGTCAATATGTTGCATCAGCAGTGTTCCCTTGTTTACAAGAATTGTATCCAAGCTGTCTCCACTTTAGCATGAGAGCACTCTGCTTGAATTAGAAGACTGGGTCTTGAGAACAAAATACTTCTCCACTTCCCAATGTAGCACAAGGGAATAATGCTATATTGCCACAGCTGCAAATTTTCAATTGGACATTAAGCTGAGAATCCTTTTTCTCTTAGAGAAAACTATAAGATCACACTGCACCATCTGAAAAAGAATAGAAGAGCTCCACATGACATCCAAAGTAATATTCATTTCTTGATCAGCATCTGGAGACAGATTATCCCATCCTTTCCTCAGGCTTTTTCCACTGTGTTTGGATGAGACTAGAACCAGAGGTCATAGATTATGGGTGAAAGGTGAAATATTTAAGGCAGACTTGAGGGAGAATTTCTTCACTCGGAGGGTGGTGTGAGTGTGTAACAAGCTGACAGCAGAAGTGGTGAATGCAGGTTTGATTTCAACATTTAAGAGAAGTTTAGGCATGGGTGAGAGGGGTATGGAGGGGGATGGTCCAAGCGTGGGTTGATGGAACTAGAGAATAATAGTTTGGCACAGACTAGATGGGCTGAAGGGTCTCTTTCTGTGCTGTGGTGCTCTATGACTCCATGACTCCCCATATATAATTCATCTTCTACATTACCTACACTCTAACAGCTTCAAAAGTACAGCCGGAGAGTGAGAAACACAGAATTAATATTCCCCCACTGGGAATCTTAACTCTGATTCGTTTTTTTTCTTCTCTCTCTCCCTCTCTCCCTCCCCCTCTCCTCCCCTCCCCCTCCCCTTCCACCACCTCCCCTCCCCCACTCCCCCTCCCCTCCCCCTCCCCTCCTCCATCACCCTCCTCCCCTCCCCCTCCCCTCCTCCCCTCCCCTCCCCCTTCCACCACCTCCCCTCCCCCTCTCCCCTCCCTGAGTATTTGCAGTGTTTTCTGATTTTATTTTGGATCTACAGCATCTGCAGGCTTTTTCTTTGCATTTTTATTGTTTGCAAATATATTTGAAATGGAACTTTACTGAAGTAAATTGAGGAAGATCTGGAAAAACTATTGCAGGCAAACTCTTACTTAACGGCTTCAGTGTGAGCCTGCTCACTCAGCTGATTCAGCCTCTGCTCTGCCTCCCGCTCCAGACGGACCTAAAATTAAAAGTCAATACTACTGAATGCATTAATACTATTACAATGTAATGTGACTACATTTTTCTCATTCTGTTAGAACATCGAACATAGAAATTTACAGCACATTACAGGCCCTTTGGCCCACAATTTTTTGTCAACCATGCAACCTATTCTAGAGACTGCCGGGAATTTCTGTAGCACATAGCCCTCTATTTTGCTAAGCTCCATGTACAGTGGCATACAAAGGATTGGGCACCCCTGGTCAAAATTTCTGTTACTGTGAATAGGTTAAGTGAGTAGCAGATGAACTCAACTCCAAGAGTCATAAAGTTAAAGATGAAACATTCTTTTCAACATTTTAAGCAAGATTAGTGTATTATTTTCGTTTTGTACAATTTTAGAGTGAAAAAAGGAAAGGAGCATCATGCAAACGTTTGGGCACCCCAAGAGATTTGAGCTCTCAGGTAACTTTTACCAAGGTCTCAGACCTTAATTAGCTTGTTAGGGCTATGGCTTGTTCACAGTCATCATTAGGAAAGGCCAGGTGATGCAAATTTCAAAGCTTTATAAATACCCTGACACTTCAAACCTTGTCTCAACAATCAGCAGCCATGGGCTCCTCTAAGCAGCTGCCTAGCACACTGAAAATTAAAATAAATGATGCCCACAAAGCAGGAGAAGGCTATAAGAAGATAGAAAAGTGTTTTAAGGTAGCCGTTTCCTCAGTTCGTAATGTAATTAAGAAATGGCAGTTAACAGGAACAGTGGAGGTCAAGTTGAGGTCTGGAAGACAAAGAAAATTTTCCAAGAGAACTGCTCGTAGAATAGCTAGTAGAAAAGCTCCTGTTTGACTGCAAAAGACCTTCAGGAAGATTTAGTAGACTCTGGAGTGGTGGTGCACTGTTCTACTGTGCAGCAACACCTGCACAATTATGACCTTCATGGAAGAGTCATCAGAAGAAAACCTTTCCTGCATCCTCACCACAAAATTCAGCATCAGAAGTTTGCAAAGGACATCTAAACAAGCCTGATGCATTTTGGAAACAAGTCCTGTGGACTGATGAAGCTAAAATAGAACTTTTTGGCCTCAATGAACAAAGGTATGCTTGGAGAAAAAAGGGTGCAGAATTTCATGAAAAGAACACCTCTCCAACTGTTAAGCACAGGGGTGGATCAATCATGTTTTGGGCTTGTGTTGCAGCCAGTGGCACGGGGAACATTTCACTGGTAGAGGGAGGAATGAACTCAATTAAATACCAGCAAATTCTGGAAGCATACATCACACCGTCTGTAAAAAAGCGTGAAGATGAAAAGAGGATGGCTTCTACAACAGGATAATGATCCGAAACACACCTCAAGATCCACAATGGACTACCTCAAGAGGCGTAAGCTCTAGGTTTTGCCATGGCCCTCGCAGTCCCTTGACCTAAACATCATCCAGAATCTGTGAATAGACCTCAAAAGAGCAGTGAATGCAAGATGGCCCAAGAATCTCACAGAACCAGAAGCCTTTTGCAAGGAAGAATAGGCAAAAATCCCCCAAACAAGAATTGAAAAACTCTTAGCTGGCTACAGAAAGCGTTTACAAGCTGTGATACTTGCCAAAGGGGGTGTTACTAAGTACTGCCATGCAGGGTGCCCAAACTTTTGCTTTGGGCCCTTTTCCTTTTTTGTTATTTTGAAACTGTAAAAGATGGAAATAAAAAAGTAATCTTGCTTAAAATATTAAAGAAATGTGTCATCTTTAACTTTATGCCTTTTGGAAATCAGGTCATCTTTTACTCGCTTAGCTATTCACAATAACAAAAATTTTGACCAGGGGTGCCCAAACCTTTGCATGACACTGTACCTATCTAATGGCCTCTCAAAAGACGCTATTGTATCCGCTTCCACTACTGCCACCAGCATTGCATTCCACACACCCACCACTCTCTGTGGGAAAAACTCACCCCTGACATCCCCTCGGTACCTATTTCCAAGCACCTTAAAACTACACCCCCTTGTGTTAGCCATTTCAGCCCTGGGAAAAAGCCTCTGGCTATCCACACAATCAGTGCCTCTCATATTATACACCTCTATCAGGTCACTTCTTATTCTCTGTTGCTCCAAGGAGAAAAGGCCAAGTACACTCAACCTATTCTCATAAGGTACACCCTCCAATCCAGGCAGCATCCTTGTAAATATGCTTTGCACTCTCTCTGTAGTATCCACATTCCTCCTGTAGTGAGGTGAGGTGACCAGAACTGAACACAGTACTCCAACACCAAGGTCTCATATGACCATAACATTACCTCACGGCTCTTGAACTCAATCACACGGTTGATGAATGCCAACACACCATATGCCTTATCAACAACACTGTCAACCTGCACAGCAGCTTTGAGTGTCCTAACGACACGGACCCCAAGATCTCTCAAATCCTCCATGCTATCAATAGTCTTACCATTTATATTACTTTAATGAATTAAAGTTCTGTGCTATTTGCTGAAAAAGTGCTTTACTACTTACTCAAAAATAATTGCAAATTACTTTAAAACTACAAAAAGCATAATTATAACATAGAATATAGTACATAGAACACAATACAAGCCCTTCGGCCCACGATTTTATGCCGACCTTTTAATCTATTCTGTGATCAGTCTAACCCTTTCCTCTCATGTAGTTCTCCATTCTTCTTTCACCTATGTGCCTATCTATGAGTTTCTTTAAAGGTTCCCGATGTATTTGCCTCTACCACCAACCCTGGCTATGCAATCATTCACTTATCATTCTCTGTGTAAAAAATTTTCCTCTGACATCCTCCCTATTCTTTCCCCCAGTCACCTTAAAATTATGCCCTCTCATTTTAGCCATTGCTGCACTGGGATAAAGGGGCTGGCTATCCACTCAATCTGGGCCTCTTATAATCTTATACACCCCTTTCATGAGAATGCTACCATCTCATCTTCCTTCACTCAAGAGAAAAGTTCTAGCTCACTCAATCTTTCCTCATAAGACATGCTCTCCAATCCAGGCAGCATCCTTGTAAATCTCTTCTACACTCTCTCTAAAGCTTCCACATCCTTCCTGTAATGAGGTGACCAGAACTGAAGACAATAGTCCAAGAGAGAGCTTATGTGGACAAAATCACTGGCACAGACCAGAAAGGCCTGCTTCCATGCCATAACACTGTGATGGCATGAATACTTTTCTTTAATTGCAAATAATATTAACAAAGGGTCCTCCCTGGGTCCGTTAGGTCAATGTTGGGCTCAACATTGTGGGGGACCGTCAACAGAGTTACAGTCATTATCACACATATCTTGGCGAGTCTGGTGTAAAGTCCTAACACTCAAATTTAGCACGTCTCAGGTTTTATCAAATGATGATCGTCTCATTGTATGTTTCTGGCATTTTCTCATTTTGTTGTCGTTATAAATATTATTTGTTTAATCCTGAGAGCAACAGGTTTCAATGGCATAACTGTTAATTGAATTTATATATTGTGGAGCTCAGTAGCTCTTCTCAATCAATACCCATTGTTTGAAACCTATAATCTATTAAAATGCTTTCTCACTACTTAAGTAAGATATTTATATTTTCCTTCCTGGTGAAATTATATTTAAATTATAAATGTAAATTTATAAAGAGTGTGTGTGTGTGTATAAACTGCATATATCACCAAAGCAAAATGACTCAGTCCTTACTCTTGCTTCCCCTCCCCATGCCCCAACCTGCATCCGTCCTCTTTTGCCACAAGCTAGCCCCTTCCCTCTAACTCTTTCTGAAATCTTTTTTTTGACAATAAGAGGTCTGAAACACATGAAAGGAGGGGAGAAGGAAAGGTCCCCTTTGTACAGCTGCAGAGTACTTTCTGTCACCAGTCACATGCCAATATTTGCAATTGTAGACAGGCCAAAAATTAATTAGTGTTAGACTAGATTTTTGGCTACCAATGACATACCTTTCCTTCAAAAAATTTGTTTTCCAGCTGCCTCAGTGTTTCTTTGTGTTCTTTGTTTGCTGTGTTCATAGCCTCTTTTATCTGAGATGACAATAAAAAAATTGAAAAAACATTTATTTTGTTCTTGTATCACCCCAGATTCGCAACGATGTAACAGATCTCTTTTCTATGCAATGGTACTTTTTGGAAAGAAGTTAAATGAATACTTGACTGTTTTCATGGGCAAATGGAAACATCTCACCATAGGTACTATGTTGAAGAAAAGGATGAGAGATCATCCTTCAAAGGAAACTGATGATGTGGTTACATATCATTGTCTGTTTGCAATTTGAAACCATAATTACAACAGTGATTGCACCTTGAAATCAGTGCATTCACTCGTATGTAAATTGTTAAAGGTGCTAGTACAATACTGTAGTTTTTTTTGAAACAACAAGTCACCATTTAGCAACATCTAACAGCGAAGACTGAGACCATGCATTCTTCTGTACTGTTATGAGAATACACATAAAATTAAGATGTTTGCTGGCCTGGGCTAGCATCAGTGGCATCAGCAGTTGGTCTGCCACCTGCCCTCAGGGGAAGGAGAGATAAGGAACAATGGAGCAGCGTCTGGAGATGTGTAATGAAGGGATGTGGGAGGAAGAGCTGTCTGGAGCGGCTCCCCCCTTTGAACCCTGAACTGTTTGAAGTGATGGACAGGCGATACCCCAGCAGGGGGATAAAAAGGTACAGGTTCGCTAAGACAGACACACACGCCACCCGAGGTAACGAGACCCTGGAAGCGGTACGCTTCTCACGAGTGGGTGGAAAGGTACGATCAGCGGGAACCCGGTGTGTGTCCGCCCTTGCCTGGGTGCCGGGTTCACTGCAGAGGATCGACCGCATCTGGAGGAGGGGTCACAGTCGGTGACCTCAGGTGACATCACCAAGGACCCGCCCAAATGCTGTTTGTGAGCCATCTCGCTGGTCTGTGAGTGAAGCTGTGCTGAATGATGAGTTGTTCCTATTCTATGTCTCTCTTCCCCCACCTTGTCCATCGCCATGGCAACGATTACTGCGAACTGAACTACTAAACTGGACTGAACTTTGAGTCATTTTGAAATTGGTCATTTACCCCTAGACAACGATAGAGCTTGAGTGATGCTGTTATCTTAATTCTGTGCACATGTGTGGTTATCATTGTTGAATTGTTGCATTTATTATCCTTTCGATTACTGTGTTGCTTGTTTCTTTAATAAAACTTTCTTAGTTCTAGTACTCCAGACTCCAACTGAGTGATCCATTTCTGCTGGTTTGGCAACCCAGTTACGGGGTACGTAACAGTACCAACACAGAGGCTGTGTACAAGAAGGGCCAGAGTCACCTTTACTTCCAGAGGAGATTGAGGTCTTTTGGAGTATGCAGGCCTCTCCTTCACATGTTCTACCAGTGTGTTGTTGTCAGTACAATCTTCTATGCGGTGGTGTGCTGGGGCAATGGCATCAACACGGATGATGCCAAATGGCTCAATAAACTGATTAGAAAGGCTGGCTCTGTTATAGGAGTCAAACTGGACAAAATGGAGACTGTGGTAGAACAACGGACGCTACGGAAAATCCTGACAATTCTGGACAATGTTTCTCACCCTTTGCATGCCACCTTGGCTGAACAGAGAAGCACTTTTAGTAACAGATTGTTGGCCAGAAGAAACTTCAGTCTGATCAAGGACAGGGGAAGCAGACAAGCCAGATGTCTTTGCTTCCCCCATTTTGTGGACTCTGAACGATTTCTTGCTCTTGGATAATCTAATCAGAGCAACTGAATATGGACACAGGAAGCTTCAGGTAATGATCTGCTAAACTTGAGACCATTCTCAAACAAATAGCCATTTGTTATGTAAAGGGCATGGACTCTGAACTGTTTCTTGCTCTGGGACAACCTAATCGGAGCAACGGTCTCCTCTGAGACCATTCTCAAAGGAATAACTACTTCTTATGCAAAATGCCAGACTTGCAATCGGTAATCTTGTTAGACTCTGTCTGGGTTGCCTCATTTAACTGGTTTGGACCAGTCAGAGTGTAAAGACACAAATGCACATGGCTGGGATGGGCAGAGCCATGGAACAATGTTGGCTGTAGCCCTGTACAATGACCCAGTAAGAAGGTGATCCAGGTAAGTCAGGTAACCTTGAGCCAGTGGGATGGAGATCCAATGGTTCAATTGATGAGGAACAGTACAAGACTCAGGAGCTCCAAATACGCAGGGGCGATAACTCTCCAGCAGCCAGAGACCAGCCATCGCGGACAAGGAGGACCCCACGGACACGTGGAGATTGGGACCACGAGGAATGCCTGGCCAGCGTAGGCTCGTTTCCCAGGTAATGCCTTTTCTCTTCATTGACTGTTCATGGACTGCCAGGGATTTCTAGTAGGGTGCACACAGAGACAGTTTGTGAACTCACGTGCTTTTAGTTGAAACAATAGAAGTTACTTGTCGTTAACTACAGATTCTTTGTGCCTCGCTGATCATTATTACAAGGGGTGATTCTTGTAACAGGACTAAGACAACTCTGCCGCTCCAAAGAGTGTTACGAGGTCATTCTTACCCTCGGCCATTAGGCTCTATAATGAGTCAACCTATAACTGGGTTATAACTCCTGTTGGACTGTTTGAGGTAACTTATTTTTTTATTCTTTCTTACTTCTCCTCTAATACTTGTATATTTATATATCTGTGCACTTGTAATGCTACCATGACACTGTAATTTCCTTAAGTGTACATATTTGATCCCTTACTTGAAATTACTGCTAGAATGTAGAAGTACCAGCAAGGAAAATCTTAAATGGTAAAAGTACGGGTTGGAAAAGACTAAGTGGATTTTTTTTTTGTTTCCACAAATAAACTGATCAATTTTCTAAGAGAAATAAATTTTAACTGACGCATTTAATTTTCTCTCCTTACCCCGTTTTCACTTATTGTCGTAAATTTATATTTACAATGGATTCCAGTTAATTAGACCACTGGTTAATCAGGGCAGCTGCTTATTTGGGACAACTATAAAAGAATAAAAATGAATCGAGAAAATAGCCAGAATTTCCTTTGTTTATTTGGGACACTATGCTGCTTAATTGGAGCAGGAGACAGTTACCAGTTTCTAACTAGTGTCAGTCACATGCATTTGCATGACTTTTAGACACTACACCATGCTAAGAGTGAACACTCTTTAAATAATGTCAGTTGTGTGCACTGTGTTCAAAAAACAGTGATTTTTGTCACTGATAGTTGGTGAGAGATAATCAGTAAGACAATTTAGAACTGCTTTGTTGACTGCGTTTTCAAGCTTTCAGGCCTGGAGTTGCCTAAAACAGCTGGGAGTGAAAATGAAACAACTTCACTACTTTAACGAGTTAGGAACTACAAAGAATTTAAAGGTATTGACAATCATCTTGAATATTACAATGGAAATGAAGATTTGGAGGATGCAATCATTGATAGGATTGTATGAAGGTAATCCATATCTAGACTAGGTGTCGGCATCAATTTATGTTTATTTACAGTCAATCAAAAGAACATGGCAAGGAACATACTTTATACTTTATCACCAAACAATTGATACTAGAACGTACGATCATCACAGCGATATTTGATTCTGCGCTTCACGCTCCCTGGAGTACAAATCGATAGTAAATATTAAAAATTTAAATTATAAATCATAAATAGAAAATAGAAAAGGTTAAGTAAGGTAGTGCAAAAAAACCGAGAGGCAGGACCGGATATTTGGAGAGTACGGCCCAGATCCGGGTCAGGATCCGTTCAGCAGTCTTATCACAGTTGGAAAGAAGCTGTTCCCAAATCTGGCTGTGCGAGTCTTCAAGCTCCTGAGCCTTCTCCCGGAGGGAAGAGGGACAAAAAGTGTGTTGGCTGGGTGTGTCGTGTCCTTGATTATCCTGGCAGCACTGCTCCGACAGTGTGCGGTGTAAAGTGAGTCCAAGGACGGAAGATTGGTTTGTGTGATGTGCTGGGCTGTGTTCACGATCTTCTGCAGCTTCTTTTGGTCTTGGACAGGACAACTTCCATATCAGGTTGTGATGCACCTAGAAGAATGCTTTCTACGGTGCATCTATAAAAATTAGTGACGGTTTTAGAGAACAGGCCAAATTTCTTTAGTTTTCTCAGGAAGTAAAGGTGTTGGTGGGCCTCCTTGGCAGTGGACCCTGCTTGATTGGATCAAGTCAGGTCATTTGTGATATTGACCCCGAGGAACTTAAAGCTTTTGACCTGTTCCACTTGCGCACCGCTGATGTAAATGGGGTTGTGCGGTCCGCTACTCCTTCTGAAGTCAACAACCAATTTCTTCGTCTTGCTGATGTTGAGCGATAGGTTATTGTCTTCGCACCATGCCACCAGGTTCTTAATTTCCTCTCTGTACTCAAACTCATCATTACCCAAGATACACATTGGATTGAATTCCTCCGTTGATAATTATTGGGAACTAATACACAGTTTTATAGTACTGTAGTAGTATTGATAGTATTCTAATTTGTTCTGATTTTTACTTAAATACATAATATATTACTCAGTTAAACAGTAGTTTGTCTTTTCTATACCTCTTTAGCTATTTCCATCAAACTTCAGCTAACTGGAGCAGCTGCTTAATTGGGCCAAAATGTACTGATCCCAATGTGTCCCATTTAACTGGAATCCACTGTATTTGTATATTTCATACTTTATTGTCACCAAACAATTGATACTAGAATGCACAATCATCACAGCAATATTTGATTCTGTGCTTCCCGCTCCCTGAATTACAAATCAATAGTAAATATTAAACATTTAAATTATAAATCATAAATCGAAAATTGAGAAATGGAAAGTAAGGTAGTGCAAAGAAAACGAGAGGCAGGTCTGGATATTTGGAGGGTACGGCCCAGGTCCGGGTCAGGATCCATTCAGCAGTCTTATCACAGTTGGAAAGAAGCTTTTCCCAAATCTGGCCGTATGAGTCTTCAAGCTCCTGAGCCTTCTCCCGGAGGGAAGAGGGACAAAAAGTGTGTTCGCTGGGCGGGTCGCATCCTTGATTATCTTGGCAGCACTGCTCCGACAGCGTGCTGTGTAAAGTGAGCCCACGGACGGAAGATTGGTTTGTGTGATGTGCTGCGCCATGTTCATGATCTTCTGCAGCTTCTTTCGGTCTTGGACAGGACACACAGTATTTGTTCATGGGATATGGATGTCTTGACCATGCACCATTTATTGTCCACCTCTGAGAAGCCAGTAAGGAGTTAATGATGTGTTTCTGGAGTCACACATTTCAACTACAAGGATATCAGTGAACTAGAATTGTTTTTGCAACATTCCAGTACTTTTATGATAAGTCAGATTAGTTTTATTTTTAATTCCAGATTAATATGTACATCTTAATTTAAATTATTCTGTGGATATGGTGAAAGTGAATCCTAAACTAATTTTCTTGGATCAATGATCCAGAGCTCTGCTAATATCGTAACTCAACCATTAGTCCGCCGTGTCACTCCAAAGCAGTGTTGTTCATTTTCCATGTATCGATAAGGAAGGTATATCCAATGTAAAGATTGAGCCAAAGGTGAAACCCCTAGCTTCAAGAAGTGATGGTGCCCAGGTGTAAAAGTTGTTGCATCCTTGCCGTTTGAGGAATAGGACAACTTAGGTTCTTCAGCTGGAGAAAAAACAGGACTGGACGGATTCATTGGGAAAGCTGATCACATTTGAGATCCCCGTTGACCTCAAAGTAAACAAACCTCCCAGTTAGACAGGATGGGTTTGGTAACAACAGGTTTGAATGTTAGATGTAAGTCTCGGAAATAAAGCTAAAATGTTCTTCCCTGTGCCCTGCAGAAGGGTCTTGGCCAGAAATATTAACTGTATATTCATTTCCATAGACGCTGCCTGACCTGTTGTGTTCCTCCAGCATTTTATGACTATTGTTTTGGATTTCCAGTATCTCCAGAATCTCTTGTGTCTGAAATATCCATGAATACTTTTCTCAGGGAAGGTAGTTGCATCATAAACAGATCTCTATTTACTGATGGTGAGTGTGAAGAAAGAATAAGGAAAAACACCTTTAAAAATGGAGATTTGCTATTCAGCTAGAAGAAAATATGTATAAAACAAATTTAGAGCAAAATGGCAACATTCAAACAGAAACTTCTCAAAATAATTAAATAACACAGAATCATTACACTTAAATGACAATTGTTAATAGCTGTTCACCAGTTATATCCTCAATTGCAGAAAAATAATCCAGTATATAATTATTAACAAGTAGTCCTTGTAATTATAGTTAATAATCATAAATAACTTACTTTGTTTAATATTGAGTTATTAATTTCAACAGAACTTTGTTAACACCAGATAACCAGTTTGCGTAATGCTTATGATTTAATTTATACAAGTGCATACATAAACTAACAAGTCTAAATGGACTCACATCATCCAATTCATTTTCCAGGAAAACTTGTTTCTTCCTGAATTCTTTGACCCTGTTCAATTCTCCTTGAATTAGCTGCATTTCTTTCATCTTTTGCAACATTTTGTTTTGCAAATGCTCAGTTTGTTGGGTGTGGATTTCGATCTGTGGAAATGTAAGAGAAGGTTCAAGCAAAGTTGACTGCAATGCAGCTTTTCACTGAAAACACATTCATTATGTAGGCAGTTCCCCTATATTTATGGAGGAAATTTTATTTATGTATCTAATCATAGTAGTTCAACAACAAAAAGCATACAGTATATTTTATGTTTGCAGTACGATCACCAAATATGCAAAAACACTCCTGGTGAACTTAATATCAGAGTGAGCAATTGAGAAGTTAGAAAAAATCTTCCTTACAAAAAGAAATGTTGGACTCTGTACCAAGAAGCAATAATTGGTTGCTTAATAAACAAATGGAAAACTGATATCAGTCTTTCCTTTTCAAACAAATGGTATAAAATGATATAAAATATGAAAGTTGTATGAAATGTATAGGAAACAGGGGGTAAATCAGGTGCTTGAGGAGTATAAGAAGTGCAAGAAAATACTTAAGAAAGAAATCAGGAGGGCTAAAAGAAGACATGAGGTTGCCTTGGCAGTCAAAGTGAAGGATAATCCAAAGAGCTTTTACAAGTATATTAAGAGCAAAAGGATTGTAAGGGATAAAATTGGTCCTCTTGAAGATCAGAGTGGTCGGCTTTGTGCGGAACCAGAGGAAATGGGGGAGATCTTAAATAGGTTTTTTTGCGTCTGTATTTACTAAGGAAGCTGGCATGAAATCTATGGAATTGAGAGAATCAAGTAGTGAGACCATGGAAACTGTACAGCTGTACAGATTAAAAAGGAGAGGTGCTTGCTGTCTTGAGGAAAATTAAAGTAGCTAAATCCCCGGGACCTGACAGAGTGTTCCCTCGGACCTTGGAGGAGGCTAGTGTTGAAATTGAGGGGGCCCTGGCAGAAATATTTAAAATGTCGCTGTCTACAGGTGAAGTGCCGGAGGATTGGAGAGTGGCTCATGTCGTTCCGTTGTTTAAAAAAAGATCAAAAAGTAATCCGGGAAATTATAGGCCGGTGAGTTTAACGTCAGTAGTAGGTAAGTTATTGGAGGGAGTACTAAGAGACAGAATCTACAAGCATTTGGATAAACAGGGGCTTATTAGGGAAAGTCAACATGGCTTTGTGCGTGGTAGGTCATGTTTGACCAATCTGTTGGAGTTTTTCGAGGAGGTTACCAGGAAAGTGGATGAAGGGAAGGCAGTGGATATTGTCTACATGGACTTCAGTAAGGCCTTTGACAAGGTCCCACATGGGAGGTTAGTTAGGAAAATTCAGTCACTAGGTATACATGGAGAGGTGGTAAATTGGATTAGACATTGGCTCGATGGAAGAAGCCAGAGAGTGGTGGTAGAGAATTGCTTCTCTGAGTGGAGGCCTGTGACTAGTGGTGTGCCACAGGGATCAGTGCTGGGTCCATTGTTATTTGTCATCTATATCAATGATCTGGATGATAATGTGGTAAATTGGATCAGCAAGTTTGCTGATGATACAAAGATTGGAGGTGTAGTAGACAGTGAGGAAGGTTTTCAGAGCCTGCAGAGGGACTTGGACCAGCTGGAAAAATGGGCTGAAAAATGGCAGATGGAGTTTAATACTGACAAGTATGAGGTATTGCACGTTGGAAGGACAAACCAACGTAGAACATACAGGGTTAATGGTAAGGCACTCAGGAGTGCAGTGGAACAGAGGGATCTGGGAATACAGATACAAAATTCCCTAAAAGTGTCGTCACAGGTAGATAGGGTCGTAAAGAGAGCTTTTGGTACATTGGCCTTTATTAATCGTAGTATTGAGTATAAGAGCTGGAATGTTATGATGAGGTTGTATAAGGCATTGGCGAGACCGAATCTGGAATATTGTGTTCAGTTTTGGTCACCAAATTACATGTAGGATATAAATAAGGTTGAAAGAGTGCAGAGAAGGTTTACAAGGATGTTGCCGGGACTTGAGAAACTCAGTTACAGAGAAAGGTTGAATAGGTTAGGACTTTATTCCCTGGAGTGTAGAAGAATGAGGGGAGATTTGATAGAGGTATATAAAATTATGATGGGTATAGATAGAGTGAATGCAAGCAGGCTTTTTCCACTGAGGCAAGGGGAGAAAAAAACCCGAGGACATGGGTTAAGGGTGAGGGGGGAAAAGTTTAAAGGGAACATTAGAGGGGGCTTCTTCACACAGAGAGTGGTGGGAGTATGGAATGAGCTGCCAGACAAGGTGGTAAATGTGGGTTCTTTTTTAACATTTAAGAATAAATTGGACAGATACATGGATGGGAGGTGTATGGAGGGATATGGTCCGTGTGCAGGTCAGTGGGACTAGGCAGAAAATGGTTCAGCACAGCCAAGAAGGGCCAAAAGGCCTGTTTCTGTGCTGTAGTTTCTATGGTTTCTATAAAATGATATGCAGCCATGCTGACAAACAAAGTAGAGATATGCTGTAGATTAGGGTAAGCTCCTCTTGTAGTAGAACAGGCTTAAAGGCAGGCTGGATAATTTTTTGCTCTTGCATCTGATAAAAACATTTAAGAACAGATAATTGCAGGATAAAAAGAGCATTCAAAAATTAATCTCACTGCCATGCACTCCTATGACTTAATATTAATCTAATCATCTCTTGATAGGTCATTCTCCCTGGCAAAGCATTCCATGTACAAACAAACATTTAGAAAAAGAACTTTCCTCAAACATACTGTGATTTGAGCTGCGACATAGCATGGCCCTTTGTTACCACGGCCACACATTGTACTGCTAGTTTCAGTATTTTACTCCCTTGCATCCAGAACCAATTACATAAAGTTGGTAGCATAGTGGTTAGCACAACGCTTTACAGTACCAGTGACCCAGGGTTCAATTCCCACCGCTGCCTGTATGGAGTTTGTATGTTCTCCCCGTGACCACGTGGGTTTCCTCCCAGTTTCCTCCTACATTCCAAAGATGTACCAGTGAGTAGGTTAATTGGCTATTGAAAATTGTCCCATGATTAGGCTCGGATTATAGCAAATAATATCAAAGAGGATACTAAAAGCTTTTTCAAGTACATAAAGAGTAAAAGACAGGTGAGAGTTGATATAGGACCGATAGAAAATGATGCTGGAGAAATTGTAATGGGAGATAAGGAGATGGCGGAGGAACTGAACAAGTATTTTGCATCAGTCTTCACTGAGGAAGACATCAGCAGTATACCGAACACTCAAGGGTAGCAGGGAAGAGAAGTATGCGCAGTCACAATTACGACAGAGAAAGTACTCAGGAAGCTGAATAGTCAAAAGGTAGATGAATCTCCCGGACCAGATGGAATGCACCCTTGTGTTCTGAAGGAAGTAGCTGTGGAGATTGTGGAGGCATTAGTGGTGATCTTTCAAAAGGCGATAGATTCTGGCATGGTTCCGGAGGACTGAAGGATTGCAAATGTCACTCCGCTATTTAAGAAGGGGGCAAGGAAGCAAAAAGGAAATTATAGACCTGTTAGCTTGACATCAGTGGTTGGGAAGTTGTTGGAGTTGATTGTCAAGGATGAGGTTACAGAGTACCTGGAGGTATATGACAAGATAGGCAGAACTCAGCATGGATTCCTTAAAGGAAAATCCTGCCTGCCAAACCTATTACAATTTTTTGAGGAAATTACAAGTAGGCTAGACAAGGGAGATGTAGTGGATGTTGTATATTTGGATTTTCAGAAGGCCTTTGACAAGGTGCCACACATGAGGCTACTTAACAAGATAAGAGCGCATGGAATTACGAGAAAGTTACATACGTGGATAGAGCGTTGGCTGATTGGCAAGAAACAGAGAGTGGAATAAAGGAATCCTATTCTGGTTGGCTGCCGGTTACCAGTGGTGTTCCACAGGGGTCCATGTTGGGGCCACTTCTTTTTACATTGTACATCAACGATTTGGATTATGGAATAGATGGCTTTGTGGCTAAGTTTGCTGACGATACGAAGATAGGTGGAGGGGCCGGTAGTGCTGAGGAAACGGAGAGTCTGCAGAGAGACTTGGATAGATTGGAAGAATGGACAAAGAAGTGGCAAATGAAATACAATGTTGGAAAGTGTATGGTTATGCACTTTGGCAGAAGAAATAAACGGGCAGACTATTATTTAAATAGGGAAAGAATTCAAAGTTCTGAGATGCAACGGGACATGGGAGTCCTCATACAGGATACCCTTAAAGTTAACCTCCAGGTTGAGTCAGTGGTGAAGAAGGCGAATGCAATGTTGGCATTCATTTCTAGAGGAATAGAGTATAGGGGCAGGGATGTGATGTTGAGGCTCTATAAGGCACTGGTGAGACCTCACTTGGAGTACTGTGGGCAGTTTTGGCCTCCTTATTTAAGAGAGGATGTGCTGACGTTGGAGAGAGTACAGAGAAGATTCACTAGAATGATTCTGGGAATGAGAGGGTTAACATATGAGGAACATTTGTCCGTTCTTGGACTGTATTTCTTGGAGTTTAGAAGAATGAGGGGAGACCTCATAGAAATATTTCGAATGTTGAAAGGCATGGACAGAGTGGATATGGCAAAGTTGTTTCCCATGATGGGGGAGTCTAGTATGAGAGGGCATGACTTAAGGATTGAGGGGCGCCCATTCAGAACAGAAATGCGAAGAAATTTTTTTAGTCAGAGGGTGGTGAATCTATGGAATTTGTTGCCATGGGCAGCAGTGGAGGCCAAGTCACTGGATGTATTTAAGGCAGAGATTGATAGGTATCTGAGTAGCCAGGGCATCAAAGGTTATGGTGAGAAGGCTAAATGGGAGAATGGATCAGCTCATGATAAAATGGCGGAGCAGACTCGATGGGCCGAATGGCCAACTTCTGCTCCTTTGTCTTATGGTCTTATGGATTAAATCGGGGGATTGCTGTGCAGCGCAGCTTGAAGGACCTATTCTGTGCTGTATCTCAATAAATAAACAAATTTACAAATTGTGGACACTTCCACAATTTCCTGTTGTGCTATCTGAAACCGAGTACTTCAGGTTTTTGAAAGTTTTGTTAGCACTTTATGCCTCTGAGCATACTTATATCTCAAATGTGTCCTTCACTTTGTTTCTGTTACTCTTAAAGAATGATTACATAGCATCACATAATGATACAGCACAAAAGGTTGTCATTTATTTGGAGGTACAGCACAGTAACAGGACCTCCTGGTTCAACAAGCCCACACTGCCCAGTTACACCTATGTGACCAATTAACCTTCTAATCTCTACATCTTTGAAATGTCGGAGGAAACTAGAGCCGGGACAACGTACAAACTCCTTACAGACAGCGAAGGGAGTTGAACATGGGTTGCTGGAGCTATAACAGCGTTACACTAACTGCTACGCTATTGTGCTGTCCTCAAGATCAATCTTTAGGGCAAATATCCAATCCAATTAATCCCTGCGGTTTTACTCCATATCCTGGTAAATCTATAGATATATTTATTGGATTATTCTGCAAGTGATACAACAGAATATAGATCAGTTATAGTTATGGACGGAGTACTGGCAGATGGAGTTTAATTTGGGAAAGTGTGAGGTTTTGCACTTTGGGAGGTCAAATATAAGGGGAAATTGGGACTGATGTACAGAGGCATCCTGGGGTCTATGTCCATAGATAGATAGCAGAGTCTTTTTTCCATGGTAGAAATACATGGAGGATATAGCTCTAATGAGAGAGGGGGACAGTTTAAAAGTGACCTGTGGATTGTTTCTTTACATGGAGTATAGTAGGTGCCTGGAACTCACTGCAATGATTGGTGCTGGAAGCAGACACAAAAGTGACCTTTAAGTGTATTTGGACAGGCCAATGAAATTGAACATAGAACGTAGGACGGTATAGCACAGTACAGGCCCTTCGGCCCATGATGTTGTGCTGACCGTTTACTCTACTCTAAGATCAATCTAACCTTTACCTACCCCATAGCCCTCCATTTTTCACACTATTTGTTAATGATCTTAATGAAAGAATTGACGATTTTTGTGGCCAAGTTTGCCGACAATAAAAGATAGGTGGAGGGGCAAGTAATGTTGAGGAAGCAGTGAGACAGCATAAGGTCTTGGATAGATTAGAAGAACTGGCAAAAAAACCAAACAGCTGGAGAAATTCAGCAGGTTGAATGGTGTCTGTGGAGGCAAAGAGATAGTTGAAGTTTCAGGGTGAGACTCTGCATCAGGGTTGAGTTTAGTCTGAAGTTATGTTCTTTACAAATTCCATAAGTACACAGGAAAAACGGCAAACACTCACCATTTTCTTATTCTCATCAGCCGCTTGTTGCTTTTGATCAATTAACTTCTGTTGAAGTTGGTTAATCTGTAAAACACAAATTTATTTGATTATATTGACAAGAATCAGCTTTTTTTTAGGATCAAAGCCAAATTACTAACAGCTTTTGATTCTCCTCTCATCCTGAATGCAAACACGAAACAGCATGACGCAGAGGTCTCAAAGTAAATTCTCTAACATTCTGCATGATGATCTAATTAGAATAAGAAAGACTATTCACAAACACTGGAAAAGCAACAGGCTATTCGGTCCATCAACCTTGGTCTGCCTTTCCATCACATCAAATTCATTTACCCATCATTGGACCATATCGTTTGAAGTGAAATAGGAATTGATATGGGAGATGAGGGGAGTAATGAATTAAAAGTATTGTATATGAATGCACAGAATATAAGAAATAAAGTGGATAAGCTTGAGGCACAGTTGGAAATTGGTAAGTATGTTGTGGGAATAACAGAGACATGGCTTCAAGTGGACAGGGCCTGGGAAATGAATATTCAAGGGTATACGTCCTATCGAAAGGTCAGACTGATGGGCAGAGGGGGTGAGGTGGCTCTGTTGGTGAGGAATGATATTCAGTCCCTTGTGAGGGGGGACATAGAATCAGGAGACATAGAGTCAGTATGGATAGAACTGAGAAATTCTAAGGGTAGAAAGACCCTAATGGGAGTTATCTACAGGCCCCCAAACAGTAGTCTGGATGTAGGGTGCAAGTTGAATCAAGAGTTAAAATTGGCATGTCGCAAAGGTAATGCTGCAGTTGCTATGGGGGATTTCAACATGCAGGTAGACTGGAGGAATCAGGTTGGTGCTGGACCCTAAGAAAGGGAGTTTGTGGAGTCCCTCCGAGATGGATTCTTAGAGCAGCTTGTACTGGAGCCCACCAGAAAGAACGCAATCAATGAACCAGATTTGATCAGGGACCTCGAGGTAAAGGAGCCATTAGGAGGCAGAGACTATAACATGATAAGTTTTAATCTACAATTTGAGAGGGAGAAGGGAAACTCGGAAGTGTCAGTATTACAGTTGAACAAAGGGAACTATGGTGCTATGAGGGAGGAGCTGGCCAAAGTTCAATGGAACAATACCCTAGCAGGGATGACAGTGGAACAGCAATGGCAAGTGTTTTTGGGAATAATGCGGAAGGTGCAGGATCAGTTCATTCCAAAGAGGAAGAAAGATCCTAAGGGGAGTAAGGGGAGGCCGTAGCTGACAAGGGAAGTGATGGACAGTATAAAAATAAAAGAGAAGTATAACATAGCAAAGACGAGTGGGAAGCCGGAGGATTGGGAAACTCTTAAAGAGCAACAGAAGGTAAGCAAAAAGGCTATATGTGGAGAAAAAATGAGGTATGAAGGTAAACTAGCCAGGAATATAAAGGAGGATAGTAAAAACTTCTTTAGATATGTGAAAAGGAAGAAAATAGTTAAGACCAAAATTGAGCCCTTGAAGACAGAAACGGGTGAATTTATTATGGGGAACAAGGAAATGGCAGACGAGTTGAACAGGCACTTTGGATTTGTCTTCACTAGGGAAGACACAAACAATCTCCCAGATAAAAGAGTGGCCAAAGGAAATAGGATAATTTCCTAGATGAGCTGAAGGAAATTTATATTAGGCAGGAAATGGTGTGAATAGATTGTTGGGTCTGAAGGCTGATAAGTCCCCGGGACCTGATGGTCTGCATCCCAGGGTACTTCAGAAATCGTGGACACATTGGTAATCATTTTCCAATGTTCTATAGATTCAGGATCAGTTCCTGTGGATTGGAGGGTGGATAATGTTGTCCCTCTCTTCAAGAAGGGAGGAAGAGAGAAAACAGGGAATTATAGACCGGTTAGCCTGACTTCGGTGGTGGGAAAGATGCTGGAGTCAATTATAAAAGATGAAATTACGACACATCTGGATAGCAGTAACAGGATCGTTCCGAATCAGCATGGATTTATGAAGGGGAAATTGTGCTTGACTAATCTTCTGGAATTTTTTTGAGGATGTAACTATGAAAATGGACAAGGGCGAGCCAGTGCATCCACCTGGACCTCTGTGTACCTGGACTCTCAGAAAGCCTTTGATAAAGTCCCACATAGGAGATTAGTGGGCAAAATTAGGGCACATGGTATTGGAGGCAGAGTACTGACATGGATTGAAAATTGGCTGGCTGACAGAAAACAAAGAGTAGCGATTAACGGCTCCCTTTCAGAATGGCAGGCAGTGACCAGTGGGGTACCGGAGGGTTCAGTGCTGGGACCGCAGCTGTTTACAATATATATTAGTGATTTAGATGAGGGAATTAAAAGTAACATTAGCAAATTTGCCGATGACACAAAGCTGGGTGGCAAGTGTGAAATGTGAGGAGGATGTTATGAGAATGCAAGGTGACTTGGACAGGCTGGGTGAGTGGGCAGATGCATGGTAGATGCAGTTTAATGTGGATAAATGTGAGGTTATCCACTTTGGTGGTAAGAACAGGAAGGCAGATTATTATCTAAATGGAGTCAAGTTAGGAAAAGGGGAAGTACAACAAGATCTAGGTGTTCTTGTACATCAGTCACTGAAAGCAAGCATGCAAGAAAGCTAATGGCATGCTGGCCTTCATAACAAGGGGAATTGAGTATAAGAGAAAAGAGGTCCTTCTGCAGCTGTACAGGGCCCTGGTGAGACCACACCTGGAGTACTGTGTGCAGTTTTGGTCTCCAAATTTGAGGAAGGACATTCTTGCTATTGAGGGAGTGCAGCGTAGGTTCACAAGGTTAATTGCCAGGATGGCGGGACTGTCATATGTCAAAAGATTGGAGCGACTGGGCTTGTATACTCTGGAATTTAGGAGGCTGAGAGGGGATCTTATTGAAACATATAAGATTATTAAGGGATTGGACACACTGGAGGCAGGAAGCATGTTCCCGCTGATGGGTGAGTCCAGAACCAGAGGCCACAGTTTAAGAATAAGGGGTAGGCCATTTAGAACGGAGTTGAGGAAAAACTTTTTCACCCAGAGAGTGGTGGATATATGAGATAAAAAACTTTTTCACCCAGAGGCTGTGGAGGCCAAGTCACTGGATGCTTTCAAGAAAGAGATGGACAGAGCTCTTAAAGACAGTGGAATCAAAGGTTATGGGGATAAGGCAGGAACTGGATGCTGATTGTGGATGATCAGCCATGATCACAGTGAATAGCGGTGCTGGCTCGAAGGGCCAAATGGCCTACTCCTGCACCTGTTGTCTATTGTCTATTGTCACTCACTGACACAAAATTTTCCAGTCCTGAAAAATCATTCCAGGATCCAAAGCCATTTGACAAGAAAGTTCCAAATTTCTGCTCTTGTACTAGAAAGTGCATCCTGACTTTGCTTTTGATGGTCTAGACCATGGGTTCCCAACCTATGGTCCATGGATCCCTTGTTTTGGTTCATAGCATAAAAACAGTTGGATTTTAAGATTACATGCTCACCATAGAGAGAAAAAAAAGTTTCTCCACTTCTATCCTGTCATAATTTATAATATTATGAACATTTGAATAATTTCCCAACCTTCTACAGTCAAGGGAGTACAAGCTTGGTTTATGCAACTAGTCCTCATGACTTAACCCTATAAGTCCCAATTTTTTTGACTAAAGCTCCACATTTTCAAGATCAATATCCTTCCTGCAAAAGACTGTTGAGAAATGAACAAAGCACTCAAAATGGGGTCTGACCAAGGTTCTATCCTTTTCCACATAGCATACTCCCTTCAGTATTCCCCCATGAATTTAGCTCTAGCGTTTGCCTTTAATTATACCGATTTACTACTTAGCAGGTTGGAAAGGCGACTGAATCTTTATTCTCACATGAAAGAAAATAAACAAATACAGAACTCCATTCAAGTCCTCAAAAAATATCCATGAAAGGGAATTGCAGTAAAGGAGCCACACTACATCAAACATGGTTGTGTCAGGAACAGGTTTGATAGGGATAAAGAGAAGTATTATATATTAAATAAAATTTAAATTCTTGGGAAATCATTCAAGATTCTTTTTACCTTAGCCTCTTTCTCCAAGTCCTGTTTCTTTAAATATGAGATCACTTCCATAGTATTCCTCTCTACTTGAAACCGATCATTTATTAAAGATTCATTGGCTCTTGCAAGCATTCGCGCTGTGTTGCGATACTCCATTTGTGACTTCTCAATAACATTCAACTTGGATTCCCACAAAGTAGCATTGACTTTTGCCTTTTCCACATCTGAATCCGTGGAAACCTTCGCATCAGATTTTTCATCTTTTTTCTTTTTTCTAAGTAGATAAACAAATATTTCTGAAGGAAATACTTTAAAAAGCTATTTGTTTACTAATTCCCCATTTCCAAAAAAAAACCTAGATTATTTCTGCATCAGGTAGAAAGAACATCACTCATTACATCAAAGTTCAAAGTACATATACAGTATGTCACCATATACAGATTCATTTTCTTGTGGGCATTCACAGCAAATACAAAGAAACACAATAGAATCAGTGAAAAACTGTACACAACAAACGGCCAAACAACCAATGTGCCAAACAACAAAAAAAAAGATTCATGATAGTCTCAGAATTCCTGGCAGACAGGAATCCAGATTAAGTAACTGAGAATGCAGACAATTGAATTCCCACCTATTTATCATTCACAATGTATCCAAGTTCAAGTGGCAGAACTAACACTTCCTAAATTAAAGGGTTCTGCCCTTCTGACTGTATTTTGGCTGACAACTGTGATGTTTTGGTGCAATTTTGGGTGCTGGCAGGTGATTCCTATCTTCATAAACACAATAGCCATGATGAAATGGCGGAGCAGACTTGATGGGCCAAATGGCCTAATTCTGCTCCTATATCTTATGGCCTTAGATGCTGGAAATCCACAGAAACACACACAAAATACTAGAGAAACGCAACATGTCTGGCACCATCTACGGAGGGGAATAAACAATCGACATTTCAGGCCGAGATCCTTCATCAAGACCGGAAAGAAAGGGGAAGAAGCCAGAATAAGGAGGGGGAAAGACAGAAGTTGGCAGGTGAAAGGTGAAGCCAGGTGAAGGGGAAGGTGGGTGGGTGGGAGAGGTGGGAATGAAGTGAGAAGTTGGGAGGTGATTGGTGAAAAAGGTGGACTGAAGAAGAGGGAATGCTAAAGAGTATAAGAGTGGAAGTGGCAGCAGAGAGAGGAGACAGGCAGGTGAGGTGACAGAGAAGGAGTAAGAGGAAAGCTGTCAACTCCTCATTTTTTGCTTCTTAACTAAATTTGGAGAAGGGTCCTAACATCTAACCTTGGCTGTGCTCACATCTAACAAATTTTAGTAATTGGCCCACAGAACCCGATCCTCTTTGCGTTCCATGTTGCTTGTAATGTCTCCATTTTTCACAAATGGAAAATGTATCTTTATTAGCTTTTCGACTGTAGTGTTACGTTTATTGGTAGATCTACTGTGACAAGGAGTCATATCCCAAACATTTACCTTTTTCCTGATGCTGAACAGCATGCCACTCGACCCCAGCAATTTGGTTCAGTACTTGAAAGGAATGCGATTCATGTTTACAAGTTTCTGCCCCAGCAAAACCTTCCTTCATTTTGACAGCAGGTTAAAATAAAAGCAAGACAGAAGCGGCTAGACTCAATGTTGCAAACAAATTATTTCAGTGAAATAAACAAAAGCAGGGTTACCCTTTTGCTTTCTTCGGCATGGTGAAGTGTAGTTAAATTCAGAGTTGCTGTACTGGAAGTTAATTCGCTTTCAGTCGGTCACGCACCAGGCCTGCAGCCGTTACCTAGGAAACGGGATACACAATGTTTGGGTGACGTGATATGCAAGGAACATACTTCTGTGACGTAATACGCAGAACTTCTCGTGTAATTTAGAAGTTCTGGGATATACGTTTATAATATACATGTTTAATCTGCTTGCTGATTTACATTGCGTTTGAAATGCTTTATACTGAATTTTCTAAATATAAACTCGTGCAAGGGAGAACAAAGTGTTCAAATTTGGTCTCCACACATACAATGCTCGAGATCTCATTGAAACCTACCGAATATTGAAAGGCGTAGATTGCGTGGCCGTTGACATCCACGAAAAAGTCACAAGCACCACCAGACTTTGTGCTGATAATCGTTTGATATATCAGCCAATTAAGGCAGCTGATGATAAAGATGCTCTCCAAAAAGATCTTGATAGGATGGTTGAGTGGTCTCAACAACGGGGCATGTAGTTCAATCCTTCCAAATGTGAAACCATGCGTGTCAGCAGGCAGAGAAAACCAGGTAAAACATCATATAAAATCCTAGGTGTCACCGTTGAAGAAACCAAACACATCAAGTATCTTGGTATCAAAATCCAGAATGATCTACGCTGGAACTGTCAGAGGCATCATGCAACAGGAGTCCTAAATTTTTTGAGACGCAATTTTCATCATTGTTTAGCTTCAGTTAAGGAGAAGTTGTACCCCACCAGTGTTAAGCCACATTTAGAATATGCAGTTGCTGCATGGGACCCATACACAAACAAAAACACTACTTCCATCGAGCGAGTCCAAAGACAGGCAGCCCGATTTGTCACAAATACATATGAGAGAGAAGCGAGTGTTACTCAACTTTTAAGTTCATTAAAGTGGGACTCTCTCCAAGATAGACGCGAAGCACACCGCCTGACCTGTTTTTACAAAATGTTAAATGGTCAACTCGACATAGACTACCAATCCCACATCAAACCCAAACCTATTAGGAGCAGACGAGGGCACTCAACTCAATTTGAAATACTACCAAGTCAGATGTGTACAGCGATTCATTCCCCCCCCCCCCCACCACCCCGCACAATTAAAGCATGGAATAATCTTCATCCTACCACAGTCACACAACTAAACCCAATTAAATTTAAGGCAGTTTTTCTTCTTCAAAAATCTCCTCCTTAAACCCACCCTCCGCCACCTCCAGATTAAATCCCATGCGGAATAATTTGGAGGATCAAGAACCAAGAACCAAGAAAGGATGTTTCCTATAGTGGGGCAACCTAGGACCAGACGGCCCCGCTTCAAAATAGAAGGACGTCCCTTTAGAACAGAAATGAGGAGGAATTTCTTTAACCAGAGGGCGATGAATCTATGGAATTCATCGCCGCGGATAGCCGTGGAGTCGTTGGGTATATTTAAAGCGGAAGTTGATAGGTTCTTGATTAGTCAGAGTATCAAAGTTTATGCGGAGAAGACCGGGGAATGGGATTGGGAGGGATAGTAAATTAGCCATGATTGAATGGCGGCGCAGAGTCGATGGGACGAATGGCCAGATTCTGCTCCTATGTCTTGTGGTCTTTTCTGAAGTTTAGCACATCAGGTAGAATCCAGTGCTTCGAGTGAGCTGGTCAAGATTACCAGCATTGCGGAAACACTTGTATTTTAAGTTTGCTCTAAACTGGTTTACTATTTTTATCACTTGTACCCAAGTACAGAGAACAATTTTTATTCTGCATGCCATGCAAATTATTTGATTACAACATTTGTATTGAGGTAGCACAAGGGAAAACAATAACAGAATGCAAAATAAAATAGTCATAGTCATACTTTATTTATCCTGAGGGAAATTGGGTTTCGTTACAGAGAAAGCGCAGTTATTTAACAACATATTGCTTTATAACGAAGGCTTTTTCTGTTCTTGGGCATTAGTTTTTACATAATTATTCACTGAAGATTAATTAAGTGTGTACATTAGTGGAAAATAGATTCACCCACCGGTTGCCATAGAAACGAGGCTCTTTTCCATCACGCCGGCCAGTGGGAGGGTCAAGTGGAGTGACGTCAGTGCGATCGGGCGCGACGTCACGCAGGCCGGACGTTCCGTGCCCGCTAAACACGCACAGTGCGGTGACCGTGGAGCCGGCATCGGAGCCGTGGCTCGTCTCGGGGTGAGTGGCTATCGTGGTCGTCCGGTTGTCCTGCCCGGTAAACTGCGCCGGCCCCCGGGTCGCTTGGGTGACCGTGAGCGATGCTGGTGAGAGCTTTCCCTGTTACCGGAGGTTGACACCGGCTGTGATGTTACTGGAAGTTTCTGCCTGTCGCCTATCAGAGCCACAAGTGTCACCTCTGCCCCGATGGCTGTGCCAAACTTTGCAATCGATCTGAGCTGATAAGGCTGCCTCTGCCCTGCTGAGGGGCTTAGTTTACCTCGTCGCTTTCCCTTTTAATCGCATCATTTATTTTAGAAGCGTTATCGTGCTGTGTTGTGCATTTTCTTTCCTGATTATATTTCACTCCTAAGATTGTAAATCGTCTGATCATGTTCCTTCGCCCCTACTCCTGACTATTCTGATTGATTATTTTATTGGTAGATGTAGGAAGCATATCTACATTGACGAGGATGTGAATTTTTAAAGAGGAAAAACTGCATTTGCAAGACATCCAGAGAAAGAAAAACGGTCTTGGAAAATGAAAAGTTTACTATTAGTCTTTCCTGCATGACTTGCTTGTCATTTTCTTTTTAAATTTCCTGAAGACGTTTTAAAATTGTCAACGAAAAAGAATCACTGAAAGCAAAGTTAGGAAACTGACGCAATTCAGTATTGTTCTTGTGTATGTTGTTTATCCTATTACAGACCAGAATAACCTTGTGTAAAGAAAGGAAGGGGTATGAAATCAATAAAGGGCTGAGAAATTAGGATAAGTGGAAACTTCCTTACTGGAATTGTGAAATGGGGACGAGGGTGTAAGGAGTATCTAAGGGAAGGCATTCATTCAGTTATTTAGTAAATGGACAATGTTTGCTTGTTTTCCCTGCTGGAGATGCATTGCTGTGGTAGCTTTAAGGATTTAAGGGTGGTGACTTGTACTCTATTTATTGAGTAGATCTCAATCAGTTATCATTTGGCTGCAGGAGTACATACCTGAGCTTGCTCAGCATACCCACTGCTTCTGTGCTATTTTGAGATTCTTCACTATTTCAGATGAGATCAAGTGATAATCACTGAAAGGAATCCTGATTTATCCCACTTCTACTCTCAGCAAGTCTGGACTAAAATCAGGTAATTTAGTACCAAGCACGAATCAAATCTGGGAACTTTGTGAAATGTACATGGGGCAACATGGTAGCACAACACTTTATGGTACCAGTGACCTGGGGTCAATTCCCACCACTGTCTGTAAGAAGTTTGTTCATTCTCCCTGTGACCGCGTGGGTTTCCTCCAGGTGCTCTGGTTTCCTCCCACAGTCCAAAGACCTACTGCTTGGTAGGTTAATTGGTCATTGTAAATTGTCCCGTGATTAGGCTAGGGTTAAATAGGCAGTGTGGCTCAAAGGGCTAGAATGGCCTATTCTGCACTGTATCTCAGTAAATGTGGATCAGTACCATATTACATAATGTTTATACACTGAGGTATTAGTCTTTGATACGTCTCCATGCTCACGTTACTTCTACTTATTGATAGCAATATTTATTTTATTTTAAACTTGTGAAATGAGGACTGAAAATCTTCCAATATGGAAAACGCAGTGGCCAATTGGCAGGAGGCAAAGAGTGGGAATAAAGGGAGCCTTATCTGACTGGCTGCCGGTGACTAGTGATGTTCCACAGGGGTCTGTGTTGGGATCAATTCTTTTCAGTGACCTGGATGATGGAATTGATGGCTTTGTGGCAAAGTTTGTAGATGATATGAAGATAGGTGGAGGGGCAGGTAGTTTTGAGGAAGAAGACTGGCTACAGAAGGACTTAGACAGAGAATGGGCAAAAGAGTGGCAGATAGAATACAGTGTCAGGAAGTGTATGGTCATGTACTTAAGGTAGAAGAAATATAAGGGTAGACTATTTTCTAAATGGGGGAAAAAAAATTCAAAAATCTGAGGTGCATAGGACCTTGTGTAGTATTCCCTAAACATTACTTTGCAGGTTGAGTCTGTGGTGAAGAACGCAAATGTGATATTAGCATTCATTTCAAGAAAACTAGAACATAAAAGCAAAGATGTAATGCTGGGGCTGCATAAAGCACTGGTGAGGTCTCACTTGAAGTATTGTGAGCAGTTTTGGGCCCCTTATCTAAGAAAGGATGTGCTGACGTTGGAGAGAATTCAGAGGAGGTTCACAAAAGTGATTCCAAGATTGAAAGGATTGTCATATCAACAGCATTTGATGGCTCTGGGCCTGTACTCACTAGAATTCAGAAGGTATGAGGAGAGACCTCTGAAACCTATTGAACATTGAAAGGCCTCAGTAGAGAGGCTGAGAGGCTGCTTCCTACAGTGGGAGAGTCTACGACCAGAGGACACAACCCGAGAGTATAGGGGTGTCCTTTTTTAGAATGGAGATGAAGAGAGATTTCTTTAGCCAGAGAGTGGTGAATCTGTGGAATTTGTTGCCACAGGTGGTTGTGGAGGCCAAGTTTTTGCGTATGTTTAAGGCAGAAGTTGATAGATCCTTGATTAGTCAGGGTATGAAGAGATACAGGGAGAAGGCAGGAGATTGGGGGCTGAGAGGAACAATGGATCAGCAATAATGAAAAGGCAGAGCAGATTCAATGGACCATATGGCCTAGCTCTGCTCCATATCTAATGGTCCAACATCATTTTACCTTTCTCTGCGTCTGTGAGTAAACTCGAGTGACTGACATACGGCTTTTACATATCTAACAGCATTACTGAATAGTATAGCAAAATATGGAAAGTATCTTATTCTGTAACCATGTTCCATGTTGTAGTCGTAGAACTATACAGCAAAGAGATGGGCCACTTGGCCCAACTCATTCAGACACCTTAAGGAGGGAGTGTTTTGCATATTTTTATGCAAGAAGGTTTGCTGACAAATATTTTGCTAAACTTGTACTTCCAGATGTACAAAGTCAGATCAATTTTCCAGATTTAATCTCCATCCCCAATGCTACTGTTTACTCATCCACAGAAAGATGGAATCCTCAAGAAAGCTCTTGGTTCTGGCATCCCTTGTGTCCTTGGTTTACATTTCATCGTCAGAAGTAGACATTTATCACCCTCAATATGGAATTGGAAATCAGGACATATTATCCTCAAGATTAAGTTCTGGAAATGTATCCAACGTGTTTTATGGAATCGTATTTGATGCTGGAAGCACAGGGACACGCATTCATATCTACACATTTGTACAGAAGGGTCCTGGTGAGTGCAGTTTATGTATTTAGTAAAGTCATTAGCTTATTTTGATTTGGTCATCTTGAATTTTTATTTCATACAGTTGAATCTGCTGCGTTTGAAGATTTTAAGGAGAAATTTTAGCTTTATTTGTCACATGTACATCAAAACCTACAGTGAAATGCATAATTTGCATCAAATCAGATTGCTAAGGGCAGCCTGTAAGTGTTGCCATGCTTCCAGTGTCAACATAGCATGTCCACAATTCAATAACTCTAATTTGTACATCTTTGGAATGTGAGATGAAACCAGCAAAGGTCACACAGTCATGGGGAGAACGAACAAGCTCCTTATAGACAAACCTGATCAGTGATCGTCAGTGCTGTAAAGTGATAGAGCTAATTTCTATCATATCTATCACTTCCCAATAAACAACAAATTAACAAGTTTGTTCACAAACAAGAGAAAATCTGCAGATGCTGGAAATCCAAGCAACAAACACAAAATGCTGGAGGAACACAGCAGGCCAGGCAGCAGCTATGGACAAGAGTAAATAGTCAACATTTCGGCCAGGACTGGAGGAAAAAAAGCTGAGCAATAGATTTAAAAGGTGGGGGGAGGGGAGAGAAAAGCACAAGGTGATAGGTGAAACCTGAAAGGGGAGGAATGAAGTGAAGAGCTGGGAAGTTGATTGATGAAGGAGATAAAGGGCTAGAGAAGGGGGAGTCTGACAGAAGAGGACAGAAGGCCATGGAAGAAGGAAAAGGGGGAGGAGCACCAGAGGAAAGCAAAGGGTAGGCAAGGAGATAAGGTGAGAGAGGGAAAAGGGGATGGGGATATTTGTTTGCCATAAATATGAATGAATTTGGTGAGGATGTAAGTGTCATGAATATTAAGTTTGTAAATTACATCAAAATTGGTACCTTAGTGGAAAGTGAAGGTTGTCTAAGGTTGTACATGATATACACCTGGGGAACACATACAAAATGCTGGAGGAACTATGGAGAGGAATAAACAGCTGCTGTTTTGGGCCAATATCTTACTTGATGACCGGAAAGGAAGGTTGAAGAAGACAGAATAAGGAGGGAGGGGAATACAAGCTAGCAGGTGATAGGTGATAGGTGAAGCTACCTGGGTGGGGGAGGGAGGGTGAAGTGATTACCTGAGGGATGTTGGGTGTGGGTGGGGGGAGTAAAGGGCTGAAGGAGAGGAGTGTGTATCATGGGAGTAAGTGAAGGAAGAGGGGCACCAAAGGTGAGGAGAAGAGAAGGGGTAAGAGGGGAGCCAGAATGAGGAATGGAAAAGGAGAGAAGGGAGATCAACTGGCCAAGTGGGCTATAGAAGGGCAAGTGGAACTTAACCTCAGCAAGTATAAAGTGATGAATTTTGAGAACTTAAACCAGGATATTTCACACAGTGAATGGCATAATCCCCTGGAGAGTTGCTAATCATAGATGCCTTGGGGTACAAGCTAGACAAGGTGCTGAAGAAGGCATTTTGAATGCTTGCTGTCATTAGCTAAGGTATCGAGTATGAGTTGGGTGTCATGTCACAAATGTACAAAATATTGGTTAAGCCAAACCTGAAGTAGTGTTTGCAGTTCTGGTTGTTACTCTGCAGGAAAGATGTGATTAAGCCAGAGTGTGTGCTGAAGAGATCCACAAGGATGTTGCCTGGATAGGAGGGTGAGTTATAAGGAGAGATTGGTGCTCCCCCTCATTTCATCTCTACCATCTCCTGTCAGGTTCTTTCTTCTTCAGCTCTTTACTTCTTCCATCTATCACCTCCCAGTTTCTCACTTCATCCTCCTTTCTCCACCCCCCCCCCACCCACCCACCTGCTTTCTCCCATCAACTACCAGCTTGTACTCCTTCCACTCACCCAAACTTCTTATTTCGGCTTCTTCCCCTTCCTTTCCAGTCCTGATGAAGGGTGTTGGCCTGAAACATTGTTTATTCCTCTCTCTATAGATGCTGCCTGACCTGCTGAGTTCCTCCAGCATTTTGTGTGTGTGTTGCATATGAAAGGCTAGAGCTGCTTTTCCTGGGGCAAATGAGATTGAGAGGTGATGTGATATTAGCTGTGTTGATAGGTTAGATAGTCAGAATATGTTTCCCAAGGTCGGGGGGTCTGAAACTAGAGGGCACATATGTAAGGTGATAAGGAAGAGGCCTAAGAGGGATCTGAGGAGTTTCACATGAAGCGTCTGTGGTAAAGGGAATGAGCTTCCAGAGGAGGTGATTGAAGTCAGATTAGTACAACATTCAAGAGGCATCTTGACAGGTACTTGAATGACCAGGCCATAGATGGAAATGGATCTAATGCAGGGAAGTGAGATTAGTTTAGATGAGCAAGTTGGTCAGCATGGATGCAGTTGGCCAAGGGGCCTGCTTCTGTGCTGTACTGTTTCTATCACTGTTATTAAACTGTATTTTGTAGGGTAGAACTGGTAATGATAGAATAATTACAACTTGCATGCCCATATTTAATGTAATGACTGAACCTATAAAAAAGTTGTGAATATAATTTAATCTGTGTAAGTTTCCCTGTTTCAAAATTAATTCATCAGATGTGAAACTGAGTGCCATAATTTATATAAAAAAGCATTTCCTCTTGTTGAATATCGAGATCAAGATTTTTTTTTACAACATTCACTGTATTGTAAAAATGGTAATCGATGCATTTTTCTTTTAACCAGAACCCCCTCAATTGTCCAGTGAAATATTTGAGTCAGTAAAACCCGGTCTGTCAGCTTATGCAGATGACCCTGAGCAGGTGCGTACTACATTTCTTCTTGGGAAATTCAGTTAGTTAGTTGTCTTGGAAGTTATAGCTATGTATCATTTGTGTGTTTACAGTATACAGGCAGTCAGCAGGTTATGGCAGGGCTCAGTTCCTGAGTAATGTTCTAAACCCAAAATGTTTGGAGGTCAAAAATGGATAAAATCACTGTGTGGGTGAGGATAACAGAAGAAGCCGTGGCGGAAGAGTGATCAGGCGCGGGAAGAACCTCACTGACTCTGAGTGACTCTGCTCGGTGCTCCCAGATCTGCTTGGTTTGACCCAGCACCTGATTCTTGTAGCTCGATGGAAGTGGTGAGGGGGAGAGAATGCACAAAGAACCCCCATTCCCACACAGAAGATGCCTGCAGCCCTTTGCAGTCAGTAAATCCAGCCCCATCCGTCCCACCTGTCTCCCAAATGGTTGTTCAGCATACAAGTATTGATAAGATTGAAAGAGTGCAGAGAAAATTACAAGGATGTTGCTGGGGCTTGAGGCCCTGAGTTATAGGAAAAGGTTGAATAGGTGAGGACTTTATCCCCTGGAGCATAGGAAAATGAGGGGAGATTCGATAAAGGGATATAGCTTGGATTTATGCAAGCAGGCTTTTTTCACTGACGCTGAATGAGACTGGAACTAGAGGTCATGGGTTAAGGGTGAAAGGTGAAAAGTTTAAGTGGAACATGAGGGTGGTGAGAGTGTGGAACGAGCTGCCAGCAGAATCGGAATCTGGTTTAATATCACTGACATATGTCGTGAAGTTTGCTGTCTTTGTGGCAGCAATACACTGCAATACATAATAATAGAGAAAAAATGTGAGCAGTGGTCATGGATTTTAGTGATGGATGTATGTTCAATTTCAACACTTAAGAGAAACTTGGGTAAGTAAGGATGTGGAGGGCTGTGGTCCAAGTGCAGGTCAATGGGACTAGGAAGAATAAGCTTGATGGGCTGAAAGGCCTGTTTCAGTGCTGTACTGTTTTATGACCCTAAGCTGGGTGTTCATGATCTGTGGAAGCCCTGTAATTAAACTAACAATAATGCAGATACATTTCAAATATGATACTTAAGAACACTTAATTGGAAATTTTGAATTGTTTAATGTGCATGAAAGGTAGAGTTTTATGCACCTGCACTAATAATTATGGTTAAATGATAATGCTGTGTACTTTAATTGCTGCATGAGAAGCAGAGTTCTAAGTGATTTCAGTGTATAAGAACAAGTTTGATCCTGTTCACTTTTACTTCATCTTATTTTTTTTACATGAAGGGAGGTAGATTTCAGGTGGGTAGGAAGAGGAAGAGAATCTTTCAATCTCATTTGATATTTGATACGTGGGTAGAATTGTGCAGGATTTGACCTGTTCCTTCAATGACCATACGTGTGGGTTGAATATAACAAGCTTGTACATTTTCCCCATGAACCGTGTGGGTTTTCTCCAGTGCTCCTGTTTCCTCCCACAGTCCAAAGACCTACCGATAGTAGGTTGATTGGTCACTGTAAACTGTTCTGCAAAGTTGGTGTTAAACAGGTGGGTTGCAGAGTGGTGCGTCTTGTTGGGCTGCTGTATCCGCAAATAAGTAAATAACAGTGAGCACCAGTAACCACTCTGTTTTGTTTTCGTCATCTTGTAGATGAGTACATGTGAACAAATTACAAATAACTTTGGAATACAAAAGGCATTATATAGGCACGAACAGTGGTGTCCTTATTGGCAGCAGTGTGCTGCAACAGGGCTTTGTTTGTTCTGCGACAGTTTGAATCAATCCCTCTGCCTTGGATGCCAACTCCAGCTTGTGCGGAACAGACAAGGAATGTGCCTAAAGCAATCTGATGTGTTTTAGGGTGCAGAGACCGTGCGTGGGCTGCTGGACATAGCCAAGCAGGCAATACCTTCAACATACTGGTATACTACCCCAGTGGTACTGAAAGCCACGGCAGGACTACGACTGCTTCCCAAGCAGAAAGCACAAGCTCTGCTATTAGAGGTATGGCCTTTGAGTGCTATTGCAGAACTGACAGAGTATTTACTTGTGATTTTACGGAAGGTGGGGTGGGGCGTGGAATCTGGTACGTAGTGTCACTCTGTTTGGTATACATACAGTACACTCAGTAGCATCTTTATTAGGGAGCTGCTGTACCTAATAAAGTGGCCACTAAGTATATTTTTATGGTCTTCCTCCCACACTCCCATTTCAAGGTTTGACATGTACTCAATACTTTAATTTATGAAGGCCAATGTGCCAAAAGCTATCTGCCTGTGACGGTTATTTGAGTTACTGTCACCTTCCTGTCAGCTTGAGCCAGCCTGGCCATTCTCTTCTCGCCTCTCTCATTAACAAGGCATTGTTGCCCACAGAACTGCCGCTCACTGGGCGTGCGTTGTTTGTCGTACCATTCTCTGTAAACTTTAGAGACTGTTGTGTGTGAAAGTCCCAGGAGATCAGTTTTGTGATCCTCAAACCACCCTGTCTGGCACTAACAGTCAGTCCATGGTGAAAGTCACTTGGATCACATTTCTTCCCCATTCTCATGTTTGGTCTGAACAGCAGCTGAATCTCTTGACCATGTCTGCATGCTTTTATGTGTTGAGTTGCTGCCATATGATTGGCTGATTGGATATTTGTATTAACAAGCAGGTGTGACTAGTAAAGTGGACACTGAGTGTTGTTTGTGGGCCAAATGGCTGGTTTTCAAATTTTCCATAATGTCCTAGACAGGGTGGGGGGGGGGAGGTGGGCTTGCCTGTATATTTTATTGTAGGATAAAAGACTTTGCAAATGATTCAAGATTGACAGTGATAGGAAAGCTTCAGACTGCAGGAAGATGTGGGTGATCTTAACTGGGCAGAAAATGGCAAGAGTTCATAGATCGCAAGGGGTGGTGGCGGAGGGGTGTTACCGATTTGGAGTTCTGTCATCAGTGATGTTCTGTAAGGGTCAGTGCTGGGATCTCTGCTGCATGTAATAATGAACTGGGCAAAATTGTAGGTGTTCTGATTAGTGCATTTGCAGATGAGACAAAAATTTGTAGAATTGTGGGTGGGGAAGCAATTTGTCAAAGGATACAGCACAATTTGATCAGATAAAAATGTGGTCTGAGGATTGGCAAATGGACAATGTGAAGTGGTGCATTTTGGGAAGTCAAATGCAGGAGAAGAATTACACAACTCTTTGGAGCAATGAGTACAGAGTGATCTTGGGATGCAAGTCCGCGACTCCCTGAAAGTGGCAACAGAAGCGGGTGGTAAAGAAAACATGGCATGCTTGTCTTCATTCAGGCGTTGAGTATAAAAGCTGGCAAGCCATGCTGAGCTGTGTAAAACTTCGGTTCGGCTACATTTGGGATATTGTGTGCAGTTCTGGTTGCTGCATTCAAGATAAGGATGTGGAGTCTTTGAAGTGGGTGCTGAAGAGGATCTCTAGGACGTTGCTCAGTTTAGAGTGAATTCACCATGAGGAGAGATTAGACAAACTTGAACTGTTTTCTCTGGAGCACCAGAGGCTGAAGGGCAACTTTATAAAAGTACATAAAATTCTGCGAGATGTGGATAGTGTAGACGGTAAAATTCTAGAGGACATAGGTGTAAAGGAGGGGAAGTGGCAAAAGCAACATTTAAGAAACATTTATATAGACACATGAACAGGCAGGGAATGGAGGGATAAGGACCTAGTGCAAGCAGATGGGGTTAGTTTGCAGATTAGCAGATGACGTCTTTGTGGGGAGAGGGGCTTGTCCTGTGCAGCACTGCTCTGTGTTCTAGATTGTATAAATTGCACATGGACAAATGTGGCAAGAAGCACTTATGGCAGCAAACATCTCCAGTAAAGGAATCTAATCACCACCTCCAGCAAGAGTATCTATTGCCAAGCAGAGACATTACTGGCATTGAGTCCCACAGCTGACCTAGAAACATACAAACCCCATTTCCAAAAAAGTTGGGATATTTTCCAAAATGCAATAAAAACAAAAATCTGTGATTGTTAATTCGCGTGAACCTTTATTTAACTGAAAAAAGTACAAAGAAAAGATTTTCAATAGTTTTACTGACCAACTTAATTGTATTTTGTAAATATACACAAATTTCGAATTTGATGGCTGCAACACACTCAACAAAAGTTGGGACAGAGTTAAAATAAGATTGAAAAGTGCACAGAAAAGTCATACTACTGTGACAATTATAGCCACCTGGGCTCGGGAGTACTTTAGAAAACCATTGTCACTCAACACAGTCCGTCGCTGCATCCAGAAATGCAACTTGAAACTGTATTACGCAAGGAGGAAGCCATACATCAACTCTATGCAGAATCGCCGGCGAGTCCTCTGGGCCTGAGCTCATCTCGGATGGACTAAAAGACTGTGGAACCATGTGCTGTGGTCAGATGAGTCCACATTTCAGCTAGTTTTTGGAAAAAACAGGCGTTGAGTTCTCCGTGCCAAAGATGAAAACGACCATCCAGATTGTTATCAGCGAAAGGTGCAAAACCCAGCACCTGTGATGGTATGGGGGTGCATCAGTGCCCACGGCATGGGTGAGTTGCATGTATGTGAAGGTACCATTGACTCTGAGGCGTATATTAGGATTTTAGAGAGACATATGTTGCCATCAAGGCGACGTCTCTTCCCAGGACGTCCATGCTTATTTCAGCAGGACAATGCCAGACCACATTCTGCACGGGCTACAGCAGCGTGGCTTTGTAGACACAGAATGCGTGTGCTTGACTGGTCTGCTGCCAGTCCAGATCTATCTCCTATTGAAAATGTACAGTGCATCATGAGGAGGAGACTCAGACAACAGAGATCACGGACTGTTGAACAGCTGAAGTCTTATATCAAGCAAAAATGGACAAAATTTCCAATTGCAAATCTACTGCAATTAGTATCCTCAGTTCCAAAACGATTAAAAAGTGTTATTAAAAGGAAAGGTGATGTAACACAATGCCTCTGTCCCAACTTTTGTTGAATGTGTTGCAGCCATCAAATTCTAAATTTGTGTATGTTTACAAAATACAATTAAGTTGGTCAGTAAAACTATTGAAAATCTTTTCTTTGTACTTTTGTCAGTTAAATAAAGGTTCACGTGAATTAACATATCACAGATTTTTGTTTTCATTGCATTTTGAAAACTATCCCAACTTTTCTGGAAATGGGGTTTGTAGAAACATAGAAAACCTACAGCACAATACAGGCCCTTCGGCCCACAGAGTTGTGCCAAACATGTCCCTACCTTAGAAATTACTAGGCTTACCCATAGCCCTCTATTTTTCTAAGCTCCATGTACCTATCCAAAAGTCTCTTAAAAGACCCTATCATATCCACCTCCACCACCATTGCCAGCAGCCCATTCCATGCACTCACCACTCTCTGAGTAAAAAACTTAATCCTGACATCACCTCTGTACCTACCCCCAGCACCTTAAACCTGTGTCCTCTTGTGGCAACCATTTCAGCCCTGGGAAAAAGCCTCTGACTATCCACACGATCAATGTCTCTCATCATCTTATACACCTCTGTCAGGTCACCTCTCATCCTCTGTTGCTCCAAGGAGAAAAGGCCGAGTTCACTCGACCTTTTCTCGTAAGGCATGCTCCCCAATCCAGGCAACATCCTTGTAAATCTCCTCTGCACCCTTTCTATGGCTTCCACATCCTTCCTCTAGTGAGGTGACCAGAACTGAGCACAGTACTCCAAGTGGGGTCTGACCAGGGTCCTATATAGCTGCAACATGACCTCTTAGCTCCTAAATTCAATTCCATGATTAATGAAGGCCAATACACAGTATGCCTTCTTAACCACAGAGTCAACCTGCGCAGCTGCTTTGAGCGTCCTATGGACTCGGACCCCAAGATCCTTCTGATCCTCCACAATGCCAAGAGTCTTACCATTAATACTATATTCTGCCATCATATTTGACCTACCAAAACGAACCACTTCCCACTTATCTGGGTTGAACTCCATCTGCCACTTCTCAGCCCAGTTTTGCATCCTATCAATGTCCCACTGTAAATTCTGACAGCCCTCCACACTATCCACAACACCTCCAACCTTTGTGTCATCAGAAACTTACTAACTCATCCCTCCACTTCCTCATCCAGGTCATTTATGAAAATCACGAAGAATAAGGGTCCCAGAACAGATCCCTGAGGCACTCCACTGGTCACCGACCTCCATGCAGAATATGACCCATCTACAACCACTCTTTGCCTTCTGTGGGCAAGCCTGTTCTGGATCCACAAAGCAATGTCCCCTTGGATCCCATGCCTCCTTACTTTCTCAATAAGCCTTGCATGGGGTACCTTATCAAATGCCTTGCTGAAATCCATATACACTACATCTACTGTGTTTAATCTCATCCTCAAAATATTCAATCAGGCTCGTAAGGCACAACCTGCCCTTGACAAAGCCATACTGACTATTCCTGATCATATTATACCTCTCTAAATGTTCATAAATCCTGCCTCTCAGGATCTTCTCCATCAACTTACCAACCACTGAGGTAAGACTCACTGGTCTATAATTTCCTGACTATCTCTACTCCCTTTCTTGAATAAAGGAACAACATCCGCAACCCTCCAATCCTCCGGAACCTCTCCTGTCCCCATTGATGATTCAAAGATCCTCGCCAGAGGCTCCACAATCTCCTCCCTTGCCTCCCACAGTAGCCAGGGGTACATCTCACCCGGTCCCGGCGACTTATCCAACTTGATGCTTTCCAAAAGCTCCAGCACATCCTCTTTTTTTTAATATCTACATGCTCAAGCTTTTCAGTCTGCTGCAAGTCAGTCACCAAGATCCTTTTCCATAGTGAATACTGAAGTAAGGTATTCATTAAGTACCTCTGCTATTTCCTTCGGTTCCATACACACTTTCCCACTGTCACACTTGATAGGTCCTATTCTCTCACATCTTATCCTCTTGCTCTTCACATACTTGTAGAATGCCTTGGGGTTTTCCTTAATCCTGCCTGCCAGGGCCTTCTCATGGCCCCTTCTGGCTCTCCTAATTTCCTTTTTAAGCTCCTTCCTGTTAGCCTTATAATCTTCTAGATCTCTAACATTATCTAGCTCTCCGAACCTTTTGTAAGCTTTTCTTGACTAGATTTATTAGAGCCTTTGTACACCACGGTTCCTGTACCCTACCATAACTTCCCTGTCTCATTGGAACATACCTGTGCAGAACTCCACACAAATATCCCCTGAACATTTACCACATTTCTTCTGTACCTTTCCCTGAGAACATCTGTTCCCAATTTAAGCTTCCAATTTCCTGCCTGTTAGCTTCATAATTCCCTTATTCCAATTAAACACTTTTCTAACTTGTCTGTTCCTATCTCTCTCCAAGGAGATAGAATTATGATCACTATCTCCAAAATGCTCTCCCGCTGAGAGATCTGACAGCTGACCGGGTTCATTTGACACCTGACCAGGTTCACTTGACACCTGACCTGCCACTGTTAACCATTTGAATCAACCATTCACATGCCATGGTGATAAGGGCAGGTCAGAGGCTACGTATCCTGTGGTGAGTGAATCTCCTACTGACAGCGCAAGCCTTTCAGCAATCTCCAAGGCATAAATCACAAGGAGAGCGCTAACTCACAGTGCCAGTGATCCAGGCTGAATTCAGCTGGATGTCAGACTTCCTGACCAACAGGCAAGATGCACAACCGCTCCTCCCTCCTCATCATCCTCAACATGGGAGCTCCCCGCCCCCCAGGGCTGTATTCTGAGCCTGTTGCTGTACACTCTGCTCACACAGGATTACATAGCTATAAACCCAAGTAATCACATTTGTCAAGTTCGCCAATGACGCGACAGTGATGGGGTTCATTACCAACAACAATGAGATGGCCTGCAGAGAGGTGGTAGGAGAGCTCTTGGGTGGTGCCAATAACCTGTTCTTGCATGTGAACAAGACAAGAGATGTTTATCAACTTCAGAAGAACTCACAGCAGTCACACCCCCCTCTACACTGGCGACAGAGCAGTGGAAACTGCAAGCAGGTTCAAACTGCTGGGAGTGCACATCTCGCACAACCTCTCATGGTCCCAGAACACACATCACACACAATCAGGAAAGCTCTCCAGTGCCTCTACTTTCTGAAGCGAGCTGGGCTATGTACATCTATACTCCTGTCATTTTACAGATGCACAGTGAAGAGCATCCTGTCAAGCTGTATGCCTGCATGGTACAGAAACTTCACTGCAGCAGACAGGAAGCCTCTACAGTGGCTGGTCAAAATTGCCCAATGTGTCACAGGCACCAGCCTGCCTGCCGTCAAGGACATTTATACAGAAAAGGGCCAGTAACATCAGGAAGGATCCCACCCACCCTGCTAATTGTCTGTTTGTCTCACTCCCTGCAAGGAGGAGGCTGTATAGCATCCATGTCAGAACTACCAGACTCAAAAAGCAGTAAAGCTGGACAACACTTACACCCACTAACCCATCCCTCCACACCCCAGTATTTCATGATACTGCATAGCGTGGAGGAACAGGAAGACTTTAGAGTGTATGAATAGATATCCTTGAAGATAGCAATTGAGGATTTGAATGTGTGCTGTGTTGGTAGACATTACTGGAATGATGTCATTGCCGTGGAAAAAGTGTAGAGGTTGTTTAGAAAGGTGTTGCCGGGATTATAAAACCTATGACGAAATATTGCATAAACTAGGGTTGTTTCAGAGGCAACTGAGGAGAGAGGTAGATTGAATGTAATTGGTTGAAGTATTAAAGGGAAGATAAGGTGAAACGTTTCTGCCCAGAGAATGGTGGTAGCGTTGAACTCACTGCCTGAAAGACAGAAACACTATACACGTTTAAACAGTACTGGGTTGAAGACCCATAACCTGGAGGTTTCAGGCCAAACTCTCAAAGGTGGGATTAAGCTGGAAAGCTTCTTTTCAATCAGCACAACCATGATATGTTAGAGTATTGCAATTGTATGTGCCCTTTGGCCCACCATGTTCATGCCAATCTCTTCACCCATCCACACTAATCCAATTTTTTTGCTATGAGAGTGTATTCTTCTATGCCTTGCCTGTTTAAAAGTAGATAATTGCCTCTCAATCATACTAATTGTATCTGACTCCACTACCTCTTGTGATGAGTTCCAGATATCATCCACTCTCTGTGCAAAATGTTTCCCTGAAAACCTCTTCCTCTCACCTTCAACTTGTGTCTCTGGTTTTTGATGCCCTGCCATGAGGGAGCATTTTGCAGGGTATGAAGAAGAGTCATATAAAATCCTAAGATTTTTTTTCTCTATCTAGATCCAGGAACTTTTTGAGGATTCCCCTTTCCTCGTTCCAGATGACTGTGTTAGTATAATGAACGGTACATATGAAGGTCGGTACCAAAATTCATATATTTTGTTTCAATGGAGCTGAAATGTATCTGTAATAGGGATTAATGATGAAGTATCAACTGAAATTGAAAGAGTTCTTTGTGATTCATGTACAAGTTTAGTGAAGGGTGTAATAACAATGTTGCATAACGATAATCTCTAAATTTCATCGTTGCTTAAGCTATTTGCGTTGTTTAAATTACTTGTGATACATTAGGTTTTGCTTCTGTAACGGGCATGAAACCACTCCTTTTAAATGACTTGTTGGTTAAAATTTGTTTTCTGATCTTGCTTAAATTGAGTTCTAATGCATTGTTAGCGGAATTGTATCAAGGGGAGCATTAGTTCCTTATACTTAAGCTTATTTTAAGATCTAGCAGTTGGGTGAGCCACAGGAAAACATTCTTCTCCTGTCCTGTTCTACCATCGTGGACCTGATTTGAGATATAAACTTCGTGCCTTGTTTTGCAAATTGCAGGCTGAGGTCTTCTGACCTAATTGTTTCTTTGATGTTGTCTTGCCATGGCCGTGTGGGTGGCCTTTTAGCTCTCCATCCTCATTTTTCCTGCATCCATTTTGTTTTTCATCTGGTTCCCGGAGCAATTCTGTTTAAAAGATTTTTTTAAAAATTAGCTCTGTTTCTCACATGTACATTGAAACATGAAGTAAAATACCTTGTTTGCATCAGCGATTAGCACTGGCTGAAGCAAGTGTTAACATGCTTCTGGCGCCAACATAGCATGCCCACAACTTGCCCTTACTAAACTGTATAACTTTGGAATATGGGAGGAAACCAGAGCACCTGGAGGAAACCCACCACAGTTATGGGGAACACACACAAAATGCTGGAGGAACCCAGCAGGCCAGGCAGCATCTATGGAAAAGAGTACAGTTGACATTTTGGGCCGAGACCCTTCAGCAGGAAGGCTGACTCCTTACAGTCGTGGTCAAAGTTGAACCCCAATTGTTGGTGTTGTAAAGTGTTAAGTTAGTTGCTGTGCTACTGTGCCAGTGCCTTCTGATACAGTGTAAGATTTGTTACTTCCCTATTACCAATTCTCATGTGGCTGTTCTTGTCACTCACAGTGCTGGACACATCCTTTCATGTAGCAATGTAAACATCAAGCTCTGGAACTGGTTGGTTAATTGATTGTATAATATTTTCCTTGAGAAGAATTAATTGGTGACACTTCATTCATGGACTTCTTTGCCTTTGTGCATCTGACCTGTCTTTCACCAGTCACTCATTTGTCTTTGGTGGTGGGGAAATTCCAGCAACTTGAAACAAAAACCCTACCCCGTTCTTTGGCTTCAAGTAAGGATGTGTGAGAAGAAGCAGTGGAAAGAAATAATGAGCAGTGAATGAAAAATAATCATTCAAAGACACCTCTAGTTCCACGCCCAGGTCTATTCCCATCTCTCCTAATTCCTCTACTAACAATTTTGGGAGGATCTTTTTCTGAACTCCAGGCTTGGATAGGTTGAAATTCCCTCCCTTTGGAAGTATCTTAGACCAGATTTATTTCAAATCAGTCCAGTTTAGATTTGTTTAATTACCACATGTACATCAAAACATACAATGAAATGCATCACCCGTGTTAATAACCAATACAACCTAGGGATGTGCTGGGAGCGGCCGGCCCGCAAGTGTGGCCACACATTCTAGCACCAACATAGCATGCTCACAATGTTCAGCATAACAATACAAGCAACAGCAACAACAAAACACAGAACAGCAGCAACAAATCCACGCAGCAAACCAAACCCCACTCCTCCCACACACACAATCTTTCAACCCCGGGCCTCTGACTACCAGTGGACTCCCAGACTCGTAACATCAGGCCTCTGACTTCCCTAGCGGACTCACCGAATCGGCACTTCGACCCTCCATATAAACTCTATTCCCTGATCACTGATTGCACAACCACCACGAACCGAACCAGATTGTTCACAACTTGGTGTGTTACAACACCTGTAAAACGTATTTACCACGCCTCCCCCCCCCCCAGAAGTTTTCATGTTTTATTGTTCTGCAACATTGAATCACAGTGGATTTAATTTGGCTTTTTTGACACTGATCAACAGAAAAAGTACTATTGCCAGTTAGGTGGTTGAAGACATCATACAGAAGGTTAGTAGACAAGGTAAGAGTTGCAGGGAAAGAAATATCTTCCTAATTAGAAGATATTTTATTAATTTTATGGGAATACGGTGAACATACTGCCTTTACCAATAGTATTGACCTTGCCTCTGATAGCCACATCCTATAAAACTAATAAACAACTATTAAAATTTCTTTTAATTCGGGTCTTTTGTGTATATCTTACTTTTTGTATTTGTCTTTCTTTCGTGAGTTCAATCAGCTGGGCTTCAAATTCTGAAACTACCTCCTTTAACCTCTCCTGCCTTAAAACGTTCTCTTACAATGATTTAGTTATTTCTCTTCATATCAAGGCAAGGCTGTTCTGTGTACTATGAAATTAATCATAAGGGATGGGATGGTGTCTCCTGTCTGTGCTTTGAGTTTGGTAAAACTTTTCCATGAGGGTTTTCTCCTTCTTGCCGTGTTAATCCACAGGATCTCAAATTCCTGCCACTGTCTTCGAGTTCGAGGACTCTGTACGTGCTTGAGCGGGAAGGTGGTAGGAAGGAGCAGGGCTTAGTTTAGCTGTTATTGTTTGTTGCTTCTCCGCTTCTGTGTTGCTGGGCCAAAGACTGTGGACTCCGGAATGTGTGACAACATTTGTGGGCTGCTCCCCATCACATCGTTGGGCTGAGTTCGTTGTTAACACAGGCGATACATTTCACAGTATGTTTCAATGTATGTGTGATAAATTAATCTGAATATGAACATCTTCAGCTTGCTGTTGATCTTTGTGCTCCATGATTCTTCTTGGCTGCACATTAGCATGGTGCTGTTGTAATGATAAACTGGTATCATGGAATTTTAAGGGATGGACCATGACCTGGGCCTTGTTCTCTATTCTCATGTGAATGGAACCTTTGAGACTAAATAATTTGGAATGTTTTAACTGAAATACAAAATGTGTGTAGTTAGGGTGATTATGCATTTTTCACTTCACGGGTTATTCTTGCGGAGGCTTATTGTGATAAACAGAAAACACATTAACTTTTATAAATCCTAAATGCACAGTGAACCCATGAAGACTACCTCACTTTTTAAATATATATTATTTCTGTTTTTGTACAATCTATTCAATATACATATACTGCAATTGATTCATTTATTTTTCTTATTTCTTCTATATTATGTATTGCATTGAACTGCCACTGCTAAGTTAACAGATTTCACAACACATGCCGGTGATTATAGAAACATAGAAACATAGAAAATAGGTGCAGGAGTAGGCCATTCGGCCCTTCGAGCCTGCACCGCCATTTATTATGATCATGGCTGATCATCCAACTCAGAACCCCGCCCCAGCCTTCCCTCCATACCCCCGACCCCTGTAGCCACAAGGTTCTGATCCGAAATCACTGTTAAAATAATGTTCACTCAGACAAAGGAATGCTAGCTATTTGGGTAGTTTCATTATTTTTTTTGAGTTGAGTGATTGAGCCAAAATCACACCCTTGTCTTGATAACTTCATGTCTCAGGTTTTAATTCAGGTGTACTGGCACAGCCAAATGCTGTCCTTCAGTTTCTCATTGATTTCATTACTTTGTTTATGAAAATGAACTTGGAATGGATTCCTCTAAATACCGGCTTCAAACTTTGGATTAAATAACTCTGTCAGAGCTGTATGGTATCATGTAGCACAGATCCTTTGAAGGAACAGGTTCATTGTTCTAATTCCTCACTCTTGCTGTATAAATCTCTTTTTTTTTCTAACAAAAAGCAAACAATTTTTTAAGAATTTAACTATTGGAATAATCCCTCTGCCATCAAATTTCTGAATGGACACTATCCTTCATATTTGTATTCTAGATGATTGGAATTGATTTATTATCGTCACACATACTGAAATAGTGTTTTGTTTGCTTGCTTCCAGACATGTCAAACCATACATCCGTACATGGAGATAGTACAAAAGGGAAGGAAAAACAGAATGCAGAATGAAGTGTTTCAGTTATAAAGTGCAGTGCAGATAGATACAGTACAAGGGCCATGACAAGGTAGATTGAGAGGTCAAGAGTTGATACTTAGCATATAATATTTTGAATGAAATGGGTAACGCCTCTCTTACCAACTTCCCCCACCCCTACCATTCTTGTTAATCATACCTATGGAAATTATGGGTGTACCTATCCTGGAGGGAAGTCTGACTTAGGGTTCAATAGGACATTATAGAAAAGGAATCCTTCATAAGATCAAGAATAAGCTAAGTGCACTCTACAATTATATTAAATATTTACAGGTACTAAATAGGTTAGTGGCTTGTTCGCGGTTCATAAAGGTAATGCTGTGTGGGGAGGGGTGGCGGAAAAAACTATAGTAATCCATTGTGTCCTGGACATGAACTGAAACAAAAGACTAAACTGTCGGGGTGGCGAACTGCTTTACGTTTAAGAGTTTGCCTGGTCTTTATAAGCCACTTTAACGTGAATTTCGATTGTTTGTGCTGATTGTTTCATTTTGTTTATTTTTACAGGAATTTTAGCTTGGATCACAATAAACTTCTTGACTGGTATGCTTGCAATTTTGTTTTTAAATATATCTTCACTTTCCTGTTGCAATCATTGTTTCAACCACAGGGAATAATTCTGGGTTGGAATTTCTTTCTGGAAATGTTTCAGCTTCTTTATTCTGTAATGTTTAGAATCACTGTTCATGGTTGGTTGTTGCCATAAATCTATGAAATGTTAATCTTTCATGATTTAGTAATAGTAAAAAATGTAAATGCCTGTAATGATATCCGGAAGTCTTTATCAGTCTCCAAGCTTTGAGGACCACACAGTCCTTGTTAAATAATTGATTTTCTACATCAATATTCTGTACATCAGCATAAAGTACAGCAGGACATGTTCTCTTCTCATTGCTACCATCAAAGAGGAGGTGTAAGCACCGGCAGATACACACTCGACATTTTAGGAACAGCGTCTTTCCCTCTGCCATCAGATTTCTGAATGGACAATGAACCTATGTATACTACCTCGCAATTTTTTTTGCACCTCTTATTAAAAAATATATGTATATACATACAGCATCTATATATGTATGTCTATATATGTATAGTGTAGGCACGTGGCCAAGTGGTTAAGGCATTCGACTAGCAATCTGAAGGTTGTGAGTTCGAGCCCCAGCCGAGGCAGCGTGTTCTGTCCTTGAGCAAGGCACTTAATCACACAGTGCTCTGCAATGACACTGGTGCCAAGCTTTATCGACCTTGCCCTTCCCTTGGACAACATCGGTGTCATGGAGAGGGGAGACTTGCAGCATGGGCCACTGCTGGTCTTCCATACAACCTTGCCCAGGCCTGCACCCTGGAGAGTGAAGACTTTCCAGGCGCAAGTCCATGGTCTCCCAAGACTAACGGATGCCTTTATTTATATATGTATATATGTGTGTGCAAAAATATATATGTATTTCTTATTGCAATCATAGCTTTTCTTTTAGCAATATGTATTGCAATGTAGTGCTGCCACAAAACAGTTTTCACTACATATGTCAATGATATTACATCTGATTCTTATTCTGAATCTTCAGAAGATATGAATTCATTTTGTCCTTTCCCCATTTGTCATACATATTCTAGCACATGACCCAGTGCATTAGAACTCCATAATCATGGCAAAATAGTGAATCACAGAGAGAACAACAGCTTCTTCCCCCACTGCTATCAGATTATTGAACTGACTTGAAAATCTCTGACATTACCTTTGTCTGTATTGGACTATATTTCTTTTCCTCCCTCTCAACTTGCAAGACGTCATTGTTTATTTTGATGTTTATTTTTGTGCCCGTTCAAGTTATGTATAATTTATGTATATTTTACATTAATTTGTTTGTCATGTTTACAGATATGAAGTAATCACTGGATTTAGCCTGAGGGTGATAGATCTGTGGTATTCATTGCCACAAACAGCTGTGGATGCCTAGTCATTAGGCATATTTAAAGTGGAGGTTGATTGATACTACATTAGTGAGGCATCAAAGGTTAGAGGGAGAAGGCAGAAATGGGTTGAGAAAGAGAATGAAGCAGGCATGGTTGAATGGCAGAGCAGACTTTATGGACTGAATGATGTCACACAGCTCTTTGGCTCATAGGGAAGAATGAGGAGGTGATAGATAGGTCCTACAGGGAGGTAGTCATTCCTAAATTGCAGGAGGCAGGTAGCTGGGTGACTGTCAGGAGAAGGAAAGGAAATAGAAAGCCAGTGCAGATACCCCTGTGGCCATTCCTGAGCAACAAGTGTAGTAGTTGTAGCAACCAGGTTTCTGGCACTGAGTCAGGTTCTATAGCTCAGAAGGGAAGGTGGGAGAAGAGGAGTGCAGTAGTGATAGGGGATTCCATGTCAGAGGAGCAGGCAGGAGATTCTGTACATGTGAAATAGACACCTGGATGGTATTTTGCCTCCCAGGTGCCAAGGTCAGGGATGCCTCAAATCAGGTCCATAGGATTCTAAAGCAGCTGGATGTTGTGATACATACACGACATAAGTAGGATGAGATCCTGGAAAAAGAATATATGGAGTTGGGTAGAAAGCTGAAAAGCAGGACCTCTACTGTGGTAATCTCTGCATTGCTACCTGCACCATTCACCAGTGAGGGTAAGATTACCATGACTTGGCAGATCAGTGTGTGGCTGAGGAAATAGTGCAGCAGGCAGGGTTTCACATTTCTGGGTGATTGGGATGTCTGCTGCGGAAAGTATGGTATGAACAGTACAAAAAAAGACAGGTTACATCTGAACTCAAAGGAGACCAATATCCTTGTGGGCGGGTTTGCTAGTGCAGTTGGAGAGGGTTTAAACAGATTTGGTGAGGGCACGGGGACCAGAGTCATAGGGTTGAGGATGGGGCAGATAGAATCCAAGTAGGTGCAGTGTGTAGTTTAGAAAGGATAAGAACTCAACTTCCAACATGGGGACAAAATTGAAAAGGGTAATGACTACAGGACTGAAGATGGTAGATTTGAATGTACGTACTATACAGTGGTGCTAGAAAGTTTGTGACTTAAATTTATGCAGAAATTTTCTCTATTTCTGCATAAATATGACGTAAAATGTGATCAGTTATTTAAGTCCTAAAACTAGATAAAGAGAACCAAATTAAATAATTAACACAAAAACATTATACTTATTTATTCATTGAGGAAAAAAAATCTAATATTACCGTTTGTACATGTATTTGTTGGAAAAAGTAGGCGAACCTTTGGGGTGTTGCCTTCTACAAGAGCTGTTTGGAGTCGGGTGTTTTAATCAATGAGATGAGATTGGAGGTGTGGGTTGTAGAGGTGTCCTGCTCTATATAAAGAAAAAGATACAGTCAGGTTACTGATAAAGCCAGCTGTTCTCAAGAAAGATCTGTTTATGTGCACCATGCTTCATTCAAAACAACTTTCAGAGGCCATTGGAAGAAGAATTATAGAAATGCATGAAGCCGGAAAAGGCTACAAAAATATTTCTAAAGACCTGAGTGTTCATCAGTTCACAGTAAGAGAAATTGTCCACAAATGGTACAAACTCAGTACAGTTGCTACTCTCCCTAGGAGTGGGCATCCTGCAAAGATCACAGCAAAAGCACAATGTGCAATGCTGAAGGAGATGAAAAAGAACCCAAAGGTAACAGCAAAAGACCGTCAGAAATCTCTAGAACTTGTAAAAGTCTCTGTTCATGTGTCCACTATAAGAAAAACACTGAACAAGAATGGTGTTCATGGAAGGACACCACAACGGAAACCACTGCTCTCCAAAAACAAACATTGTTGCTTGTCTCGAGTTTGCAAAATACCACCTAGATATTCTACAATGCTTCTGAGACAATGTTCTGTGGACAGATTGAGACAAAAGTTGAACTTTTTGGCAGAAATGCACATTGCTATATTTGGAGGAAAAAGGATCAACACCAAAACCTCATCCCAACTGTGAAGCATGGTGGAAGGATCTCCATGGCTTGGGGCTGCTTTGCTGCCTCAGGGTCTGGACAACTTGCAATCGTTGACAGAACAAGGGATTCAAAATTGTATCATGGCAATTTACAGGAGAATGTCAGGGTAGCAGTCTGTCACCTGAAGCTTAATAGAAGTTGGATAATGCAACAAGACAATGACCTGAAAGACCAGAGTAAATCAACAACAGAATGGTCTAAAAAGAAGAATATTTGTGTTTTGAATGGCCAAGTCAAAGTCTTGACCTTAATCCTATAGAAATGCTGTAGCAGGATCTGAAGCAGTTCGTGCAAGGAAGCCCACCGATATCCCAGAGTGGAAGCGGTTGTGCAAGTAGAAATGGCCTATAATTCCTCGTAGCCGATGTGCAGGACTGATCAACAGTTATCGGAAATGTTGGGTTGAAGTTATTGCTGTACAAGGGGATCACACCAGTTACTGAAAGCAAAGGTTTACATACTTTTTCCAACAAATGCACATAATATTGGATCATTTTTCTCAATAAATATATGAACAAGTATAATGTTTTTAAGTTATTTATTTGGGTTCTCTTTTTCTAGTTTTAGGACTTACATGAAGTTGTGATCACATTTTAGGTCATATTGATGAAAAAATAGAATGCCTACAATATAGCTTTTTCAGAGTAACTTGTGGTCGAGACCGCTAGGAAGAAGGCAATTCTGAATTGGATGTTGCAAAATGAATCAGATTTGTTAAGGGAACTTAAAGTAAATGAACCTTAGGAAGCAGTCATTATATGATAGAATTCACACTGCAGTTCGAAAGGGAAAAGCTAAAATTTGATGTATCAGTATTACAAAGGGAAATGCAGAAGCATGAAAGAAGAGGTGGCCGAAGTTGATTGGAAGGGAATATTACTTTCTTGGATTTTGAAAAGGCCTTTGACAAAGTCATAGTCATAGCAAAGTACAACACAGCAAAGAAAGGGGCCCTTCAGTACATCTTGCCCGTGCCGGATCATTTAAACTACAAACTTCTGCCGCATATGAGGCTGCTAAATAAGATGAAGGCCTATGGTATTACAGAAAATATGGATAGAAGGTGGAATGATTGGCAGGAGGCAAAGAGTGAAAATAAATGGGGCCTTTTCTGGTTGGCTGTCAGTGACTAGTAGTATTGAGAACACTTCTTTTCACATTATACGTCAATGATTTGGATGACAGAATTGACAGCTTTGTAGCCAAGTTTACAGATGAAACAACGATGGGGGGAGGTAGTGTTGAGGAAACGGAGTTTGCAGAAGGACCTAGACAGATTAGGAGAATGGGCAAAGAAGTTCCAGACAGAACATAGTGTAGGGGAGTGTGTGGTCATGTACTTCAGTAGAAAGAAAAAAATGTAGACTATTTTCAAAATGGGGTGAAGTGCAAAGAAACTTAGGAGTTCTTGTGTAGGACTCCAAAAAGGTTAAGTTGCAGGTTGAGTCAAGGGTAAGGAAGGCAAATGCAATCATTTCAAGAGGACTAGAATATAAAAGCAAGGATATTATGGTGAAGATTTGTAGGGCATTTAATTAGATCACACTTGGAGTATTGTGAACAATTTTGGGCCCCTTATCCAAGAAGGGATGTACTGGCATTGGAAAGGGTCCAGAGGAGGTTTACAATAATGATCCTGGGAGTGAAAAGTTTAATGTATGAGGAGTGTTTGATGGTTCTAGACCTGTATTTATTGGTGTTGAGAAGAATGGGTGGGGGGTGGGGGGGGGGCTCTCATTGAAACCTATCAAATATTGAAAGGCCCAGATAGAGTGGACATAGAGAGGCTGTTTACTTTTGTGGGGGAGTCTAGGAGCAGAGGGCACAGCCTCAGAACATCCCTTTAGAACAGATAAAGAGTAATTTCTTGAGCCAGAGGGTAGTGAATCTGTGGAATCCATTGCCACAGATGACTGTGGAAGCCTAGTCACTGGGTATATTTAAAGTGGAAATTGATAGGTTCTTGTTTAGTCAGGGCATCAGAGGTTATGGAGAGAAGGCAGGAGAATGAGTTTGAGAGTGATAATAGACATGAAAATCTGCAGATGCTGGAAATCCAAGCAACACACACAAAATGCTAGAGGAACTCAGCAGGCCAAACAACATCTATGGGAGGGGAAAAAAGTAAATTGTCGATATTTCAGGCCAAGATCCTTCATGAAGAGTTTCAGCTCGAAACGTCAACTGTTGCGTTCCTCCAGCATCTTGCGTGTATTGCTGAGAGTGATAATAAATCAGCCATGATTGGATGGTGGACTAGATTAAATGGCCTGATTAACCTAATTCTACTCCTTTGTCTTGTGGTCTAGCGATCTCTTCCCCTTTACCCTAAATCTTTATCCTCTGGTTTTATTTACCACTGATATAGGATAAAGTTTACTGTGGTCTCCCCTAGCTATATCTCTAATTTTTTATAGGTCAATCTATAGAATGCCTTCACATTCGGTAGAATTTTGTCTGCCTGACATTTCTTCTGACCCCTCTTAACGTTTCTAATTTCCTTTTTAAGCACCTCCCTATACTTTTTATGCTCTTAACAGGCCTCCTCTGTCAGTTGTTCCTATACCTGATGTAGGCTTCTCTTTTCCTCTTTCATGGGGGTGGGGGGGAATATCAGAGGTAAGGTTTTTACACAGTGATCAGTGCATGGAAAGCATGCAAGGGGTAGAGGCAGATACATTAGATTAGTTTATGAGGACACGCAGTCCTCTTTTATTGTCATTTAGTAATGCATGCATTAAGAAATGATACAATGTTCTTCCAGAATGATATCACAGAAACACAAGACAAACCAAGACTAAAAAAAAACTGACAAAAACCATATAATTATAACATATAGTTACAACAGTACAAAGCAATATCGTAATTTGATAAAGAACAGACCATGGGCACGGTTAAAAAAAAAAGTCTCAAAGTCTCTCGAAAGTCCCATCATCTCACGCAGACGATAGAAGGAAGAGAAACACTCTTCCTGCCATGAGCTTCCAGCGCCGCAAACTTGCCGATGCAGCATCCTGGAAGCACCTGACCACAGCCAACTCTTGAGTCCGTACAAAAACTTCGAGCCTCCGACACCGAGCACCATCTCTGCTGAGCGCTTCAACCCCAGCCCCGGCAACAGGCAATAGGCAAAGCCGAGGATTTGGGGCCGTCCCCTCTGGAGATTCTCGATCACACAGTAGCAGCGGCAGCGAAGCGGGCATTTCAGAAGTTTCTCCAGATGTTCCTCCGTGCTTCTCACATCTGTCTCCATCAAGTCAGGATTATGCATGGCCCTACTTAAATACGATATCATTTCAGAGCGGCCGCACGCGCTGTGTCGTGCCGCTATCTTCTCCTCCCCTCCTCTCCACCCCATTACGGGCACTTAAGAGATTCTTAGATAGGAACATGATTGACTTTTTTTAAAAAAGGGAGACTATGTGGGGAGGGAAGGGTTAGATTGATCTTGGAGTCAGTTGAAGTTCATCAGAAAATTGTGGGCCAAAGGACCTGTACTGAGTTTGACTGTTTGTTCTGTGCTCTATGTTCAATGGTTCTATTTAATATCAGATAATGTACACAATATACTACCTGAATCCTTGCTCTTCGCAGACTTCCACAAAACTGAGGAAGAAAAACCCAAAGAAAGATTGACAGAAAAACATTAGAACCCCAAAACCCACCTTCCTCCCTCCCATGCACAAGCAACAACAAAAACATGGACCCTCTCCTCCTCAGCCCACTTGCTCCAGCATCAGACTACTTCCTCCCACCATGCAAGCATTAGCAAGCCCCCAGACACCCCGATTATGCAACCCTTAATCTTCAGGGTTCTGTGTACTTGTTACCTCTGGGATTTAACCTGCACGAACACGTTGGCCTTAAACTTTTACCATTTCTTCTTTGAATGTCTCCCTCAGTGCAAATGTAATTACAGTGCCTATAAAAAGTATTCACCCCCCGCCCCTGGAAGTTTTCATGTTCTATTGTTTTACAACACCGAATCACAGTGGATTTAATTTGGCTTTTTTGACACTGATCAACGGAAAAAGTCTCTTTTGTGTCAGGGTGAAAACAGATCTGTACAAAGTGATCTAAACTACTTGCAAATATAAAACAAAATAATTGATTATATAAGTATTCACCCCCTTCAAGTCAGTGTTTAGTAGATGGCACTTTTAGCAGCAATACAGCTCTGTCAGATTGTATGGGGATCAAGAGTGAATCCTTTTCAAGTTCAGTCACAAATTCTCAATTGGATTAAGGTCTGGACTCTGACTTGGCAACTCTAGGACATTGCTTTTTTTTAAGCCATTCCTGTGCAGATTTGGCTTTGTGTTTAGAGTCATTGTCTTGCTGGAAAACAAATCTCCCAAGTCGCAGTTCTCTTGCAGACCGCATCAGGTTTTCCTCCAGGATTTCTCTGTATTTTGCTGCATTCATTTTACCCTCTACCTTCACAAGCCTTCCAGGGCCTGCTGCAGTGAAACATCCCCACAGCATGATGCAGCCACCACCGTGCTTCACATTAGGGATGGTGTGTTTCTGATAATGTGCAGCATTTGGCTTACGCCAAACATAGCATTTAGTCTGATAGCTAAAAAGCTCAATTTTGATGCTATCAGACCTTAGAACCTCCTTCTAGCTGACCTTAGAGTCTCCCACATGCCTGCTGACAAACTCTAACTGAGATTTCATTTGAGTTTTCTTTTAAACAGTGGTTTTCTCTTTGCCATTCTTCCATAAAGCTGGTGAAGCACCCGGGCAACAGTTGTTGTATGCACAGTCTCTCCCATCTCAGACACCGAAGCTGGTAACTCCTCCAGCGATGTCATGGGTCTCTTGGTGACCTCCCTCACGAGTCCCCTTCTTGCATGGTCATTCAGTTTCTGAAAGTGGCCTGCTCTAGGCAGATTTACAGCTGTGCCATATTCTTTCCATTTATTGATCATTGATTTATCTATACGATATTCAGTGACTTGGAAATGTTCTTGTATCCATCTCCTGACTTGTGGTTTTCAGTAACATTTTCGTGGAGTTGCTTGGAGTGTTCTTTTGTCTTTATGGTGTAGTTTTTGACAGGATACTGACTCACCAGCAGTTGGACCTTCCAGACAGATACAGATGTATTTTTACTGCAATCAATTGAAACACCTTGTCTGCACACAGGTCTCCATTTAACTAATAACATGACTTCTAAGACAAATTGTCTACACCAGTGATGATTTAGTATGTTTTATTAAAGCAGGGTAAATACTTATACAATCAATTATTTTGTGTTTTATATTTGTAATTAATTTGGATCACTTTGTAGAGATCTATTTTCACTTTAACATGAAAGAGTCTTTTTCTTTTGATCAGTGTTTTAAAAAAGGCAAATTAATCCCACTGTGATTCAAAGTTGTAGAACAATAAAACATGAAAACTTCCAAGGGAGGTGAATACTTTTCATGGGCTCTGTACTTGCAAGTAAATGCTCCCAATACCCCTTTGATAATGGAATTGGTCTTACCCAAATTTAAGACTTTTATTACTATCCTTTTCTGTAATTGCTTTAAGTTATACAGATTTATCGTTTATTTTTGTTTCAGATTTATAACTTGTACAGTATTTTAATTTTATTTTGTTCTAGAAAAAATACAAAGATAAGATCAGAAAATTACTAAAGTTTCATAAACATGGATTTCTGCAGATGCAGAAAGGGTCTCCGCCCTGAAACATTAACTGCTCATTCCTTTCCACAGATGCTGTCTGACTTGCTGAGTTCCACCAGCATTTTGTGTGCATGCTAGATTGCTGAAGTTTCTTTTGGAAAATGCAACTTCCAATCATGCAGAGGCCCCAGTCTTAAGTACTCCCACTTTCCTCTCCACATGTAATAATTAAGGGACTTTTAATTATTGGTTTGACAGTGAAAAAGGAAGAATTTTCTAAGAGCTAAACCAGGAAATGTGTATACAACAAGAGTGATTTATCAATTAGCTGAGTTGGTCTCTCAGCAACCTTATGAAACCTGTTATTTGCCTACAAAATCTAGACCTACGTGTATAGGGAACTTAGTAATTTGCTTTAGTCCAAATGGCCCAGTGAGCCAAATGGCCTCTATTTCCAAAGTATGTTAGAAAAGGAAGATTTCTATCAGCGTTTTAGTATGGAAATGTGACTCTCATTGCATGCTCTTTATAGGTCACTTGTACAGTGCCAATGAAAACACTGTCGGAATCCTGGACTTGGGAGGTGCTTCCACACAGATCACATTCCTTCCTCAGACTGAGGTAAGAAAAATATCAAGGACATGAATCTCAACCAGAAACTACACGCGTTGAATCTACCATTTAATATAGTCCTGTTTTAATTACTTCATTCTCCCATCGTCCAACCTGAGTGACAAATATATCTGGTGTGATGGTAGTTATTTTTAGTTGCTGAAATGTATACCACCGGCATTCATAGAACATTACAGCACAGTACAGACTCTTTTGTCCATGATGTTGTGCCAATCCTTAAACCTACTATAAGATTAATATAACCCCCCCCCCCCAGGTTCTTGTGGGCAGGTGACAAAGTATTTCAACAGAAATACGAAAGAGCCATTTAGCCTATGGAGCCACTAGTCCTAGTCCATAAATCATGTTTGACTTGTGGCTTAACTCCATTTACCAGGCCTTGCCTTATCTTCCACATTGTCTGGTTAACCAAAGATCATTGTTAATCTGAGATTGAAAGGTACCTAAGGCTTAGCCATTTATAAAAGAGAGTTATGGACTTCTACCACCCTCTAAACGTGTTTCCCAATTTTACTACTGAAAGGCCTGGCCCTAATTTTTAGACATTTCCTTTGGTCCTGGATTTTCCAATAATTGGAACTGGATTCTCTGTATAATACTGCCTGTTTATTTTCTTTTTGCTTGACCTGTTAGTCATGAGATTTTCCAGATATAACTTGTGGATATCCTTGTATAGGTCTGGTAAATCTATGCTACACATTCCAAGTTCAAAATATCCTTCCTTAAGGTATTTTGCTCATGTTATCACCTAACTACTACTTAATCTGTGTTAGATTACTTCTATTCCTTTATATTCTGGTCCTCTGTATATAATGGTGACATGCCATTAACTTTAATTATTTTCTGTACCTTTCCTAGTTAATTAAATGTCATGAGTCTGAGCTCTAAATTTACTCAGATTTACAGTAATCTCTTTATCACTTCTTTCTTCATTAATATCCAAAGTAGACAGCATCCTGCTACAGAGCTTGCAGTTCTCCTTGTTTTACTGATCAATCTTTATCATTGCCCTCACAAATCCACATAGTAGTAAACCTGTATATTGTGTCTGTTGACTAGAGCAGCTTTACATTTCTGCATTCTGTATCCCAGTCGGCTCTCCTTGCTCAAAGTAATCCCATTCTGATCCTGCACATATACTAGGTATGACTTTGGTCTTAAGTAGCTGAAAATTCCTTCCACTTTCACATAGCATAAGTACAAAGTGCATTTGTTATCAAAGTATATATACTATATACAACCTTGAGATTTGTCTTCTCACCGGCAGCCACAAAACAAAGAAACTCAATAGAGCCTATTAAAGAAACCAATACAACAAAGACCATCAAACACTCAATGTGCGAGGGGAAAAAAGAACAAATCGTGCAAATAATAAAAAAGTGGACAAATGGCACACACAACATGAACTGCAGAGTCCCTGAAAAAGAGTCCACAGCCACACAGCCAGTTCAGCGCTGAGGCAAGTGAAATTCACAGAGTAGTGAGTTGAACGCTGGTTCATCCTTTGCCCTTGGCCTTGATATTTTCAATCTGGCATGGCTTTTAAATCAGTTCATTTTTCACTCATCGGCCCAGGCCCCACCTCTTTGATCTAGCCCCAAGTCCACTCCAGCAATGGCCGCCGCGGCCGTACCTTCAACCCTTGAGAGTCCAGTTCGCTGAAGCCTTTGGGGTACCACAAAAATGTCAGGTTGTACAGACGGTTCAAAAGCACAAGTCTCAAAGAGAAATTACAGGCTGTGGATTGCAGTGATCGTAATCCAGAAAAAGTGGAATTGATAGAATGTCCCCAATTTCCATTTCAGCTCAATGACGTTCCCCCCCCTGCCCCCCCAAACGATTGGAGGGATACAAGTTGGAGCCATCAATTGTAGGTGTGCTCATCCAGTCAGTCTTGGTGTCCACTAACACCCACATTCTATTTGGTCATTCAACCCATTCTGCTATCTTATCTGATTTATACCTGTAGTTTTGTACAATTAGAGACAACAAGTAAAATTTTAGGCATATACCATTGCTAAATGGGAGACTGGCCATGACATTATATGTCCTTAGAGGTGACAGATTGTGAAATAAACTTTTCATCAGCTTTACCAATGTTCAGTAATTAGGTTTCATGCCCAAGTTTCTGAACAGGGCCTTAAACACACAGCTTCCTCAGTTTTAGATGACAGTGCTAACAACTGAATAATCTTCTGTTAACCTAGCAGAAGGCTTGATTTCATTTCCCTGTAAAAATAACTCTCCCATCAGTTCAAATCGCAATAACTTCTTTAGATGTCAAATAATTCCATCTTTACCACATTCACTCAATATCAAATCCTAATTTTTGTTTTAATTCCTTATCTTGGTCTTATCACTGTAGCATCCTGTATTTGTGACTCAAGGGTCTCAGCCCAAAACATTGACTATTTTCATTTCCATAGATGCTGCCAGATCTGCTGAGTTCCTCCAGCATTGATTTTGTGTGTGTGTGTGTGTCTCTGTCTATCTGTCTTGCACACCTTCATGGTTGCCCAAAGGGCCTGTTCTTGTGCTGTATTGTCTTTAGTAGTCTATGCTGTTGGACATCAGTTCAGTTCAGAAAAGTATGTTGACGATAAATGATCAATTTGTGAAAATAATACACATATACTGACATGAGAGTATTAGGAAGGGAGCTTAAATAGCCATAGAACAGTACAGCAGAGAAACAGGCCCTTCAGCCCATCTATTCCATGTCGAACTCTTAATCTGCCTGGTTCCAATTGTCTGCACCCAGACCGTAGCCCCCCATATCCCTTCCATCCATGTGCCTAACTAAATTTCTCTTAAACCTGCATCCACCGCTTACACACTCTCAGCACCCTCTGGGTGAAGAAATTCCTCCACGAGTTCCCTTAAACATGTCACCTTTCACTCTGACTCCATGACCTCTAGCTCTAGTCTCATCCAAGCTCAGTAGAAATAACTTGTTTGCGTTTAACCCATCTATACCCTTCATTAATTTGGTAAACCTCTGTCAAATCTCCCCTCATTCTCCTACACTCCAGGGAATAACGTCCTAACCGGTTCAATTTTTTCCTGTAACTCATTCTTCAAGTCCTGGCAACATCCTTGTAAATATTCTCTGCACTCTTTCAAACTTATTGACATCTTTCCTGTAGGTAGATGACCAAAACTGAACATAGCGCTCGAGATTAGGCCTCATCAACATCTAATATGTAACGTCAACATAACATTCCATCTCCTGTTTACAAGGTTTTTTTTTCTTTTTTATTCTTTCAGAGTACACTTCATGCTGCCCCTGAAGAATATATCAATTCATTTGAAATGTTTAACACTTCCTACAAACTGTACAGCCACAGGTCTGATTCCTAACAGTAGTCTTTCAATACCTTTATGCTGAAGTTTCCATTGATAATTGTTTAGTGTTAAGTGTTGTATATTTGTTGAAGAAAGTTGACAGTTGTTCAAGTTCAAGGCAAGTCCAATGTTTTTTCTCTTAATGCAGAATTGTAAGTTAAAAGTCCATGATAATGTGTTTAAATTTGTTTCAGTGTTTATTTTTAACTGTTAAAGGTGAAAGATATCATCCTGGTTACAAATTTGTGACAATATTAACTTTTAGTGTACAATGGTGCTGGAAAGTTTGTCACTCCTGTAGAATTTTCTCTTTCTGCATAAGTACAATGTAAAATATGATCAGGTCTTCACGGTAGTCCTAAATCTAGATGAAAAGCACCCCAATAAATAAATAACACAAAACACTATACTTGTCATTTATTTATTGAGAAAAATTATCCAATATTACACGTATTTGTTGAAAGAAGTATGTAAACCTTTGCTTTCAGTAACTGGTGTGACTCCCTTGTACAGCAATAACTTCAACGAAACATTTCCGATAACTGTTGATCAGTCCTGCACATCGACTACGAGGAATTTTAGGCCATTTCTACTTGCACACTTGCTTCCACTCTGGGATATCGGTGGGCTTCCTTGCACGAACTGCTTCAGATCCTACTACAGCACTTCTATAGGATTAACGTCAAGACTTTGACTCGGCCATTCAAAACAAAAACATTCTTCTTTTTAAACCATCCTGTTGTTGATTTACTCTTGTCTTTCAGGTCATTGCCTTGTTGCACTATCCAACTTCTATTAAGCTTCAGGTGACGTACTGCTACCCTGACATTCTCCTGTAAAATGTCTTGATACAATTTTGAATTCCTTGTTCCCTCAACTGTCCAGGCCCTGAGGCAGCAAAGCAGCCTCAAACTATAATACTCCTTCCACCATGCCTCACAGTTGGGATAAGGTTTTGGTGTTGGTCCTTTTTCCTCTAGGTATGGCAATGTGAATTTCTGCCAAGAAGTTCAACTTTTGTCTCATCTATCCACAGAACATTGTAGAATATCTAGGTGGTATTTTGCAAACTTGAGACGAGCAACGATGTATTTTTTTGGAGAGCAGTGGTTTCCGTTGTGATGTCCTTCCATGAACACCTTTCTTGTTCAGTGTTTTTCTTATAGTGGACACATGAACAGAGACTTTTGCAAGTTCTAGGGATTTCTGTAGGTCTTTTGCTGTTACCTTTGGGTTCTTTTTCACCTCCTTCGGCATTGCACATTGTGCTTTTGCTGTGATCTTTGCAGGATGCCCACTCCTAGGGAGAATAGCAACGGTACTGAGTTTGTACCATTTGTAGACAATTTCTCACGGTGGAATGATGAACACTCAGGTCTTTAGAAATGCTTTTGTAGCCTTTTGCAGCTTCATACATCTCTACAATTCTTCTAAGGTCCTCTAAAAGTCATATGCACGGTGCACATGAACAGATCTTTCTTGAGAAGAGCAGACTCTGTCAGTAACCTGACTTTGCATATCTTTTTTATAGGGCAGGACACCGACAATCCACACCTTCAATCTCATCTCATTGATTGGAATACCTGACTCCAAATAGCTTTGCACCTATTTTTCTAAGAAATAGATGTAATATTAGATCACATTTATGCAGAAATAGAAAAAATTCTACAGAGTTCACAAAGTTTCTAGCACCACTGTAGATCGATGTTTGCAAAGGTGGCCGACTGATCCAAGGGGAAATGACAAATTGGATGCAAAGTGGAAAGAAGCAAAAAGTTTTTTTTAAAGTTGTTGAGTTTATTTTCACATGCACAAATACATTCATGTACAGGTACTTGGAAACAGCATGACATGTTGTTACATAAGCAGTATACACAGGGAAAGCATAAACATAATTGGAACAAAATTATACAAGAAAGAACAATTCGTATGAAACAAAGTACATTGTAGTGCAAAGTGAGGTAGTGATTAGGTTATGCAGCTTGGTTTCAAGAACTGAGTGGTTGAAAGGAAGTTGTTGTTCCTGAACTTGGTGATATGGGACTTAAGCTTTCTATACCTCCTTCTCAATAGTAAAGGCATGACCTGGACGGTGGGGATATTTGATGAAAGATGTTTCCTTCTTGAAGCAGCGTTTGATGTAGATACTACTGATGGTTGAGAAGGTTGTGTGTTTGATGTATTGGGCTGAGTCCACGACTGTCTTCTGCAGCTTGTGTTCCAGCACACTTGAATTGCTGTACCAGATCATGATGCAACCAGTCAGGTTACTTAAAACAGTTGTTGAGTGTCACTGAGTCGTCGTCAACTCATGTAATGAGGTTATCATAAGGTTTTCGTGGCAAGGTATAGAAGAAGATTGCCAGGCCTTTCTTCCATGCAAGTACTGCTACTGCCTAGGTTGTATAAACTCAGGATCATCCGCCGTGAAGTCCAGTGATGATGTAACTACACCACCGGCCAGCCCAAACTGCACAACAATACAGTTTGTTAACGTGTTCAGTGACATGCTGAACATCTTTGATCTTACAAGAAAACGACACTGCAACACCTTCTTTACAATTGCATCCATGTGCTGGGCCCAGCACAGGTCATTCAATATGTTAATATCCAGGAATGAACCCTCTCATAGGGTCAACGGCCATCTAGCAAACACGTGCCGTGAAGCGTGGAAAGGGCATCCCTTGCATCGAAGCTTGGTCTGGCCATTCACTGCAACAGAACCTCCCCCAGCCGTCTTGGACCCCACCATGCCGCTGGATCCGGGAGATGATGTCGAAAGGATGGGTCTGGACCTGTGCAACCCCCTATTCATCTAAAATCCACTCACGCACACGCTGTTTCTTTCTGAGGAGCGGGGTACCACCCCACTAACTGACTGATGGGATGGATAGCCAGAGAGAGAGAGATCCAGGAATTTAATGTTGCTGACTCTTTCAACTGCTGATACACTGACATAGACTGATGTACATCCGCCTTTCTTCCCCCTTCTTGAAGTTAACAATTAATTATTTAGTTTCACGGATACTGTATCATTTCTATATAAGGAGTAGAACGGGGGCTAAGCATGCAGCTTTTGAGATGCTCCTGTGTTGAGGTCAGCGAGGAGAAGACGTTGTTACTTATCCTCACTGATTGAGATCTGCTGGTGAGGAAGTCAAGGATCCAGTTTCAGAGGTCAAGGTCTTGAAACTTGATGAAGTTGATAGTTGATGAATAGAAAGCTTAAGTCCCATATCACCAGGTTCAAGAACAACAACTTACTTTCAACCACTCAGTTCTTGAAACCATGCTGAACAGCCTAATCACTACCTCAGCAGCCTTTCTTGAGATTTTTATAAATAGCAATCACTCCTCCTCTCATTCTCTGTTCCTTTCCTGAGATTTTTTGACGCACATCAGGTTACTGTTATCCAAATTGTCCAGAGCAGAGTGAGAAGCTAGAGAAATCATGTCTGCTTTTGTGATTGGAAGATTGGTTTTTAGTGAAGTTCTACTGGGCTTGCTACTTCCCAGCTTTTTGTAATGTATGGTTATCACTTAGACCCAAATGTAAAAAACATTTTTTTTGTTATGTATTCATTTAAGGGATGTAGGCAGACTGAGCCAGCATTTAATTGCCCATCCCAAGATGCCTTGGGAAGGTGCTAGTGAGCTGCCTTCTTGAACTGGTGTAGTTCATGGGTTGAAGGGTTCTGTCTAAGAAGCCCTGGTGAGTTTCTGCAGTGCATCCTGTGGAAGATACAAACTGCTGCTACTGTGGTTTTGTGGTGTAGTTTCTAGTTATAGTGTTTCTAGGCAGAAGATGGGGCAAAGACATGCAGGTTTGATCCTACCTCAAAGAAAACGTGTGCTCTACATCTTACCCAGTCCTAAGTTAGAAGTCTTCCCTGATGGTCACCTAAACCAAATCTTGGGCCTCTCGTAAATGTTGAGAATAACATAACGGATGACCCCCTGACTGCATTGAGCTGAGATCTGTTTGGGTTTCCTGCTGTAGATTGGTTTAATTAGTGGCTGCTGTCACAAGTAGTTTTCTCTGCCTAAAGCACCATCAAGTGGTATCAGGAGAAATGAGTACTCCTCCAGGACTGCGTTACATACCTGAAGGAGCTGGTGCAAATTGCAATTACTCCCCTCCTCATTCTCCATTCCTTTCCTAAGATTTTCCTCAAAGCTGCTGTAGAAGGGACAGGGAGCCCAGATTTGATTCAAAGTGTGATCAGTGCTGCCAACTCAGCAGCTACTCACATGTGACTTGATATGGTTTTAGATTATGCTTCAGGCTGTTCCATTCGGATGAAAAAGGCCATTTCTTATGCCCATTATGTAACACAGGTTTAGCAAACCTACTTCTGCCTCTGTTTTTGATATCTTGCATCAATGCACCTTTAATTTTCTCAATCCATTGAAGTTCAAGATCTGTTTTGTGGTCGTTACCTAAACTACTGACAAATCCTCTTTCTGCCATTCCACCCAGGGGTATATTGTTCACACAAATAAACATGCCACTTCACACCTGGGATCCAACATAGGAGCTTTATGCCAGCAAGCTCTTTTTCCATACAACAGAGTGTATATATATTCCACACTTCTTGATGGGGTACTGATTTACTTGCAGTAACACACAAAAAGCTGGAGGAACTCAGCAGGTCAAGCAGCATCTATGGAGGGAAATGAACAAGTTGACATGTTGAGACTCTTCGTCAGGACTGGAAAGATAAAAAGAAACTTAGACGTTATAAAAGGGTGGGGGAAAGAGTGGGGCAGAAGCTGGCAGGTGATAGATGGAGTAAAACACACGAAATGTCGGGGGATGACATTTTGGGACCAGACTCTTCATGAGCAATTTGAAAGAAAATATTTCTCTCTGTTTTGTATAGAAATAACATATTGTACATTTCAAACAATTCTGCAAACATTTAGCAACAATTTTGTGAATTACTATAACCATTAAGATTTTGCAAAATATTCTGATTTTTAAAAAATATTCTTGACTATTAGTTACTTGGGCTTTGGATTGAAAGTAGCAAGACTGGCTGTACTGGGAGCACTGGAAACAAGGGGTAAGTGCATTCAAAAATAGATTATTAAAGATTTTTTAGATTGTATAATTTAACAGAAGATGTCAGGTGCTAGAATTTTGCCCATTTCAGTTTTTCCCCTGGGCCAATCAATTGGAAATACAGGTAAACTTGTCCTTGAACAAGTTTCTGAAGAGGAAGAAGAGATGTTAATTAATGAAGTAATTTTACGTGCAGGTCCCAGTGCTCTACAATCTATCCCAATTACACTACGGGGAAGAATCTTGCTTTGGGGACAATACAGTAACTTCCGGATAGACTGTTGTTTAAATATGTCATACCAGAGATGTGGAGAAATTTCTAAAGGGCAGGGGGTGGTGAATTTGTGGAATATGTTACCACAGGCAGCTGTGGAGGCCGTGTCATTGGGTGTATTTAAGGCAGAGCTTGATAGGTTCTTGATTGGACATGGCATCGGAGGTTACGGGGAGAAGGCCTGGGAATGGGACTGAGGAGGGGAAAAAAGGATCAGCCATAATTGAGTGGTGGAGCAGACTCGATGGACCAAATGGCCTAATTCTGCTCCTATGGCTTGTGGTCTTATAATGAAGGCAAATTCATTCAGGCATTGTCATGCTTTCTAACGATCACTGTTAGAAAGTGTTTCCCCACCCCTACTGCCCAAAAGGAGGGAAGCTGAAATGCAAAACGTTACAGGTATTCGAAATCTACTATAAAAGGAGAATCTGGGATATTTGGGTTAGGCAGCATCAGTGAAGGGAGATACAGATATTTTTCTATTCCCAGAAATTTTTCTTCTAATGAGAGAAGCTTGGGGCTAACTATAGAACCCACCATCTCCATGGCTGAGATTCTCTGTGTGGACAGGGAAGTAAACTCGGCATTTCCCTGGTTTGTCTGGCCAGTGCTGAGCCATGATGACTTGAGTTACAGTATTGGTGCTGAAATAATTCAGAAATTGAGGTTCTTGGTCGTGTGCATGGATGTTAAGAGTCATAGAACACAACAGCACAAAAACAGGCCCTTCAGCCCATCAAGTCTGTCCTGAATGGCCTACTTCTGCTCCTATATCTTATAGTCTTATGGTCTCATAGATCTGCACCTGGATCCTTCTATACCTCTCCATAGCTCTCCATATCCCTCCCGTCCATATACCTATCCAAATTTTTCTTAAATGTTGAAATAGATGAGCTAGCAGCTCTTTCCACACTCTCACTACCCTCTGAGTGAAGAAGTTCCTCTTGGTCCCTTAACATTTCACCTTTTACCCTTAATCCATGACCAACCAGCCTCAGTTGGAAAAAGCCTGCTTTCATTTACCCTATCTATACCTCTCATAATTTTGTATACCCTCATCAAACTTACACTCAATTTTCTATGCTCTAGGGAATAAAGTCCTTAACTTATTCCACCTTGCCCTGTAACTTGGGTCCTCAATAGTGCCAACATCCTTATAAATTTTCTCTGCACTCTTTCTGTCTTATTTACATCTTTCCTGTAGTAAGTGACCAAATACTCCAAATTAGGGCTCACTAACATCTTTTACAATTTCATCATAACATCCCAACTCCTGTAATCAGTGCATTGATTTATGAAGGCCAATGTGCAGAAAGCTTTCTTTATGACCTTACCTACCCGTGAGAACACTTTCAAGGAATTTTAGATCTCTATTCCCAAATCCCTCTATTCTTCCCCACTCCTCAGTGCCCTACTGATCACCATGTAAGACATACAATACAGTGCAAAAGTCTTAGGTACATATGTTTAGCTAGGGTGCCTAAGACTTTTGTACAGTACTGTATTTGTCAATATGGAGTGAAGAGTGGGTTTATAAATCTGGTGGGAGTGGTGGCAAAGGTGGGGATGGTGTGGGTACAGACACACCTAACCCTGCGACACCAGACTGATCATTTGATTCCAAACAATTGGGTTATTGATCATTACAGAGTGTCTCTCTAGTGCTTCCTGCTCCCTCCCCTCTTCCTTCCTCTTTTCCAACCATGATTCCCATCTCTGTGCGACCTTGCCACTCTCGGTCCACAACGGAGACCCATATCAGAATCATAGGATCGTCAGATATAGGAGCAGAATCAGTGCATTTGGCCCATCGAGTCTGCTCCACTATGGTTGATACATTTTTTTCCCTCTCCGTGCCAATCTCCTGCCTTCTCCCTGTATCCCTTCATGCCCCAACCAATCAAGAATCTGTTAACCTCTGCCTTAAATATATTAAGACTTGGCCTCTACAGCTGCCTGTGGCAAAAAAAAAACTCCACAGATTCACCACTCTGTGGCTAAAAACAAAAATGCCTGCTCATCTCTATTCTAAAAGTTCGTCCCTCTATTCTGAGGCTGTGGCCTCTGGTTCTAGACTCACCCACTGTGGGAAGATTCCTCTCCACATCCACTCTATCAAGGCCTTTCAACGTTCGATAAGTTGCAGTTAGGTTACCCCTCATTCTCCTGAATTCTAGTGAAAACGGGCCCAGAGCCATTAAACGCTCTTCGTATGACAAGCTATTTAATTCTAAAATTATTTTAGTGAACCTCCTTTGAACCCTCTCCAGTTCAACACATCCTTTCTAAGATAAGGGGCCCAAAACTGCTCACAATACTGCAAGTGAGGCCTCACCAGTGCTTCATAAAGTCTCAGCATTACATTCTTCCTTTTTATCAGGTCTATCATCACTCACATGTGTCATTTTTTTTTTGTGCAGCAGTACATAAAATAATTATGCATGTACATATAGCTAGGGTCCCTTAGACTTTTGCACATCCCAAAGTGCTACAACTCACACTTGCCTGCATTAAATTCCATCTGCCACTGGAAGTCTTTTTTTTCCCCAGCAGGTCCAGATCAAACTTTGACGGTCTTCCTCGCTGCTCTATTGTATTTTTTTTGTTCTACTGTGCATGTGTGCAAGAAAATGAATCTTAATGTATGATGACATGTACATATTTTGATAATAAATTTATTTTGAATTTTGAACCAACTCTGTTCACAATTGTTCCATCCCATCATGAACATAATGGTAGGTATTCAGTGATAAAACAATTCTCTTTAATGAATGATTTTATGTCTGGAATATCTTCACTATGTATCTTTGTTTTTTTTTAACTTGTATATTTCTAAAATCCATTCTTCCATTCAGCAGATGAGAGCAGAAGGTACAGAAGTTCATGTCTACCACCGTTCGTGAAGGCAGAGTGGAAATTTAGTGGTGTCAACTATAAGTTTGGTGGAATGAAGGAAGGTACGGACCACTTAAGCAGTCAGCCTTTGGTCTACACGCACTCCATATCATCTTCAGATGAGCGTCCATGAAGTATTGACCCTATCTCAAAGGTTGTGTTGCCAAATAAACGTGCTGTGGTGAATTTGGGACTTTCGCAGAAAGGGGCGCTGTTTATGGAATACATCAGTAAACTCTTTGTGTTTACCTATGTCTCCAATGCTACTTTTGCAAGGCATTGGTTGGTTAATGCATCACATTAGATCAAACTCTCTTGTCTGCCTTGATTCAAAAAATATAACCTACATTTTAAAGAGCTCTTTTTATAACCTAATATCAGTGGGGCAAACTGCAGAGTAGAATTAGTTTAGTAACATGCAAAAAACTACTAAGGTTCCTGCTATCATCATCTTAGCTGTTTCGGAACTGAATCGTTCAACAATGCTCCACTTCAAGAATACATTGGGCCGACCTCTATGGTAGATATTCAAAAATAAAGATATTGTGGAACTCCGTTACATAAATGAAGTTAGTGCAACATTTCTTCAGTTCTGTCATCAGTGGAGAAAAAGCAGACTTGAACAAGTCCCAAAGCACTTTATATTGCTGTTTTTTTTCAAAAGAGCAGCCAATATGTGCACAGGAACCCCCCCCCCCCCCAATTAGTGATCATGGGACTTTTTTTTGACCAATAATTATCCTTCCAGTCAAAGTATCCCAGCTCTTTGAAATAATGCAGTGGAATATTTTACATACATCATATATCAGGTGTTTATCTCATCTACAGTTGTGATTATGCTGCACTCTGTAACTACTACCTTGGTGTTTTAGGCATAGATTTTTACTGACAATACGGTAATGTAGAGTTAGTGTAATGTTTAATGGTGCTAGTGACCCGGGTTCAATTCCCACGTATATCTGTAAGGAGTTTGAATGTTCCCCACATCACAATATGGATTTCCTCCATGTACTCTAGTTTCCTCCCTCATTCCAAAGTTGAACAGATTAGTAGGTTAATTGATCACACAGGTGTAATTGGGTGGCAAGGCCTCATTGGGCCTGTTACTGTGCTGAATCTCTAAGTAAAAGGCAAATAGAATTGTTATGTCCAAATCTATGGAAACACTATTCTGTGCTCCAGGCCAGAAAAGGAAATTTCCAGCCAAGGATCCAATTTCTGTATACTGTCCTGTCAATATGCTGTGTGTGGTTGTTCCTTTGTTCTATACTTGTTCCACAGCAACCTCCAAAGAGAGAAGGAAAGCAGTTCTGTAGTTCTGTGGTAAAATGTAACCACCCTCTCAATCAGATTAGTTTTATCTGTCATGTGTATACACACTGAAATACAGAGTGAAATGCATTATTTGTGTCAACGACCACCACAGGGCGAGGATATGCTGGACGCAAGTGTTGCCATGTTTCAGGCACCAATACAGCATGCCCGCAAACTTACTAACCCATACGTTTTTGGAATGTGGAAGGAAACCTACGTGGTCACAGGGAGAACATACAGACTCCTTATAAACAGTGGTGAAAATTGAAGCTCATCACTGGTACTGTAAAGTGTTACTCTGGATGCCACTCTACCGTGCACCCAGACAGCATGTGTAAATAGAATTATGTTTGTCCTCTCAGTTCCCTCTAGCTTCCAGTCCTGCTACACCGAAGTCATTAAGGTAATACAGCAGAAACTCGATCAGCAAGATGAGATCAAGAAGAGGAGTTTCTATGCCTTCTCTTATTACTACGATCGAGCAGTGGATGCAGGAATAATTGGTAAGTAAAGAAATGTTACGTTTCCTTGGTCTGTCTGTATACTTTAGAAACCAGTTTTGAAAAGCTTTCTTGGAAGTGTAAGAGACCGCAGGTGCTGGAAACTGGAGCAACATACAAAGTGTGAGGGGAACCCGGCCGGTCAGGCAGCAGCTATGGAGCGAAATGGTCAGTCGGCCATCTTGACTGGAAAGAAGGGTGGGTGGGGGAGGGGGAGGGAGAGCCAGTATAAAAAGAAAGGGTGAAGGGCTGGAGCAAGAGCTGGCAAGTGATAGGTGGATCCAGGTGAGGGAAGTGATAGGCAGACAATGGTGGGATAAAGTCAGAATCTGGGAGGTGATAGGTGGAAGTGACAAAGGGCTGAAGATGATGGAACCTGATGCGAGAGGACAGTGTGGCATGGAATAAAGGAAGGAAGGTGGGGAAAGGGAACTGTTGGGAGGAGAGTGAGAGTCATGGGCAGGTGGGGGGTGGAACAATGGAAAGATGTAAGGTTATGGGTACCAGTTGGATCATGGAGAGAAATAGAGGTAATTGGATAGAGGGGGTGCGGTTACCAGATGTTTGAGATTTGATGTTCCTGCTGCCATGTTGGAGACTGCCCAAGTGGAATAGGAGGTGTTATTCTTCTAATTTTCTTTCGGCCATGACCAAAAATATTTTTGTTTTGTATAGATCATGAAAAGGGTGGTGTTATACTTGTGAAGGATTTTGAATTAAAAGCAGAAGAAGGTAACTGTTTTAATTATTTGAACTGGGAATACAGTGGATTCCAGTTAATTGGGCCATTGGTTAATAAGGACAGCTGCTCATTTGGAAAATTCTTAAAGAACAAAAACAAATAGAGAAAAATGCCAGGATTCCCTTCATTTGTTTGGGACCCTGTACTGCTTAACTGGGGCAGGAGACTTGCTGAACAGGTTTTAACTAACGACAGTCATGTGCACTTGTGTGGCATTTGGCACTACACTGTGCTTCAAGTGAACTGTTTTTAAATAGCGTTGGTGGCATATGTTTGTGTTCAAAAAGCACTGATCAATATCACTAATAGTGAGAAATCAGCAGTAAGACAATTCAGAGCATCACACATAAAATGCTGGAGGAACTCAGCCGGTCAGGCAGCTTCTATGGAAATGAATAAACAGTCGCTATTTCAGGCCGAGACTCTTCTTCAGGACTCAGAACTGTTTTGCTCACTGTGGTTTCAAGCGTTGAGGCTTGGAGATGCAAGAAACGGTCAGGAGTGAAAATGAAACAATTTTCCTTCTTCAACAAGTTAGGAACTATGAAGAATTTGAAGTTATCGACAATCATCTTGAATATTACCGCACAGGATACAGCTCTCACCTGTGGCTCCAGGTAGCTGTTTGCATGCAGCAGTAGCCACACCCTAGTACACCACTTCGATAGGCAGGCTAAACCAGGTGAGGGTGGCCGGTGGGCCTCAGACCCCAGTGAGATAGGGACATGCCTATCCTAGCAGGCAAAGTCAGCTCTGGAACTCACAGTGGATGAGATCTACAGGTGAGATGCAGCGGCCAGGAAGGCGGTCTGCAATGCTAGGTGGAGAGTGAAGGGCACAGAGGAGTTGTGGTCATCCACTGCAACCAAGGAACACTCCAGTTGTGACATCTACTCGCACCATTGGACCAATACTTCCAAGGTCGAGAGAGTGGAACTTCCCCAGTGCAATGGCTTTTCTGCTTTAAAAACCCTCTCGTACAGGTTTCTTGTCATTGTCAGATATAACAAAACAACCACCAGTAGCATTGGTAGTGTTCTGTATTTAATCTAAATACATAATTTGTTTGACTTTTTTAATACCTTTTTTAACTATTTCCATTAAACTTCAGCTAAATGGGGCAGCTGCTTAACTACACCAAAATGTACTGTCCCAATAAGAGCACAATACCATATAAGGTAGGAAGGTAACAAGGAATTACTGGGAAGTATAGTGTAACATAAGAAGGTTTGAGTGCACATCTACAGACCCACAAAGATAGATATCATTATGGGGTAATTTTAAAACAAAGTAAGCAGAACATTTATTGTCTCAGATTTCATAGAGTCAACTGAGAATTAGAAAAAAACATAGAGAAACTTACAGCACAATACAGGTCCTTCGGCCCACGAAGTTGTGCCGAACATGTCCCTACCTTAGAAATTACTAGGGTTACCCATAGCCCTCTATTTTTCTAAGCTCCATGTACCTATCCAAATGTCTCTTAAAAGACCCTATTGTATCCGCCTCTACTACCGTTGTTGGCAGCCCATTCCACGCACTCACCACTCTCTGAGTAAAAAGACTTACCCCTGACATCTCCTCTGTACCTACTCCCCAGCACCTTAAACCTGTGTCCCCTTGTGGCAGCCATTTCAGCCCTAGGAAAAAGCCTCTGACTATCCACACGATCAATGCCTCTCATCATCTTATACACCTCATCTTCCATCACTCCAAGGAGAGAAGGCTGAGTTCACTCAATTCTGGTGGCCTTTCAGGAAAGAGAGAAGATTACAACATCTGAGAAAGTTTGAATGGGTACATGGAGGGGAGAGGCATAGAGGGCTATGGTCCAGATGTGGGAAGATGGGACTAGGCAGAATAACAGTTTGCCAGATCTAGGTTGGCCTGAGGGACAGTTTCTGCATGTGATGTTCTATGACTCTGAGACACAGCAGCAATTCCAACTGAACGTAAAGCTGCAAAGGAGTGAATTATTTGTTTAAAGTTGACCCCAGTTTTTTCAACATTATAAAAATATTTTGCTTCACATAACATTGTAGCCTTGAACTATGAGGTTCTGTTTTGAACCTGAAACTATTTTGAGAATGACTCTACAAAAAAAGCAGCAAAGTTTAAATTCGCAAGCTGTAAAACGTGGAGCATTGTATTTGATGCTTTGGAAATGAAAGCTAAGCTTAGGTTTTCACTCATACAGTCTATGTACTATACGCCACGATAAATTGAAACATTTAAGAAACGGGCTTTTGGGAGCTATATAGGTTACAGCAGGTAGAAGAATCAGTAAACAACTTTTTCTCTCTTAGTAAAAAGTTCAAAGTAAATTTATTAATGTACATGTATGTCACCATATACTACCTGGAGATTCATTTTCTTGCAGGCACAGTAAGTACAAAGAAACACAATAGAATTAACAAAAAACTACACACACACATGGACAAACAACCAATGTGCAAAAGATGGCAAATGGTGCCAGTACAAAAGGAAAAACAAAATAACAATAGATAAGTAATAAATAATATTGAGAACATGAGTTGAAGGGTTCTTGAAGGTGAGTCCATAGATTGTGGAATCAGCTCCGTGTTGGGGTGAGTGATGTTTTCCACACTGGTTCAAGAGCTTGATGTTGAAGGGTAATAACTGTTCCTGAACCTGGTAGTATTGGATCCTCTAGCTCCCCCCTGATGACAGGTGCAAAAAGCAACCAGGGCTTGGATGCTGGATGCTGCTTTCTTGTGACAATGTTGTATATTTTTTGAGCTCATAGGACTAGATGTTTAATCCCTTTGATGGGTAGATCCTAACTCGGGTCATAGCATAGAGATCTTGAGGTGGGTGGCAGATGCTTCCTAGGGGTCACCAGGTGGGCACCCGCTTCTTAGATGTTTCGTCATTTTAAGCCCACTACATCTCCAGAGGGCCCAACAGTGTCCCAGGTGCATCCTCCCCTCCACATCTGGTCACCCATGGGTCATTTTGAGACCCAGCTGCCATCACTCCTCTTCATCCATAACCTTTGGCTGGTTCTAGAGCCTGAAGCTTGAGGAGTAGTAACTATTCCTGAACCTAGTAGTATTGGGTCCTTTACCTCCTTCCTGAAGACAGGTGCAGAAGAGACCAGGGCCTGGATGGTAGATGCTACTTTCCTGTGACAATGCTGTACTTATTATAAAACTGTAATAAGGGTTCAACTCAAGTTTATTGTCATTTAACTAGATATATGTATACTGTCAAATGAGACGTTTCTTTGGACCAGAGTGTAAAGCACGGTAACACACAATAACTTGGGAAATTAGGAATTAAATCTACAAATGAATGAATTGTGTATAGATAAAGTGCATAAATTCAATATTGTAAGGTACAGTTCAAATTATCTGGCGACTCTTCAAATGCGATGCAGCAGGGAGTTCAGAAGCCCAGTGGCCTGAGGGGAGAAACTGTTTCCCATCCTGACTGTCATTGTGCATGGGAGTCTCCTGCCTGATAGTAGAAAGTCAAAGGGGATGATGGATGGGTGGTATCCTTGATAATACCAAGGGTCCTGCATATGTAGTGCTCCTGATAAATGTCCCTGATGGATGGTAGGGAGACCCCTATGACTCTGAATCTCTATGATCTTCATATTGGAAGAAGGTACGATAGTAATGTTTAAGAGATACGTCGACAAGCACATGCATAGAGATTTTTGAAATTTTCGTTATTTTTTTTTCTCCAACGGCTTTCTGAGAGGCGGGACTGCGCAGGCGTGTGACGTCGGGCAGTGCAGCGCGGCAGATTTAAAAGGAACAGAGCCTCATAGAGCGGGCAGCGTAGTTTGCGGGCTGCGGAGTGAGCCGGGAGCAGAGTGAAGACTTAAGGGCTTTGGCTCAACGGGCTTAGGCGGAAGCGGGCGAGGCGAGGAAGGTTTGACATTCATTTTCTGTTGCTATTTGAGGAGAGGGGCATTATGACTGTGAGGGCAGTTTGCTGTTCTCGGTGTCGGATGTGGGAGGCCCAGGAGTCTCCAAGCCTCCCGGACGTCTACATCTGCGCCAAGTGCATCGAGATGCAGCTCCTAAGGGACCGCGTTACGGAACTGGAGCTGCAGCTCGATGACCTTCGTCTGGTCAGGGAGAGCGAGGAGGTGATAGAGAGGAGTGGAAGGCAGGTGGTCACGCCGGGGCCACGGGAGGCAGACAAGTGGGTCACGGTTAGGAGGAGGAAGGGGAAAAGGCAGGTGATGGGGAGTACCCTGGTGGCTGTGCCCCTTAACAACAGGTACTCCTGTTTGAGTACTGTTGGAGGGGACAGCTTACCCGGGGGAAGCAACAGTGGCCCTGCCTCCGGCACAGAGTCTGGCCCTGTAGCTCAGAAGGGTAGGGCAAGGAAGAGGAGGGCAGTTGTGATAGGGGACTCGATAGTAAGGGGGTCAGATAGGCGATTCTGTGGACGCAGTCCAGAGACTCGGATGGTAGTTTGCCTCCCTGGTGCCAGGGTCCGGGATATTTCTGATCGTGTCCAAGATATCCTGAAGTGGGAGGGTGAAGAGCCAGAGGTCCTGGTACATATAGGTACCAATGACATAGGTAGGAAAAGGGATGAGGTCCTGAAAGAAGAATATAGGGAGCTAGGAAGGGAGTTGAGAAAAAGGACCGCAAAGGTAGTAATCTCGGGATTACTGCCTGTGCCACGCGACAGTGAGAGTAGGAATGCGATGAGGTGGAGGATAAATGCGTGGCTGAGGGATTGGAGCAGGGGGCAGGGATTCAAGTTTTTGGATCATTGGGACCTCTATTGGTGCAGGCGTGACCTGTACAAAAAGGACGGGTTACACTTAAATCCTAGGGGGACCAATATCCTGGCAGGGAGATTAGCGGGGGCTACTGAGGTGACTTTAAACTAGAATGGTTGGGGGGTGGGAATCAAATTAAAGAGGCTAGGTGTGAGGAGGTTAGTTCACAACAGAGGGATGGGAACCAGTGCAGAGAGACAGAGGGGTGTAAAGTGAGCGTAGAAGCAAAAAGTACGAAGGGGAAAAGTAAAAGTGGCAGGCCGACAAATCCAGGGCAAGCATTAAAAAGGGCTAAGAGAGTTGTAAAAGAGCGCCTGAAGGCTTTATGTGTCAATGCAAGGAGCATTCGTAATAAGGTGGATGAATTGAAAGTGCAGATTGTTATTAATGATTATGATATAGTTGGGATCACAGAGACATGGCTCCAGGGTGACCAGGGATGGGAGCTCAACGTTCAGGAATATTCAATATTCAGGAGGGATAGACATGAAGGAAGGGGAGGTGGGGTGGCGTTGCTGGTTAAAAAAGAGATTAACGCAATAGAAAGGAAGGACATAAGCCGGGAAGATGTGGAATCGATATGGGTAGAGCTGCGTAACACTAAGGGGCAGAAGACGCTGGTGGGAGTTGTGTACAGGCCACCTAACAGTAGTAGTGAGGTCGGAGATGGTATTAAACAGGAAATTAGAAATGTGTGCAATAAAGGAACAGCAGTTATAATGGGTGACTTCAATCTACATGTAGATTGGGTGAACCAAATTGGTAAAGGTGCTGAGGAAGAGGATTTCTTGGAATGTATGCGGGATGGTTTTTTGAACCAACATGTCGAGGAACCGACTAGAGAGCAGGCTATTCTGGACTGGGTTTTGAGCAATGAGGAAGGGTTAATTAGCGATCTTGTCATGAGAGGCCCCTTGGGTAAGAGTGACCATAATATGGTGGAATTCTTCATTAACATGGAGAGTGACATAGTTAATTCAGAAACAAAGGTTCTGAACTTAAAGAGGGGTAACTTTGAAGGTATGAGTCGTGAATTAGCTAAGATAGACTGGCAAATGACACTTAAAGAATTGACGGTGGATATGCAATGGCAGGCATTTAAAGGTTGCATGGATGAACTACAACAATTGTTCATCCCAGTTTGGCAAAAGAATAAATCAAGGAAGGTAGTGCACCCGTGGCTGACAAGAGAAATTAGGGATAGTATCAATTCCAAAGAAGTAGCATACAAATTAGCCAGAGAAAGTGGCTCACCTGAGGACTGGGAGAAATTCAGAGTTCAGCAGAGGAGGACAAAGGGCTTAATTAGGAAGGGAAAAAAAGATTATGAGAGAAAACTGGCAGAGAACATAAAAACGGACTGTAAAAGCTTTTATAGATATGTAAAAAGGAAAAGACTGATAAAGACAAATGTAGGTCCCCTGCAGACAGAAACAGGTGAATTGATTATGGGGAGCAAGAACATGGCAGACCAATTGAATAATTATTTTGGTTCTGTCTTCACTAAGGAGGACATAAATAATCTTCCAGAAATAGTAAGGGACAGAGGGTCCAGTGAGATGGAGGAACTGAGTGAAATACATGTTAGTAGGGAAGTGGTGTTAGGTAAATTGAAGGGATTGAAGGCAGATAAATCCCCAGGGCCAGATGGTCTGCATCCCAGAGTGCTTAAGGAAGTAGCCCAAGAAATAGTGGATGCATTAGTGATAATTTTTCAAAACTCGTTAGATTCTGGACTAGTTCCTGAGGATTGGAGGGTGGCTAATGTAACCCCACTTTTTAAAAAAGGAGGGAGAGAGAAACCGGGGAATTATAGGCCCGTTAGCCTAACGTCGGTGGTGGGGAAACTGCTGGAGTCAGTTATCAAGGATGTGATAACAGCACATTTGGAAAGCGGTGAAATGATCGGACAAAGTCAGCATGGATTTGTGAAAGGAAAATCATGTCTGACGAATCTCATAGAATTTTTTGAGGATGTAACTAGTAGAGTGGATAGGGGAGAACCAGTGGATGTGGTATATTTGGATTTTCAAAAGGCTTTTGACAAGGTCCCACACAGGAGATTAGTGTGCAAACTTAAAGCACACGGTATTGGGGGTAAGGTATTGGTGTGGGTGGAGAATTGGTTAGCAGACAGGAAGCAAAGAGTGGGAATAAACGGGACCTTTTCAGAATGGCAGGCGGTGACTAGTGGGGTACCGCAAGGCTCAGTGCTGGGACCCCAGTTGTTTACAATATATATTAATGACTTGGATGAGGGAATTAAATGCAGCATCTCCAAGTTTGCGGATGACACAAAGCTGGGTGGCAGTGTTAGCAGTGAGGAGGATGCTAAGAGGATGCAGGGTGACTTGGATAGGTTGGGTGAGTGGGCAAACTCATGGCAGATGCAATTTAATGTGGATAAATGTGAAGTTATCCACTTTGGTGGCAAAAATAGGAAAACAGATTATTATCTGAATGGTGGCCGATTAGGAAAAGGGGAGGTGCAACGAGACCTGGGTGTCATTATACACCAGTCATTGAAAGTGGGCATGCAGGTACAGCAGGCGGTGAAAAAGGCGAACGGTATGCTGGCATTTATAGCGAGAGGATTCGAGTACAGGAGCAGGGAGGTACTACTGCAGTTGTACAAGGCCTTGGTGAGACCACACCTGGAGTATTGTGTGCAGTTTTGGTCCCCTAATCTGAGGAAAGACATCTTTGCCATAGAGGGAGTACAAAGAAGGTTCACCAGATTGATTCCTGGGATGGCAGGTCTTTCATATGAAGAAAGACTGGATGAACTGGGCTTGTACTCGTTGGAATTTAGAAGATTGAGGGGGGATCTGATTGAAACGTATAAGATCCTAAAGGGATTGGACAGGCTAGATGCGGGAAGATTGTTCCCGATGTTGGGGAGGTCCAGAACGAGGGGTCACAGTTTGAGGATAGAGGGGAAGCCTTTTAGGACCGAGATTAGGAAAAACTTCTTCACACAGAGAGTGGTGAATCTGTGGAATTCTCTGCCACAGCAAACTGTTGAGGCCAGTTCATTAGCTATGTTTAAAAGGAAGTTAGATATGGCCCTTGTGGCTACAGGGGTCAGGGGGTATGGAGGGAAGGCTGGGTTCTGAGTTGGATGATCAGCCATGATCATAATAAATGGCGGTGCAGGCTCGAAGGGCCGAATGGCCTACTCCTGCACCTATTTTCTATGTTTCTATGTTTCTATGAAATGGAGTGATGTAAGCCATGTGCAGGCAAATAGGCTTAGTTTGGATTAGTACCATGTTCGGCACAGACTCCCTGGGTCAAAGGACGTGTTCCTGTGCTGTTCTGTTCTATAGGGAACATTTGTGGAATTATTACCACAGATGATAAATAGTTATTAATATGGAATTTGCTTCTGTATGGAGTTGCTTTCAGATGAATAATTGATGTATAATTTCATGACAATATAAAGGTAGTTGGGGAAATAAATTGCAAGAATAATATGAAGAGATAGATAGGTTAAGTAAGTGGGCAAAAAGTTGGCAAGTGGGAAATAGTGTAGGGAATGTAGGGGCATCATTTTGGTAGGAAGAATCAAAATCCAGAATACTGCTTAAATGGAGACAAAGGTTTTAAAGAAACACTGTGAAGGGATCTTATTGTCTTCGTGTATAAAACGAAGTCAGTACAGAGATTAATTAGAAAAGCAAACAGCTGCTGTTCTGTACCGCAGAAGGGGCTTTAGAAAGTAATATAAAAGTTGGGAAGTTGCTGCTGGCATAGCAGGGTTGGTGTAACCATGGTAAGCATAGCAGTTGGTATGATGCTGTTATAGCTCAGAGCGTTCCGGAGGTCAGTTCCGATGCCACCTGAAAGAAGTTTGTACATCCTTCCCGTGACAGCATGGGTTTCCTCCAAGTGCTCCAGTTTCTTCCTGATTAATGTAAACTGTCCTGTGATGAGGCAGGGGTTAAATAGGTGGGTTGCTAGGCACTATGGCTCGTCAGGCCAGAAAGGTCTCTTTCATGCTGTTTCTCTAAAATAGGACTTATTTCATAATTTACTGGCATAATTTACATATTACTATTTAACTATTTATGGTTCTATTACTATTTATGGTGCAACTGTAACAAAAACCAATTTACCCCCGGGATCAATAAAGTATGACAATGACTATGACTAGAGAAGCCCTGATCTTATTGAATGGTTAGTAGACTCAAGAGATCCAATAGTATTCACCTTTTGTATGGAAACTTAAACTAGTTTGACGATTGCTCTGGAAAATGCCACAGTAGCATAGCAGTTAGCATGACACAATTAAAGCTCAGGGTGTTCCACAATTCAGAGTTCAATTCCAGCACTGTCTGTAGGGAGTTTGTATGTTATCCCATGAACACATGGATTTCTTCCCACGCTCCAAAGACATACTGGTTAGTGGGTTGGTTGGTCATTGTAAATTGTCCTGTGATTGGGCTGGGTTTGTATCGGTGGGTTTCTGGGGGGCACAGTTTGTTGGCTGGAAGGGGCTGCTCTACGCTGTGCCGAAATAAAAATATCAGAAGCAGTAACATTTAAATTTGCCAGGAAGTGTAAAACATAGAACATAGTCATTTATGTTTTGGGAATAAAAGCTAAATATAACTTTTTACCTTTGCGCCTTGGGTACAGTACACTTCTAAGTTTCAAATGTGTGTTTGAGAGGTACATGGGTATGTTAGAGGACAGGAAGATGACTACGGGTGATGTGTTACACAACTGATGGTTTGTCACCTCTGAAGATTTACCTGTAATCCTTATGATCTCTTTATATTGCAGTATGTGAAGACATAAATGAGGTGACAACAGGCAGTCCCTTCCTCTGCATGGATCTAACATATATCACTGCCTTACTCAAGGAAGGGTTTGGATTTTATGATGACACAAAACTCCATGTAAGCACAGCATGTGTTGTGATTTTACTGTGTTGTAGCCAAAGTGCAAGAATGTTACAGTGTGAGGATTCTTCTATTGTTGAGCATACCTACCCTATATGCAAAGGATATCTATGTAAATTTTATATATAAACGCCAGCTCAGACAGGAGTACATAATTAGGACACATTTAGGACAGGACTTATCAATTTTAATTGCAAGTCTTCAATTAAGTTCACACTTTTTCAAAATGCATAAGACCACAAGATATAGGACCAGAATTATGCTATCGAGTCTGCTCCACTATTTCATCATGACTGATCGATTTCTCCCTCATTCCCAATTGCCTTTGCCTTAAATATACCCAATGACTTGGCCTGCACAGACACCTGTGGCATATTGCAGGGGATTTGCTTGCCTTGCTCTGCTGATTGACAACTTTGTCTTTTAAATGTTTACTTTTGAATATAGTAAAATGCAAGGTGAAAAATATCCAAAAATTCAGCTAAGGTTGCAAAGCATTTGAAAATAGGTTTACCTTGAATACCTCTGAACCCCAAAAAAAAAACCCACATGTATTCTTTAGCTAAACAGAAGTCCTGTTGTGAGTTTTAACGTAGAATTTAATTTGCCATGTACTTGAGTAACAAACACAAAATGCTGGAGGAACGCAGCAGGTCAGGCATCATATATGGAAATGAATAAAGCCTATTATCTAACTGGCTTTATAAAGAAAGAATCAATGCTGGTATCTCTTTACTTTTGATTATGGCCAAACTGACCTTGTTCTTGACAAGTTTATTTTGTGATGAAATTCTCCTCCTTTGTTATTTTCAGCTGGCCAAGAAAGTCAATGATATTGAAACCAGCTGGGCACTGGGAGCAGCATTTCATTTCATCCAGTCATTGAGGACAGCACCCTGAATTCAAAAATAGATCACGAAGCCAATGATGCACATCGACTTTGTTTGAAAATGATTCGTATTTGCCAAACAAGCAAAGTAATTTTGATTCCTTTCACTGAAACCGACCCAAAGATGTTTCCCGATGGTCCTCGTGGCTGTCATTTCTCCCACTGGTACGAGGAAGAGGTTATTTTTCAGCATTTTTACAAAATGATTGGGAGGGAAAAAATCAAACCATGGAAGTTTATGAACTTAGAAACAATGGGTGACACACCTTCTTGGATCTAAAGTACTGAATTGTGTGATAATTATGCAGAAATTCACCCTCTTATTGTAATTCAGGAACAAGCTTGATATGTTCAAGGCTGCAGTAAAACTTTTAACACCCTTAGCAATATTCACTTGAAATGATGAAAGTACAGAAATGGCAAGTTATACAAGACTTAATCAAATCTTTAAAAATCTTAAATGGAAGCCCAGTCTTTAAGATGTTTTTATCATTTAGTGGAGATTTAATAGAATAATAGACAAAGGAGAAAGCCCTTAACTCCGAGTGGAGTCATCAGGACACTGTCATGACTCTACTCAGAGTTTTTTTTTTAAAGCAGGCTTTCTTATTTTTACGAGGCTGAGTTGCTGGCTCGATGCTCAACCCAGCGCAGATGGAAAGTGTGCAAGGGAGCCAGCTGGATTCGAACTCTGGAGCCTTCGCTCCGAAGTCCGGCACTGATGCCACTGCGCCACCAGCCGGCCACTGTTGAGGCAATAAGGCTGTCAAATCTTCCTATTGAACAACTTCTGGCTCTTGCAACAGCTGAAAGCGGTGAAGAGGGAGAAGATTAATTTTACCTGTGAAGAATGAGAAGATACTTTTATGACAGTCTTAGATGCCTAATAACAAAGTTAGTTTAGGGTGAGGTTAGCCCCAGATGTTCTAAACACTCTTCCTCTGATATTATCACTTTAGTTGTAACTTCAAGTGACCCACCTTTCAGCCCCTGTATCAATTTAAATGCATCTTTCTGAATTTTAAATAGAGGATTGAAATAAAATATCTACTGGTACTGAGGATGCAAAATCCAGCTTTAATTAGATGAAGCCTATGAATTGACTTGTACGATAAACCACATCACTTCTGGGGTCTTAAGGTGCTGATTAATCAATAGTAGTGACACTGGAAAGACTAATCTTTTAAGGTTGCTTCAAATGAGATATTCTATCCACCTAATCTATATTTAAATAATTAGAGTGGATATATTTAAAGTCTTAAAATCAGTTTTACAGATCTAGTTTACACTACAGGGAGCTTAACTTCTTAATACTGACTTGTCCTCACTCAACAAGTTAACTCTGAAGTTTAAAACTAACCTGTTTGCAACTCAGTTTTCAACCAAATAAAGGTCTGGATTCTGGAAAGCAGGAGCGTATTTTTAGCTGAGAAACACAAGTGGCTGCTGTCTGCAAAATTTCTTGCAACTGCACGTGATCTCTATTCCAGAATCCATTCTAGCTCCTGCAAAACAATACTTATTTTTGAAATGCAAATTGCACTTAACTTTGGCTGTAATTAATACTTTATACAAAGAGTCACTTGTGATTATTGAAAAATTTTGAGGACATCATGTCATGTAAATTTAATGTTTGATATTTTGTACCAACTATTTTTTTTAAATTAAACAATATTGAATATATGCACCGCTTACTGTCATAGTAGCAGAATATACAGAACAACACTAAGTTGGCCCAGTAGGGTACAGCAGCAATGACCTGGGCTCAACTCCAACCACTGTCTAAAGAAGTTTGCACGTTCTTCCCCCATGAATGTATAGGTTTCCTCCCACATTCCAATGACGTACAGGTTAGTACTAGGGTTAATTGATCACAAGAATGTAACTGGGCTACAAGGGTTTGTAGTGCCAGAAAAACCTGTTGCCCATAAAATAAAGAACCTGCATTCCTCTCCATCAGCTTTTAGCAACCATTCAAGCTCTTCAAAACCTAAACAAATCTTAACATGCACAGCCTTCTTTATTAGGCAAAACGCATTAAATGTAGCCGCAGCATATGATGTAGATTGGCAATAGTACTCAAGTTTCACTCAGACTAAGATGGCCCCACAGTGGCATTGTTTTTCCAACCTTGTTGCAATAAGGGCATAGTTTAATAAAAGTAGCCAAGTTGTTTCTTAGAAAGCACATAATTCACTAGCAAGGGCATGAAGGAAGGGTTTTTGTTGTAATGTGCTGCAAATCAAACCTGACACAACCTCTCAGGATGTACCCCTTGAGCCTTATACGTCTACAACACCACTGTCTATAGCCAGGGAACCTTTTCAGAAACATAGAAAACCTCCAGCACAATACAGGCCCTTCAGCCCACAAAGTTGTGCCAAACATTTCCCTACCTTCAATTACTAGCCCTCTATTTTTCTAAGCTTCATGTACCTATCCAAAAGTCTCGTAAAAGACCCTATCATTTCCACCTCCACCACCGTTGCCGGCAGCCCATTCCACGCACTCACCACTCTCTGCGTTTAAAAAAAAAACTTACCCCTCACATCTCCTCTGTACCTACTCCCCAGCACCTTAAACCTGTGTCCTCTTGTGGCAACCATTTCAGCCCTGGGAAAAAGCCTCTGACTATCCACACGATCATCTTATACACCTCTATCAGGTCACCTATCATCCTCCTTCGCTCCAAGGAGAAAAGGTACTACATCTACTGCTCTTCCTTCATCAATGTGTTTAGACACATTCTCAAGCTGTTTTCATAAGGCATGCTCTCCAATCCAGGCAACATCCTTGTAAATCTTATCTGCACCCTTTCTATGGCTTCCACATCCTTCCTGTAGTGAGGCGACCAGAACTGAGCACAGTACTCCTAGTGGGGTCTGACCAGGGTCCTATATAGCTGCAACATTACTTCTCAGCTCCTAAATTCAATTCCACGACTAATGAAGGCCAATACACCATATGCCGCCTTAACCCACAGAGTCAACCTGCGCAGCTGCTTTGAGTGTCCTATGGACTCGGACCCCAAGATCCCTCTGATCCTCCACAATGCCAAGAGTCTTATCATTAATACTATATTCTGCCATCATATTTGACCTACCAAAATGAACCACTTCACACTTATCTGCCACTTCTCAGACCAGTTTTGCATCCTATCAATGTCCCGCTGTAACCTCTGACAGCCCTCCACACTATCCACAACACCTCCAACCTTTGTGTCATCAGCAAACTTACTAACCCATCCCTCATTCAAGTAATTTATAAAAATCACGAAGAATAAGGGTCCCAGAACAGATCCTTGAGGCACACCACTGGTCACCGACCTCCATGCAGAATATGACCCATCTACAACTACACTTTGCCTTTTGTGGGCAAGCCAGTTCTGGATCCACAAAGCAATGTCCCGTTGGATCCCATGCCTCCTTACTTTCTCAATAAGCCTTGCATGGGGTACCTTATCAAATGCCTTGCTGAAATCCATATATGCTACTTCTACTGCTCTTCCTTCATCAATGTGTTTAGTCACATCCTCAAAAAATTCAATCAGGCTCGTAAGGCATGACCTGCCCTTGACAAAGCCATGCTGACTACTCCTAATCATATTATACCCCTCCAAATGTTCATAAATCCTGCCTCTCAGGATCTTCTCCATCAACTAACCAACCACTGAAGTAAGATTCACTGGTCAATAATTTCCTGGGCTATCTCTACTCCCTTTCTTGAATAAAGGAACAACATCCACAATCTTCCAATCCTCCAGAACCTCTCCTGTCCCCATTGATGATTCAAAGATCATCGCCAGAGGCTCAGCAATCTCCTCCCTCACCTCCCACGGTAGCCTGGGATACATCTCATCCAGTCCGAGCAACTTACCCAACTTGATGCTTTCCAAAAGCTACAGCACATCCTCTTTAATATCTACGTGCTCAAGCTTTTCAGTCCACTGCAAGTCAGCACTACAATCACCAAGATCCTTTTCCATAGTGAATACTGAAGTATTCATTAACTACCTCTGCTATTTCGTTCGGTTCCATACACACTTTCCCACTGTCATACTTGATAGGTCCTATTCTCTTACATCTTATCCTCTTGCTCTTCACATACTTGTAGAATGCCTTGGAGTTTTTCTTAATCCTGCCCGCCAAGGCCTTCTCATGGCACCTCCTGGCTCTCCTAATTTCCTTTTTAAGCTCCTTCCTGTTAGCCTTATAATCTTCTAGATCTCTAACCTTTCCTAGCTCTCTGAAACTTTTGTAAGCTTTTCTTCTTGACTAGATTTATTACAGCCTTTGTACACCACAGTTCCTGTACCCTACCATAACTTCCCTGTCTCATTGGAACATACCTGTGCAGAACTCCACACAAATATCCCGTGAACATAAGCCACATTTCTTCCGTACTTTTCCCTGAGAACATCGGTTTCCAATTTAAGCTTCCAGTTACCTGCCTGATAACCTTATAATTCCCTTTACTCTAATTAAACGCTTTTCTAACTTGTCTGTTCCTATCTCTCTCCAATGCTATTGTAAGGGAGATAGAATTATGATCACTATCTCCAAAATGCTCTCCCACTGAGAGATCTGACACCTGACCGGGTTCATTTCCCAATACCAAATCAAGTACAGTCTCTCCTCTTGTAGGCTTATCTACATATTGTATCAAGAAACCTTCCTGAACACACCTAACAAACTCCACCCCATCTAAATCCCTTACTCTAGGGAGATGCCATTCGATATCTGGGAAATTAAAATCTCCCATCACGACAACTCTGTTATTATTACACCTTTCCAGGATCTGTTTCCCTATCTGCACCTCGAGATCCCTGTTAGTATTGGGTGGCCTATAAAAAAACACCCAGTAAAGTTATTGACCCCTTCCTGTTCCTAACCTCCACCCACAGAGACTCCGTAGACAATCCCTCCATGACATCCACCTTTTCTGCAGCCGTGACACTGTCTCTGATCAACAGTGCCACATCCTCACCTCTTTTGCCTCCCTCCCTGTCCTTTCTGAAACATCTAAAACCCAGCACTTGAAGTAACCATTCGTGTCCCTGAACCATCCAAATGTCTGTAATGGCCACCACATCATAGCTCCAAGTACTGATCCACACTCTATACTCATCCGCTGTGTTCATGATGCTTCTTGTGTTAAAATAGACGCATCTCAAACCATCCGTCTGAGCACGTCCCTTCTCTATCACCTGCCTATCTTCCCTCTCACACTGTCTCCAAGCTTTCTCTTTTGTGAGCCAACCTCCTCTTCCTCAGTCTCTTCAGTTCGGTTCCCATCCTACAACAATTCTGGTTTAAACTCTCCCGGGTAGCCTTAACAAACTTCCCAACCAGGATATTGGTCCCCCGGGATTCAAGTGCAACCCATTATTTTTGTGCGGGTCACACCTGGCCCAAAAGAGGTCCCAATGATCCAGAAATCTGAATCCCTGTCCCCTGCTCCAATCCCTCAGCCACGCATTTATCCTCCACCTCATTCCATTCCTACTCTCACTGTCGCGTGGCACAGGCAGTAATCCCGAGATTACTACCTTTGCAGTCCTGCTTCCAACTTCCTTCCTAACTCCCTGTAGTCTGTTTTCAGGATCTCTTCCCTTTTCCTCCTATGTCATTGGTACCAATATGTACCATGACCTCTGGCTGTTCTCCCTCCCATTGCAGGATATCTTGGACTGATCTGAAACATCCAGGACCCTCGCACCTGGGAGTCAAACTACCATCCAAGTTTCTTTCCTGCATCCACAGAATTGCCTGTCTGATCCCCCAACTATAGAATCTCCTATCACTACTACCTTCCTCTTCCTTTCCCTACCCTTCTGAGCTACAGGGCCGGACTCTGTGTCAGAAGCACGGCCACTGTTGCTTCCCCCAGGTAGGCTGTCCCCCCCAACAATACTCAAACAGGAGTACTTATTGTCAAGATGTACAGCCACAAGGGTACTCTCTAGTACCTGACTCGTGCCCTTCCCCCTCCTGACTGTGACCCACTTGTCTGTCTCCCGTGGCCTCGGTGTGACCGCCTGCCTATAACTCCTTTCTATCACCTCCTTGCTCTCCCTGACTAAATGAAGGTCACCGAGCTGCATCTCCACTTCCCTAACACGGTCCCTTAGGAGCTGCAGCTCAACACACCGGGTGCAGATATGGCTGTCTGGGAGACTCCAGGCCTTCCCACATCTGACACCGAGCACAGAAAACCGGCCACAGGAAGCAGTGAATCTTTACCAGATTTCAACAGACAATAGGTGCAGGAGTAGGCCATTCGGCCCTTTGAGCCAGCACCGCCATTCACTGATCATGGCTGATCATCCACTATCAGTATCCAGTTCCTGCCTTATCTCCATAACCTTTGATTCCACTATCTTTAAGAGCTCTATCCATCTCTTTTTTGAAAGCATCCAGAGACTTGGCCTCCACAGGCTTCTGGGGCAGAGCATTCCATATATCCACCACTCTCTGGGTGAAAAAGTTTTTCCTCAACTCTGTTCTAAATGGCCGACCTCTTATTCTTAAACTGTGGCCTCTGGTTCTGGACTCACCCATCAGCGGGAACATGCTTCCTGCCTGCAGCATGTCCAATCCCTTAATAATCTTACATGTTTCAATAAGATCCCCTCTCAGCCTTCTAAATTCCAGAATATACAAGCCCAGTCGCTCCAATCTTTCAACATATGACAGACCTGCCATCCCGGGAATTAACCTTGTGAACCTACGCTGCACTCCCTCAATAGCAAGAATGTCCTTCCTCAAATTTGGAGACCAAAACTGCACACAGTACTCCAGGTGTGGTCTCACCAGGGCCCTGTACGGCTGCAGACGGACCTCTTTGCTCTTATACTCAATTCCCCTTGTTATGACGGCCAGCATGCCATTAGTTTTTTTCACTGCCCGCTGTACTTGCATGCTTGCTTTCAGTGACTGATGTACAAGAACACCTTGATTTCAATCAAGTGGTTGTCTTAAACTAAATGCTAGTTAATGAACGTGACAAGGAAGTTAATGTTTTATAATCCTTTAGATGCAGAGGTTCCCATTTTTTTTAATGCCATGGACTAATATCAGTACGCAAGGGTCTGAGGAACTCAGGTTGGGAACCCCTGCTAGAGACACTAAATATGGCCCTGAAACCCCTAGTACTGTCATCAGTTATATTTCATTCCACCTTCATGTACAAGAATAAACTGGTATACAAACAAGAGAAAATCTTCAGATGCTGGAAACCCAACACACAAAATGCTGGAGGGACTCAGCAGGCCAGGCAGCATCTATGAAAAAGAGTACGGTCAACGTTTTGGGCAGAGACCTTTCAGTAGGACTGGAGGGGGAAAAATAAATGAGTAGATTTAAAAGGTGGGGTGAGGGGAGGGAGAAAGAAACACACGGTGATAGGTGAAATCGGGAGGGGAAGGGATGGAATAAAGAGCTGGGAAGTTGATTGGTAAAAGAGTGACAGGCTGGAGAAAGGGAATCTAACAGGAGAGAAAGAAAAGAAGGGGAGGAGCACAGAGGGATGTGATGGGCAGGCAAGGAGATAAGGTGAGAGAGGAAATGGGGATGAGGACTGGTGGGGGGGGGAAGGGGGTTGGTGGCGCATCACTGGAAGTTTGGAAAAAAAATCGATATTCATGCAATCAGGTTGGAGGCTCACCAGAAAGAGTAAAAGGTGTTGCTCCTCCACCCTGAGTGTGGCCTCTGTGGCAATGGTAGAGAGGCGGTGGATTGACATATCGGAATGGAAATGAGAAGTGGAATTAAAATGGGTGGTCACTGGGAGATCCTTTTTTTGTTCTGTTGAATGGAGCGTAGGTGCTTGGCAAAGCAGTCTCCCAATCTATGGGAGACACCTTTTCTTTTCTTCCATGGCCTTCTGTCCTCTGCTATTAGATTCACCCTTCTCCAGCCTTGTATGTCATTCACCAATCAACTTCCCAGCTCTTTACTTCAGCCCTGCCCCTGCTGGTATCACCAATCACCTTGTGTTTCTCCCTCCCACCCTTTTAACTCCAGTCCTGCAGAAGGATCTCAGCCTGAAACGCCAACTGTACTTTTTCTATAGATGCTGCCTGACCCGCAGGGTTCCTCCAGCATTCTGTATGTGTTAAAAGGCCAATCCAATATTGGCTTTAATCCTTCTTTCCTGCTCTCCTCATACCCTTTGTCTCCCCTTATAATTTGAATCTCAGTCATTACCTTGAATCAATTCAATGCCTGGCAGAGTATTCTAAAGATTAACAGGCTGCGTGGTAGAAATTGCACGACAACAGACAAGGCGGCTCTAGAACAGGTATTCAAAACTGCCCAAAGCATCACCGGCACCAGCCTACCCATCAAAGGACATAGGAAAAGGACCAATAACGCCATGACAGATCCCACCCACCCTGCCCATGGACTGTGCCCCATTCCATCAGGGAGGAGGCTACGCAGCATCCATGCCGGGACCACTAGACTCAAAAACAGTTACTTTCCCCAAGCACTAATGCCGATCCACACCTCCACAAACACACCCAAACCCCCCCAACCACTTTATCACTTCCTGTCAGTCATCTTATGTACAGACACTCCTGTACCTAGCATCACTCTACAGCCGTACAATCAATGTATACAAGCTTTCTCGTGTATTTATATTTGTGTTTTTTTAAAAATCTGAATGTGGTTTCTTGTGCTGCATCAGATCTGGAGAAATAATTGTTTCATTCTCCTTTCCATTTGTGCACTGGAAATGACATTATACCAATCTTGAACAATTAGAAGAAATCCTTTGTCTTCTCAATCTGAAATGGGTAACCCCTTATCCGACACCGATGCCTCCTAATTCTTGAAAGCTACTCAAAGAGAATCATCTTCTTGGCATCCACCTTACCAATACTGTTTCAAAGAGTTGTATTCTTTGGATATTATGAGATCAACGAGTGTATGAAAAGTACATGAAATAACTCAGGAATTAACCATGCGAGTCTTCTCTGAGAACAGTTCAAAGTATGTATATATATATATATATATATATATATATATATATAGTACATATTAAATATAAAGGTCAAAACAGTACACTGTACACTAAATTTAGACTCACCCACATCTTGTGATGTTGTATCTAAACTAAACAACTTTCAAGCTGCTTTGCATTATCTGTCCTAATAACTTGCCGGACCTGCATGCTAACTCTTACACAAAGTTGTAGATACATCTCAGTGCAGCACCGAAAACCAGCCTTCCTTTCTAGTCCTGACGAAGGGTCTCGGCCTGAAACGTCGACTGCGCCTCTTCCTATAGATGCTGCCTGGCCTGCTGCGTTCACCAGCAACTTTGATGTATGTTGCTTCCTTTCACGCTGTCTACTTCTCACTATCAGTAAAGCAGCCAGCATAATTACATTCTTCTCCTCTGCTGTTAAATCTCTTAAACACACCTCTTGTATGTGAAAAATAAATTCATGACTTCAAAATCTACCTAGTCATGGCCAGTACCCCTGATTGTCTATTTGCCCTGCACTATATTTGCTATTACAAAAAATAAGAGACATCTTGGGAATCAAAGTTGGTGGTGAAAACATCAATAATTTCAGATATGCGGATGACACTGTGTTAATTGCAAGTACGGAGGAAGAACTACAAGACCTAATTGATATAGTTGTTGAAGAATGTGCAAAAATGGGTCTATCTATCAATCGTAAAAAGACGATGTATGGTGATATCCAAAAAAGAGAATCCTATCTGTAGGCTGAAAATAAACAGGGAAGACATAAAACAAGTACAGAACTTTTGCAACTTAGGAAGCTGGGTGACATCAGATGGCAGGTGCGACATGGACATCAAAAGAAGAATAGGGATGGCAAAAGACACCTTTACGAGAATAAAGAGTATACTGACCAATACTAAACTAGGCATGACAACCCGCCTCAGAGTACTGAAGTGTTACTATCCAGTTATGTTATATGGATCAGAATGTTGGACAATATCTAATAACGTGAGGAAATGAATTGAAGCAGCAGAGATGTGGTTTTTGAGGAGGAAAGAATATTATGGACGAAACGAATATCTAACGAGGATGTCATGAACAGAACAAGCACAGAAAGAAATAATGTATGAGGTCATGAAAAGGCAACATAACTTCATTGGACATGTGATTAGGAAAGAGGAGTTAGAATGCATGGTAATTATGGAAAAGACTGAAGGGAAGAAAGCAAGAGGAAGGAAAAGACAAATGATGAAGGAGACAGCAGCCAGAGAACTGGAAATGAATACCAGTGAATTGATCCACTTGACCTGAAACAGGAGTGTGTGGGCCATGGCAGTCAAAGCTCAATCTGGGCATGGCACCTGATGAAGATGACGAAGATATTTGCTATTGTTAAGATTACCGTATTCTGCATTCTACATTTTTGCCTTGTAATACTTCAGTAAAGTGATTCATCTATGTTTTTCACTGTAATTCACTACACAATTAACAAACCACTTCCAATTCCAATTATGTCTTAAGTACCAAATTCCCCAACCCCTTGGTACCACAACAGTCTTTTAGTTTCATTGCATTTGCTTTTCAATCCTCCCAATGGATAACCTCACATTATACTCCACCTTTCCAAGTTTTCGTCCAGTCACTCAACTGATCAAGTTCCTGGGATGGCAAGGACTTTAGGTGGGTGGACTATGGTGTATTGACTATAGTTTAGAAGAAAGATTGGATCACTCATTTGAAATATATAAAATTCTATAAGGATGAAATGATTCCCTTTTCATAAAACCCCTGCTTGATTTCCTGCTTTCACCTTGATATGGAGGCTTTAGAAAGGAGGCAGAAGAGGTTCACAAAGATGCTATCTGGATTAGAGGGCATGTGTTACACAGAGATGGGAACATACTTCTGGGAAAGTGGCAGAAACAGGTTGGGTAGCAATGTTTAAGAGGCACTTAGACAGACATGAACAAGCAGGGAACAGACTGCCATCACTCAGGACAAGCCCTCTTATTGCTACCATCCAGAAGACACAGGAGTTGAAGACACACACTCAATTTTAGGAACCAGTTCTTCCCACCCCTCCACACCAACAGATTTCTGCACAGATAATAAACCCATGTACACTATGTCACTACTTTTTGCTCTCTTTTTGAGTTACTTATTTAACTTTATAAATATATATATTTTTAGTTATTTATAGTTTTAAATTATGTATTGTAATGTACAGTCAGCCCTCCTTATCCGCGAGGGATTGGTTCCGGGACCCCTCGCGGATACCAATAAACACGGATGCTCAAGTCCCTGATTCAACCTGTCTCAATGCAGTGGACCTTAGGACCCAGCGGAACCCCGGACCTTATTTAACCTGTCTCAGTATGGTGGACATTAGGGCCTGGCAGCAGAGCTCTGAATCTGCAGTGTTTCTGCTCACGAAAATAATCACGATCACGATTGAGAATAAAGTGGAAATAATAAAGCGATCAGAAAGAGGTGAAATGTCATCAGTCATTGGAAAAGCATTAGACTACAGTCGGTCAACGATTGGAACAATTTTAAAGGATAAAGTGAGAAAGGCCCTGCCCCGATTAAAGTTACAATTATTACTAAGCAACACAGTGATTTAATTATTGGGTTCTGAAGTTTTGGGTTTTTGATCCTCCACATCAACCCAGCATGGATGGAGCGCGTGCTCAGGAGCGGTCTGTCACTGGATCGAACTTCCGTTCCCAAGCCCATTGCTGAAACATACGTTTCTTAAGTATTTTATGTGCATAGAAAGGTAAAATATATACTATATACTAAGACAAACGTTTGACTAACTGACGCTAAATAATACCAGATGTACCTGTTCCGACTTACTTAGTAAGAGAACTTCCGGTTTTTTATTGATCCCGATCCACGATAACCTATGCACATCCTCCCATATACTTTAACTCATGTCTAGATTACTTACAATATCTAATACAATGTAAATAGTTGTTATACTGTATTGTTTAGGGAACAATGTCAAGAAAAAAGGTCTGTACATGCACGAACAACAAGCACTGGAACAGCACTTCCAGGTTTTCTCAATTCGCGGTTGGTTGAATTCGCACATGCGGAACTCGCGGATAACAAGGGCCGACAGTACTGCTTCCATAAAACAATACATTTCATGACATAAGCCAGTGATAGTAATCTTAATTCCGGGAGCTAGAGACCACATGCAGAGAGGTGGGATTAGTTAGAGTGGATCGTGATGGTGGGCCACGTGACTTGTTCCTGCGCTGTTCTTTATTTCACGTTCTAACATCACCAGGGAAACAGTTTACTACATGCACTGCCCAGTTCAAGGTAGCAAGCTCTGTCATCCTATAAAGCAGCAGTCCCCAACCACCGGGCTGCGAGGAAACGATATGAATTGGCGATATGAGTCAGCTGCACCTTTCCTCATTCCCTGTCATGCCCACTGTTGAGCTTGAACACACGCGAGGTCATTACCCGCGCGTCATCCATGTCAGCACGGGAAGGAGATCAACTCCCCGAGCTTGCAAATGACGGCAGGCTGAAATGTTTGACATAACATCTCTGTCGGCATTCTGGATCAAAGTCAAGGCTAAGTATCCTGAGATAGCCACGAAAGCACTGAAAATGTTGCTTCCATTTGGCAGGCCGACAAATCCAGGGCAAGCATTAAAAAGGGCTAAGAGAGTTGTAAAAGAGCGCCTGAAGGCTTTATGTGTCAATGCAAGGAGCATTCGTAATAAGGTGGATGAATTGAAAGTGCAGATTGTTATTAATGATTATGATATAGTTGGGATCACAGAGACATGGCTCCAGGGTGACCAGGGATGGGAGCTCAACGTTCAGGGATATTCAATATTCAGGAGGGATAGACACGAAGGAAGGGGAGGTGGGGTGGCGTTGCTGGTTAAAAAAGAGATTAACGCAATAGAAAGGAAGGACATAAGCCGGGAAGATGTGGAATCGATATGGGTAGAGCTGCGTAACACTAAGGGGCAGAAGACGCTGCTGGGAGTTGTGTACAGGCCACCTAACAGTAGTAGTGAGGTCGGAGATGGTATTAAACAGGAAATTAGAAATGTGTGCAATAAAGGAACAGCAGTTATAATGGGTGACTTCAATCTACATGTAGACTGGGTGAACCAAATTGGTAAAGGTGCTGAGGAAGAGGATTTCTTGGAATGTATGCGGGATGGTTTTTTGAACCAACATGTCGAGGAACCGACTAGAGAGCAGGCTATTCTGGACTGGGTTTTGAGCAATGAGGAAGGGTTAATTAGCGATCTTGTCGTGAGAGGCCCCTTGGGTAAGAGTGACCATAATATGGTGGAATTCTTCATTAACATGGAGAGTGACGTAGTTAATTCAGAAACAAAGGTTCTGAACTTAAAGAGGGGTAACTTTGAAGGTATGAGACATGAATTAGCTAAGATAGACTGGCAAATGACACTTCAAGGATTGACGGTGGATATGCAATGGCAGGCATTTAAAGGTTGCATGGATGAACTACAACAATTGTTCATCCCAGTTTGGCAAAAGAATAAATCAAGGAAGGTAGTGCACCCGTGGCTGACAAGAGAAATTAGGGATAGTATCAATTCCAAAGAAGTAGCATACAAATTAGCCAGAGAAAGTGGCTCACCTGAGGACTGGGAGAAATTCAGAGTTCAGCAGAGGAGGACAAAGGGCTTAATTAGGAAGGGGAAAAAAGATTATGAGAGAAAACTGGCAGAGAACATAAAAACGGACTGTAAAAGCTTTTATAGATATGTAAAAAGGAAAAGACTGATAAAGACAAATGTAGGTCCCCTGCAAACAGAAACAGGTGAATTGATTATGGGGAGCAAGGACATGGCAGACCAATTGAATAATTACTTTGGTTCTGTCTTCACTAAGGAGGACATAAATAATCTTCCAGAAATAGTAAGGGACAGAGGGTCCAGTGAGATGGAGGAACTGAGCGAAATACATGTTAGTAGGGAAGTGGTGTTAGGTAAATTGAAGGGATTGAAGGCAGATAAATCCCCAGGGCCAGATGGTCTGCATCCCAGAGTGCTTAAGGAAGTGGCCCAAGAAATAGTGGATGCATTAGTGATAATTTTTCAAAACTCGTTAGATTCTGGACTAGTTCCTGAGGATTGGAGGGTGGCTAATGTAACCCCACTTTTTAAAAAAGGAGGGAGAGAGAAACCGGGGAATTATAGGCCGGTTAGCCTAACGTCGGTGGTGGGGAAACTGCTGGAGTCAGTTATCAAGGATGTGATAACAGCACATTTGGAAAGCGGTGAAATGATCGGACAAAGTCAGCATGGATTTGTGAAAGGAAAATCATGTCTGACGAATCTCATAGAATTTTTTGAGGATGTAACTAGTAGAGTGGATAGGGGAGAACCAGTGGATGTGGTATATTTGGATTTTCAAAAGGCTTTTGACAAGGTCCCACACAGGAGATTAGTGTGCAAACTTAAAGCACATGGTATTGGGGGTAAGGTATTGGTGTGGGTGGAGAATTGGTTAGCAGACAGGAAGCAAAGAGTGGGAATAAACGGGACCTTTTCAGAATGGCAGGCGGTGACTAGTGGGGTACCGCAAGGCTCAGTGCTGGGACCCCAGTTGTTTACAATATATATTAATGACTTGGATGAGGGAATTAAATGCAGCATCTCCAAGTTTGCGGATGACACGAAGCTGGGTGGCAGTGTTAGCAGTGAGGAGGATGCTAAGAGGATGCAGGGTGACTTGGATAGGTTGGGTGAGTGGGCAAACTCATGGCAGATGCAATTTAATGTGGATAAATGTGAAGTTATCCACTTTGGTGGCAAAAATAGGAAAACAGATTATTATCTGAATGGTGGCCGATTAGGAAAAGGGGAGGTGCAACGAGACCTGGGTGTCATTATACACCAGTCATTGAAAGTGGGCATGCAGGTACAGCAGGCGGTGAAAAAGGCGAACGGTATGCTGGCATTTATAGCGAGAGGATTCGAGTACAGGAGCAGGGAGGTACTACTGCAGTTGTACAAGGCCTTGGTGAGACCACACCTGGAGTATTGTGTGCAGTTTTGGTCCCCTAATCTGAGGAAAGACATCCTTGCCATAGAGGGAGTACAAAGAAGGTTCACCAGATTGATTCCTGGGATGGCAGGTCTTTCATATGAAGAAAGACTGGATGAACTGGGCTTGTACTCGTTGGAATTTAGAAGATTGAGGGGGGATCTGATTGAAACGTATAAGATCCTAAAGGGATTGGACAGGCTAGATGCGGGAAGATTGTTCCCGATGTTGGGGAGGTCTAGAACGAGGGGTCACAGTTTGAGGATAGAGGGGAAGTCTTTTAGGACCGAGGTTAGGAAAAACTTCTTCACACAGAGAGTGGTGAATCTGTGGAATTCTCTGCCACAGCAAACTGTTGAGGCCAGTTCATTAGCTATGTTTAAAAGGAAGTTAGATATGGCCCTTGTGGCTACAGGGGTCACGGGGTATGGAGGGAAGGCTGGGTTCTGAGTTGGATGATCAGCCATGATCATAATAAATGGCGGTGCAGGCTCGAAGGGCCGAATGGCCTACTCCTGCACCTATTTTCTATGTTTCTATGTTTCTATTTCCAGCATACCTCTGCAATGAATGCAACAAAAACTAAATTGCGGAATAGACTGGACATAAGGAACCCTGTTCGAGTATCACTGTCTCTCATCACCGTGTTGTTGTAGGAAAACAAGCCCAGGGCTCCCACTGATTCAGCGATATTGGTGTGTTGCAATGGTTTTATATGTTCATACGGGTAAAATATGTGCTGTGTGTTTAATATCCAAACGTTACTTAAAATGTTATGATGCTATTGACTTATATAACCATATAACAATTACAGCATGGAAATGGGCCATCTCTGCCCTTCTGTCCGTGCTGAACGCTACTCTCACCTAGTCCCACTGACCTGCATCAGCCCATAGCCCTCCATTCCTTTCCTGTCTATATACCTATCCAATTTTTCTTTAAATGATAATATCAAACCCGCCTCTACCACTTCTACCGGAAGTTCTTTCAACACTTACTTCCAGCTCCCCTGATAATTGACTTATCACTATATTCATGCGAGGAAAATATGTGCTGTGTGTTTAACATTAAATTCATTAGATAAACCCTTTCGTAAACAAAATTGAGTGTATTAGCCACTTATCACCTATATTCCGGTCGTGATTACCCCCCCCCCCCCGGAACAGAACCACTAAAAACGATTTGTAGAAAAAAAAATCGGCACGTACACACGTCACGCATGCGCACTGGTGCCCGCGCAAGGCTTCATGGTCATTGTAGTATTCCTGGAGTAAACCCAACGTATTTGGCTGCTACTCTTGTCCGTTGGCAACCCCACCCCACCCCCACCACCCCCAGGTCGGCCGGTCCGCAAGAATATTGTCAATATTAAACCGGTCCGCAATGCAAAAAAGGTTGGGGACCCCTGCTATAAAGAAGTGTTAGTCATACAGTATCAAAAACACCACACTGGATGAAGAGCAAGGAAACAGACTGCACCAGTTTTTATATTTACCATGTATTCAATATTAATAAATTACAAAATATTATAATTCAGTCCTACAGATCAAACAGCAGGAAATTAAAAGCTTTTGCCGCCAGCATTCTCAGTATCCTTGGGAGACAGGAGACCTGCAGCAGTTGCAGAATACAATTCATTTACTGACAAACGCCATGATCTGGTCCTGAAAAAGAGAAAAGTTATTTGTTTAAAAAGAAAAAAAAATCAGACTCCAGCCAGTTTCAAACTCTCCGCAGCAGAACATACTCTCCAGTTGTTTAAAGACGACTGAGAAGCAGGCACAATGGGCTGAATGGTGTGAATCTGCTCTATGTCTTAGGCCTTGGGTGTAAAGCGACTGGACCCAACCCAGCCACAGACCTGCATCGACATTGGAGAACAGCCTCCAGGTGGTGTGCAAGAGCAGCACAAGACTCAGACTGTCACAGATGAAGAGTTTTGACCCAAAACATCACAGGGAACTTCTGTGGAGGCCAATCCATTTCCCTCCACCGATGCTCCCTGACCGGTTGAGTTCCACTCACTTATTGATTTAATTCATTTCAAGAGGTTATAATAATCAGGAATTGCTTATGTTAATGATACCTTACACTTTGAATGTAGGAAGCTGCCTACTGGATCTGTCCCAGATCCCAAGGGAACAACCCCTTTCCTTTGTACTTCTGCACCATGTTGTCTTTAACATGTTGATTAACTCCCATTTGATTCTCTTTTGCCATTACCCCAAGGTTGTTTACCTATCACAGAGTCACGGAAACAGTCCCTTCAGCCCATCTAGTCCATTCTGAATTATTATTCTACCTGGCCCCATGGACCTGAACCAGGACCATAACCGTCCATACCCCTCCTATCCATGTACCCATCCAAGCTTCTGTTAAATATTGCAATTGAACCATCCTTCATCATTTCTGTTAGCAGCTCGCTTCACACTCTTACCACCCTCTCTGAAAATGATCCCCCTCAGGCCCCCCTTAAATATGTCACCTTTTATCCTTCACCTACAACCTCTAGTTCTAGTCTCACACAACCTCAAAGGAAAAAGCATGCTTGCTATCTATACCCAATTTTCTATACCTCAATCAAGACCCTCCTCATTCCCCTACACTCCAGGGAATAAAGTCCTCGCCTATTCAACCTTTCCCTATAACTCATGCCCTCAAGGACTAGTAAGCATCCTTGTAAATTTTGTCTGCACTCTTTCAATCTTATATTTTTCCTTAAGTGACCAGAACTACATACAGTACCTCAAATTTTGCCTTATCAATGTCTTATACATCCCAACTCCTGTACTCAATACTCTTGATTCATAAAGGCCAAAATGCCAAAAGCATTTGGACATCTGAGAGGAACACAAGGGGAATATCAAACAGAGGGCACCCAAGGTGAGGATTGATCCTGTGTCCCTGGAGCTCAGCATGAACCACTAACCACTTCACCATGCCTTCTGCGTTCCCCTAACACTGTACGAACCTTCCTTCTGCCAGTACCAACCCAAGCGTACCTGCCCCCTTACAGACCAAGATAAATGACTGAGCATTCAAAACCCTCATCTTGAAGAGCATCACCGATTACCTTAACAGGCGCGAGGGCATTGGTTGCCTGCAGGCCAAGACTCCTCAATAAGACCATGGGCGTACTTTTGGTTGAGTACAGCCTCTTCAGCATGTCTATTGCAGCCATGATAGGGAGATTATGTCTCTGACGCTCCGTTTCAAATGCATTCAGATGTTCAATGGACCCTGGATGAAAAAGGGAAGACTGTGATGGAGCAGTCACAACACAGCTTAGATCTAGAGGGTAGTGTTACTCAGAAGAGCAGGTGTCCTTCAGTAGAGAGGCAAAACATTATTAGGAATAGAGTGAAGGCTATCATGAAATATAGATTACAGGTGATCCATATTTGCCTCCCCATGGTTTGAAATCTGGCCAAAAAGCAGTTCACAGATAGCAAAGCATTCATTCAGATTGGAGTGCTGTTCCACAAAGGCAATGTTCCTGTGGACAGATGTTCCTGTGGACAGATGAGACAAAAGTTGAACTTTTTGGCAGAAGTGCACATCGCTATATCTGGAGGAAAAAGGACACTGCACACCAACACCAGAACCTCACCGCAACTGTGAGGCATGGTGGAAGGAGCATCATGGTTTGGGGATGCTTTGCTGCCTCAGGGCCCAAACAGCTTGCAATCGTTGAGGGAACAAGGAATTCAAAATTGTATCAGGACATTTTACAGGAAAATGTCAGGGTAGCAGTCCGTCACCTGTAGCTTAACAGAAGTTGGATAATGCAGCAAGACAATGATCCGAAAGACAAAAGCAAATCAACAACAGAATGGTTTAAAAAGTACACTTGTGTTTTGGAATGCCCGAGTCAAAGTGCTGACATTAATCCTGCAGAAATGTTGTGGAAGGACCTGAAGCAAGCAGTTCATGCAAGGAAGCCCACCAAAATCCCAGAGTGGAAACAGTTTTGTAAGGAGTGGCTTAAAATTCATCCAAGCCGATGTACAGGACTGATCAATGGTTACCAGAAATGTTTCAAGGACTCTACAACTCGTGTTCTCAGCGTTATTTATTATTGCTGTTGGTTTTTTTTGTGTTTGCAGTTTGTCTTTTGCACACTGGTTGTTTGTCAGTTTGTGTGTGTGTGCAGCTTTTCATTGGTTTTTATTCAACTTTTTGTTCTACTGTGAATGCCTGCAAGAAAATAAATCTCAGGGTAGTGTATGGTGACATACATGTACTTTGATAATAAATTTACCTTAACTTTGCACTTCATCTTTGAAATACAAGAATAATTACTGATGAGTATCCTTGGTTCAACAAACTAATGTAATCTGTACTTAAAGTCCAGCAATATTTAGATAAGTTTGTGAAATTAGAAAGATAAATTGCTTCCTAGCTCCACACAAGCTAGTTAAATTAACAGCACAAGGAGACTCTTACCCAGGTCTTTGCCATTGAAGGCTGCCTCACTGAGATGCTGTGAGAGAGAGGTCACATCCCCGAAGCCCAGGTTGACTCCCTGGCCTGCCAGTGGGTGAACTTTGTGGGCAGCGTCACTGCAGAGAAAGAGAGAGAAAACTTAATGCAATTGTGAAACCATCTGGCCACAGGTCACTAGATCCAATGAATACTTCACATTAGGTCAACCATCTGCATCACTTCTGATCAATAAAGTAGAACTAGAATTTTACATCAGAATCACTTGAGATGGTACTTATTGTTCAATCTGTATACAAATAGCAGCATCAATCACACAGGACTGTCAATCCAGGGAGTGCCCTCTTGTCATTACCATCCAGAGTCAAACAAGCCTCAAGACCCACACTCTATTCAGAACCAGCTTCTTCCCCACTGCCATCACATTTCTGAACAATCCATGAATACTACTGCGTTATTCTTCCTTTTTTTTAAAAAAAAAGCCATTTATTACTCTAATTTATAGTAACTTTTTGTCTTTGCACTGTTTTGCAATATCAAAAAAAATTCATGTCATTTATGTTAATAATAATTCTGATTCTGAAAGCTGGGATTTATTTAGCGGAATTATTTAGGAATTCACGATATATCGACAAGGAAGTTTTTGACTTCATTAGGGCACCCAGCTTCCCTGTTCAACCCATTGCTCCCACCCCACTATCAAAAAAAAATAAGTCTGCTTCCATGGTTAAGTTTTCCAAATTCTATAAGAGTTTTATAAGAGGCACAGATCACGTGGATGGCCAGAAGCCCACCACCACCCCCGCCCCAAGGCAGGAATGGCTAATACAAGGGGGCATAATTTTAAAGGTGATTGGAGGGAGGTGAATGGAGGATGTCAGAGATGAGATTTTTAAATGGAGTGGTGGGTGTGTGGAATGTGCTGCCAGAGGCAGATATAGAGGATATTTTACAGACTCTTAGACGAGCACATCGATGAAAGAAAGATGGAGGGCTGTGTGGGAGGGAAGGTTTAGATTGATCTTGGAACAGGTTAAAAGGTCAGCAGAACATTGTGGGCCAGGAGGTCCTATACTGTGCTGTGCATTTATTGTATTTTTACAGCTCAGTAACAGGCCTTCCAGCCCTCGCTACCCAATTACTTCCAAGTGATTAATTAACCTATAACACATACATCTCTGCAATGTGGGAGGTACTGCTCTACGTACTATTACATTTTTAATTGGTTACCATCGCATAGGTGTCAAATCACAGATGCTGACTAACAAATTAAATGCAGACCGGCTTGTGTATCCTCATTACTCAACAAATCATCATGCATGAAATATATCCGAAATGGGTCTATTGCCTTTAAGTGTAATGCTGTTATATGAAGCATTTATTTTAAAATTGACAACTGGCATTTAAATGAAATGGCAACATGAGGGATGTTATGACCAGTGACCAGAAAGCTGGTAAAACAATAGGGTTTCAGGAGGGAAGAGGTGGGGAGCTTTCTGCTGCGAGTTCCAGATTATGCCGTCTAGCCAGCTTGATAAACGTATTAGAATTTGTTTTGACAAGGAGCAGAGATCCAGATATAAACTTGCAATCCTACATCTCCTCATCACTTCTATTATAATCATTCTACTCCTTTTGATTTGATCTGTGTGAACAGTATGCAAGGCAAGCTTTTTAAAAGTCATCACGGGAAAATCTTGCCTGACAAATCTGTTTGTACTCTTTGAGGAATCACAGACAGTATTATCAAAGGGGTCAGTGGATGTTGTTAACCTGGATTTTCAGAAGGACTTCAACAAGTCGCTGCACGAGGCTGCTAAACTAGATACGAGCTAATGGCATTACAGAAAAGATACAAGCATGGATACAGCATTGGCAGGAAGCAAAGCGTGGGAATAAAGGGAGCCTGTTCTGGATGGCTGCGGTAACTGGTGGTGTTCCGCAGGGGTTAGCACTGGGACTGCTTCTTTTCACGTTATATGTTACTGACTTGAATGATGGAATTAATGGCTTTCTAGCCAAGTTTACAGACAATACAAAGGTTAGGTGGAGGGACAGGTAGTATTGAGGAAGCAAAGAGCCTGCACAAGAATTTGGACAGACTAGGAGAATGGGCAAATAAGTGGCAGATGAAATATAGCGTAGGTAAAATTGCAGGTTGAGCCAGTGGCAAGGAAGGCAAATGCATTATAAGTGTAACACCCTGGGAAAGATTTCACTGCTAACATAATGGTCTTTCTGTAGAAGCCGTGTTTGGGTTATGGTTAAAGATAACAGGTGCTTTGGAAAGTCAGCCCCCCAATGAAGGGAGTGTGATTTTTGTGTTGTGCGCGAGCTGGGTTTTTGGTTCGAGGGAGATAAAGGCAGAAGGCACCGGAGAGAAGAGGTCGTAGACTCAACCCGGAGTGGGACCATGATCTGACGAAGGCCGATGAGATCGAAGGAGGATCGGTGAAGGGGAAACCATGAGCTCCAACTTGTGCACATTAGATGGTTTCACTAAAATGGGCCCTTTTCCTTTTTTTGCTTTTTCTATACTAACCCTTCAGTCAAATTAAGAATTATAAAGCTGAATCATTTAATGTATGTGGTGTACCGTCTGTTATTTTGTGGTACTGATTGTAACAGGGTAACAAATCACGCAGCATCCACACAAACAGGAGGTTTCGAGGCAGACTTACACCTCAATCTCCCACGTTTGGCAGGGCCAGAGGTTGTCTTCCCTAGACATACGCAGCCCACAGAACCAGAGTGTTTCATTAGCATTCACTTTGAGTGGACTAAATTATAAACGCAAGGACGTAATGCTGAGGATTTACAAGGCATTGGTCAGATGACACTTGGAGCACCATCAGCAGTTTTATCTAAGAAAAGATGTGCTAACATTGAAAAGGATCTGGAGAAGATTCACAAGGATGATACTAGGGAAAAAAAAAGTTCACACATGAAGACTGTGATGGCTCTGGGCCTTTACTCACTGGAGTTTAGAAGAATGAGGGGGAGCTTACTGAAACCCATCTAATATTGAAAGGCACAGATGTTTCCTATAGTGGGGGAGTCTTGGACCAGTGGGGCGAATCTTTAGAACAGAGAGGAGGAGAAATTTCTTTCATTAAATGATGGCGGATCTGTAGGATTCATTGCCACAGACAGCTGTGGAGGCTGAGTTATTGGGTATATTTAAGGCAGAGATTGATAAATTCTTGATTATGGGGAGAAGGCAGGAGAATTGGATTGAGAGAGATAATCAGCCATGATGGAATGGTGGAGCAGACTTGATGGGCTGAATGGTCTAATTTTGCTTCTATGTCTTATGGTCTTAGGTGACAATAAACCAATACCAACACAAAATAGCAGAAATTCAAAAGGAAGCTGCAGATTTGCACTGACCCAAAGGGAGGCACTGTAGAACAACAGTCATAAACTGCTGTAGAAATCAAACGAGAAGCAAGAGCATTCTTCAGCTGATTTTGTGCCTGTCCCAGGGACAGCATTGGACAAGACAGCAGTAAGATGGCTTCCTTGATTTACAGCCTCAGGCAGGTTCATGAGAGAGAAAAAAAAATTACTAAAATCTTACCCGATCAGGGCAACTCGCGGTCCAACATACTTGGTGGCATGGCCCAGCCCCAGTGGAAACATAGCCCTGCTTTTTGGGTCGATGCGCGCCACGCTTGGTGGAAGCTGGCGTGCTGACGTGCCCGACGGCATCAGGAATGCAAATGCCGTTTTCCACATGGAGTTGGCGGTGGCAACGAATTCAGAATGATTCTCATTACTCCACTGTAACACATAACAATTGACAGCATTACCAGACAAAATAATCATTCTAAAGGAAACATCACGTCTTTTATTATCTACCAAAAGTCAACATGTGACAATCCAATTCCAGCAAGCATCCGTAGCTCTCTGACAGGAGGCAAAGATAAATATGGTGGTAAAGCATGTATTGGTATATTATGTGTCATATCTAACAAAATACTATGAAAACCTACAGTTTAGACAAATCAAATAATTACCCAGAGTATTCAGATAGAATGTGGGAAATCAATAACAAAAGAGAATAAAGTACATAAGCTACCAAAAAAGTGCATGAAGGAAAACGATAAAGTATTATGATCATAACGAGGTAGATTGTGAGGCCAAGAGTCTATTTTATCGAACCAAAGGTCCGTTCAAGAGACTGGGATAAAAGCTGTCCTCAAGTCTGATGGTACAAGCTTTCAGGCTTTTGTGTCTTCTGCCCAATGGGAGGGGGAGAACAGAGTGTGCCCTGGGTGGGTGGGGTATTTGATTAAAGTGACTGCTTCACTGAGGCAGCTGGAAGGGTAGACAGAACCTGCAGAGCAGAGAGTTATTCCTGTGATGTGCTAAGCTCCATCCACACATCTCTGTAGCTGCTTGTGGTCACGTGCAGAGCAGTTACTATACTGAACAGTTGTACAACCACTCTATTGGTATTTTCATTATTGTCACATGTACAAATACAGTGAAAAACTTGTCTTATATAGTTTATACAAATCAAATCATTACACAGTGCTTTGAGGTAGAACAAGGTAAAAATCAAGATCAAGGCAATCTGAAATCAAGATGGCGCTGTGTACGGCAGCCATGTTGCGAGCTCCATTCCAAATCTACAGTATACTACTAATTGCTACAATTTTCTTAGCATTTTCTGTTCAAGTAGCTGACAGTCACATCGGATACGATAGACTGCCCCTTCTGAACGTCAGAAAGACAGCATTTACCCACTAGTGCTGCCTTTCCTACACTGGGAACCCCTGCTTGCACAATCCATGGGAGACTCATCTCTTACACCCCCGCTACCTCGGACGAAGCGCCGGAGGAGAGGAAAAGGGTCGGCGTCCTGGTGAGGCCGAGATGGCGTGCAAATCAACCGCTGCTCCCTAGCATACTCCTGGCTAGTGTTCAGCCCCTGGAGAACAAGCTGTGCGAACTGAGAGGCAGAATCTCCTACCAGCAGGAAAGAAAGGACTGTAACATTTAGTACTTTGTGGACACCTAGCTGATGGAGGAGATACCAGACCATACTATCGAGCCCTCTGGGTTCTCCCTGTTCCGTGCGGACAGATCAAAAAACCTCTCTGGGAAGAGTAAAGGAGGATGGGGTATGCTTCATGGTCAACAAGGCTTGGTGTGACCCCCAGGATGTGCATACACTCAAATCCTTTTGCTCCCCAGACCTGGAATACCTGGTGCGGTTGTGCAGACCCGACTGGCTGCATAGGGAGTTCACGGCTATTATCATCACAGTGGTGTACATTCTGCCGCAGCCTGATACTGACCTGGCTCTCAAGGAACTGTACAAGACCGTCAACACACTGGAGACTACACACCCAGAGGCTGCCTTCATCGTCGCCAATGACTTCAATCGAGCGTCGCTGACTAAAGTCTCTCTGAAGTTTTGTCAGCACATCCAGGTGAGCTCTCGTGGAGATAGCACACTTGACCACTTCTACTCTTCCTTCGCAATGCTTACAAAGTTCTCCTTCGCCCAGCTTTTGGAAAGTCAGATGCTGGTCCGACAATCAGTCTCCATGCTGCAGGACTGCTTCGATGACATCGACTGGAACATCTTCCATGATGAGGATGTCTCCCAATTCACAGATGGACTCACGTGCTTCATCTGGAAGTGCATCAATGATGTTGTCCTCCAGAAGTCGGTCAGGGTATTCCCGAACCAGAAACCCTGGATCAATAGTTCCATGTGAGCAGCACTTACCGTGCAACACAGAGCTTATGTTGCCGGTAATCAGCTCGAGCTCAAGAAAAACAGCAACGATCTGTGAAAAGCTATCAAGGCTGCGAAACAACAATACAGGGACAAGATTGAGTCCAGATTCACTCTGAATAGCACACGTGACTTGTGGCGAGGGCTGCATACCACCGCAGACTCCAAAGCCAAATGTAGTGGTGCCGCCAACAACGCAACCTCTCTCCCAGACGAGCCCAATCGCTTTTATGCTCGGTTCAATGTCGCTATCTCTGAGCCTCCGAGGAAAGCCACTGCGACAACCTGCAACCTGCTCATCTCTGAGGCTGAGATACACAGATGTTTCCGACAAGTGGACAGTGGCAAGGCTGCAGGACCAGACGGCATCTCAGGGCGAGTACTCAGGATGTGCGCAGCACAACTGGCAGGTGTGTTTACTGACATTTTTAATCTCTCCCTCTCCCAGTGTAGAGTGCCCTCCTGCTTCAAATTATCCACCATTGTCCCTGTACCAAAAAAGACCAAGGTAACATGTCTGAATGACTGGCGTCCTGTCGCTCTCACCTCAATAATAAGCAAATGCTTTGTGAAGCTGGTCAGGGATTACATCTGCAGCTTGCTACCACCCACACTGGATCCCCTACAATTCACCTACCGACACAACCGATCCACAGACGACACAATAGCCACTGCTCTACATAGTGATCTTACACATCTGGAGAAGGATGCTTATGTGAGAATGCTGTTCTTGACTACAGTTCAGCATTCAACACCATAATTCCCTTCAGGCTCAACAGGAAGCTCAGAGACCTCGGCCTTGTCCCGGTCTTGTGCAGCTGCATCCTGGACTCCCTGTCAGATCACCGGCAGTTGGTAAGAGTGGGCTCCATCACCTCCACCCTCTGACTCTCAAAACAGGAGCCCCTCAGGGCTGTGTACTAAGTCCCCTCCTTTATTCCTTTGTCACCACCCACAGCTCTAATCTGCTAATTAAATTTGCCGACAACACTACATTGATTGGCCTAACCTCAAACAATAATGAGGTGGCCTACAGGGAAGAAGTCACCTCTCTAACACAGTGGTGTCAAGAAAACAATCCCTCCCTCAATGTCACAAAAACAAAGGAGCTGGTTGTGGATTACAGGAGGAATGGAGACAGGCTAACACCTATTGACATCAATGGATCCAGGGTTGAGAGGGTAAACAGCTTTAAAATCCTCAGCATAAACATCACCGAGTACCTCACGTGGTCTGCACACACCAGCTGTGTGGTGAAAAAGGCACAACAGCGCCTTTCACCTCAGACGGTTGAGGAAGTTTGATATGGGCCCCGAAATCCTAAAAGCTTTCTACAGGGGCACAATTCAGAGCATCCCGACTGGCTGCATCACTGCCTGGTATGGGAACTGCACCTCCCTTAATCGCAGGACTCTGCAGAGAGTGCAGAGATTCAGGACATTTACAAAGACAGGTGTGAAAAAAGGGCCGAAGGATCATTGGGGACCTGAGTCACCCCAACTACAGTCTATTCCAGCTGCTACCATACGGGAAACAGTACTGCACATAAAAGCCAGGACAAACAGGCTCTGGGACAGCTTCTTCCACCAGGCCATCAGGCTGATGATATCACGCTGATTTGAGTGTATTTCTAGGTTACATTGACTGTTCTATTTAGTATAAATTACGTACTTTGATTGCACAATGCACATTTAGACGGAGACATAACGCAAAGATTTTTACTCCTCATGTATGTGAAGGAAGGAAGGAAGAAGTAAAGTCAATTCAAACAATAACAATGCAGAACAAAAGCTACTGAAAAAGTGAAGTACAGGTAAAGTGCAAGATCATAACCAATTAAACTGTGAGGTAAAGAGTCCACCTTATCATACGTACAAGATCTACTCAAGAATCTGATTACGGTGGGACAGAAGCTGTCCTTGAGTTTGCTGGTATGCATGTGCTTTCAAAATTATTTATCTCCTGCCCAATGGGAGGGGGGTGAAGAGAGGATGCCCAGGTGGATGAGACGTTTTGATTATGCTGGCTGCTTTACAGACACAGCAAAAAAAATATGGACAGTCGATAAAGGGAAGACTACTTTTCTGTGACGTTCACAAGAGACTCCACAAACACTAGAAATCCAGAATAACACACATGAAATGCTGGAGGAATTCAGAGGTCAGGCAGCAACCATGAAGGGGAATAAACAGTCAGTGTTTCAGGCCAAGTACTGATGAAGGGTCTCGGCCTGAAACTTTATTCCTCTCATAGATGCTGCCTAACCTGCTGAGTTCCTGCAGCATTGTGTGTATCTTGTGATGTTCACCTTCATCAGTCAGGGCAAGGTATCAAAGTCATGTTGAAGCTGTATAAAATTTCAGTTAGGTTGAACTTGGGAGTACTGTAATGCAGTTCTGATCACCTTATTACACAGTTAGTGACTATAAAAGAACAAGGGCAATGGAATGTGAAACCATTGGGTTTGATGTTTTTGGAATCAACAAAAGGTGCGTAAAGCACCCTTCCAACTTCAGGATGTTACAGAGCAGTTTAAAGCTAATAATCTGTTCTGGAACATTGCACTGGTGTGATGTGGGGAAACTCAATGGATCACCTACAAAGCAAGCTCCCAACATTGGAATGTGAATGGGATCAGAAAACCTATTTTCAGTGAGGATTACTGAGGGACAGACTTCAACCTTGACTCAAGGAGAATTACCCTAGTCTTCCACAGAGTACCATGGAATCTTACACACACTGGGGAAAGGAGACAGAGCCCGTGCACAGAGGCTCATCTGACAGGTGCCACCTCTTGACAAGACGGCTATACAATAATACCAAATAATAAACATGACGCAATATCCTATAACGCGGGGTTATCTCACTTGACTTAAACTGTCCAGCATGACCGGACTCAACTCCAATTGTGCATTGTACACTTCTGTAGCTTTTAAATACAACAATATTTGCTGAAGTTGAGAGCTTCAGGTTCTAAACATCACCAATAGCATATGCCAGTCCAACCACACATATACCACAGCCAAGAAACTCACTAATGCCTCTACTCCCTCCAGAAGTTAAAGAGATCTGGTATACTCCTGTCAACCTTTACCAATTCTGAAAATATACCACAGAAAGCGTCCGATCTGGATGCAACAAGGCAACTACTCTGCAAGAAACTGCAGAGTTGTGGACACAGCTCAACACACGACAGGAAACAGCTTTGCTTCCATTGACTCTACAATACTCGCAGCCTCAGTAAAGCAGCCAGCATAATGAAAATCACCACCCGCCCCGGACGTCCTCTCTTCTCCCTCTCCCAACAGGCGGAAGATACAGAAGCCTGAAAGCAGGTACAATGACAGCTTTTATAGGAATATTGATTGGTTCCCTAGTACGATAGACTATTGACTTCCCAATCTATCTCGTTATGATCTTGCACAGCACTTTCTCTGAGGTAGAATAATGTACTATAGAGTGCAGCAGCTACAATGATTTGATCTATAAGAAGAGTACACAAGGTTTTTCACTACTTCAGTAAATGTGACAATAATAAATCAATTCCAATTCAAGAAAATGGCTCAAATATTCATGAAAGGATACGCTACTGCAACTTGCCATGCCATAAAAGTTATTAAGATACAAATAACACTGCAGCAGCAGGGAGGAAAGGAAGTGAAGCTCCAAGGGTGTCCAGTTGATGAGCAGACTCTGTTGTGTTCCTAAAGAGAACAAACAGCCTGTAAAAATCAACAGACACGTGCAGAATGAATGGTCTCAGCAGAGGCAGTACAGAGCTACTGACCCACAGAGACACGGGGCAGTTCAAGTCAACCCTCAAAAGAGGAGAATTAAAAGCAGTATATGGATTGAATCCCCAGCTCACCGAGCTCTGCCGTCTGAAAACAGAACCTGTGCTGGAAAGTGAAAGGATGCAGGTTTGCAAAGTGCGCCTGCACAGAACTCCCATGAAACCAAAATAACTAATATTTCCACATCAAACGTTCAAAGCTCAAAGCAAATTTATTACTGAAGTAAGTATAGTCTATACAACTTTGAGATTCATTTTCTTGCAGACAGCCACAAAACAAAGAAACACAATGGAATCCACAAGAAGCACCCACACAGAACATGAACTACAGAGTCCCTGAAAGTAAGTCAGCAGCCACGGAGCCAGATCAGCACTGAGGGAGACGGTGCCCAAAGGCCGAAGGCCAGACCTGCAGCGTCAATTCATCACCGAGGTGACTGAAGTTGATCCGGGAGCCAAATGGCTGCAGGGCAACAACTACTCCCAAACCTGGCAGTGAGGACCCAAGACTCCTGCACCACCCACCCAATGGCAGCAGTAAGAGAGGGAGACATGTCAAGCTCAGGTGGGGGATCTTGGCTGGCACAGATCCTCGGCCCTCTGCCTCCAACGCTTCAACAGGGCCCAAAGCCACCCCAGCAACGGCCACATCCTCAAGAGTCCAGTTCACCGAATCCCTCAGATCACAAAAATGTCATATCGTTCAGACAGCTCAAAAGCGCACCTCCCAGACGGAAATTACAGGCTGCAGATTTAAGTGCTCGTAGTCCAGAAGATGTCTATTTAGTAGAATAACTAGTATATTGCTGCATATTGCCAGCGCCATTTTGGAAAGCCACAGTCTTTTTTCTGTCAATTAACATTCCTCTTACCCTGTTGTTGCCATTTCTACCCTGCATCCCCCCCCCCCCACATTAGTATCCATCTAACCATTCTGCAGGGGAAATGGGAGGGGCTCAGGAGTGGTGGTAGAGATATTTAAGAGACACTTAGATAGGCACATGGATGAAAGGCAAATGGAGGACTATGTGGGAGCAAAGGGTTAGATTGATCTCAAAGTAGGTTAAAGGATTGGCACAACATTGTGGGCCGAAGGGCCTGTACTCTTCTGTGCTTATACAGCAAGTATCAAGCACCTATTTTCTTCAATCACCACAAATGCATTGGCCCTAGTAATTGCTGATCAAAGCAGATAGAAAGAATTGGAGGAATATTTTAATCTCTCTCCACATTGCCACTTGTCGGGCAGAGCCAGTCTCAAAGTGCTTTCACTCTGAAGGTGCATGCAGCCAGTTGCTGTGAGAGGTGTGGATGTTAGAAAGTGATAAAAAAAAAACAGGAAGAGCAAGACAGGCAGCACCCTGCTGCACAAATTTTCTGCTCAAAGATGCCGTTAGCTGCAGCCAGACCCGGAAAGTTTGTAATCAGAAACGGCATTGCTGGTCGTTTCCCCCAACACCTCTCCACACTTACTGCTAGTGCCAGAGAGCTGAAAGCAGCCAGCTCTGTACAGACCGATGACCACGAGTGCAATCCCCACTCAAATCTGGCAATTCCAACATACACTTACAAATGCTGAATTGATGGCATCGACAAACGTTTCTTCATCCACGTTGAGCAAGTCGGTGGCATGCTGGTGAGAGGTCGACCATACCAAGGAGCTGAGGTTATCAGAGAGCTAGAGAAAGAAAGAGTGGATTATTCCCCAGAAAGTATGCCCCATTAAAAGTATCTTCAGAGCGGGATATCAAAAAATATCAGCTTAATCACACAAACCAAATATTCAAGGTGATCACACTCCTGTAACAAAGTTCCAGCATTGGTTTTGCTTCCTCTCTGCTGGACTTATTCATCTTCCCCTATATATACCACCTCCAGACAGATTAACTGTAATTAACAAGTATCCATCACTCTCTCTTGGACAACAGTAACTTGAACGACCTCAATCTCCACTAACCACGGATATTTCCTTTGTTCTCTCCACCCTCCCCTCTTTTCTTTCCAACTTCAGACACACTAAGCTCGACCTGTAACACTAACTCTCTACTTGGACCTGCTGAGTATCTGCAGAATTAATTCTCTCTTTTAATGGCTATTACTTTACTTCTCACCATCCAGAATGTGCCCTCATCAAAACTACCTTCATGGAGTAGGTAATGCATCAGGGAGATGCACACTCTACGTTTTAGAAACAGCTTCTTCCCCTTTGCCATCAGATTCTTGAACTGTCCATGAACCCATGACCTCAATTTTGCCCTCTTTTTGCACTGTTTATCTTTTGTATTTCTTATTGTAAAATATAGTAATTTTTATGTATTGTACTGTACTGCTGAGCAAAAAACAAATTTCACAAAATATTCAGTGATAATAAACCTGATTCTGGTTCAGACTCAACTCTCAGTTTTCTTGGCCTCCACAAAGCTCAAAGTTGAGAAGCAACACCTTAAACTCACAATTGACACTTTACACTTCAAACCTCAACACCGAATACAACAAAAGACATTTAACAATTCCAATCTCATACCTCATAATTCCTCTATTTGTTGGCTTTATCTCCTCTAGTAATTCATTCACCTCGTCTTATTTTCAACAGCTCCAAACACAATCACTCTTTCAACTGATAATCCTACCAAGGGTATCAATTTAATAGACCCAGTACATAACAGGTAAAGCCCTCCCAACCATTGAGCACATATATATGATAATGATACACTGTTGTAGGAAAGCAGCATCCATCAAAGACCCTCACCACCCAGGCCATGCTCTTTTCGCACTGCTGTTCTCAGGCAGAAGGTACAAGAGCCTCAGGACTCGCACCACCAGGTTTAAGAACAGTAACTACCCACAACTGTCAGGCTCATGAAAAAAAAGGGGATAACTATAGTCACCTGTAGATGTCCCCATAACCAATGATCTCACTTCAAGGACTCTGATTTTGGATCTCCCCCTCCCCCTCCCACTTTCAAATCTCTTACTAACTCTTCCTTCAGTTAGTCCTGACGAAGGGTCTCGGCCTGAAACGTCGACTGTACCTCTTCCTAGAGATGCTGCCTGGCCTGCTGCGTTCACCAGCAACTTTGATGTGTGCTGCTATTGTTTGTCAAGGACTATCTTGTTATTTCATGTCCTTATTATTTATTGCCATTTATTTATACTTGCAGTTGCACAGTTTGTTGTCTTCTATGCTCTACTTAATCTTTCACTGATTCTGCTATAGTTACTAATCAATAGATTTGCTGAGTATAGCCACAGGAAAAGGAAAGAATCTCAGGGTTGTACATGATGACATATGTACTCTGATCATAAATTATACTTTGAAATTTCCACAGACCTTCCTTTCTGTTCTTGATGCCCCACCACTTCCTCAGCAGCCTAAAATGTGTTTCACCTCTAACTTCACCCAGTTCTGAGGAAGGACAATCAAGTCTGTATGAAACCTCTGTTTCTATTTCCACTCTGATGCTACAAGAACTTCTGAGTATTTCCACTGGTTTGCAAACATAAAAGATCTGCAGATGCTGGAAATCCAGAGTTACATACTCAAAATGCTGGAGGAACTCAGCAAATCAGGTAGCTTCTATAGAGGAGAATAAAAAGTCAACGGTCTGGGCTGAGACTCTTCATCAAGACTAGAAAGGAAGGAGGAAGAAGCCAGAACCAGGTGGTGGGAGAGTAAAAGGAGTACAAACTAGGAAGCGAGGTAAAGCCAGGTAAGGGGGAAGGAAGGATGAAGTGAGAAGCTGGGTGTATTGGAGGGGTTGTGATTGTCATGTGACAGCACTGCCCACTACCTGGTCAGAAGGCACGCCACCTGCCAATCAAGATTTGACCCCTCCTCACCCATCAATGCACACCTAACCATTGGCCCCTTTAATTAGCCTTGTTCTTGGCCCCGGGCAATGGCCTTTGTAATCAGCTCAACTCTGCTGGCACTGAGCCATTGGCCCCCCCTGTGAATTACTTGGGCTGGACCGTCCAGCCCTCCTGCACTAAAAGGGTGCCACATGTGCTGGGCTCTCTCTTTTTTGCTACCTCCGAGGGACCACCCTGCTTCACTCTAGGCTGAGAACCGTGGAACAGTGCTGCAGAAACTATTGATGAGCTGCGCATTGAATAGGGTTGGGAGCGTTGATTATTGTCCCTAATAGCATAGAGCCGTGCTCGCACAGAGTCAAGAGGTGGCGGGTATTGTATTGACTTTTCCCTTGGTTGTACATGTGCGCACGCGCGTACTTTGTTCCCACACAATTTTATTAATTGTCCGCGTGTTTTATTGCGATCCAACTTTTCCCACGACTGCTGTAAATTGTGCGCGTACGTGTTGCTTCTGTTGCCATTTTCTCACGTTCGCCTTCTGTAAATAAAATCCTTTACTACCAAGACCTCACCTTTGAGACCTACCGAATCTGTTTCCTCAATTACAACACTGGGAGATGGTAGCTAGAAAGGGGAAGGGCTGAAGAAGGAACCTGATAGGAGAAAAGAATGGACCACGGGAGAATGGGGAAGAAGAGCGGCAGTTGAGAAGAGAAGGGCGAAGAGGAGAGCCAGAGTGGGGAGTGGAAGAAGAGAGAAGGGGGAGGAGGAGGAAGAATTACTAGAAGTTAAAGAAATCAATGTTCATGCTGTCAGGGTGGAAGCTACCCAGATGGAATATGAGGTTTTGCTCCTTCAGCCTGAGAGTGGCCTCATCGTGGGAGAAGAGGCGGCCATGCACCAGCATGTCCAAATGGAAATGGGGATTGGAATTATATGCAGAACGAAGGCCTGTTTCTGTGTTGCAAATCCTACACAAAAATAATCCACTCCCAGTATGATTTTAATCAAATGTCCATAACTTAACGACAAACAATTCTGTGCAAAATCTGCATAGCCAGTTCAACAAAGAAAATCTCAAAATTTTAAACTGTACCGGGAGCATTGCAATTGGTCCGGTCACCAGGAATCGCTGCCAAGCCACATTGTTGTCCGTGGGCTAGGATTTAAGAGAGATGAACTGTGAGAAGCAAAGGCATTTTGTCACAACACACGCTGATTTACCCTTCAATCATCATACTCCTAAACCAGTGTGGATAACCTTACTCACCTCACCGATTCCGCAATCTATAGACTAACTTTCAAGGAGTCTACAACTCATGTTCTCAGTATTATTTGTATATCTACCTATCATCTATCCCTCTATTTATTCAGATGTGTGTTGCATTTACGTAGTTTGTCTCCTTTCGCATACTGGTTGCTTGTCAGTCTTTGTGTAGATTTTCATTGATTCTGTGAATGCTGACAAGAAAATTAATCTCAGGATGGTGTATGATGACATACACATACCTTAAAAATAAATTTACTTTGAATTTACTTCTGTAGCTCTTGTTCCTGCATTCACAATGAGCAGCAACGCCATTTACAACGACGCCATAAACCACATGGAGAAAACAAGTTACCCCAGCCACCTAGAACTTCTCTGCCCTGAAATCATGGAGTATATTTACAAGGAGTGCTGCCACAAGAAAGCAGACTCCAGCAAGACCCTGCCCTCCCCACCATCCAGGCCAACCCTTTCCTCGCTAATATTAGAAAGGAGGTACAGGAGCCTTTGGTCGCACACATGACCAAGTCAAGGAACGGTTATTATCCTACAACTATCAGACCCTTGAACCAGTGTGGATAACTTCACTCACCTTAACGCAAATACAACTCCGCAATCTATAGACTCCATAAGACAATAAGACACAAAGGCAGAATTAGGCCATGTGGCCCTTCAAGTCTGCTCCATCATTCAATCATGGTTGATCCTTTTCTTTTCCCCCTCCTCAGCCCCACTCCCCAGCCTTCTCCCCATAACCTTTGATGCTGTGTCCAATCAAGAACCTATCAAGCTCTGCCTTAAATACACCCAATGACCTGGCCTCCACAGCTGCCTGTGGTAATAAATTCCACAAGTTCACCACCCTATGGCAATAAAAATTTCTCCACATCTGTTTTAAATGGACGCCCCTCTATCCTGAGGCTGTGCCCTCTTGTCGTAGACTCCTCCCACCATGGCTAACATCCTTTCCACATCTATTCCTGTCAAGGCCTTTCAACATTCGAAAGGTTTCAATGAGATCCCCTTCATCTTTCTAAATTCCAGCACAAGCACAGACCCAAAGCCGTATCATTCCTCATATCATAGCCCTTTCATTCCCAGAATCATCCTTGTGAACCACCTCTGAACCCTCCCCAATGCCAGCACATCTTTTAAGTGAGGAGCCCCAAACTGTTCAAATACTCAAGATAAGGCCTTACCAGTACCTTATAAAGCCTTAGCAACACATCCCTGCTCTTGTATTCTAGACCTCTTGAAATGAATGCTAACATCGCATTTGACTTCCTCAACACCAACTCTACCTGCAAATTAACCTTTAGGTTGTTTTGCAAAAGGACTCCCAACTCCTTCTGCAGCTCAGATTTTTGGATTTTCTTCCCATTCAGAAAACAATCTGCACATTTATTTCATTTACCAAAGTGCATGACCATGCATTTTCCAGCATTGTATTTCATTTGCCAATTTCTTGCTCATTCTCTTAATCTGTCTGTCCTTCTGCAGCCTGTTTCTTCAACACTACCTGCCCCTCCACCAATCTTCGTATCATCTGCAAACTTGGCAACAAAGCCATCTATTCCATCATCTAAATCACTGATAAACACCATAAAAAGAATTGGTCCCAACACCAACCCCTGTAGATCACCACTGGTCACTGGCAGACAACCAGAAAAGGATCCTTTTATTCCCACTCGCTGCCTTCTACCAATCAGCCAATGCTCTAACCATGCCAGTAACTTTCCTGTAATACCATGGGCTGTTAACTTGGTAAGCAGCCTCATATGGCACCTTGTTAAAAGGCCTTCTGAAAGTCTAAATATATAACATCCACTCCATCACCTTCATCTATCCTAATTGTAATCTCAAAGAATTCTAACAGGTTCATCAGGCAAGATTTTCCCTTAAAGAAACCATGCTGACTTTGTCCTATCTTGTCCTGTGTCACCAAGTAGTCCACAACCTGATCTTTAACAATTGACTCCAACATTTTCCCAACCACTGAAGTCAGGCTATCTGGTCTATAATTTCCCTCCTGCTGCCTTCTTCACTTTCAAGGACTCTACAACTCATGTTCTCTGTATTATTTATATTTTTATTATTTGTATGATTTCTCTTCTTTTTCACATTGGTCATGTCAGTCTTTGATTATGTGGAGTTATTTCATAAATTCTATCATATTTCTTTATTGTGTATGTTGTGTATGTGGCCTGATTACACAACAATGCTATTAATAAAAACGCTGGAGACGGGAGCTAAGTTTCATGTTTCTTTACTGGCATAATCAGAACTCAGCACACACATACAGATCAATATGCACCTAATAGCGCATTCAACGACATGTTACTAAAACATAAAGTAGTCCCTTATTATACTGTAGGCTATACGGTACACTCCTCCCCTTTTATTTTAATAATGTATCAACTGTTTTTTTACTGGGGCACAATGCTAAGTATGTTTACCCTTAACATACAAACACCTACCATTTGTTTACTTAGTAACTTAATAATATCAAATTATAACAAGCCTTTTTCTTTTACTTTTGGTCTAAGACCCATTTATAACTCAAGTCTCTGGGGAGATCTTCTCTGCCTCTCCGGGTAATGTCTGTCAATAAACCTGTTTGTTTTAATAAGATTTCCATATAAAGCCACGAAAAGCTGACCTCTGAGCATAGAGAGTTAAGAAGATGTGCGCCTCCAACTTGCTAAGAGTTCTAGGGAGCAGATCACCTCTGTATAATGAAGTCTCCTCTGTGCAGATGTCCTAGATATATGCATCCTTGTGCTATCACTTGTCTTCCTTACCCATATCTCATTTGTTCCAACTGAGCTAATTACACAATCTTCGTATTCTCCTTAGATTCCAAATAGATAGCCTGACCTTTATGATACCATCTCTTATCGTAATATAACTTTCCATCTCCTATTTGTGTTTCATATCTTTGTGCTGGTGATTCAGCAGGAGTGCTGGGAAGATGCTCAGGAGAGGACGGAGATGCTGGTCTTTTCAGAGGTTTAAGCTTATTGAGAGTTCGCAAATCTTCCATTATCTGTTCATCTGTTAACAAGAAATTTAACTGCGCAGATACAGGTTTTCGTCTTTTGTCTGTAATTGGAACAGGGTTATTAGGTCTCCTCCTTAGTTTCCTAGTCATTATTGGCTATACCTCCATAGAATCTCCAGTGAGTTCCATTGTTAGCCTCTCATTCTCAATCATCTTTTTCTTTTCTTCTAACTCAATCTTTTTATCTTCAAATTCCTTCACTGCTGCTTTCTTCTCTTTAATATAATTCCTTTCCACTTGATCTGTCTCCAGTTGCAGAAAAAGCTCTGCATTTCGTATTCTTTCCTTGTATTGTTGATCTAGTTTCTTCATCCTTTTCTGATACTCCTGCAAAGTGCCTTCCTGTAGCTGCTGTAGCTGTCTTTTGAGAGATGTCAATTTCTCCTGGTACATCTGCTCTTTTACTTCCAGGTAGTCTTCATCATCCTGCTTATTGGCAATATCAGTCTCCCTTGCATCCTCTGTATCTTCATCTGAGTCGCGGCCACGGATACTGCGTTCGTCCTCATCAATGCTGTCAAGGTCCTCCTCGTCATTGTAATAGTCAACAATGGGTGAGAGGAGAGCTGCAGACATCTTCCCTGCCGAGCTGCCCTCCTTTGTTGACACATCTAGTGCCTTGACGGTATGCCAATCCAACTGGATTTTTCTGAGCCATTCACATCCCAGCAACTGTGGTCCTCCATTTTTCAGTACATAGAGGTCCAGCTGCTGTGCTTCGTCTCTGTAGGTCACTGTCCCTTTAATTTTACCTTTGGGACGCACTTTCTGTCCTGTAAGTCTTTAGCAGTAGCTTAGTTCGTTTCAGAGGTATGTGAGAAAACAGTCATTTGTAGTCGTGTACAGAGATCACTGTTGAAGCTGACCCTGTGTCCAACTCCATTTTCAGTCTCACACCTGCCACTTGTGGAGTGATCCTTATTACTCTTCAATCATCTGTCTCTTTCACGCTGTGAAGTCGTAGACAAGACAATTCACTTTCGTCTGAGTCGTTTTCATCAGAACTGCTTTTTTCCATTTTGTGTACATTGTTGTATTTTCCTTCTGGGGTTTCTTGTTTCTCTGCATTTTGTCCTTTTTCTGCTGTTTACTAGCTTTGTATACTCTGGCAATGTGGCCCTGTTTGCTACAGTTTCTGCATTCTTGGTCTTTAAACCAACAGTCATCCAGGTCATGTGACCTGTCCCCACAACGGTAACATTTCTTTCCTTCATATCTGTTCAGTGACATTTTATTCGTGGCATATTCCAGAGATTTTTGTTGCATCTCGGGAGCACCCCGTGCCGCTGTTTCCATTGATATTGCAATGTTTAGCGCTTTCTCGAATGAAAGGTCTCCTTCACACAGAAGGTTTCACAGTGCATGCCACACACTAACCTGTCCCTCAATGCGTCCAATAGACTAGCTCCAAATTGACAATGTTCTGATAATTGCGCAATTCAGCACAATATTCAGAAATGCTTTCATTTTTGCTCTGATTCCGATTGTGAAATTTAAATCTTTCAGCAATAACCAGTAGTTTAGGGTTTAAATGCTGTTGGAGAGGGTCTACTATTTGTTTGAACGTTTTGTCAGCTGGCTTTTCGGGGGTTAACAAGTTCCGTAGCAGGCGGTATGTTTTTGTTCCCATAATGAGTAAGACACTGGCTTTCTTTTAATCCTTAACACTGTTAGGCTCACAATATAACTCCACTCTTTCAATGTCAGGCTACGTCCACAGTAGACAGGATAATTTTGAAAACGCCGGTTTCCCATAAAAATGATAGGTGTCCACACCAGGTGTTTTTAAAAATACCTCCGTCCACATTAAAGCAGGTATTTGGGCGAATCTCCTCCTACTGGGCATGCACAGGACACATCTACAGAAAACAAGCGAAGAGGAAACAGTATACTATTTCCGTTTCCGCGGCCGGCGTTGTGCTATTTCCATTGGTCAAAAATTAAGAGTACCTACAACAACAGCAAAAGAAAGTTTTCAACCATGTCTTTGAGGAATACAAAGAAAACCTCCGCTGGAAAAAGCAGCTATGAACACAGACAATAAAGTAAACAACACACACGAAGCCGTCCACCATTGTTGTTGTGGTGGTGTTGGAAGTTGCGTTCAAGAAAACAATGAAATGCTGCACTGCCACCACCATCTGTTCCGGTACGTCATAACAGCGTTTTTAAAAAAGCTCTGATTACCCCGTACACACTACACCTCCCAACCAGCATTTTTAGATTTACACACTCTGAAGAGCGTTTTAGAAAAGTTCCGTTTTCGGGGGAGGAAAACGCCGTTTCAGTGTGGACGGAGGGTCAAAACAAAGAGAAAAGGCTTCGGTTGCGGATTTATCCGGTCTACTGTGGACATAGCCTAAGTTGCCCAGTCTTCAATGCCACTATCAAATGCTATAATGGTTCCAATCACTGCCATCTTTGTTACGTTAATTAAGCCCTGTTCTCCCCTTATTTTCCTCTTTTGACTCACACATCCTTTTTGCTAGCGCCACGAGCACACTCCGTCTAGATCTGTGTTGCCACTTTTCATCTCCCTTCTGGGGCAGGCAGACCCTCAGCCCCTGGGTGTCAGCGTTGGCTGTGGTCTCAGCTGGACGTGCTGCGGCTCCGACTGTGTCTCTTGGTTTCCTGACGTTCCCGACTCCAGCTGTGCTCATGCTTCCTTTCAGACTCGCAGCCTCGCTCTGCCTCCTTCTCCCACTCCTTGGCTCATTCCTTGCGCTCTTCTTCCGAGTGTCGTTATCAATTAAAACACGGCGTTCTGATACAATGTAGGCTCATTAACCCTGTCGCCAATTTGTTGTGTACGTGGCCTGGTTACACAACAATGCTATTAGTGAAAACGCTGGAGACGGGAGCTAAGTTTCATGGTTCTTTACTGGCATAATCCGAACTCGGCACACACGTACAGATCAATATGCTTCTAATAGCGCATTCAACGACATGTTACTAAAACATAAAGTAGTCCCTTATTATACGGTAGGCTATATGGTACAGTGCATTTTGTAAATGGCTGCAAGAAAATGAATCTCAAGATTGTATATGGCAACATATAAATACTTAAGATAATAATTTACTTTGACTTTGAAATGACTGGCCCCAGGTATCCACTGTCCAACTTTTTAAAAAAAATTTTTTAAAAACAGCACTATGCAAGGACAGAAGACGTCTACTTACCTCAGCGAGGTGGAGGGTTGCAACCACAGCAGACTGATCGTACTTCCACTGTACAGTTTGAATGTTGGCAGACTGCCGTACCATTGAGTTTGGGCCGTCTGCCCCAATCTACTTGGAGGAGAGATGCAACCTGTTTAATGTGAAGCTAAATTGAATAGAGAAAAATCACTCAATCAACACCATGCAGTGATCAGTAACACATTCTAAAACATCGTATTAGTAAGATGGAGTCAGCTAGGTATTCCCTCACCTTTAGAATTCTGGAATGGACAAGTGTGAAACCACCTTAGTAGCAAAAATAAAGCTCTATGGATTAACACAAGAAGAACACATACAAAATCTGAAGGAACTTAGCAGGTCAGGCAGCATCTATGGAAAGGAAGGGAGGCAGATCATACCTCCTCCCACACACACACATCTTCTCCCTCATCTGGCCTCACATATCACCTGCCTTGTGCTCTCACCTTCTTATTCTGGCTTCTGATGAAGGGTCTCGGTCCGAAACGTCAACTGTTTAACCCCCTCCATAGATGCAGCCTGACTTCCTGAATTCCTCCAACACTTTTTGTGTGCTTCTCAATTAATGTACTGTTCTACATTTAATAAACATCAGCCAGAGGACGGCTTCGGACCACCAGTGCTGGAGTGCAGACCATCTGCCACTTTCCCACTTCTCAGTCAGGTGGATTCGCAGAGAGAAGGGTGGGAAATGAGCCTCTATGAAATGGAAAGAACAGTGTCCACTCAGGGATACGTAAACCATGCAGTGTGGGACTCAGCGATACGGAGCACAGGGCACAATCTCTCCAAGTGCTGGGACACTATACCCTCCATATTCTCCTCCCACTTTAAAGCCAAAGAGGTGAACTAACTGCAGAGCAAGACACAGAAAGTTGGAGGGCTCAGTGAGTCAGCCAACATCTATGGAGGCAAATGAAAGTTGATGTCTGGGGTCAAGACCCTTCGTTAGGAAGTCAATTTTCCATTCACAAAGAATGTGTAAATGAACCCTAGCTGAAGCAGAATCTATGACAAAATCCCAGAGCTACCAATACCGCTGCAAATGGTAGGACCTCCGTGGCTACCCATTTGAATTCGACATCCTATTCTGACATGGGTGACCACAGCTCCTCCACTCCCACGATGAAGCAGGTTGTAAGAGCAACACCTTCTGTTCTGTCTTGGTAGCCCAACCTGATGGCATGAACATAGATCTGTCTAACTTTCAGTAATTATTTCCCCCTTCTTTTTTCAAATCCCCATTCTGGTTGCCCTCTCACTCCTCCTCTTCTCCTCACCTGCCCATCACATCCCTCTTGCTCCCCTCGGTGTTCCCTTTCTCCCATGGTCCACTGTTCTTTCCAATCAGCCTCCTTCTTCAGCCCTTAACCTCTTCCATTTATGACCTCCCAGCTCCTTACTTTACCCCCCCACCAATCTAGTCTCACCTATCACCTGGCCAGCTTGTACTCCTACCCGTCTCCCCACCTTCTCATTCTGGCTTCCTTTCCAGACATGAAGAGTTTTATCCTGAAATGCCAACTGTTTATTCACTTCCTTAGATGCTGCCTGACCTGCTATGTTCCTCCAGCATTTTGAGTGTGTTTCAAAGGGTAACAACAATGCCAAGGACAGGTATGCCTATTGAAATACTCAGCATGATGGTTCAACAGGCAAAGAACCCTGTCCCTTATAGCAGACAGTTTCATGGTTTGATTGTTGCTCACCAGTAACTTGGTCTCCACTTTACTCCCATCAGCCAACTCAATCTGCACCCATGGTTTGCTGCCGGGCAACTGGTGGGGTTCAGGCCAGGTATACTTCACTGCTCTGCTCCTGTACAGCACGTGCACTCTGTCTAAGGAAAACAACACCCAGCTAAGCAACGATCACTTCATCAGCCTTTCACTAGAACTTCACTGGCTGAATTGTAAAGAGTTCATCTTTGTGCTTGTTCAATGTCTCACCATCACAGTGGCCTTGAACATAGCAGAACTTTGGGAATTCCATCCTACTAAGGGAACAGGCATGGGAACATGAAAGTTAAGTGAACACAGGGGTGGAACTTGTGAAGAGTGGTGACATGATGATTGGCTCTGGTTCAGTGGCTTGAGATGATGCTATGTATTGGTCCACTTACTGCAGCACTTCATGTCAGGGGAGATGGCATAAAAATTGAGCATTGGGGGGCCATGGGGGTAGGTTTTTAGGGGGGCCTCACTGATGAGCTGGTTGTCAACAGCACCTAACAGATCAACAGAATGGAAGGTGTGTTGCAGTGAAAGGGGCCCACACATACCTAGATAGGTATTTTAATGCTTGCTCTGTACTAACCTAATTGGAGTCTGTAGATAATTGGAGTTTGTGTCTTTCTGCTTATCAAAGCCACATTCGACAGCCCCGTAATGGAACAAAACACTAGCTGCCCTGGACACCTACAGTTTGCCCTTTACAAGGGGTGGCTCTGTGACATTCAACCCAGCCCCTCCCTGACTTCAAACCCCAATGTTCTGTGATGAACACCCCAAGGGAAGTAACACTTATTCTCATCAGAAACACATCAAGGCTCTGAGATCGAGTTTCCAAACTCATGTCCCCTTGCACAAACAAGACCTGCCATTTGAAGATAGGCCTCAGTTTAATGTCTCACCCCAAAGATGAGGAGCAGGATGGTAAATGTAACACAAGGATTGCCTTATCAGGATCTTGGGAAACTAAGTGGTGAGTTCTAAGCTTATGAACACGTTAAGTCACTGAAACCTTCCCAACCCCTCACGTGAATGTCCTGAGTTCAAGCTTCACACCTACCTGCAGTGGCTGCCAGCTGTTTTGACAAAGCCATTAATATCACATCGTTCTCAACAATGAAGCCCATGTCCTCTGACAGGTCAACTTTATCGAAAGTGATCATTGCATCAGAGCACTCGTCCCAAACCTGAAGGAAGAACGTCAGAATTTCAAACTCACCACAGCTAACAATCAAGCAAGAGGCGCAGCACAAACTGAACATCTGAGAAAGGTACAAGGAACCTATACAAACCTTATGTAATGCCTTGGTTCTTTTTTTTTCCTGTTATGCTGTACATATTTCATTTAGCAGTTCTGTAAGAGTAGTCTGCTCTGCTTTCAGCTTGGTTGGGTTATTGTTGAAGATAAGGGATGATGAGGAATGTGTCCCAACCAATTAGGATGGGAAAACTGAGGGGAGGTTTTTCCTGGTGAGGGACACTAAGGTTGGGCTTGGGGCTTTTGTTCGGGGGAGGTGAAGAGAGAAGACACTGGAGAGAATAGGTTGTAGGATTCGATCCGGAGCGGAATTCGATGAAGCCGGGGCAATGACCACTTGAGGATCGGTGAATATGGCGAAATGTTGAGCTCCAACTTGTGCACATTTGACTGTTTAATTAAAATGGGCCCTTTTCTTTTAGTTTTTCTTTACTAACCCTTTGGTTAAGATTCATAAATATAATTCCTTTAATTGTATGTAGTGTACTGTCTGTCATTTTGTGGCATCAATTTGTAACAGGGTAGCAAATTACACAGAATCTGCACAAACCAGGGCCTGGGGTGGAATAACCGACTCAATCTCACAAGTTCGGCGGGACCGGAGAGTGTCTTCCCTGGACTTATACAGCCAAGAAACCAGAGGGTTTTCACTTACAAAACTTGTCAGCCTCAGCTGGAACACTGCATAATTCTGTTCACCATGGAACAAGCATGTTATGGTGCTAGCATGGGTTCAAAGGCAACTAGAAAATTTTAGATAACTGAAAAAAATAAGATTATTTTCACTAGAAATCCCCAGGGAGTGGGGGTGCGTGGTTTCACCAGTGTATACAATTATGAGAGACCTCATTAAAGTGGATGTGAAAGACCACTGATCTTTACAGAGTTCATAGTCATACTTTATTGATCCCGGGGGAAATTGGTTTTCATTACAGTTGCACCATAAATAATAAATAGTAATAGAACCATAAATAGTTAAATAGTAATATGAAAATTATGCCAGGAAATTATGAAATAAGTCCAGGACCAGCCTATTGGTTCAGGATGTCTGACCCTCCAAGGGAGGAGTTGTAAAGTTTGATGGCCACAGGCAGGAATGACTTCCTATGATGCTCTGTGCTGCATCTCGGTGGAATGAGTCTCTGGCTGAATGTACTCCTGTGCCCAACCAGTACATTATGTAGTGGATGGGAGACATTGTCCAAGATGGCATGCAACTTAGACAGCATCCTCTTTTCAGACACCACCGTCAGAGAGTCCAGTTCCATCCCCACAACATCAGTAACCAAAGAACACAGAAATAGGATTATTGCAAGATGATTAAAGACTGATAACTATTTTGTCCGTATTTGGAGAATAATGGGGTCCATAACTCACTGCTTGAAAGAATGGCAGAGACAGAAACAATTTTAAAAATACCCAGACAGTTCAAAGCACATTGACTGTCAAAGTATGTACACTGTATACAACCTTAAGATTTGTCTTCTGGCAAGCAGCCACAAAACAAAAACCCCCACAAAGACCATCAAGCACTCAATATGCTAAACAAAGAACAAATGGTGCAAACAAGTAAAACAGTAAACAAATAACACACAGGAGATAAACCAGAGTCCCAGAGGGTGAGACCACAGCCAGAGCCCATTCTGTGCTCAGGCGAGTGAAATCAGTCCAGGGGCCTGATGGCTGCAGGCTGCAGGCCACAGCTGCAAGGTCAGTTCAGTACTGAAGCAAGAGAACCTCAGAGTAGTGAGCTGAACAACTATTCATCCTTCACCTTCAGCCTTACCGCCTTGATCAAATTGTGCAAACAGTAAAAATAACAAAAACACAAGGAACATGAACTGTTGAGTCCATAGCTGCAGGGCCTGTTCAGCACTAGCTAAGGAGAGTAAAGCCCATTCAGGAACCCAAATCGGGCATTAACTACTCCCGAATCAAGACTCTTGCATCTCCTGCCTGACGGTAGTTGGGAGAGGGAGACCACTCAAACACAGGCCAACTGCACTGAACACTTGTTCGTTTTCTGCTCTCGTCCTCAATTATCTTAACCTTGGTTGATGCTTTAAATTGGCATGGAGTAATGGAGACGACCACAGGCCTGTCTTCCGCCAAAAGGTCTCGACGCAGTGCCCACGCCCAGTGATGGCTGACCCGGCCACACCTGCACACTGGAGAGCCTAAATCATCGAACCCCCTGGCAATCACAAAAGTGCCAGATCATTTAGTCAGTTCAAAAGTACATCTTTAAAAGGGAAATTACAGGCTGCAGACTGCAGCGATAGCAGTACAGGAGAAGTATATCTACCAGAGCATCTAATAATTTTGTGAGTTGTTGGCAAAACTTCGCCGTTCGTCGCTGGCGTCATCTTGAATAAGCACTTTGCTTGCATACCATTCACTTATCCAGTGAAAGGTAGTCGTAATAAGCCAGGAAATTAAAGCCACTGATTCTCACATCAGAACTTTTTCCAATAATTTCCTCACTATTAAAGAGATAGGATTTATGTTCACTCGGAAAGGTTGGGACTGACTAGTGGAGTTAGCATGGTTTTGTACAGGTGAAATCCTGTCTCAGATCTGAGAATTTTTTCTTGAAGACGTAACTAAGAAAATTTATGAAAAAATAGCCCTTAACGAAGTCCCACTTGATAGACATGTCCAGAAGTTAAAGTCCTGAGATCCAAAATTAATTGTGATAGGAGGCAGAGGGTAGTGATGCATCTCAGGAATCAGTTTGTCATACAGAACATATGGATACAAGAAATATGATTAGTAAGTCTGCTGACTACATGAAATTGGTGGAGTCATAGATCGTGAAAAAAAGATGTCTAAAGATACAACAGGACACCGATCGGCTGTGGAGTTAAGTAAAGCACTGTCAGACGAGTGTGAAATAATACATTTTGGGGTTGCAACTGCTGGCAGGACATACAGTAAATGCCAAAATTCCTGAAAAAGGCAACACAAGATGTTAGGGTAGCAAAAAAAAGGCATTTGACAGAGTTAGATGTCAAACTGTAGCTGCACAAGACATTGGTTAGGCCATATTGTGTACAGTTCTTGTCACACTACAAGGTAGGGTGTGGCACTTTAGAGAGTGCAGAAAATTCACCGAGATGTTGCTGGAATGGATGACCCGAGTCGCAAACAAATTGGACAGGCTGAATTTATTCTCACTGGAGCCAAGGCAGCCGAGGAAGGGTTTATAAGATTATGAGAGGCACAGGGAGGGTAGGTAGTTGATTCAGATTCCTTTATCATTTGTCAAGTCAAGGCCAAGTTTATGGTAATTTAACTATATGTATATAACCATATAATGTATATAGAAACACAGTTAAGATTTGGGGAGGAGGAGCCTTGTTTGCCTCAATCTTCTTAGGAAGATTGATTCCTGGGATGGCAGGTCTTTCATATGAAGAAAGACTGGATGAACTGGGCTTGTATTCGTTGGAATTTAGAAGATTGAGGGGGGATCTGATTGAAACGTATAAGATCCTAAAGGGATTGGACAGGCTAGATGCGGGAAGATTGTTCCCGATGTTGGGGAGGTCTAGAACGAGGGGTCACAGTTTGAGGATAGAGGGGAAGCCTTTTAGGACCGAGGTTAGGAAAAACTTCTTCACACAGAGAGTGGTGAATCTGTGGAATTCTCTGCCACAGCAAACTGTTGAGGCCAGTTCATTAGCTATGTTTAAAAGGAAGTTAGATATGGCCCTTGTGGCTACAGGGGTCAGGGGGTATGGAGGGAAGGCTGGGTTCTGAGTTGGATGATCAGCCATGATCATAATAAATGGCGGTGCAGGCTCGAAGGGCCGATTGGCCTACTCCTGCACCTATTTTCTATGTTTCTATGTTTCTATGTTTCTATGAAATGGAGGTACTGCTGTGCCTTCTTGTTCAAGGAGCCAGGTGAGGTCGTCTGTGATATGAACTCCGAGGAACTTGGTGGACTAACTCTCTCTACAGAGGAGGATAGCTCGTCTGCACCATCCACAAAGATCAGTAGAGACAAGCTGAGCCAAAGGGCTCTTTTCTGTGCACACAATACAAACAAAACGCAGCTGATCAAGCAGATCAAAGGACTCTAGAAGTACATGCTGACGATTCAGGTTGAGACCTGCATCGGGGTTGAAAGAGAAAAGGTTGCCAGTATGAAAGAGTAATGAGAGACTGGTAGGTGATTTATTTATTTAGTGATACAGCACTGAGTAGACCCTTCCGGTCCTTCGAACCACAGCACCCCAGCAGCCCCACAACCTGATTAACCCTGACCGAACCACCGGACAATATAGAATGTCCAACTATCCTACCCAGTACATCTTTGGACTGCGCAAGGGAATCAGAGCACACGGGAAAACCCATGAATTCCACGGGGAGGACATACAAAAACTCCTTACTCCTAGGTGGAATCAGGTGGCGACGGGATGGGGACTGGTTTCTTATTGTCAGATTTACCAAGATTGTGAAAAGCTAGTCTTTCATACAGATCAAATCATTACACAGTGCATAAAGCATGAATAAGGTAAAACAATAATAATGCAGTAAAGCATAAAAGCTACCAAAAAAGTGCAGTGCAGGTAAACAGTAAAGCACTGTAGACCAGGAGGTCAAAAGTCCATCTTATCATACAAGGGAAACCATTCAATAGTCTTAACAGAAGTGGTCGTTGAATCTGGTGATACGTGCTTTCAGGCTTCAGCATCTTCTCCCTGATGGGAGATGGACTCTTGACCTCACAATCTTCCTTGTTATGACCTTGCACCTTACTGTCTATGTGCTCTGTAACTGTAACACTTTATTCTACATTCTGCTACTGTTTTACCTTGTATTACCTCAACATACTTTGTAATGATCTGTATGAATTGCACAAAAATGAAATTTTTCACTACACCTCAGTGTGCGTGACAATAATAAACCAATTCAAATCCACCTTGACTGGCACTGTAAAGTCAGCACAGACACTTGAAGTTTATGCTGGGGTTTCAGGAACGGGACTTTATTTGTTTATTTATTTGTTTCTTTACAGATACAGGCAAAACAGGCCCTTGTAGCCCACTAAGCTAAGCCATCCAGCAACCCACCGATTTAACCCTTGCCTAGTCACAAGACAATTATCAATTAACCTACGAACCAGGTCTTTGGACTTTGCGAGGAAATCAGAGCACCCGGAGGAAACCCACAAGTACACAAGACTATCGTACAAACTTTCTTATGGAGGACACTGGAATTGAACACTAAACTCTGATCCCTGAGCTATAATAGTGTCATGCTAACCGCTATGCTATCGCTGAAACCACCCAGTTTCGTGACTAAAAAGGTGGAAGTCCTACAACATGAGCCACAGCTGATGTGTGAATGTTTGAGTTATTTACTCACCAAACTGTGGAATGAACTACACAAAGAAAAACACATTAGCAATCTCTCTCCTCCACCTTAGGTTACTGATCTTGCTGCATTATTTATGCCAATCAACCCAGAAAATTGTGCAAGCGGTTTTTCCCCACAAAACCCAAAACCTTCCTCAAAGACCAAAGAGGGGTTTTTGGCCAACATTAATCAGAAACACAAAAATTTCAGATACAAGAGAAGAAAGGTCATCTGTAGTACTGCACACACCACTCCAGAAGAGCTATTCCCTCAAAAAAAGCAATTGAATCATGGGGTACACAGCTCAGACTCCCAATGGACAAAATACCTACAAGTCACTGCTCAAGGTGAAATTTAACCTTAAACAAAGCACATAAATAATAGAATGATTAAATAATCTCATGAAAGGATAAAATTCACTTTTCAAATTCATGGGATGTTGTCAAAACAATTATTTTTATTGTCTAACCACAAGTGAATTTCAACGAAGTGATTTGCTCCGCCATTTAAGGATGAATTCAGGGTCATCCACAGTGCTATGTTACAAACGTCAGACAGACCCAAACCTCCTTCCCTGAAGAACAAGTGAGGTGTGGAGATTTTTATGATAATCCAGTGGTTTCAAAGTCACAATGCGGATTTGAATGTGTCAGAGGATGATCAATCCATTTACTAGCCTGATAACAATAGCAGTATAAACACAAGAAATCCAGAATAACACCCACAAAATGCTAAAGGAACTCAGCAGGGTAGGCAGTACCTATGGAAAGATTCTTGGCCTGAATTGATGACTCTTTATTCTTTTCCACAGATGCCGCCTGACCTTCTGAGTTCTTTCAGCATTTTGTGTGCATTAACATCACCATATTTGAACCTACCTGCATCCTTTTGAATGGCTTGTATCTCATGTTGCAAATATGATCCCAAACTCCAAGACCTACAAGAAGTGAAAGTGATTAAAATGTAAAGTTGAAAGAGACCAATATAATAGATGCAGTTAAGCACAGTCTACAAAGGAAATTGTATTATTGGGAAGTAAAACATTTAAGTTAAAATTTAAAGAATGAACTAAAACACATGCAGAAACTAAGTCTCTCATCCCCTTGCCCTCAATTTACACACAAAACAATCCTTCTTATCCTTGTTTTCAAATCCCTACATGGCCCTTAACTCTGCAAACTCATCAGAACTACAAGCTTTGGTGTCAGTTCATGGCAGCCTTACAGTATTGAAACAGCAATCTTACTGCAAAATGCTCAGTGTGGAGTGAACCGCCAAGGCAAGGTGTACGCAGTGGCTGCCTGTGCTGGATCAACAGCAGCGGGCAGTGATTTGCACTAAGTTTCCTGGCACAGCAGCTCAAAGCCTGAGTAGATGCCTTTAAGGTATTTATGCATCCGTGAAATGTTTATACTGCAGGACCAGGAAAACTCTGGAGAAGAGGACCAAGCATGATACCAGAGTACTGGGCCCCAGTGTCAGCTAAGGAAGATGAAGAGTCCAGCCTCCAACCATACGGGCAGCACAAAACATATAGTCTAACCCATATGCATACTTCAACTGCATGGATTAATTCAACTACTCCAGTCAGTACTTCTGCAAATAAATAATTCCAGTAAATGTAAAATAAAAGCAAACTACTAGAAAGACTGAACAGGTCAGGCAGCATTTGATCAGTACAGAGGTTGGTCAGTAACACGAAGCTGGGTGGCAGTGTTAGCAGTGAGGAGGATGCTAAGAGGATGCAGGGTGACTTGGATAGGTTGGGTGAGTGGGCAAACTCATGGCAGATGCAATTTAATGTGGATAAATGTGAAGTTATCCACTTTGGTGGCAAAAATAGGAAAACAGATTATTATCTGAATGGTGGCCGATTAGGAAAAGGGGAGGTGCAACGAGACCTGGGTGTCATTATACACCAGTCATTGAAAGTGGGCATGCAGGTACAGCAGGCGGTGAAAAAGGCGAACGGTATGCTGGCATTTATAGCGAGAGGATTCGAGTACAGGAGCAGGGAGGTACTACTGCAGTTGTACAAGGCCTTGGTGAGACCACACCTGGAGTATTGTGTGCAGTTTTGGTCCCCTAATCTGAGGAAAGACATCTTTGCCATAGAGGGAGTACAAAGAAGGTTCACCAGATTGATTCCTGGGATGGCAGGTCTTTCATATGAAGAAAGACTGGATGAACTGGGCTTGTACTCGTTGGAATTTAGAAGATTGAGGGGGGATCTGATTGAAACGTATAAGATCCTAAAGGGATTGGACAGGCTAGATGCGGGAAGATTGTTCCCGATGTTGGGGAGGTCCAGAACGAGGGGTCACAGTTTGAGGATAGAGGGGAAGCCTTTTAGGACCGAGATTAGGAAAAACTTCTTCACACAGAGAGTGGTGAATCTGTGGAATTCTCTGCCACAGCAAACTGTTGAGGCCAGTTCATTAGCTATGTTTAAAAGGAAGTTAGATATGGCCCTTGTGGCTACAGGGGTCAGGGGGTATGGAGGGAAGGCTGGGTTCTGAGTTGGATGATCAACCATGATCATAATAAATGGCGGTGCAGGCTCGAAGGGCCGAATGGCCTACTCCTGCACCTATTTTCTATGTTTCTATGTTTCTATGTAACCTTAAAATATCAACTGCTTCGCCGTTGATAGTTTCAGACCTGCTGAGTGTTCTCAGCACTGTTTAGTTCAGATTTTCAGTATCGCTTTTTCTTTGCTTTTTGAACAAAAACTCAACAGAATAACAGGGACTTACGGTCCAAGAAAGCTGCAGAGCCTGGAGTAAGGGCACTCACTCGATTACTGTGTAGTTCTGGCAGCTTTCCATCTGCTTTCTTATTTGCAGCCTCCAGTAGAAGGATCCTTTTCTCAGACAGATTTGGATCATCAGCTTCAGAAGGAAAAAGGTGGGAATTTCACTTCATTTGATCACAAGTACTGGCAGTGTTGCAAAGATACAGACAAAATGCAATCACTTTTAGAAAGTAGTAAGTTTTCTAAAAAAAAGTTCCCAAAATAAATCAATCAATAGGCTATAGAAAAAATTCTGAACATATTAATCCAAGACATAGGAATAAACATTAGAAAAAGGAGCTAATAATATATTTATACTCTATTCTTGGTGCAACTGTAACGAAACCTAATTTCCCTCGGGATCAATAAAGTATGTCTATCTATCTATCTAAAGGTTCAGTGTGGAAGGAAGTTCCTCCAGCATTTGGTGAGTGTTGCTCACAAAGTTTAAATCCTCACTTCAATGGGAGTTCAGTGAGACCCTCTCTCACTGCTTCCCTTCTGTGATCACTGCTGTCTCCGCTCTTCAGCCATGTGCTCACCTATTCACTCTATTGGTGAAAGAGCTGCAAGGCTGGAGAAGGAGGAATCTGATATGAGAGGACAGAAGGCCATGGAAGAAAGGGGTGAGGAGCACCGGAGGAAGGTGATGGGCAGGCAAGGAGATAAGGTGAGAGAGGGAAATGGAAATGGGGAATGGTGGGGGCGGGGGGGACATTACCAGAAGTTTGAGAAATCAATGCTCAAGCTATCAGGCTGGAGCCTACCCAGGCAGAATATAAGGTGTTGCTCCTCCATCCCGAGTGTGGCCTCATCGCGACAGCAGAGGAGACCACGGACTGGCATGTCGAAATGAGAATGGGAAGCGGAATCAAACTGGGTGGCCAGTGGGAGATCCCACTCTTTCTGGCAGACGGAGTGCGGGTGCTCAGCGAAGCGGTCTCCCAATCATATCGGGCCTCACTGATGTACAGGAGATAGCACCAGATACAGTACATGACCCCAACAGACTCACTGGTGAAGGGTCACCTCACCTGCAAGGACCATTTCTGGCCCTGAATGGCAATGACGAAGGAGGCGCTGGGTGAGAGTGTTCTGAAATCCATCTGCCACTCCCCAGCCCACTTTAAGATCCCCTTGTAATCTACAATAACGTTCACTATCAACATCTAATTTCATCACAACCCAACCACAAGCTTACTGATCAAGCCTTGTGGATTTGCATCCAGGTCATTTACATAAATAACATAATCAGGGTCCCAACAGCAATCCCTGATGCTCTCATCCCTGCATTTTTCTTCAGAATCTCCTCACTACTCCATTTCAGCAACACACTAATTTCTTAATGCTCCTCTTTTCCACCTTCCCAGCAAGCATCACCCACTGTTCAGAAGCCCGTTCCTACAGTCCCACCACCTCACACATAAACCTCCTCCCAACTCCATCTTACACCCACCACCCAAACTCAAAACCCCTCTCACACATACACCACACCTACCATGATGGTTGCTTTGAGAGACTGACCATGGCTATAATTAACTCCTGCTTAAGGACCCGGAGCTGCTGTGGTTTGCCTTCCATCACAATAGATCTACAGCAGATGCAATCTCACATGCTCTCCACATGGCTGCGGACCACCTGGACAACAGCAATACAGATGCAAGGCTGCTGTTTATTAATTACACCTTGGCATTCAACCCAATCATTCCCACAGTACTAATCAATAAGCTTCAAAAGCTGGGCACCTGTACCCCTTTCTGCAACTGGATCCTTGACTTCTTCACCGGGAGACCACAGTGAGGGCAGATCAGAAATAGCGTCTCCTCCTTGCTGACAATCAGCACTGGCACAGCTCAAGGATGTATGCTTAGCCTACTGATTTACTCTGTCTAGGCACAGCGCAAACAGCCTCTAAACATTCACCGTTAACATAACAGTTGTAGGCAGAACCTCAGAGGCGTATAGGAGTGAGATACTGTACATCAGCTGGTTGAGCGCTGTTGTGACAACAACCTTGCATGTTGCTCTGGATTTCCAACATCTGAGGGATCCCTGGTGTAACTGATCACAGACTTCAGGAAGGGGAAGTCAAGGGCACACAGACCAGTACTTATCAAGGGGTCAGCAGTGGAAAGGGCAAGCTCATGGGTGTCAACATCTCAGAAGATCTATCCTGGGCCCAATATATTAATGAAATTTCAAAAGTGGACATATCAGCAGCTATATTTCAATCTGAGTTTGAGATTTGGTATGTCACTAAAGATGAGCAAATTTCAGCAGATTTACCTTGGAGAGCATTCTAACTGGTTGCAGCACCATCTGGTATGGAGAAGCCACCGCACAAGAGGAGAAAAAGCTGCACTGGGTTGTAAATTCAGCTAGCTTCATCATAGGCACTAGCCTCCCTAGCATCAAGAATATCTTCAAAGGGCAATCCGTCAAATCGGGCAGCATCCATCACCCAGGACATACCTTCTTCTCGTTGCTACCATCGAAGAGAAGGTACAAAAGCCTGAAAACTCACATTGAACTTTTTAAAAACAGCTTCTGCCCCTTCGCTATTGGATTTCTGAACTGACAAAGAACCCATGAACACTGCCTTACAATTTCTTGCTCTCTTCTTGCGCTACTTATTTAATTTTCTTACATATTTGCAATCACAATTTATAGTATGTTTATATTTCACAACATAGGTCAGTGATAATGAATCTGATTCTGAACCCTCCCTCTCACACATAGCAACCGTCCTTCCTAAACTCACTATATACACACACACACACACACACACACACACACACACAAAACTCACTGCCACCCCTCCGCCAGGCTGTGGAAAGGCGGCCTGTCTCAGTCCCGCGTCCGGGCCCACACTTACCCAGAGCGCAGGCCATCGCCGTGCCGACCATCCCGCCGCCGGAGATCACCACATCGTACAGATCCGGGGGCCCTGAATCGTGCTGCTCGCGGGCGGACGAACAGTGCCTACAGGCGCTACTCGCCAGCAACCAGCCCCGGGCCCGGCCCTGAGCACGGAAGCCGCACAGAAGCCCAACTCCCCACCACCCAAACATAACAGCTAAATGGCCAAGGAGGGATCACCTTCGACACATAAGGGCAGGCCACACATAACATCCGGTGAAAAGCACTCAGCCAATCGGGACACAACGCGGCTGAATTCACTTCCGGCCCAGTAGAATTTTATTTTGAATGGGGGTTGTAGTGTATGGTTCTAATGTGGAGCGAGGTTTTGGTTTATTATTGTCATACGTACTGAGATACGGTGAAAAGCTTGTGTTGCATACTATCCAAGCAGATCAAATCATTGCACAGTGCACTGAGATCGAACAAGATAAAACATTAACAGAAGACAGCATGAAACCTAATAACTACAGATAAAGTACAGTGCAGGTAGAAGATAAAGTGCAAGATCATAACAATGTAGGTTTACTGTCATAGGTATACATATACAGGACGTAAATACCATGAAAATTAGAAGATTTCATCAATGTCATAGTATATTACAAACATAAATATAAGTTAGGACAAGATGGGAGAATGCGGTTGAGAGGAAAGTGACCTGGGCTGATCTTTGGAGAGCCGAACCACACCACATCCAATTTCTCATCCAGGCAGTGTACGATGTGCTTCCAAGCCCATCAAACCTGCACACATGGGGCAAGGCAGAGTCATCTGCATGCCCACTGTGCTCCAAGCGAGGAACCCTGGAGCACATCCTCAGCAGCTGAACAAGGGCACTTGGTGAGGGACGGTACAGGTGGAGGCATGATCAGGTCCCGAAGACCATCGCTGAAGCCGTCAGCGCAGGAGTTGAGGGGGCGAAGCGGTCCCGACCCGCCAAGCAGACCATTGCCTTTGTCAGAGCTGGGGACCAGCCAATACCTGCCAAAAGAACATCTGCAGGCATTCTGACCTCTGCAAGGGACTGGCAGCTGTTGGTGGCCCTTGAAGGGCAGCTGAAGTTCCCCAACCATATCACAGCCACCACCCTGCGACCAGACATTGTCCTAGTGTCTGAGTCTACTAAGCAAGTGGTGCTGCCGGAGCTGACAGTTCCATGGGAAGATAGCTTGGAGGAGGCCTTTGAAAGGAAGCTCTCCAAGTACGCAGGACTGGTCAGCAACTATCAGCAGGCTGGATGGAGTGCGAGGTGTCTCCCAGTGGAGGTTGGTTGTAGGGGATTCATAGCCCGTTCTTTAGTTAGAGCCTTCAGCATTTTGGGCATCGAGGGAGAGAGGAAAAGGAGAGCCATCCACAGTACCACCGATGCGGCAGAGAGGGCCTCAAGATGGCTGTGGCTCAAAAGAGGGGAGCCATGGAGTCATAAGTAGCTAGCCATCTGGACACAAGCTGGGGTCTGATCAGCCCCGGCTGGGTCACCTGGAGGAGGTTGTATGATGTTGAAAGACCCGAAACACCTGATGATTCCAGGAACATCACTGAAGATGTGTCCAGAAGCATCAATAGATGTATGTACACAGCAGTACGTTAGCTTAAATTTATGTAATTTATACATAACTGACATGACAAAATAAAGGTAAGATTAACTTTATCTTGAAGGAAATTGTTGTTGCAAGGTTTCTCAGTCAGAAATATATACCTTAAACCACAAAAAACAAAACATTGAGGTGCAAAAATACAAAATGTGCATTAAAAAGTAATACTGCAAAATACAGATGATTGCAATGATGAATCCATGCACCTATATACTTAAGGAGAAGTTGTAGAGTCTTATAGCAACAGGGAGAAAGGATCTCCTGTGGCGTTCAGTGGTGCACCTCAGTGGAATCAGCCTGTCACTGAATGTGCTCCTCTGTTTGTCCAGTATCAGTAAGGGGGTGAGAGAGATTGTCCATAATGCTCTGTAGTTTTCACCTTCCTGAAGTCACCACCAACTCCTTTGCAAGATTTAACCTTAATTCAAAATTAAGTTCAAAAATAATGATACCTTATTCACTTGTTTACATCATCCTCTTAAATACATGTCTGTTAAATTTGTCAAATCTGGAAGAATTCAGTTTTACAAAACACTTGGAAATGGATTGAAAGGAACTAATCTGTGAGGCCATGGAGAAACGTTGGTCTAAATTGGACAGTTTTTTTTTCAAAAAAACAGCAAAGGCATAATAAAGAAAATGGCTTTTTTCGTTCCATAACACTAAATACCATGTCTCTAATATGTTTTACCTACAATGATTTTGTTGTTTGATTGCCAGTTCTTGCTATGTTGATTACACACTGAAGAGGAGTGCATACCTGTGTTTTTAAGGGTTATTGTTTTATACAGCATATAAATTTAACCTTGGAAAAATTGCTCATTTAAATCAATACTCTGGTCAAACCGTGCATGAAAACTCACACATAGAGCAGGGAGGGAGAGGGGAAGAGAGGGAGAGAGGAAGGAGAGGAATTGGGGAGAGTGAGTGGGGGAAAAGGGGGGTGAGAGAGAGAGAGAGCGAGAATGGGGGGGAGGGATAGCAATACACTATCTCAAAGAACACGACATTTCTCTCTGTTTTTCTGGGTAATATTCATATCTCAACCCACTGCCAGAGTAAATCATCTGTTTGATTATCTCTTTGCTATTTACATCCTCACAGTACTGAAAACTTAGATTCGATCCTGATCTTGGGTGCTCTCGACATGGAGTTTGTATATTTTCTCTGCAACCATGTGGATTTCCTCTGGGTGCCCCAGTTTTCTCCCACACCTCAAAAATGTGCTGGGACTTAATTTGAAACTGTAAGTTACCCTCTAGGACAGAGTGCCAGAAAGAAAGAAAAGATTATGGGTCTGTGAGGGAGAATAAGTTATGAGGCTACAAGGGAAAAAGGAAGAGAGGGAGAAGAGCTGATGGAATTGCTGCACTGGCGGCTGACCTCTCACCAGTCCTATGGTGGCACTAATACACAGGGTCGGATAAAGCTGCAGAGGGTTGTAAACTCAGACAGCTCCATCATGGGTACCAGCCTCCCCAGCAACCAGGACATCTTCAAGGAGCAGTGTCTCAAAAAGGTGACATCCATTTTAAGGACCCCCACCACCCAAGACTTGCCCTCTTCTCATTGCCATCATCAAAGAGTAAGTACAGGAGCCTGAAGACTAAACCTTTTAGGGAACAGCCTTTTCCCCTCCGCCATCAGATCTTCGAATGGCCCATGAACACACCACCTCGCTATCTTGCACCATTTATTTATATTTTCTTAAGTTGACTCTTCTAGTACTTTTTATGTCTTGCACTTCTCGTCTGATTCTGACAAGGACTAGATGGGCCTCCTGTGTTATAACAAATGGTGACCATGTTTTTATTTATTGATTTATTGGAATCTGAGCAACACCAAAAGGCTAGCGTTTTTTGCCCATGACTTGAGAAGGTGCTGGTGAGATTCATTATTGATTTACTACACTCAATTTTCTGAAAGTGCTCACGCAATACTGCTGAGGACAAAGTTTCCAGAATTTAGACTCATTATCAATGACAAGAGAGATTAGCTTTATTTGTCACAGGAAAATGATAAAGTGAAATGTGTCAAATCAAATTAGTACCTCTATCTGGTGGCAACAATTTACTAACCCTAACCCATACATTGGCACGGTAGTGTAATGGTTAGCACAACACTTTGCAATACAGGTGACCCAGGTTCAATTCCAGCAGATGCAGGAATGATGGCAGAGCAGAGATGGCTGAAGTTTCTGGGAATAGTTCACAAGGTGTAGGATAGATACAGAAGAAGTTGTTCTCAAATGGCAGGGATAGGCAACCGTGACTGACAAGGCAAGTTAACGACTGCATAAAAATCAAGGAAAAGGTATATAAGGTTGCAAAAGTGAGTAGGAAGTTGGATGATTGAGAAGCTTTTAAAATCCAACAAAAGGCAACTAAAAAAGTCATAAGAAGGAGAAAGATGAAATATGAGGGCAAACTAGCCTATAATATAAAGCAGGATACTAAAAGTTATTTTCAGTTATATAAAGAGTAAAAGGGAGGTGAGAGTTTTATATTGGACCACTGGAAAATGATGCTGGTGCGGTAGTAATGGAGGACAAAGAAATGGCAGATGAAGTTAATGAGTACCTTGCGTCAGCCTTAACTGTGGAAGACACTAGCAGTGTGCCAGAGGTCTGTGAGTGTCATCGCTATTACAAAGGAAAAAGTTCTAGGCAAACTCAAAGGTCTTGGACCAGATGGACTACATCTCAGAGTCCTGACAGCTGTTGCTGGAGATATAACAGATGCATTGGTCATGATCTTTCAAGAATCACTTGATTCTGGCATGATCCTGAAGGACTGGAAGATTGCAAATGTCACACCACCCTTTAAGAAGGGAGGAATTCAAAAGAAAGGAAATTATAGGCCAGTTAACCTAACCTCTGTGGTTGGGAAAGTGTTGGAGTCTATTATTAAGGATGAAGTTTCAGGGTACTTGGAGACTAATGATAAAATAAGTCTAAGTCAGCATGGTTTCTGTAAAGAGAAATCTTGCCTGACAAATCGATTAGAGTTCTTCAAGGAAGTAACAAGTAGGTCAGACAAAGGAGAGGCAGTGGATGTCATTTACTTGGATTTTCAGAAGGCATTTGATAAGGTGCCACACCTGAGGCTGTTTAAGAAGATAAAATCCTATGGTGTTACAGGAAAGATACTGGCATGGATAGAGAAATGGCTGACAGGCAGGAGACAATGAGTGGGAATAAAGGGGGGCTTTTCTGGTTGGCTGCCAGTGACTAGTTGTGTTCCTCAGGGATCACTATTGGGACTGCTGCTTTTCACATTTTCAGTGATTTAGATAATGTGATCGATGGCTTTATGGCAAAAGTTCGTGGATGATATGAAGATAGGTGGAGGTGTAGATAGTGCTGAGGAAGCAATGTGATTGCAACAGGACTTAGACAAATTGAAAGAATGGACAAAAAGATGGCAGATGGAATACATTGTTGTGAAATTTACGACAAAGCATTTTGGTAAAAGGAACAATAGTGCAGGCTCTTACCTAAATGGGGAGAAGGTTCAAACATCAGAGGTGCAGAGGGACTTAGGAGTTCTTATACAAGACTCCCAGAAGGTTAATTTTCTATTTATGGTTATATTACTATTTACTATTTATGGTGCAACTGTAACGAAAACCAATTTCCCCCGGGATCAATAAAGTATGACTATGACTATTTACAGGTTGAGTCTGTGGTGAAGGCGGCAAATGCAATGTTGGCATTTATTTCAAGGAGAATAGAATATAAAAGCAAGGAGATAATGCTGAGGCTTTATAAGACATGAGACAGGCTGCACCAGAGTATTATCAACAATTTTGGACCGTGTATCTCAGAAAGGATGTGTTGTCATTGGAAAGAGTCCAGATGAGGTCCACAAGGATTATTCTGGGAATGAAGGGGTTAATATACGAGGAGCATTTAGCAGCTTTGGGCCTATACTCACTGGAATTTAGAAGAATGTGTGTGTGTATGTATGTGTCGGGTGGGGGTGGGGGGAATCATATTGAAACCCACCAAGTGTTGAGAGGATTAGATAAGGTGGATGTGAAGAGGATGCATCCTATGGTGGGGGTATCCAGAACTAGAGGGCACAGCCTCAAAAACAGAGGGAGGGGACGACTTTTTAGAACAGAGATAAGGAAATTTTTTTAGCCAGAGACAAGTGAATCTGTGGAATGCTCTGCCACAGACTGTGGTGGAGGCCAAGTCCTTGGGTATATTGGAGGCAGAAGTTGATAGTTTCCTGATCAGTCAGGGCATCAAAGGATATGGTGAGAAGGCAGGAGTATGGGGTTGAGTGGGATCCAGGGTCAGCCATGATGGAATGGGGAGAAGATTCGATGGGCTGAACGGCCTAATTTGCTCCCGTGTTTTATGGTCTTATTTCAGATTGCACGACAACCGTTGGGTTACTCTGTTATTTTTTGGGCTCATCTTTGTGTTCAACCTTACATAATGTTTACTTTGTGAGCTTCAGGAAAACAAGGATTTTCATTATCGTGATAATAAACTAATCCAATTTTATCTAACGCTATTACAACTGGGGCCGTTTCGGAATTCGGAGTTCAATTCCAGCGCCTTTATCACTTTCTCCCCGTGGGTTTCCTTCCACATTCCAAAGACATACCAGTTAGTAGGCTAAGCGGTCATTGTAAATTGTTCCGTGATTAGTCTCGTGTTAAATGGGTGGATTGCTGGACTCGTTGGGCCATATGGCCTGTTCAGCGCGGTGTCTCTTAATAAAAATAAAAGGCTACTTAACCTACTTAGTATTTACTGTTCAGATTTCAGATTTTCAGTTTCTGCAGTTGGATTAATCATCCCAAATAAACATTTTGCTAATCCCGTTCACACCTCAACAAATACACTGTTGTTTCTTTTTTTGTGTCTCATTGTAATCCTCTTTTACCTTGCTGGATTATTTCTTTTGACAGGTAATCTCTTCTGCCACCCATTTCAATCATTATCTCTTCCCTTTAAAATCAATGATCCTTAAAGTTATGTTTAATTTTTCACGGTTGGTGGTATGAGCAGCAATTTACCTTTACAAACTCACAGGACAATTACAGTATACTCCGAACATCGTGAATTACGAATCGCATAGGGATTAGGCGGGGTTACTCTAAAACTGACATCTAACTTGTCCAATCAGCGATTGCCGCTGCACCATTATCCTCCAATCAGTTTAGCAGTGCTTGGGTTCGGACTCCGTGGCCCACTGGCCTGGTGCCTGAAAGATGCCCGGGTCTCTCGGCACCGCGTTCTCCACGGACACCCCTCTGGAAAGGCATCCCCGACGCCAGGATTGGCCGCCTGACTCGGGGCAAACGGAGTTCTCGGTAGGAGATGGCGGGTGGCTTGAGGTGAGTGGGGCGTCTGGCCGGGAGACGATCTAATGCGCTTTGGGCCTCGGGGGTTCTGGAGCGGAGTTAAACCCGTTACGAGCCTCCACTAAGCGGCATCGCCCGCCGACTGCCGGGCAACGCTGGGCGCCGGCAGTTCGCTCTGGCTTTACCTACTCGGCCGCCCGCCGCCGCCGCCGCCGCCGTTCCCGGTTGCTATGGTAACAGCGTCACGGCTCCGCTGGTTCGGTTGGGACCGGAGAGTGTGTACAGGCAACCGGCTACACCTGTCTCCAGTGCTACAACGCACGCAGCTCCCTAGAAATCTTCACCCCGTGGGTTGTGCAGACCAACTCTTCGATTATATTCAAAACGGAGATGGACAATTCTGGATGCCACTGGGTTGCTACAAATAGCGGAAATATTGTGTACAATTTTGATCTCATGGAGTCATAGAATACAGGCCTCTCATCTCCGATTATCTGGACTCTGACAACATTCATTCGTTCCTGAATCACACTTAATCTATCTGTGCTGAAAATTCGGATTACATTTGACAATTTTTGTAAATATTGATGCAATAGAAACTTTGTGCGCTTCTCAATTGCGTTATTTGCATATGTAAACACTATTCACAATACCTTTTCCAGCTGTTAATAATCAATAAAATTATGGTTAATGGCTAATAGTAACTTAGATTTGAAGTTCAAAGTAAATGTATTATCACCATATGTACTTGTCATCATATACAAACCCAGAGATTTGTTTTCTTGCAGCTACTACTACACTGCTACGTCGACTCAGGCTTAGGGGGCCGGCGTCTTGCAGCCATACTCAGTAAATCCAAGAAACATAACAGAATCAATGAAAGACAACACCCAACAAGACAGACAAACAATATGTAAAAGACAATAAAAAGAAATAATAAATAAATAAGCAACAAATGTTTATATCATGAGAGGAAGAGCCCTTGAAAGTGAGTCCATTGGTTGTGGGAACAGTTCAGTGATGGGTGACTGAAGTTATCCTCACTGGTTCAAGAGCCTGATGGTTGAGGGGCAATAACAGTTCCTGAATATGGTGGAATGAGTCGATGATCCATCATTTGCTTCCTTGTATTGACTTAGCACTGTATGTCTGATGATCTTGGATTCCAGGCATGAACAAAAGGCTGTGTAAAATGGAGATAGGTAATCAGAATCAGGTTTATTATCACTGGCATGTGACATGAAATTTTATGTTAACTTAGCAGCAGCAGCACAATGCAATACATAGTATAGAAGGGAAAAAAAACAAAATATAATACACCCTATCCTCGTTATATGCGAGGGATACATTCCTCGAAGTTGACACATAATGTGAAATTGCATACTATGAATAATTATTTAAATGGAGAAAATAGGGATGTGTTCCAGAGGGCTTCCTAAATATGTTATATCTGTAATTTATTCACATTTTCATACCAATACAACACAAAAGCAGTACTACAAGACAACATTTGTATTATATTTAATCAATTTAAGGTAATAAATCATAGAAAGTTAACATCCTCTGGTGTACAGTACTCACCAACAGAGAAACCATAGAAACTACAGCACAGAAATAGGCTTTTTGGCCCTTGGCTGTGCCAAACCATTTTCTGCCTAGTCCCACTGACCTGCACACAGACCATATCCCTCCATACACCTCCCATCCATGTATCTGTCCAATTTATTCTTAAATGTTAAAAAAGAACCCGTATTTACCACCTCGTCTGGCAGCTCATTCCATACTGCCACCACTCTCTGTGTGAAGAAGCACCCCCCCCAATATTCCCTTTAAACTTTTCCCCCCTCACCCTAAACCCATGTCCTCTGGTTTTTTTCTCCCCTTGCCTCAGTGGAAAAAGCCTGCTTACATTCACTCTATCTATACCCATCATAATTTTATATACCTCTATCAAATCTCCCCTCATTCTTCTACGCTCCAGGGAATAAAGTCCCAACCTATTCAACCTTTCTCTGTAACTGAGTTTCTCAAGTCCCGACAACATCCTTGTAAACCTTCTCTGCACTCTTTCAACCTTATTTATATCCTTCCTGTAATTTGGTGACCAAAACTGAACACAATACTCCAGATTCGGCCTCACCAATGCCTTATACAACCTCATCATAACATTCCAGCTCTTATACTCAATACTCTGATTAATAAAGGCCAATGTACCAAAAGCTCTCTTTACGACCCTATCTACCTGTGACGCCACTTTTAGGGAATTTTGTATCTGTATTCCCTGATCCCTCTGTTCCACTGCACTCCTCAGTGCCTTACCATTAACCCTGTATGTTCCACGTTGGTTTGTCCTTCCAACGTGCAATACCTCACACTTGTCAGTATTAAACTCCATCTGCCATTTTTTAGCCCATTTTTCCAGCTGGTCCAAGTCCCTTTGCAGGCTCTGAAAACCTTCCTCACTGTCTACTACACTTCCAATCTTTGTATCATCAGCAAACTTGCTGATCCAATTTACCACATTATCATCCAGATCATTGATATAGATGACAAATAACAATGGACCCAGCACTGATCCCTGTGGCACACCACTAGTCACAGGCCTCCACTCAGAGAAGCAATTCTCTACCACCACTCTCTGGCTTCTTCCATCGAGCCAATGTCTAATCCAATTTACCACCTCTCCATGTATACCTAGCGACTGAATTTTCCTAACTAACCTCCCATGCGGGACCTTGTCAAAGGCCTTACTGAAGTCCATGTGGACAATATCCACTGCCTTCCCTTCATCCACTTTCCTGGTAACCTCCTCGAAAAACTCCAGTAGATTGGTCAAACATGACCTACCATGCACAAAGCCATGTTGACTTTCCCTAATAAGTCCCAGTCTATCCAAATGCTTGTAGATTCTGTCTCTTAGTACTCCCTCCAATAACTTACCTACTACCGACGTTAAACTTACTGGCCTATAATTTCCTGGATTACTTTTCGATCCTTTTGTAAACAACGGAACGACATGAGCCACTCTCCAATCCTCCGGCACCTCACCTGTAGACAGCGACATTTTGTGGCAGGTGTGATCACTCTGGGAGATGAGTGGTTGTTGTGGTGTCGGGCAGCTTTACGTGGATAAGGTGGATGGTTGTAGTCGTCAGGATAATATCAAGCACAGCAAGGGGTGAAGGAAGACTCACAGAACTCTTAGAATTGCCGGCAGCAGAAGGTTACAGTGATTTGCATAAAGTGGTGAGGGTTGTTTGCTTGGCAGCATTTTGTTTTTCAGCATAAATTTGCTTGTAGGGAAGAAGGGTTGACGGCAGGGAACAACTGAAATGCTGACTCCGTTCTAAACTTGGGCCCATGTCCATT